>NC_057798.1:579356392-579956392 GCF_018294505.1 Triticum aestivum
TGTTCGTGTTTATAAGGCCCGCTGCACCAACTACTCGCTTTTTCCTAAGAACTGCTCTCTTCTTTTGCGTTGCTGCATTGGAGCTGGCGCATGGACTTGGCTGACTGGCCATGCATGCAGGATGCATGTGCCCGCCGGCCACTGCATGCGCCTGGTTTGTTACTAGGCCTATTTAATAGGGTGTTTATGGAGTAAATTAAGGAGATTTATTTTCTCTGTGTGCATCCCTGGCCAAATTAGAGGATGCGGTACTGGATGCAGACACTCACATTAAACTAAGCTTCAGAAGATACGGTATGCATACTAACATTCAGAAGAACAAAAGTTCAGCATGTCTATGCATCTAAATGATTCACCATACTATAACCAATACAAAGCTATGAGAAGGTGTGGAAATAAAGAAAATCTGTCGATGCTTCTCTAAGCAAAGGGCCTCCCTACGCACGCATTAATTTCCTGGGCATGCTTGTTTCTTCTCAATGTTGCGAGCACTTTGAGCATGTTGGCAACTCCACAGCTAGCTAGCTGCCTCATCTTGCAATTTGATGCTGACACATTTGCAACAAACACATGAGGCAATAGAGATGACTCAACATGAGTTCATATTGTGCAGTTCCCCTGAAATCATATTCATTGTCCTGAATCTGAAAAGATAGGAAAACAGTAGCTATACTTAAACGGTGTTGCAAAACAGTAGCACATATCAATAGCTCGGCATGACAAAACATGATCATCTGGACGAAGGGGATACTGACCTGCCTAAGGAAGATTATATATAATTTCATAAGTCCTTGGTTGATTTCCACCTTCGGCTGAACTGCTTGTTTGCTCCTCCACACATGGCAGGATCGTTCCACACTGCATTCAGCAAGTCAACGTACGAATAAGCTAATTTCATCTTGCGGTGGTTATTGTACCTAGTTACGAATGTAGGAATACCTGGAGCACCATGAGGTTAGCTGGCAGCAGGTAGATGCAGCCATATAAATTTTGTGCGGTGCTACCAAAATTGAGGCTTGTATCCCTTCCCGTTATGAGAATTCTTCTTGAAGTTGGTAGAATGTGACGGCTTATTCTTTGCATCGAACTTGCCTTTCCCCTGAGATTTTTTCTTGTTGTTTTGGGGCTGGTTGGGCTGGAAGTTCTTCTCGTGTACCATGTGGGCACTAGAAGCTCCCTCAGCGACCCGAGCACGTGTGTCTTTTGCTCTCGCCTTCTCCTCAAAATCAAGAGTGCTAATGAGATCCAAAACATAAAACTCATGTCTCTTGTTTTTCAGAGAAGTAGCAAAATCGTTTCACGAAGGTGGAAGCTTGGCAATGATGGTCCCAGCAACAAATTTGTCCGGCAACACACACTTAAAGTACTCAAGTTCCTTAGAGAGTGACTGTATCTCATGAGTCTGCTGAACAACAGAGCGCTCATCAGTCATCTTGTAGTCACAGAATTGCTCCATGACGTACAACTCGTTGCCAGCGCCCGAGGGCCCAAACGTGGCCTTGAGCGCAGCCCACATGTCTTTGCCGCTGTCAAACGACATATATGAATCCACAATGGAATCGTTAAGAACACTCAGCAGTGCGGCTTTGAAGAGGGTATCCATGTTCTGAAAAGCTTCCTGCCGTGCAGGAATAAGATCACCCTCAGGCTTACCCTTAGTGGCATCATAGCAGTACATGATCTGAAACCAATATACTGCTCTTGTGCACCACCTTTTATGTTGCACCCCCTTAAAAGTAGGCAGCTTCAAAAGTGCAGCAAAACCACTCGGAGTAAATTGCCTATAATCAGGTTTTTGGATTCGATTGTTGTATATATGAGCAATTTAGTAAGAGATTTAATATGAATCAGTAGTAAATAGATCATGACGACAATTGCAAACATCAAAGTAATGATGCGGACTAAACCAGGAGGACAGAATCACATATTGTACAGCGGGAGCAAAACCGCTGTGGTTGATGTTGTCACTCATGTCGTTGATGAAGAGATTCCCAAGGTCGGGGAAGAAGGTTGTCGTTGAGGAAGTCGTCGCTGGCAGCACCTCCCCAAAAACCTGATCGCCCCTCTCCCGTACATGATCACAAAAGGCGGGGTTCGAAGGACTGCTGTCCCTTCTCGCGGTGCACGCCGGAAGGAGGGCTGGGGACGAATTGTGTGGCGGTGCTAAGATCTGGAACGGTGCGAAACCATATGATACAGCGGCGGCTAGGGTAGAGCATGTCAGGTCGGTCGTGCGAGTATAATAGTAGGCCTTTGGCCCCCAAACCCCACGTCCAAGTCAATAATAGCCCCACCAAGGTTTGTCTAAAAAAATGGAGTAATTAAGGCGTCCGTTAGTCCCTTTAGTATAAATACTATATCATTAATAATGGCCCCACCTTTTGTCTCATAAAGTACGTTGGAGTACAACTACACGTTTACAATCCGCTTCTCTTCTCTCTCCTCTTCTCTCTCCTTCAACTAAGCACAAATACTATATTTAAATCCTTATAGCCTGCTTATGTCATCTAATTGTAGTACTTGCTCTAAAGTTACTCTCCACTGTGTAGTCTGAAATGCCGGGCATGCAGCGGGCGGTGCCCTCGGTCGGCGCGCCGCTTCAACAGCGGAAGAAGTGAGAGGTCGCGTCGCCCTGACTTGCCATCAATGTGGAGCGGCGGGCTCAGCTGGCGCCAGGCGGGAAGTGTGCGCGGGAGGGGGAGAGGTTTTTGTTGGGCCAAGAAGGTGAGAATCCAACTTGGGATCGGTCCGGACGGGGAAATATCATGTGCTCCCATACTCTGCATATGACACTAGTCTATGTTACTACTCCCTCCTTTCCGGTTTATAGAGATGTTTAGAGTAACATAGTAATATGTTACAGTATAAGTTACTCCCCACTATGACCAACCTTGGCCTCTCCCAGTGCTCCACCATGTATAGCTGCTAAGCCTGCCACATAGGCATAAAATATGATGTGGCACCAATAAACTAAGCACCTATGCATTGAATACTTGAGTTACTAAGCCATTTCATGCACTTAGGACCTCATCTAAGCACATCTAAGCACTTACTAGCACCCCCTTGACCGTGGACCTTGACGGTGTACGTCACCTTGTGTCTCATAATTTTCCTCGTCATCATCTGAGTCCTAGAAGATCTCACCCACATCATCATTAGCATGCAGCCGCCTTGATAGACAACGTGCGCCAAAGGAGTAGAGGCGACTGGGGACACACCACGTCATGGGCACTCCGTACGTGCTCGTGTGTGTGCAGCGTGTGTGTTTTTCCATCGGTGCTAGCTCTAAGGCCGAGGCTGCGGTCGTCTTTGTCTCCGACTAGGCGTTGAGCAACGACAGCAAAGAGGTGCTGCAAGGGATGCGTAGGCGCCGTTGCTTGCGAGCTTCGCCGTAGCACGACGAACCGGACGTCGCCGCAGATGGCGCACACCTCCATGCAGCCGAGTGTGTGCGCATGCATGTGTTTTTCACATGCATTCTGCAGCCGAGCGTGTGTGCATGCACGTGTTGTGTATGTGCATTGTGTGCTCCATGCTATGCGCGTATGTGCATGAGTTGGATTGGATGGAGTTAGTGCGTTGGCTTGTGTACATGCGTGGCTGCATGCGTCCTGTACATGCGTGGCTTGTTGCGTGGTTATCAATATAAACTGCTCTCTCCGTTCCTAAATATAAGTATTTCTAGCCATTTCAAATAGACTACAACATACGGATGTATGTAGACATATTTTAGAGTGTAGGTTCACTCATTTTGTTTCGTATGTAGTCGCTTATTGAAATCTCTAAAAAGACTTATATTTGGGAACTGAGGGAGTATAAAACATCTTCAACTTAGCATCCTGATGTACCGTTTCTAGTGTTTGGCGAAGAGTTCATGTTCTTTTATTTGTTTATAGGTGGGCAGGCGGCAAAAAACAGGGGAAAACGCGCAAGGTTCCTTGCAGACGCTCTACCGTGAGGTTCCTTGCTCCTTCTCGGTCGTCGGGAATCTATGCTCTTCAACTCTTTTCTTTTACGTGAGCTTTATTTATCCTTTTCCCAACACGCGAGACATCTAGCATCAAGGTGCACGTGTCATGCAAGAAAATGGAGATAATCAGATAAGTAGTGCGTAAGTGAGTCGTGCACTTCGATGGCACCTACGCAATATTTTTTCTCCTCGATGGCACGTGAATAGTGCACGTACTCAATGACGGAGCACGGGATGGTAGAAATGACATGGTCAGCCCTTTTTTGGAGAGAGTACGTACTAAATAACTTTGATGTGTCCCGTCAACTCGCAGAATGATGGGAAGATTGATTACGCCTTCTCCCGCGCCAACGCGTGCGCAGTGGCTTGCAACACGAGGAGAAACTTTTGCTTACAAGTGGTGGACGTGCAGCAGTTCTTTTGGTGTCAGATTGCCAGAAGTACTACTGTAGAACCATTGACTTCCGGAAGAGGCGAATAGCCAAGCGCAAGGTCACCTACTAACCTTAGGCTAGGCGTACTGGGAGTAACATAAGTAGGGGTACCTCCTTTTTTTTACTCTAGAAACAACCACACGCGAATATCGAGGTGCTGGTTACGTAGAACAAATTTCCTGGAGTCCATGTTCAGCCCTCCTATATCTCTCTTCTCAGCCAGCCAGCGGACGCGTTGAGCCCATCGTCTGTTTGCTCACATGCGGTCCCACGTGTCAGTGAAAATGCAAGAGGACCCACTGAACTTGCACATCTTTCACCTCGATGTGCTGGTGATGAAAAACAAATCCAATAAAGATCTTTGGTGGCTGCTTTTGGAGTTACTCAAGAGTAGTAAGATTCTATTTACAGTTTAACCCAAGATGCACATCACGTGGCTTCAACTACCACTCTATTTTCTTGCATGACACGACCTAGATGATGGATGTCCCACGTGGCGGCAAAAGGAGGAAGAACCCGACCAAATCTTTGGTTGTGCTCTCGGATTAGACTAGTTGTGCTAACTTAAAAATTTTATTGTGTAAAAATGGATGCAAGTTTTGGTATTGGGAAGAAGAGTACATCGATATATTGATAGAGCGCAATTTAGTAGATGTTCTAGCACTTTTAGCTAGCATAGAGGCTAGAGATAAGACTAGTGCACTTGTTGATACTCCTACTAGAATAGAGGCTAGACATGAGACTAGATGCGAGGAAGCAACGTCTACTTCTTTACACTTGAAGAAGAAAGAAGCACGCAAGATCAAGCCTCCGCAGATCAATAATGAATGCACCGAGAAGGCACTAATCCAACTTACAGGAGTAGTTATGGAAGTTGGATATCTTCTAAAATGTATTCTTGTGGTTCTTGTTTTATTTGGTCTTGCTTTTCTAGTCAAAATTATCGTTGGAGTTCGTGCAAAATGGAGGTCCGTTTGGGGTCGTGCGTTGGAGTTGGCCTTACAAGTGGGACACCTCGCCCGCCGCGCGATGGCTGAAGTTAGAGAAACAACGAGGTTGAAGAGATTGCTCTAGCACGGACTCCAAGAAATATGGTGTCAGATGGATGTCGTGCTGGTGGCGTGTGCCGTACTCCTGGACGTGAATGCTTGTTCTGGCCCATGCTACCCTACTACTCCTACTACTTATATAGTACTCCTACTAGTAGTATTGAGGATTCGAGGTGCTGGTTACGTACAACGAACACATTAACATATGGCTATAGTAAAAACACCCGCCCGACGCGCGAAGCATGTGAAGCTAGTATAAATAGTGTACTACTATTGTTGATTGGCCTCATCCGATAACCTGTTTCAATGCACGTACAATTATGTATTCAGAAAATATTTTTTTGCCTCGTCGCACAACTCACTGAGAGAAGCGACTCGAAAGCTATTCGTAAATTTAGTAAGTTTATCACAAGCATATCATTTTATTACATACAACAGGTCATCAACCCACATCGACAATGAGGATACATTATAAATACTAAAGTTTTCATCACACAACAAATAACAAGCAATGAAATGAACTTAAACTCAACCAATCCTCGGCGTTGGAAACGCTTGCTTTGAACCACAAGTGATTCTCTGGGACGGGCCATCCATTGTCAATCTCGAGACCAATGCATGACTGATCATCCAGGCTGAAGCGGCCTACTATATCAGTACCAGGGTAGGGAACCACCCAAATGTCCGAGGTATAGATACAGTTGCTTCTCATAAATGGTACTAGTAACGTTGTGTCAACAACAGTTGGATCGCCTTTCACCATCATCGGATAGTTTTGTCCAAGGAAGAGCGAGTTTTCTCCAAGACTATCAATTCTGTACCAGGGAGAAGGTGTTGGCACTAGCACACTAGTATCCATCCCGAATACCATGCAACGGGTGTTGGAATAGGTCCGGAGAGTGCGACCATGGGAGACTACACGTGCTCCCTCAGTAGTAACAAACTCAGTGGGTTGTATACACACAAGAAGAGGTGATCCATTGGAATTAGTTGCCAGACGCCACTGAATATATGGGCGCTGCTCGTCCTCATTCTCGTGGACATCACCATCGTCATCTCCCCCTTGGTTATAAAATTTTTCAAGTATAGGTGGTGGAATGTTCACAGAACCTTGGAAACACAAGAAGAAGGTTAATTAGTAAAGGGAAACTTGCTAACCCGCATGCATGTGGATGAAACAATTATAATTACGGTGGAAGACAAACGTACCAAAACTATGAGGATCCCATGCAAAAATAGTGCCATGAGTGGTGGAAGCAAACACAAGACCCTCGTATTGAATTGCATCACAGTACACATCCGTGTATAGAAACTGATTTTTGAGCAATATCCATCGAGTCGAACCACACAGGACGGCAACAAGATAGTCGAAGATAACAACAACTTCATAGTTCTTGTAATTCCAAGAGTGGTTTGGAACTCGACAAATTGCTATCTTTCGTAGAAGACAATCACCATGATAGTATTTGAACGTGCGTAGAATACCAGTGTGCTCAACCTCTGGGCAGTCTGCTGAGATTTTTGGAAGTGGAACCCGGTGATGACTGTACACATTCACAAGTTCCCACTCGCAGTTGGACCCAATATAAACAACCCAATCTCCATTTGCGCCTGCCCAAGCCTTACCCTCAAGCGATGGCATCTTAACATCATATGTATCATTATCAAGCGGCATCAACTTGCACAAGGCGAGGCCTCCGTCGTCCCCGCGCCAGTTGTAAGTGCATCTAGTGCCACCCCTAGTTGGTTTTGGAGTATTAACGACAAACATGGTTGAGGGACTAATGCGTTTGTGAGAATTGCAGGATAACGCAGGTTGTGTCCCTCATTGATTCGGTTTAACTACCGGAGATGACCCCTAAAAATGTATGAAGACATTGAAGACAATCGTGGTGTGTGAAGATATTCACCCTGAAGTCTATGACATGAGAAGACATTGAGTGAAGACTATGGAGCGCGAAGACTGAGTTGTTTCGTTGTTTCCTTTTCTTCTTTGTTGAGTCATAGGAACCACCGTAATGTTAAGTGGGGTCCAAGTGAACTAAGTCAGAGTGACTGAAGTGATGCTCAACCCAAATCCTATGTCTTCGAGCGAAGACAATGAGAGCAAATCTTATCCAGAGCTGGATGAGTCAGCTTTGCTTGTAGCCCAAGTAAAGTTGACGTGTGTGTTTGAAATCTGACCGTTGGAACACGTGTCAGTTCCTTAGTGACCCAGGGTCATTTCAGACATATCAGGTCGGGTTGCCTTGTGGCTATAAATAGCCCACCCCCTACACCATAAATTGGTGGCTGCTCAGAGTTAGTTTACGGCTTTTGTCATTTTGAGAGAAACCCACCTCGAAGCCTTTGAAAGAGAAATCCTTGCGAGGACAAAGCCCAAACACCCAGAGCCAAAGAGTGTTAGGCATCACTGAAGTCTTTCTGTCTGTGTGACCTGAAGACTTATTACACTTGAGGACTGTGTATCCTCCAGCCGGTTAGGCGTCGCGTTCTGAGCATCCAAGAGTCATTGTGGATTGCCGGTGAACGAAGTCTGTGAAGGTTCGGAAGTCTACCTTGAAGACTTACCAGAGTGATTGGGCGAGGACTGTGTGTCCTTAGCTCAAGGGAAATAAGGTGAAGACGCGGTCTTCTGAGTTGAATCTCAGCCTCCCTAACCAGATGTACAGTTGTCACAGCAACTGGAACTGGTCCAACAAATCCTGTGTCTTCAACAAGTGACTGGTTCTATCCCTTACCTCCTCTACCTGAGTTTGTCTTCGTGAAGTCATTGCTTAGCTGTCTTATCTGTTTGACTTCATTGCTTGACTACTATTGTTGATTGGCTTCATACTATCTTCCATCCTGATCCTTACTACCTAGCTGCTATTAGTCTTCGTACGTTAACACTATTGCATAATTGATTATGGCTTGCTTGGTGTAGTTTATCTTCCGCTGCATATCAATTAGGTCATTTCTATTGTTTGTCTTCTAAACTTCCATGTTTTGAAGACTGATAAAAATCGCCTATTCACCCCCCCTCTAGTCGATAACTAGCACTTTCAATTGGTATCAGAGCAAGGTACTCCCTTGTTTTGTGTGATTCGGTTTAACCACCTGGAGTTTAGCTATGTCAACTGTAGGAATAATCAAAGTCTCTGCTGCCTGCCCCGTGTTCGATGGAACTGAATATCCCTACTGGAAGAATAAGATGCGCATGCATCTTGAAGCCATTGATGTCGCCCTCTGGTATGTCGTCAAGAATGGCGTTCCCAAAACTGGTGAAGGTGTCACCCCTACTGATGTCAAGAAGTTCATTCAACTGGACTCGACTGCAAAGAACATCATCTGTGGTTATCTGACCAAAGGACAGTATGGCCGTGTGAGTGCTCTGGAAACGTCAAAGCTAGTCTGGGACTGGCTGTCCAAAGTCAACGAAGGCATCTCTACACAGAGAGATCAAAGGATCAGTGTTCTTTGCAACCTCTTCAACCGCTTCAAGAGAAACGACAATGAAAATGTCTAGCTCACGTTTGATCGCCTCACCGACATCACAAATGAGCTACAGGCTCTCGGCGCCACTGAGATCACCAAGCATGAAATCGTCAAGACGCTGCTGAGATCTCTTGACAGCTCTTTTGACACCCTTGCCCTCATGATACAAGAATGTCCTGACTTCAAGACTCTCTATCTGTCTGATATACTTGAGAGGCTCAACACACATGAGTTCCAGCTTTCTGAGAAAAGAGATATCTATGGCCCCAACTATGGCCGAACTCGTGCTTTGAAGGCAAAAAGTTGTTTCCTCATCTGATGAAGAAGAATCTGACTGCGGTTCTGATGATCCTGAAGACATTAGAAGGGAACTTGCTATGCTTGTGAAGAAGTTCTAGAAATTCACCAAGAAGAAGGGCTTCAGAAAGTCTTCACGATCCAGTTCAAGAAATGATGAAGCTTCCACTCAAGACAACAAGAAGAGAACATGTCACAAGTGTAAGAAGCCTGGGCACTAATCTTCGAGTGTCCTCAGTGGGACAACGAGAAGAAGAAGAAGAAGAGCAAGGAATATGACTCTGATGACAAGAAGAAGAAGAAATCATCAAAGTCTTCTTCCAAGTCCACATCAAAGTCTTCATCTCATAAGAAGAGCTCATCTGGCAAGGCTCGTGCTTTTGTTGGCAAGGAAATGGATTCATAGGAGGAGTATGCTTCTGAGGAGGCAGAGGTGGAATCTGAAGCTGAGTCCGACTCTGGTGTTGCAAGTTTGGCTCTAGCCACAGCCTACGTTGCCAAGTCCATCTTCAACACTCAAAACAATGACTCCCACACCAACGCTGATGATGACAAGGACGATCCTGCTCCCACCTACTACTTCATGGCACGCGGTGCCAAGGTAAAATCACGCGATGCTTACTTTCAAACATCAAATGAAGATGACTCTGATTGTGAATCTAAACCCAGCTACAAAACACTTGCTAAAATTGCTACTGAACAACAAAGGGCTATGGAACATACTCAAAAACTGTTAGACAAAAGCGATGACCTGTTGGACGCGAAAATGACACGTTCACAGTCCTTAGTTGAAGACATAAAAAATCTTCATGCTAAGTATCAAGAACTTGAAAGTCTTCATGAGATGCTCTCAACCACTTATGAAAATCTCCCCTATGATTATCTTCAAAGGAAGCACGAGCTTGAGAAATTGAAAGCGACTCATGAAGATCTTGAGAAAGAGAATGAGTCATTTCGCGCTCAACAGATCTGTTCCGCTGAGGATGGATTTGAACCACCATGTTTAAAATGCATTGAGCGTGATAACGCTGCCTCTGTTGCTGAATGTTCCACTACTGCTACTGTTGCTCTGTCTTGAACTACTGATGTGGTAACTAACCCCTCTGCTGAGGATACCACTACTATTGCTGATGAAAATTCTAGGTTGAAGACATTGCTTGAAACAGGGATGTACAAAAGTCTGAAAGGGCATCAGACGCTTTGTGATGTCCTCAAAAAGCAGATTCTGAACCGAAACCCTAGGAAAGAGGGTGTTCGGTTCGAAAGGAAAATGAATGATGATGGTTCCTACTGGAAGCCTAAGCAGTATCCCAAAACCACATGGGTTGCTGCAAAGGAACCTTCAGTGGATCCATCCACTTTATCTGGCTTTACCTGTGCTAATCCTATTCTCATTGATGAATCCTTTGATGCAAACTATAAACTGTTCAAAAATCAGAATGGTGAAGTGTTTGCCAGGTATATTGGTACTAACTACAGGAATGGACCGCCAATGAAGAAGATCTGGGTTCCCAAAAGCTGTCTTGAGAATCTTCCTGTGAATGTTGTCATGACACCACCTGGGAAGAAGACAAACCCCAGACCAAAGGAGTCACATGGTCCAACGGCTTCATACGGAAACATGACTCACCTGAGTCACCCTAACGTCAATGTTTTGCAGGGAAATCATACTCAAACTTATGAATATGAGCGCATGTCTTCAAACCGCTATGTTCATAGGACTAAGAACTTTTTTGCTTATTCATATGAGTATCATTCATCTCCTGCAAGGCTATTTGCTAGGGCTCCAAAGCCGAAATTCTCAGATGCTGCACTTAGACTCATTGCTTCTAAGCCACCCCTACAGATGTGGGTCGTGAAGAAGAACTAACTCTCTTTTGCAGAACATGGTCTCCAGCCAGCAATCAAAGGCGTCCGATATTATTGCTGGGGACCTAAAACACAAAGGGACGCATGATAAAATGACTTACTATGTATTCCACATATGAATCACTTACCTGTCATACTGTGTGCTAACTTTCATCTAAGCTGTGATAATCCAAGTGTGCATCAAATGCTTATGCTTCACAACATACCTTGTGAAGCCTATCCTCCTAACTGCACTGTAGGGTATGACACCTCGTGCTTCAGAATGGATTATGGACAACGGATGCACTAATCATATGACTGGTGATCGAAGTCTTCTCGTGGACTCAACCTTACGTTCATCCGACAAGAGTCAAATCACATTTGCTGACACTGGTAAAGGCAAGGTATTGGGTCTAGGTAGAGTTGCAATCTCAAAGGATCAACACATGGATAAAGTGATGCTTGTTGAATCCCTTGGATTCAACTTAATGTCAGTCTCAATGCTTTGTGACTTAAACATGATTGTGATATTTGGGAAATATCGTTGCCTTGTACTAATGGAATCTGACAAGTCTCTAGTCTTTGAAGGGTATAGGAAAGGTGATCTATACATGGTAGATTTCTCAGTAGGTCCACAGCTTGCCGTATGTCTTCTTGCAAAAGCTTCAGAATGCTGGCTCTGGCATCGAAGGCTGGGGCATGCTGGCATGAGGAACTTACACACTCTCGTCAAGAAGAAGCATGTCATAGGCATCAAAGGTGTCAAGTTCAAGAAAGATCATTTGTGTGGTGCCTGCGAAGCTGGGAAGATGACGAGGGCCAAGCACCCCTCTAAGACAATCATGACGACATCTCAACCCTTTGAGCTGTTGCACATGGACTTATTTGGCCCTACTCACTACTCCACCCTCACAACAACGGCGTGTCTCTATGGCTTCGTCATTATTGATGACTACTCAAGATATACATGGGTGCACATAATTCTCTACAAGACTGAAGTACAAGATGTCTTCAGACGATTCGCCAATCGAGCAATGAACAATTATGGCGTCAAGATCAAGCATATCCGAAGTGATAACGACACTGAATTCAAGAACACCAGGCTTGATCTTTATCTGGTTACAATGGGAATCACTCATGAATTTTCTGCTCCATACACACCTCAGCAAAATGGCATTGTTGAGCGCAAGAACAGAACCCTCATTGAGATGGCTCGAACAATGCTCGACGAGTACAAGACACCACGAAAATTCTGGCCTGAAGCTATTGATACAGCTTGTCACATCATCAACCGTGTCTACATCCATAAGCTTCTGGGCAAAACATCCTATGAGCTCCTTACTGGCAAGAAGCAAAATGTCAGCTACTTCAGAGTTTTTGATGCTAGATGCTAGATCAAGGATCCCGTTCACAAGTCAAAATTTGAACCCAAAGCTCACGAAGGCTTCATGCTTGGCTATGGAAAGGATTCACACTCTTACAGAGTCTTCAATCTCTTCCACTACAAAATCGTTGAAATTGTGGACGTGCGATTTGATGAAACCAATGGTTCACAACGAGAGCTCCTGCCAAGCACACTAGATGAAGCTCCTTCCAGTGAATCTATCAAGCTGATGGGAACTGGTGAAATCATGCCCTCTGAAGCACAGCCTGAAGAGGAACTTATCATTTCTGCACCAAACCAACCTGAAGACAATGCTCAGACCGAAGACAATCCTTCAAATGATGACAATGATCTGCATGAGCAAGGTCTTCGTCCAGTTCATCCTCGTGTTGCAAATGAAGTACAAATTGAGAAGATAATTGATAGCATCAACGCACCTGGTCCGCTGACTCGCTCAAGAGCAACACAGTTAGCAAATTTCTATGGGCATTTTTCATTTGTATCAATATCTGAACCCAAGAAAGTTGCTGAAGCCTTTATGGAACCTGAATGGATTCAAGCCATGCAAGAAGAACTTCAACAGTTCAAGCTGAATAATGTTTGGGAACTTGTCAAGCGCCCTGACCCTCGCAAGCATAACATTATTAGCACTAAATGGATATATCGGAACAAACAAGATGAGCATGGTCAAGTCGTCAGAAACAAAGCACGTCTAGTGGCACAAGGATATACTCAAGTTGAAGGAATTGACTTTGATGAAACATTTGCTCCTGTGGCTAGGCTTGAAGCTATTCGCATACTACTAGCCTATGCTAATCGCCACAACATCTTCCTATATCAAATGGATGTGAAAAGTGCTATCATCAATGGCAAGATTGAAGAAGAAGTGTATGTTGCTCAACCACCTGGCTTTGAAGATCCAAAACATCCTGATATGGTGTACAAACTAAACAAAGCACTGTATGGCCTCAAACAAGCTCCTCGCGCTTGGTATGATACAATCAAAGACTTCTTGAAGAGCAAAGGCTTCAAACCAGGATCCCTAGATCCCACACTCTTCACGAAGACATATGATGGTGAACTGTTTGTGTGCCAAATATATGTGGATGACATAATCTTCGGATGCACCAACCAGAAGTATAGTGATGAGTTTGGATATATGATGCAAGAGCAATATCAGATGTCCATGATGGGTGAGCTGAAGTTCTTCCTTGGTCTTCAAATTCGTCAGCAAAGAAATGGCATCTTCATATCTCAAGAAAAATATCTCAAAGACTACCTGAAGAAGTTTGGAATGCAAGATTGCAAAGGGTACACGACGCCAATGCCAGCCAAACACCATCTTGGTCCCGACGACAATGGTAAAGAGTTCGATCAAAAGGTATACCACTCCATTATTGGTTCTTTACTTTACCTATGTGCATCTAGGCCAGATATTATGCTTAGTGTTTGCATGTGTGCTCGATTCCAAGTGGCACCAAAGGAATCGCATCACTTAGCTGTGAAGCGAATTCTTAGATATTTGGCTTACACCCCAACACTCGGATTATGGTATCCAAAGGGCTCAAGATTTGATCTGGTTGGATTCTCGGATGCTGATTATGCTGGTCACAAGGTGGATCGCAAGTCAACATCAGGAACATGTCACTTTCTGGGACGATCACTTGTCTGTTGGTCTTCAAAGAAGCCAAACTGTGTATCACTCTCAACTGCTGAATCTGAATACATTGCTGCTGGATCTTGTTGTTCTCAGCTTCTGTGGATGAAGAAAACTCTCAAGCACTATGGCATCAATCTGAAGCAAGTCCCTCTCTTCTGCAACAACGAAAGCGCCATCAAGATTGCCAACAATCCAGTCCAGCACTCGAAGACAAAACACATTGAAATTCGTCATCATTTTCTCAGAGATCATGTCATGAAGAAAGATATTGACATCATTCACGTCAACACTGAAGAGCAACTGGCAGATATCTTCACAAAGCCCTTGGATGAGAAAAGGTTTTGCAAGTTACGATGTGAGCTAAATATCTTGGAATCCTCAAATGTCCTGTGATCAGGCACACGTCCTAACACTTATGCATGTTGATGACTTAGATGTGCAACACACGAAGTAAAGTATATCTTCAATAAATGAAGACTTACATTCTGAGTGTGAATACATTAACGTGGAATTTGACTTCGGAGCGCCACGATAATTGTGTGCCGTGTCTGGGTCTAATACTTCCTATACGGTGGGTAACGCCACCACCAAATTTCTTGGTTTGAAGTGTTTCACACATGGCGTTATTGTTGAATATCTTCGCATATTGATTTGTCTTCAACTTTCAACTTATCTTCATGATTTACTTCACTATGTTGAGTTGATTGCTTTCTCATATATATATATATATATATACACTAGTATTCTGTCCTCTACAACATTCACTTATAGCTATGTCTTCATTGTTGAATCTTTTGAACTAAGTGAATGTGATCGGACCCTAATCTCTCTATGCTTACTATCTCAAACTCTATCTGTCCAAATCATATGCATTCAGTTGAAACTATCGAATGTCTTCTCTGCATCCTTGTCAATAGAAGACACAGAGACAAACATCAAGTCCTCTTTAAATGATTCATCTTTATTGTTGATATCCGGAGAAGCCGGAACAACCATCCGACAAACTTGGCGGACGTGGGAACGTGGGACAAGTCTGAGTATGTTGCATGCTTGCCACGTGTCCCACAGATGTGAATAGACAGGGGCACCTGCGTAATTGCGCTGTGCCGCACACCTACTTATAAATACGTGTCCCTTGCGGTCAAGAAAACCTTCTTCCACCTCTCCACCTCGTCAAAACCCTAGCGCCACCGCTAGTTCTCGACGACGCCGGCGACGAATAGCGTAGCTGCCACGACTTCTCCGACGCCGTCCTCATGCCGGCCGCGGGCATCGTCCTCTCCGCCGCCGCCGTAGGTGTCCTCCGTCGCCAAGTTAGGGCATGGTGGATTGAACTGCTCGGTCTCCTATTCATCCCATCTAGCAGTTCATCGTGTGGTAAATATAACTCTATTTTTACCAGCTTTTTGATCCTCAATGATTCATCCAATTTACCAAAATTGGTTTCTGTCTACACAAAGTTAGATCTATTCTGTCCGCATCTCATACTGCCTAGTATATTCACTTAAGCTCCACATCTAGTTAGATTCCTCACTTGTACTTATTCACGGATTCGTACAAATCTGGAACCGACTCTCAACATATAAGTGAATGTCTTCGCAACATGAGGTCAATGTCTTCAAACTGATTTATCTTCAAAATCTTCTGAGAATGCATATGACCTCTTCCCCTTCCCTCGCATCTCTAATGCTGTCACAGGTACATGTCCGTGGGAGAATCCCTAGGTTCTCATAGTCTGCATTCGTTTGCAGAATTCTTACAGCAACACATTGAATCTCCCGAAGCCAGTTCCTGTCTGACCAGCAAGCGAAAGCCTTTGAAGCCTTTGAACATATTGAAACCGTTCAGTTTGAAGTTCATGGCTACGGAGAAATCTGTCAGGAAGGGTGGCAGACAACATCGTGGGGGAACTTCAAAGGATCTGCCTGATGATCTTGCAGAAATCTACAAAACAGATCCTGAAGAGGATTACAATCAGCGCAAGACTCGAATCCAATGGATTCAACGCTATTGGGTTGAACAACGGTTCAAGTACAAGTTCGTGACCCAGGAGTATGCTAAGAAGAATGCTATCAAGAGTCCTTGGGGTTTATATTCTCTATCGAGGCCTTCCCCCCAAGAACAAAGCTGAAGCCATTGCGCAAGAATTCTATCCTTGCATGGTACATGGACCGCAGCCTGAAGAAGCCGGCCCGTCATCATTGCTCTGGTGTCATGACGACAATCTCTTCAAGCGCAACTTCCAGTATGCTAAGGCTTCAGCAAAGGAAAACAAGAAGTCATGGGGATTAGACTTCAATCCTGGTCCCTCTGCTCCCCGTGATGACGGCACACATGAAGCTGAAGAAAATAGAATTGGCCCCTTTGCAAACCTTGATGGCCTCATCTCTTACGTCTTGGTACAAGGTGCCAAAGTGGATCATTCTGACAATGATGCTGATTCTGATGAAGCCCCAGCTCCTCCTCCAAGGCCGCAGAAGCCAAAGAAGATTAAGGCTTCATCATTAGCTGCACCTCCAAAAGCTTCTCGTGTGAAGCCACTGGCCACTGCACCTCCGGAAGCCAGTGTGCAGTCTGAAGATCTTTCACGCATCTCCAAGAAGACGGGGAAGAAAAAGAAAATCGTCAAGAGTACTGATCAGGCTTTGACTCCTGCTGCTATTCTGCGTGAAGAGCACATTGATCTGTCCAGCGATGACGATCTTGCAGATGATGCTCTTTAACAACTGATCAAGAGCAAGGAAGAAGCAGAGATGTTCAACAACTTGCCTCTCTTTGACGTGGCAATCATCCATAACTTCATTGATGAGTGGTTTGACACACCAAATCTCAGCTTTGATGATCTGCAACTTCCAATTGGCCTCAGCGTCGCCTTCAATGGCGCCATTGCTTCTGAGCTAGCTATTGCTCAGCGCATCATCAAACTGAAGCACAAGATTGACTATGAAAAGGCTCAGTTCAAGAAGCATGTGGCCACACTCAATGTGCAAGATGTCAAGAACTTCAAGATCATGCTGCACAAGCTCAAAGAAGCCTTTCACAAGAAGCGTGAAGAAGCTCGAGGCTCCAGAGAGCGCATGAAAAATCTGGCTGACAAGTGTGTGCTTGCCTACAATGAGGCTGAAAAGTGCAAGGCTCTTGGTCGTCCTGGCATCGACCCCATGATGGCTGCAAAGAAGAAGAAATCGACCGTCCAATCTGCACCTTTAAGGCCAAATGAACCTCGCATTGTCTTCCCAAGCAGCATGACTGGCTCGAAGCCAAAGGTCACGTCAACTGCTTCAGAACAGAAGAAGACGAGGGCTGCAGAGGCTGAAGCCAGAAAACGGAAAACCTCAGAAGCCTTTGATGCTGCTCCCTCCAAGAAGAAGCGCAAGATCAAGAAGAGTCGGGCTGCTCCCCCAGAGCCCCTTGTTGTTGAACCCATCTCAGTGGTTCGTCCTGCATCTGCAACCCAAGAACTTCGCATGACTGTTCATGAGCCTGCTTCCACAGAGGCTCCTGAAGATGAAGAGATTCCAGCAGTTGATCCCATCACTGCTGAAGACATTGGTCACCATGACAATGTTGAAGATGATGAAGTTCTTCCTCAAATTGAATACAATGTGGTATCATCGCCTGTTCGTATGAACAGCGAAATCATCAGCATTGGTCGTCCTCTGACGCCAATTGCTCAGGATGCTTCATGGGTTGATCACCCGCAAGAACTAGACTCCCCCAGCACTCCCCAACAACAACAAGCCACACCATCCGTGCAAGTTGAAGAGGATGAGGACCTGCCCACTCCATCTCCAAAGGCGTCACCTGTACTACAAAGGCTTCGCAAAGGACCAAGGCCTCAAGCCCCTCTTCCGAGCGTTCCAGAAGGAGAAGTGCACCATCAACCTGTTGCACGTCAAGTGTTTTCAGAAGCCACTCCTGCTGCGAATGTCTCCATGTCTGAAGCACCAGCTGCTGAAGACAATCCGGCTACATCAGCCGATGACGAACGTCAAGAAGAACATGTCCCTACTTTCCCCATTCCTGAAGAAGCTGTTCATGATGTGAACGTGTCTGGGCCTGACCCTCCAGCTCAGCAAGTGGAGGTTGAAAACTTTGTGGATGCCACCACCAACACCAATGAAGCCGATGACATAGTCATGGCTGAAGCTAATGTGGAGCCTGTCCCAAGCCCCATACCAGAAGCCAATGCTGAAAATGCTCCTGAAGCTTCTGATGTGCATCCCGAAGCCACTGTTGCTGCCACTGCTCATGTTCCGCCACCAAGGCCCTATACAATTGAGCAAGCATACAACCATGGCGAGCTAATCACAGTAAGATGGCCCGTTCTGGTCCCTCCGCCTACTGTCTCTGGTCCTCAATTTGACTATCACATTGAGCATAGGCCTCAGGTCCAGAAGCCAAAGCCAAGACTGCCAAGGTTTCCAGGTACTGCCACATCTGTCGGGTCTTTCAATGCAAATGGCTTCAAGAGCCACAACACATTCTTTGATAGCTCAAAGAACCCCTACACGAAGCCAAGAATATCACCAGATCGGTTCTGGAGTCATCAGCAGCGAAGCTATTACTCCTGTGTTCTGTATGATCAAGGGCGCATTTTCCCTCATATGCGCCTCGACACTAAAGCCATTACTGGACTGCCATGCTTCGAAGAAGCACTTGACTGCTTTCATGATGCTGGTCTGCTCAGCTTTATCACAGACAAAGAACATTGGAATGAAGAGCTATTGCTTCAATTCTATGCTACACTCCACATTCGCGGTTATAACAGAGATACGAAGACATGAGTTCTCGAGTGGATGACAGGAAATGTT
Organism: Triticum aestivum; assembly: GCF_018294505.1. NCBI lineage: Eukaryota > Viridiplantae > Streptophyta > Magnoliopsida > Poales > Poaceae > Triticum > Triticum aestivum. The sequence continues at coordinate 579,375,326 of NC_057798.1, forward strand.
CATCATGAAGCCAAATCTCTTGACATCATTGAGCTTACAGGCCTATCTACTCCCGGAGAGCTATATGAACCTGGTTGTCAAAACCACCGCAATGCACTGGAGAGCATCTTCCATAAGCCTGAACCCAATATGAGCCAGATGTTGAGCATGATGAAGCCTTTGCCACATGATGCTGAATATCCAAAGGAGTTCTTTGTTGATGACCTTGAGTATCTGCCGCGCACTATATATCATATCATCAGGCGGACTCTATGGCCGATCAAAGGACATTCATCAGCTGCAAAACTTGAAGGAGCCATGAAGACATTGGTCTTTTACATCCTCAATGGCATCAGCTTCAATGCACAAGATTTCTTCATCAGGCAACTGGCTGCATCTGGATCTGACCTCTTCGGACTGAAATTCTATGCTCCATGGGTCATGCGCCTCATCAAGCAACACTCTGCTATCAACTATCAACCATCTGCTCGCAATCATGTGATCTTCCTACCAGAGGTTGATATGTCAGTTGAAGCCATATACCCTGAACCTGCCAAGAAGCCTCTTTGTCTTCAAAATGCTGAACATCAAAGCTTCACTCAGCCTATGGAAGGAGTCCAAGCTGTCACGCATGTCTATCCGATGGCTGGAAATATTCATCTGCCTCATCATGCATCAACTGAAGCCACTGCGAGCACCATTGCTCAAAGGCCTCGGAAGCGCTCTCGGGTCCTCAATGACCGAGAACTTCTTGTGGCCCTGCATCAGAAGCAAGATAAGCATCATTTTTGGCTCAAGCGTCAGATGCAAAGCCTCTTGGTGGATGTAAATCGCATTCGAAACCTTGCCACCAAGAATGCATTTGTCACTCACGAAACTTGTCGGCGATCATGGAAGAGTTTGACCCTGCTCAGTGCTGAAGCTGATCTTCAAGACAATGGATTCACTGAAAGATTCAAGTTTGACTCCACTCCTCCACGGAATGCTGTCCTACGAAGAAATCCATCTCTTGAAGACTCTGACTATTCTTCCTCCGCGGCAACTGTCAATGCCAATGTGATCGATGATGAAGACGATGCTACTTCACCGCCCCCTACTTCTGCACGCATCGACACTGCACCAAGTTCGTCTGCACCGCCAAACGACAACGACAAGCCTGCTGCTTCAACTACTCCTCATGAGGACGAGTAGATGCTCTATGTCTTCAAACCTTTTTGGCCATTACTGACAAAAGGGGGAGAAGCATATGAGTTGATAGTCTTCAAGCGGGTTCATAAGGGCGGTTGCTTTATATTTTTGCCTAGTGCTTACAACTCTTGCTTTTGATACACTTCGTTCTTTGAGTTGTAACACTTAAACTTGATGGTCGTCTGCTACTTATTTGCGTTTACACGTGCGATGATAACTTCTGCACTTAGATCATTCTGCAGGCGTCCATTTTTCATTATGCATGTCATTCTCTTAGCTATATCATTTCATGCATGATGAATATTCATAAGTTGAAGAGGATCTCCACAAGTACAACCTGCCATGTGCATTTGCATTCCAAAAGCAAATTATTTATATGCACATCTTCAGGGGGAGCCCTTGCCACTTATGAAGACAATACACTATCCTTTACAATTTCACATACTTCTTTCCCGTTGAAAACTTCAACCAGTTTGTCATCAATCACCAAAAAGGGGGAGACTGTAAGTGCATCTAGTGCCACCCCTAGTTGGTTTTGGAGTATTGACGACAAACTTGGTTGAGGGACTAATGCGTTTGTGAGAATTGCAGGATAACGCAGGTTGTGTCCCTCATTGATTCGGTTTACCTACCGGAGATGACCCCTAAAATGTATGAAGACATTGAAGACAATGGTGGTGTGTGAAGATATTCACACTGAAGTCTATGACATGAGAAGACCTTGAGTGAAGACTATGGAGCGCGAAGACTAAGTTGTTTTGTTGTTTCCTTTTCTTCTTTGTTGGGTCATAGGAACCACCGTACTGTTAAGTGGGGTCCAAGTGAACTAAGTCAGAGTGACTGAAGTGATGCTCAGCCCAAATCCTATGTCTTCGAGCGAAGACAATGAGAGCAAATCTTATCCAGAGTTGGATGAGTCAGCTTTGCTTGTAGCCCAAGTAAAGTTGCCGTGTGTGTTTGAAATCTGACCGTTGGAACACGTGTCAGTTCCTTAGTGACCCAGGGTCATTTCGGACATATCAGGTCGGGTTGCCTTGTGGCTATAAATAGCCCACCGCCTACACCATAAATTGGTGGCTGCTCAGAGTTAGTTTACGGCTTTTGTCGTTTTGAGAGCAACCCACCTCGAAGCCTTTGAAAGAGAAATCCTTGCAAGGACAAAGCCCAAACACCCAGAGCCAAAGAGTGTTAGGCATCACTGAAGTCTTTCTGTCTGTTTGACCTGAAGACTTATTACACTTGAGGACTGTGTATCCTCCAGCCGGTTAGGCGTCGCGTTCTGAGCATCCAAGAGTCATTGTGGATTGCCGGTGAACGAAGTCTGTGAAGGTTCGGAAGTCTACCTTGAAGACTTACCAGAGTGATTGGGCAAGGACTGTGTGTCCTTAGCTCAAGGGGAATAAGGTGAAGACGCGGTCTTCTGAGTTGAATCTCAGCCTCCCTAACCAGATGTACAGTTGTCACAGCAACTGGAACTGGCCCAACAAATCCTGTGTCTTCAACAAGTGACTGGTTCTATCCCTTCCCTCCTCTACCTGAGTTTGTCTTTGTGAAGTCATTGCTTAGCTGTCTTATCTATTTGACTTCATTGCTTGACTACTATTGTTGATTGGCTTCATACTATCTTCCATCATGATCCTTACTACCTAGCTGCTATTAGTCTTCGTACGTTAACACTATTGCATACTTGATTATGGCTTGCTTGGTGTAGTTTATCTTCTGCTGCATATCAATTAGGTCATTTCTATTGTTTGTCTTCTAAACTTCCATGTTTTGAAGACTTTGATAGGGGAGATCAAACCGCTCCTTGACCCTTGGGTTCCTTGTAATGATGTTATTAGTTGAGTCGAGAATGGTCTTGAATGAACCTTCCATGCTAGCCGAGGTGATGATGTCGCACCAATCAATGAGTTCCTCCACCACGTCATCTTTCAGATTGGGGCAAGAATAATGGGGTCGTTTCCGGCCTGTTCCCTCCATGGAGAAGATGATCAAACAATGGTGGAAGGATGGGTGAAGGCAAATGGAGGAGGGAGAGGAAGAGCGTGCGACAGCAGTTCCAAATCAAGAGGGAAAGACGAAGAGTCGGTGGACATTTGCTAGTTTGCCACAGTACACAAAGAGGCGCCACGGCCTACACGTCCGTTTGGAAATACTAGTAGAAAAGGACTCGCCTCGTCTCACTGATATGTTGGAACGGGACCACATGTCAACGAAACATGGTGTGTAATTTCTCGTGCAAAATGCGATCTGGCCGTGTTGGCCTGAGGTGCCGCATTAGTTTTTTTTGAAAGTTTGCCGCATTAGTTATCGACCTTTATTTTTTTTAACATACAATCTAAATTGATAGCTCCTATGGTCATCACATGTGAGCAGATATAGTGATGGTTGATTCGCCCGAGCAACTTATTACTGTGGGAATATGGGAGTACCAGCGGATTCAAGGAATAGAGAAATGAGGGTTACTTCGTCTGGGCAACTTACTATGGCGAAGGTGGGGCTCTGTGATTTGACTGCTCACTAGTCATTACTACTGCGGCGCAACGACCGGGGTTAATCTTTCCCTGAAGTTGTGTTGTGCACTCAATATTGCTGCATGGCAGGTGGAGCCGGATGAAGCAAGTCCAACATGTCGGCGAAACGAAGTTGAATTGTTTCTGGCATTGCTATCAATCCTTCAGGATTTGTTTATATGTACGCATAATTTTAATGAAATTGTATTGTGATGCTATGTAGTTTTCAACTTTGGTTCTCGTAGGAAAAAAATGTTTCAACTTAGGATTCATGTGTCTTGCCTCGAGATTATCTCGTTACAACATTCCATCAAATACAAATGAAACTACCATGGCTACCATGGCTAATGCATCTCAATGGTTCGCAGATCAGCGCCAATATTCACATCACAACTGAAGACAAAGTTGTGAGAAGGTGTACAAATAAATAAAATAATATAATTGATCAATGATGTTCCTAGGCATGGCTCCATTTGCTTGGCACAGTGTTCATTGCTTGGCAGCTAGTTTCACCCAGCTTTGTAGCCAAAAAGGAGGTGTATGGAGGACACCACAATCTGATCATTTTGTGGAGCTCCACTAAATCGAGCGGACTATCCCTGTTTGCAAAGATATCCAGTCAGTGTGATTACAATAATAGTGGAACTAGATGATGAAACGGAACACACATAAATAGAAGTCGATCACCTTTACGATCTCTCTTTAGGACTAACTTCTTGTTGGAGAAGATTAGGCACGGAGTTGGAAGAGGAGGATAGAAAAACCAATCTTCCTTTATGCAGTCCCACAGAAATGTAAAAACGTTGCCCGTGTGATATTTTCGCGGAACTGGACAAAACACTCTTAAGAAAAAAGTGATTTGTGCAGTTCACCAAAAGGTCGCAATAGCAACGAGTTGAAAATGGATAGCCCTGTTTGCAAAAGGAGGTCGAAAGGAAACAATTACTGCCCAATAACACGAGTTCAAGACACATAGGCCGGCAAAAAAGAAGCATATTCCATGTAATAAGGGAAAGATAGCACATGGTGGTTTATCAAAAATGGTTTGAGGACAAGATTGCAAGATGGAAAGTACGTCGGCCGAGATACGATTTAAGCAAACAACTAAAGAAGATGCAGCAACGTGGGAAGATGGGCAGTGGAGCAAGGCCAGAGGAAGCTGTACCTGAGGGTCGTCGGGATGTTACTAGGAGGGCGCCGATGGCTAGGATATGCCCATACTGCGGCAGCGAGCAAGTGGCGAAGGCCCTACCGCACCGGAGCTTGGTCAGAGAGAACGGCGGGTACCGCAGATCTGGATGTGCTGCCTCAACACCGTCGAACGGAGAGATGATGCACATCCTCCTTTCCGCCAGCGGACGGGATGCGCCGGAATCACTGACCAACGCTGAGAGAGAGGCCACGGCCGCCTTGTGTGAGATGGTGTGACGAGAGACAAACCCATTTTCCATTTTCCCCACGGCAATCGTTTTATATTCTATACGTGCCATTGAGGAATATATAACTTTATTTAATACTAACGCGTCAAGTCGAACTTTGTTCCGTCTAGGCGTGGTACCCGACCCTCCTTCGAGTAAACAACCGCTACACGCGTCAAATTATCACGTGGGCTGCCTTTTCGTACAGAAACAAACTCCACCGTGTACCCACGTGGGTGTGGCCGGGAACAAGACGTGAGTACGTGCGTCCTGCGTGCACTTCTTCTTTAGGTGCAGGTACATATGTGGGTGGATGTGAGAGATATGGTTTGTGCTAAACAGAGGCAATGTGTTGATGATATCTCAAACAGAAAAACATAACATATGCAATGTGTGTGAAACGGAGTCATGGACGTGAGATATCGATAGAATTGAAAACAAGGATGAAGTGTGTGGCTGCGCGATCGATAAAGAGTGCCATCGAATTTGTGTTTGCCCACGTCAAAGATACAAGGCGGCTGGCCTACTAGAATTTGAGAGGGCAGAGGTGCAGTTTTTCTCCGTGGCATGGATACCTACCTACAACGTTCGACTATCGGTGTGTGTGTGTGGGGGGGGAGGGGGCAGAGACCGACCGACTAGTATATGTGTGGGGAAGGAGAGAGACCTAGCTATGTATTGAGGGAGATCGATCGACATCCATGGATATGTGTAGCAGAGGAATAAGGTTGGGAGAAAGACAAACGTAGAGCATCGGAGGGTTGGTGGTGGAGTGGCATCTCACAAATGGTGGGAGAGGCCTGCTAGACAAACGAAGGGTATGAGTGCAATATCAATAAGAGAAGGCGGGGGATGTCTATCTATCTATGCACGTGCGTGTGAGAGACGGGTCAGGAGGTATGCAAGGATGATGAGGGGAGAAGATATGGTTGTGGTAAGCATACGTAACTACATAGGAAGATCAATCGTCGTGTGTCCGAGAAAGGGAGAGACATAACTAGCGGGGTAAGTGTATCGGTGCTTGGGGAAAACGAATTATAGTCGACTTGGCTATATGTAGGGAGATCAGTTCATATACATGCATGCATGTGTTAGAAGCAAATAAGGTCCGGAGAGACAGACAGGGGGAGAGGGGCACGGCTAGGAGGTGGTGCGAGAGGCCTACCATGTCGAGGGGGAGGAGAGTGCGAGTATGTGATCAATGAAAAGAGGGGCGGGAGTGTGCACCTGCGTGGAACCGTATTGGACATAGGGGGGCATGGACGGTGAGAAGAGAAGAGGGGAAGTATATATGTGTTTGTTGTAGGCACACTTGGCTAGAGAGGTATATCGACCGGTGTGTGCCGGAAAGAAGGAGCCGAGGGCCTACACACACCACGGGTGGACAATCTAAAGAGAAATAATGAACGTGCACGATGGAGGGGACGCTAAGGGTGGATGAGAGGAGGGCGGGCGTGTGCATGCACGATAGAAAGTTAGCGCTAGCTAGCTACAAATAGAAGAGGATCATGAAGGTGTAAAAGACGAACAAATATCATAATTCATTATAAAAAAGTGGATACGAATACTTGAAGAAGATATCATAATGTAGAACATTGATTATAATTTGGGCTAATTTGTGGCTTTTGCAACTCAGGTCTAAATACTTGTCATAATGTAGGGGGCGGGGCACTATACTTTGTGTGATAAACATGGTGTACGTATGGAACATGGTTTTGATTATGAATATATAGTTAGTACATCAAATGTATTATTATTTGGAATCAACATCAATTTTATTCAAAAAATAGAATTCGAGTTCATGTGGTACACATAGTTCATATCTATCTCTATAGTAATCATGTGGTGTGTTATTGAGGTAATACACGAATGATGGTTGAAGTTGGCAACAATCATGATTATAGATTCTTATTGAAATAGAGAAACGAATTCAAATTTGGTTCGAATTGCTGCGGTAGTATAGACATTTGGAATGCACTAAAATGTTGGTATGAGTAGGTTACATGCATTATACAGCAAGCGAAAAAAATTTAATTGGACATAACATGGATTCATACTCCCTCCTTCCATCTATATAGGGCGTAATGAGTTTTTTAAGACCGCCTTTGACTATTGACAAGATTAATAGTACATGACATGCACAATGTGAAAATTATATCATTGAAAGAACATTTCACAGACGAATTTAATGATGTGCTTTGTGTAAGTTGCATGTCATATATTATTGCTCTAATATTTGGTCAAAGTTAGCATCGAAAAAGTTAACATTCGTGGAAGTCGTGACAAAAAAATGAAATTTTGGAGCATTAATTTTGGTTTTTTTGCCACGACTTCCACGAATGTCATTCCCTTATGAAACTTGGCAATCACTGAAAACATTGGTCAAAGTTTGCCTCCAATTTTTTTTTAGAATTTTTAGATTTTTTTTAGATTTTACTATTCATGCTAAGATCATATGAGCTAAAACTGAGATGGGGACTAGCCAACAGTTTTTTCATGAATGCAAATGACATGCACATATAGGTGATGCTTTTCTGAACATGTTGATATCTTATTTGAATTTTTCTGAGTTAGTATGAACTTTTTATGAAGTTTTCAAAGTGATGGTCAAACAGTCAAAGGGAAAAAGCATATGAGGAGCAAAGTGGTTTGGGCAGGAACAAGTGTTTTCGGAAACTAGGGGTAAACCTGCCGAGTGTGACCCAACTAGGGGCATAAAATCAATTATCCCATTTTTATTCATCACATGATATGTGTTTTGCTTGGAGCGTCCTGTATGATCTGAGTCTTTGCTTTTTAGTTTAACACAGTAATCCTTGTTGTACACACCTTTTGGGAGAGACACACATGAATCGAAATTTATTAGAATACTCTATTTGCTTCGCTTATATCTTTTGAGCTAGACAATTTTGCTCTAGTGCTTCACTTATATCTTTTTAGAGCATGGTGGTGGTTTTAGTTTATAGAAATTATTGATCTCTCATGCTTCACTTATATTATTTCGAGAGTCTTTTAGAACAGCATGGTAATTTGCTTTGGCTATAAAACTAGTCCTAATATGATGGGCATCCAAGATGGGTATAATAAAAACTTTCATATAAAGTGTGTTGAATACTATGAGAAGTTTGATTCTCGATGATTGTTTAGAGATACGAGGATGATGATATTTGAGTCATGCTAGTAGAGTAATTGTGAATTTGAGAAATACTTGTGTTGGGGTTTGCAAGTCCCGTAGCATGCATGTATGGTAACCGTTGTGTAACAAATTTGAAGCATGAGGTGTTTCTTTGAGTGTCTTCCTTATGTGTGGAGGTCGGGATCGCGCGATGGTTAACTCCTACCAACCCTTCCCCTAGGAGCATGCGTGTAGTGCTTGGTTTTGATGACTTGTAGATTTTTGCAATAAGTATGTGAGTTCTTTATGACTAATGTTGAGTCCATGGATTATACGGACTCTCACCCTTCCACCATTGCTAGCCTCCCTAGTACCGCGCAACTTTTGCCGGTACCATGAACCCACCATTTACTTTCCTCAAAATAGCCACCACACCTACCTATTATGCATTTCCATAGCAATTCCGAGATATATTTCCATGCAACTTTCCATCGTTCCATTTATTATGACACACTTCATCATTGTCATATTGCCTTGCATGACCATGTAGTTGACATCGTATTTGTGGCAAAGCCACCATTCATAATTCTTTCATACATGTCACTCTTGATTCATTGCACATCCCGGTACACCGCCGAAGGCATTCATATAGAGTCATATTTTGTTCTAAGTATCGAGTTGTAATCCTTGAGTTGTAAATAAATAGAAGTGTGATTATAATCATTAGAGCATTGTCCCATGTGAAGAAATAAAAAAGAGAGGCCAAAGAAGCCAATGAAAAAAAAGGCCAAAGAAGCCAAACAAAAAAAATGACAGAAAAAGAGAGAAGGGGCAATGCTACTATCCTTTTTCCACACTTGTGCTTCAAAGTGGCACCATGATCTTCATGATAGAGAGTCTCTTATTTTGTCACTTTCATATACTAGTGGGAATTTTCATTATATAACTTGGCTTGTATATTCCAATGATGGGCTTCCTCAAAATTCCCTAGGTCTTCGTGAGCAAGCAAGTTGGATGCACAGCCACTTAGTTTCTTTTGTTGAGCTTTCATACATTTATAGCTCTGGTGCATCCGTTGCATGGCAATCCCTAATCACTCACATTGATATCTATTGATGGGCATCTCCATAGCCCATTAATACGCCTAGTTGATGTGAGACCATCTTCCTCCTTTTTGTCTTCTCCACAACCACCACTCTATTCCACCTATAGTGCTATGTCCATGGCTCACGCTCATGTATTGCGTGAAAGTTCAAAAAGTTTGAGAATACTAAAGTATGAAACAATTGCTTGGCTGAAACCGGGGTTGTGCATGATTTGAACATTTTGTGTGACGAAGATGGAGCATAGCCAAACTAATGATTTTGTAGGGATGAACTTTCTTTGGCCATGTTATTTTGAGAAGACATGATTGTTTGTTAGTATGCTTGAAGTATTATTATTTTTATGTCAATATTAAACTTTTGTCTTGAATCTTTCAGATCTGAACATTCATGCCACAATAAAGAAAATTACATTGACAATTATGTTAGGTAGCATTCTACATCAAAAATTCTGTTTTGATCATTTACCTACTCGAGGACGAGCATGAATTAAGCTTGGGGATGTTTGATACCTCTCCAACGTATCTATAATTTTTGATTGTTCCATGCTATTATATTATCTGTTTTGGATGTTTAATGGGCTTTAATATGCTCTTTTATATTATTTTTGGGACTAACCTATTAATCGGAGGCTAGTGCCAGTTTTTGTTTTTTTTTTGCCTATTTTAGAGTTTTGCAGAAAAGGAATACCAAACGGAGTCCAAACGGAATGGAACCTTCGCGATGATCTTTCTTGGACCGAAAGCAAACCAAAAGACTTGGAGTTGAAGTCATAAATGCCACAAGGCATCCACGAGGCAGGAGGGTGCGCCTAGGGGGGGGGGGGTAGGTGCGCCCCCACCCTCATGGGGCCCTCGTAGCTCCACCAACGTACTGCTTTTGCCTATATATACTTTTATACCCTAGAAACATTGGGGGGAGCCACGAAACCACTTTTCCACCACCGCAACCTTCTATACCCGTGAGATCCCATCTTGGGGCCTTTTCCGGCGATCTACCAGAGGGGGAATCGATCATGGAGGGCTTCTATATCAACACCATGGCCTCTTCGATGAATCGTGAGTAGTTTACAACAGACCTTCGGGTCCATAGTTATTAGCTAGATGGCTTCTTCTCTCTCTTTGATTTTCAATACAAAGTTCTCCTCGATGTTCTTGGAGATCTATTTGATGTAGTACTCTTTTGCGATGTGTTTGCTGAGATCCGATGAATTGTGGATTTATGAACAAGATTATCTATGAATATTATTTGGTTCTTCTCTGAATTCTTATATGCATGATTTGATATCTTAGCAAGTCTCTTCAAACTATCGATTTAGTTTGGCCTACTAGATTGATCTTTCTTGCAATGGGAGAAGTGCTTAGCTTTGGGTTCAATCTTATGGTGTCCTTTCCCAATGACAGTAGGGGCAGCAAGGCACGTATTGTATTATTGACATCAAGGATAAAAAGATGGGTTTTATATCATATTTCTTGAGTTTATCCCTCTACATCATGTCATCTTGCTTAATGGTTACTCTGTTCTTATGAACTTAAAACTCTAGATGCATGCTAGATAGCGGTCGATGTGTGGAGTAATAGTAGTAGATGCAGAATCGTTCCGGTCTACTTGACACGGACATGATGCCTATGTTCATGATCATTGCCTTAGATGTCTTCACAATTATGCACTTTTCTACCAATTGCTCGGCAGTAATTTGTTCATCCACCGTAATACATGCTACCTTGAGAGAAGCCACTAGTGAAACCTATGGCCCCGGGTCTCTTTTCTATTATATTACATCTCTTTTCCATTATATCGCATCTCATTTACTATTTTGCAATCTTCACTTTCCAATCTATACAACAAAAATACCAAAAATATTTACTTTACTATCTTTATCAGATCTCACTTTTGCGAGTGACCGTGAAGGGTTTGACAACCTCTTTATCGCGTTGGTTGCAAGGTTCTTGATTGTTTGTGCAGGTACTAGGTAACTTGTGCGTCGTCTCCTACTGGATTGATACCTTGGTTCTCAAAACTGAGGGAAATACTTATGCTACTTTGCTGCATCACCCTTTCCTCTTCAAGGAAAAAACCAACGCAAGATCAAGAGGTAGCACGACTATGTAGACGAAGCTGGAGCAGATATTATGGAGTCTTCGACCGATCAAAATTTCTAGACGACCACCATGTTACTAATAGTATTCTTCCAAGTAGTAGTATAGATCGATGTGTAGTCGTAGTTTAGATCGTTTGTGTGAACCTTGTGTGATATTGAATGAAGTGAATTGATTGTATTTGCCTCATATGCATATGGGTAGTGAGATCTCTCTTAGACCTTATTCTATTTTGTTTTCTCGACCCTTCTAACCCATCAGATGCCTCCGAGATGTGACACCGGATTTGTTTTCCCGCCGAAGCTTACCCAGTTGATCCAGCAGCAGAATGCCTTGATGTAGATGTTAGTCCAGAATCAGAATCAGAACCAAGGCAACAACAACAACTCACCGCCACCACCCCCTGTTGACAACCTAGCCCGTTTTCTTAGGTTCAATCCGCCGGTGTTCTCTAGCAGCACCCAGCCGATTGTTGCAGATGATTGGCTCCGCAAGATTGGGGGAGAGCTAACCACTGCCGGATGCATAGATGTGGAGAAAGTGCGCTTTGCCGCACATCAGCTTGATGGACACGCAACATCTTGGTGGGAGAACTTCACCACCACTTACCCCATTGCTACAGTTACATGGGATCAGTTTCAGCAGGCTTTCCGCACCACGCATGTTTCAAATGGAGCCATGAGTTTGAAGAAGCGTGAGTTTCACAACTTACGCCAAGGGAGTCGTACAGTGGGACAGTATTTAGATGAGTTTAGCAAGTTAGCATGCTATGCCCCAGATGATGTGGCCACAGATGACGCAAAGCAGGAGAAGTTTCTTGAGGGACTCAATGATGAACTAAGCATGCAGTTGATGGTGGAAACCTTCAACAACTACCAGGAGTTGGTAGTCAGGGCCCTCATGATAGAGGGCAAACAATAGCAGATTGACAATCGCAAGAGGAAGTATGGATAGGGGAGGTACACTTCTAGAGCTCAGCAGAAGCCCCGCTATTCCCCGTACTCGGGAGGACATACTCATAACCATGGAGGCCATAACCATGGAGGACATACTCACAATGGAGGAAGTTCACACAACCACAGTGGCCCTAAGAATGGCAATGGGAATGGAGGAGGCAACAGTCAGAACCGTTCCAACCCCGTGACACCCACCAAGAAGGATTTGAGTCACATTACTTGTTTCAAGTGCGGGAAGACCGGACAGTACGCCACTGAATGTTCTGAAGCAAAGAATGGAAATTGCAACGAAAGTTCTGGAAACAAGCCCAACCCCTTCACCAGAGGCCAGGTGAACCACATCAGTGTGTAGGAGATTGAGGAGCAGCCTGACGCAGTTGTCGGTAAGTTTTTTATTAATGCATTTACAACACTTGTTCTTTTTGATACTGGTGCATCTCATTCATTCATATCAAGGGGATTTGTGGACAAGTTTAAGTTGCCAACCGTAGCCCTTAAGTCAGCTATGTTAGTAAGTTCCCCAGGAGCAGAGTATATGGCTAGTCGGGGATGTTATCAGTTGCCAGTGACCATAGGTAGACATGTTTTTCCCACTGATCTTATTGTCCTGGAGTCACAAGGATTGGACGTGATCCTAGGCATGGATTGGCTATCCAAGTTTGAGGGAAACATCGATTGCGCCAGTAAATCAATTCTTCTCACCACCCCGGAAGGAAAGAGGATCAAGTATGTGTCTAGGCATGCGCCAAGGAGGACTCAGGTGAAATCCTTATCAGGAGTTGTTCAGGAGGAAGTACAAGTGGTGAAGGATTACCCCGATGTATTTCCGGAGGAATTACCAGGCATGCCACCAGATTGAGATATCGAGTTTTTGATTTAGTTACTGCCAGGCACTGGACCAATATCAAAGAGACTGTATTGGATGCCCGCAAATGATTTGGAGGAAATTAAGAAGCAGATTAAGGAGTTACTGGAGAAGGGTTATATTCGACCAAGCTCATCACCTTGGGGAGCCCCAGTGCTTCTAGTGGAGAAGAAGGATGGATCTTTGAGGATGGTTGTTGATTATCATGCACTAAATGAGGTGACAATCAAGAACAAATACCCTCTACCGATGATCAAATGATTTGTTTGACCAGCTGCAGGGAGCTAAGGTTTTCTCCAAGAATGATCTTCGATCAGGTTATCACTAGTTGAATATCCGAGAGTAGGTTATACCTAAAACAACTTTTACCATGAGGTATGGGCTATATGAGTATACAGTTATGTCATTTGGTTTGACTAATGCCCCTGCCTATTTCATGAGTATGATGAACAAGGTGTTCATGGAGTTCTTGGATAAGTTCACTGTGGTTTTCATTGATGATATATTGGTACACTCGAAGAATGAAGAAGAGCATAAGGAACATTTGCGCTTGTTCTTGAGAAGCTCAGGGAACATCAGTTATATGCCAAGTTCACCCAATGTGAATTTTGGTTGAAGGAAGTTGGATTTCTCGGACATGTTATATCAGGAGAAGGAATAGCAGTAGACCCTACCAAGGTTTGCATTTATCACTGAGTGGTTGGCACCCACCTCAGTTGGAGAGATTAGGAGATTTCTTGGACTCGCGGGTTATTATCGGAGATTTATTGAGAATTTTTCCAAGATTGCCAAGCCCATGATGGAGTTATTGAAGAAGGACACCAAGTTTAAATGGACTGAGGATTGTGAGGCCAGTTTTCAGGAGTTGAAGAAACATTTGGTTACAGCCCCAGTGCTGATTCTCCCAGACGTACGCAAAGATTTCCAAATATATTGCGATGCTTCACGTCAAGGACTTGGAGGTGTGCTTATGCAGGACGGAAGAGTTGTTTCATATGCCTCACGACAGATTCAACCTCATGACTTGAATTATGCTACGCATGATTTGGAGTTAGCAGCCGTAGTGCATGCACTCAAGACATGGAAACACTTCTCATCGGTAACGTTGCGATGTTTACACGGATCATAAGAGTTTGAAGTACATCTTCACACAGAAGGAGTTGAACCTCAGGCAAAGGAGATGGTTGGAGCTCATAAAGGACTATGACATGAGATTGCATTATCATCCAGGAAAGGCCAATGTCGTAGCCGATGCATTGAGCCGCAAGAGTTATGTTAACATGCTCATAACCGCAGGGTTACCTCAGGAATTAGCAGATATCTCCAAGAACTTCGCTTGGAGGTAGTTCTAGAGGTTATGTTGCAGCATTGGAAATTCAGTCCACTTTGTCGGGAAAGATCAGAGAAGCCCAGAAGACGGACAAGGAGATTGCAGAGATAAAGGAAAGGATGAGTAAAGGAAAAGCTAAAGGTTTTCATGAGGATGAGCACGAGACTTTATGGTTTGAGGATCGTATCTATGTGCTTAATGACCTTGAGATCAGGAAGTTGATTCTTCAAAAGGCTCATGATTTGCCTTATTCCATTCAACTAGGCAACACCAAGATGTATCTGGATTTGAAGGGGAGTTTCTGGTGGACAGGAATGAAGAAGGATATTGCAGAATATGTAGCAATATGCGATGTATGTCAGAGAGTTAAGGAAGAACATCAGAAACCAGCAGAGTTACTTCAACCTTTGCCGATACCCGAATGGAAGTGGGATAAACTTGGCATGGATTTTATCACTGGATTACCCAGGACCCGTTCAGGCTATGACTCTATCTGGGTTGTAGTCGATCGCTTGACGAAGGTAGCTCATTTCATCCCGGTGAAGACAACTTATACGAGTGCTAACTTGGCGAAGATATACATGACCATGATCTTATGTCTGCATGGAGTTCCAAGGACCATCGTATCAGATAAAGGAACATAGTTTACTTCAAAGTTTTGGAATCAGTTGCATGAAACTTTGGGTACCAGGCCATAGTTCAGTACAACCTTTCATCCATAGACAGATGGACAGACCAAGAGAGTCAATCAGATTCTAGAGGACATGTTGAGAGATTGTGCGCTAGATTATGGATCTAGTTGGGATGATAATTTACCCTATGCAGAGTTCTCTTATAACAATAGTTATCAAGCTAGTTTGAAGACGGCCCTTTCGAAGCCTTATACGAAAGGAGGTGCAGGACACCACTATCGTGGGATGAAGTTGGAGATAGATAGTTGTTCGGACCAGACTTAATCAGAGATTCTGAGGAGAAGGTTAAGTTGATTCGAGACAGACTCAAGATAGCCCAGTCCAGGCAGAAGAGTTATGCAGATACCAAATGCAAGCAGGTAGCCTATGAAGTCGGAGATAGAGCATATCTTCGTGTGTCTCCACTTCGAGGAGTTAAGCATTTTGGAGTCAAAGGGAAGCTAGCACCGCGATTTGTAGGACCATACAGAGTTTTGGAACGCATGGGAGAAGTTGCCTACAAGTTGGAATTACCCAAGGATTGTCAGGAGTTCATGATGTGTTTCACGTTTCCCAGTTGAAGAAGTGCCACGCAGAGATGGCTGACATTCCTCTGAGAGATACAGTGCCACTGGAAGCAATTCAGTTGGATAGTGATCTAACCTATGAAGAGAAGCTAGTCAAGATTCTCGAGTTTTCCAGCCGAGTTACTCGCAGCGGAGTCATCAAGTTCTGCAAAGTTCAGTGGAGCCACCATACCGAGGAGGAAGCCACCTGGGAGCGAGAAGAAGACCTCCACAAGGACCACCACACCTTTTTAATGACCAACCCGAATCTCGAGGGCGAGATTCATCTTAAGGGGGGTAGGTTTGTAACATCCCAATTTTCAATTTGGATGTTATACATAGATCATTCTTATGCATTCATATTTATTGCATTTTGTTATTTAGTTTTGGTTGTGATCCAAGAAATCATAAGCAACTCAAGGACCCAAGGGGAGAGTTGGAGGTTTCATATAAATTTCATTTTTGAATTTATTCAAATGTGAAAAGTGGATCAACTTGATTTCAACAAATTCTTTCCAATTATTACAAACCAATGAAAATAAAAGAGAGAAGATAAAAGAACTTCTTCAAAACAGAGAAGAAATGTTGGAAAAGAAATTTGGAAGTCAAATTATTTTATTTGAGTTTTATTTGCAGTTTTATTCGGTTTGCATTTTATTTAAATTAGGGAAAAAGATGCATTTTTCAAAATTGCATTTAGCCCAGAAAAATGTTCGCTTTATCCCAAATATTAGTAGGGGATGGTGAAAATTGTTTCTGGAATTTTAGGAATTATATTGTTATTTTATTCTGATTTTTCTTCGTAGCGCTATTTAAAAAAAAACTAGGCCGACCTAGCCGAAGCCAGGCCTCGGCCCAGCTCGCGCAGCCGCCTCCGTCGCCGGCTCGAGGCAGGAGTCCCGAGCAAAGCCGCAGCCGCCGTTGGCATAGTCCGGATCGGACTCCGCTCGCGCCCTCCCCCCTGCCCCAAGTCGCCGCCTCCCCCTCCCGCATATAAATAGGGGACACCTTGGTCCCTCCTCTCCTAAACTCGCAACCGCTGCCAAGCGCCGCCGCTTGCGCCGCCGTCCCGCGTCGCTGCCGGCGCCGCGCCGCCACCCCGCGAGTTCCGCGCCACCGCCGCTTGCGCCTCGCCTCGCCGGAGCCGCCGCCTCACCCCGCTATTAACCTCGCCTGAGCCGCCATTGACCGAACCGGTAAAAACCGCGGGTTTTTCTTTCCAGTTTTTTTGGGTTTAGATTAGATTGGTTTGTTTTTTTAGTACGCTTAATTAGCAAACGTTCACTCCATTTGTTCTGTTAAGGAACTAGTTCGTTCGTTAGTCTTTGTTAGCGGACGTTCGCCTGATAGATTTTTTTCTTTTTCTGTTTATTTTCGCCCAAGGACCTATCCGCAAATAGGTTTATCACGATTTAGCCCCTGATCTTCAAACTAGCGTAACTTTTAGCTCGTTTGTCCAAATTAGATGAAACCAGTGCATAAATCTTCTTAACGATCCCCTCTATCCAGTAAACCCACTTGAACATGATTTTAACAATTTATAATTTGAGTTTAGTTCAGATTAGTATTTAATCTTGTTTTGTTTGTATCTTGAGTTTCGTAGCTCCGTTTGAGTTGATTTTTTTTGCATATCATAGCTAATCACATATACCTACTGTTAAGATCTAATCCACACAAAAATAATGCTGTTAGAAGTTGTTTTCTATTTAGTTTAGTTGTTTTCTTGTTTTCAAGTTTATTTGGATCTTTTCTTGATTTTTCTTTGCATCCTTTGATTGATTGCTTATGTATGCTACTGTTCGTCTACGCTAGATTTTTCGGAGTGCGAAGCTTGTTACTATGAATCTCTAGAGTTTTTCGATCGTCAGCAAGGAAAGTTACACTTTGATCATACTCATTAATACCCAGTTTTTACTATCCATTAGTTTTGCCCCTCAAATATTTGCATGAGTAGGATTGGGAACATGTGGTTTGATTGTAGTACTTGAGGTAGGAACCTAATACCTTTGATCACCCCAAGAATATACGTTATGCTCAATTATTGCTTAGCCATGCTCGTAGACGGGGATTGGATCATGATGTACATGGAAGTTGTGAGAGTTAATAGTTTTGGATAACATTAAGGTGGCAACTTTAATACACATCTGGGTGGATTGGTTAGGGCACCTGGAGAAACCAGTGCTTGCCCATTCGGAAATCCCGGAGTACCCGTGTGATTTTTCCTTGGTTCACCAGCCAGCCACAAAGGGATCATATGATATTTCATGCCTAGAAACTTCTGTGTGTAGCCACAAGCCATTATGGACTCTGGCATAGTTGAGTAAGTTGTGTGAGCTCTTGAAGAGGTGGACTAGCAGATGTAGGGGAAAGTAGGTGTACCGGTCTACCCAGAGTAGAAAGTTAATGCTTTAGAAAGACTATGTCTCGATCTTCCGATCGTGGATGCGGTGGAGTCTTGCGGGGAAAAGTGCTCAACCCCTGCAGAGTGTATAAACTAATCATGGTTACCCGTGTCGCCAGTTATGGACATCTTGAGTATCTAGAAGTGGGTACTATTGTTGATCTAATCACTCTTTAATTAATGAATTGGGTTTAATGATGATACTTGTTTAATGATGGGATTTGAGTTGGAGGAACCTTCTCAAATATTGGTATAACTTTGTTGTAAATAAAATTTATTCCTTTTATTGTAGGGAAAAATTAGCTTCATGCAAAACATTAAACTCAGAGCCTCCACCAGCCAAATATGCATGTAGATATTGTTGGGGAACACAGTAATTTCAAAAAAATTCCTACGATCGCGCAAGATCTATCTAGGTGATGCATAGCAACAAGAGGGGAGAGTGTGTCTACGTACCCTTGTAGACCGAAAGCGGAAGCGTTAAGTAACGCGGTTGATGTAGTCGAACGTCTTCGCGATTCAACCGATCAAGTACCGAACGCGCAACACCTCCGTGATCTGCACACGTTCAGCTCGGTGATGTCCCTCGAACTCTAGATCCAGTTGAGGCTGAGGGAGAGTTTCGCCAGCACGACGGTGTGGTGACGGTGATGATGAAGTTAGGCCCAGGGCTTCACCTAAGCACTACAACGATATGACTGAGGTGGAATACTATGGAGGGGGCACCACACACGGCTAAAAGATCAACTTGTGTGTCTATGGGGTGCCCCTGATACGTCTCCAACGTATCTATAATTTTTGATTGCTCCATGCTATTATATTACCCGTTTTGGATTTTTATGGGCTTTATTTTATACTTTTATATCATTTTTGGGACTAACCTACTAATCGAAGGCCCAGCCCGAATTGCTGTTTTTTTTGCCTATTTCAGTGTTTCGAAGAAAAGGAATATGAAACAGAGCCCAAACGGGATGAAACCTTCGGGAGCGATCTTTTTGGAACAAATGCAAACCAGGAGACTTGGAGTGGACGTCAAGAAGCAGTTGAGGTTAATACAATACAGATTTCACACATGTACTAAGTTTCTGGTTAATACAATTCTAGCATGAATAATAAACATTTATCATGAAATAAGGAAATAAATAATAACTTTATTATTGCCTCTAGGGCATATTTCCTCTAGTCTCCCCCTTGCACTAGAGTGAATAATCTAGATTACATAGTATGATTCTAATACCCATGGAGCTTTGGTGATGATCATGTTTTGCTCATGGAAGAGGCTTAGTCAACGGGTCTGCAACATTCAGATCCTTGTGTATCTTGCAGATCTCTATGCCCCCCTCTGACACTTGATGACAAATGGAATTGAAGCGTCTCTTGATGTGTTAGTTCTCTTGTGAAATCTGGATTCCTTTGCCAAGGCAATTGCACCAGTATTGTCACAAAAGATTTTCATTGGACCCGATGCACTAGGTATGACACCTAGATTGGATATGAACTCCTTCATCCAAACTCCTTCATTATATTTGTTGCTTCCGAAGCAGCAATGTACTCCGCTTCACACGTAGATCCCGCCATGATGCTTTGCTTGGAACTGCACCAACTGACGGCTCCTCCATTCAATAAAAATACGTATCCGGTTTGCGACTTAGAGTAATCTGGATCAGTGTCAAAGCTTGCATCGACATAACCGTTTACGACTAGCTCTTTTTCGCCTCCATAAACGAGAAACATATCCTTAGTCCTTTTCAGGTATTTCAGGATGTTCTTGACCGATGTCCAGTGTTCCACTCCGGGATTACTTTGGTACCTCCCTTCTATGCTTATAGCAAGGCACACATCAGGTCTGGTACACAGCATTGCATACATGATAGAACCTATGGCTGAAGCATAGGGAATGACCTTCATTTTCTCTCTATCTTCTGCAGTGGTCAGGCATTGAGTCTGACTCAATTTCGCACCTTATAACACAGGCAAGAACCCTTTCTTTGACTGATCCATTTTGAACTTATTCAAAACTTTATCAAGGTATGTGCTTTGTGGAAGTCCTATTAAGCGTCTTGATCTATCTATATAGATCTTGATGCCCAATATGTAAGCAGCTTCTCCGAGGTCTTTCATAGAAAAACTCTTATTCAGGTATCCCTTTATGCTATCCAGAAATTCTATATCATTTCCAATCAACAATATGTCATCCACATATAATATCAGAAATGCTATAGAGCTCCCACTCACTTTCTTGTAAATACATGCTTCTCCAAAAGTCTGTATAAAACCATATGCTTTGATCACACTATCAAAACGTTTATTCCAACTCCGAGAGGCTTGCACCAGTCCATAAATGGATCGCTAGAGCTTGCACACTTTGTTAGCACCCTTTGGATCGACAAAAACTTCTGGTTGCATCATATACAACTCTTCTTCCATAAATCCATTCAGGAATGCAGTTTTTACATCCATCTACCATATTTCGTAATCATAGAATGCGGCAATCACTAACAAGATTCAGACAGACTTAAGCATCGCTACGGGTGAGAAAGTCTCATCGTAGTCAACTCCTTGAACTTGTCGAAAACCTTTCGCAATAAGTCGAGCTTTGTAAACAGTAATATTGTCGTCTGTGTCAATCTTCTTCTTAAAGATCCATTTATTTTCTATGGCTTGCCGATCATCGGGCAAGTCCACCAAAGTCACACTTTGTTCTCATACATGGATCCCATCTTAGATTTCATGGCCTCAAGCCATTTCGCGGAATCTGGGCTCATCATCCCTTCCACATAGTTCATAGGTTCATCATGGTCTAGTAAGATGACTTCCAGAACAGGATTACCGTGCCACTCTGGTGCGGATCTTACTCTGGAAGACCTATGAGGTTCGGTAGTAACTTGATCTGAAGTTTCATGATCATCATCATTAACTTCCTCACTAATTGGTGTAGGAATCACTGGAACTGATTTCTATGATGAACTACTTTCCAATAAGGGAGAAGGTACAATTACCTCATCAAGGTCTACTTTCCTCCCACTCACTTCTTTCGAGAGAAACTCCTTCTCTAGAAAGGATCCATTCTTGGCAACAAAGATTTTGCCTTCGGATCTGTGATAGAAGGTGTACCCAATAGTTTCCTTTGGGTATCCTATGAAGACGCACTTCTCTGATTTTGGTTTGAGCTTATCAGGTTGAAGCTTTTTCACATAAGCATCGCATCCCCAAACTTTAAGAAACGACAACTTTGGTTTCTTGCCAAACCACGGTTCATAAGGCATCGTCTCAACGGATTTTGATGGTACCCTATTTAAAGTGAATGCAACCGTGTCTAAAGCATAACCCCAAAATGATAGCGGTAAATCAGTAAGAGACATCATAGATCGCACCATATTCATTTAAGTACGGTTATGACGTTCGGACACACCATTTCACTGTGGTGTTCCAGCTGGCGTTAGCTGTGAAACTATCCCATGTTGTTTCAAATGAAGACCAAACTCGTAACTCAAATATTCTCTTCCACCATCAGATCGTAGAAACTTTATTTTCTTGCTACGATGATTTTCCACTTCACTCTGAAATTCTTTGAACTTTTCAAATATTTCAGACTTATGTTTCATTAAGTAGATATAACCATATCTGCTCAAATCATCTGCGAAGGTAAGAAGATAACGATACCCACCACGAGCCTCGGTACTCATTGGGCCGCATACATCGGTATGTATTATTTCAAATAAGTCAGTAGCTCATTCCATTGTTCCGGAGAATGGAGTTTAATTCATCTTGCCCATGAGGCATGGTTCGCAAGCACCAAGTGATTCATAATCAAGTGATTCCAAAAGTCCATCAGCATGGAGTTTCTTCACACGCTTTACACCAATATGACCCAAACGGTAGTGCCACAAATAAGTTGCACTATCATTATTAACTTTGCATCTTTTGGCTGCAATATTATGAATATGTGTTTCATCACTATCGAGATTCAACAAAAATAGACCACTTAGCAAGGGTGCATGACCATAAAAGATATTACTCATATAAACAGAACAACCATTATGCTTTGACTTAAATGAATAACCGTCTCACATCAAACAAGATCAATATATTATGTTCGTGCTCAACGCTGGCACCAAATAACAATTATTCAGGTCTAAAACAAATCTCGATGGTAGATGTAGAGGTAGCGTGCTGACGGGATCACATTGACCTTGGAACCATTTCCCATGCATATCGTCACCTCGTCCTTAGCCAATCTTCGTTTAATCTGTAGCCCATGTTTCGAGTTGCAAATATAAGCAACAGAACCAGTATCAAATACCCAGGCGCTACTACTGTAACATCCCAAATTTCCAATTTGGAATGTTATACATTAGGTCATCATTGCATATCATATTTTACTGCATTTTTGGTTGATCCTAGAAATTCTAAGAAACTCAAGGACCCACGGAGAGAGTTGGGGAATTCGTTATTTTCATATTTGAGTTTTCTCAAATTTTGAAAAGAGAATCATTTGGTTTTAATTATTTTTCTCTTCGAATATTTCTTATATGAAAATAAAAGAGAGGGGATAAAATGACTTCTCCAAAATAAAGGAATATTGGAGGAAAAATATTAAAATCAAATAAGAATTTTATTTGGAGTTTTATTGCTATTTTATTTGAATTAGGAAAAATGCGTTTTTCAAAATTGCATTAGAGGCCCAAAGAAATGTTCACTTTGTCCGCAATATTATTAGAGGACGGTGAAAATTTATTTCAGGTTTTTTGGACTCTGTTTAGTATTTCTTTTATTAGTTTTTCTACGTCAGGATTATATATATATATAAAGTTATCGACCTAACGGGCCGTGTCCGACCCAGACACCGCAGCCCGGCTGGCCTTATAAGGTGAGGCGGAGCCCCACCAGCCCACCTGACCCCGCCGCCTGAACCCTAGCCCTGCCGCGTCGCTATCGCCTCCCGTCGCCGCCGCCGCACGACCCGGTCGCCCGCTGACGCCGCGACCCCGCCGGAGCCGCCGCCGACCCCTAGCCCCGCCGCCGAACCTTCCGCCCGCGGTCGCGGCTGCGCCGTCGCCAGAGCCGCCGCCGACCCTGCCGCCGGTTTTCCCAGAAAAATCGATCGGTTTTTTTGAAACCCTAGATCTGTTTTTTAGATCGGTTCGGTTTTTTCGGTTTAGTTAAATAGCGATGTTCATCCGTACGTTCGTTTAAACGAACGCTGTTCGCCCGTTAGCCGCAGACAGTGAATGTTTGTTCGTTAGCCTCTTCGTCTGTTTTTTCCAGGGTTTTCCGCGATTATTTTCGATCGCGATGTCTGCCCTGATCTTCGTTTTAGTTTATCTTTCCGCTCGTTTATCCAATTTAGGTGATTCTAGCGCCTTGATCTTCGTCTCGAAGCCCTCTTTCTGTTTAACCAACTTGAACAAGATTTTGGTACTATAAAATTTGATTTTAGTCCAGATTAGTATACGGATCTTGTTTCTTTCATAGTTTGAGTTTTGTTGCTCCGTTTGATTTGATTCTTTTTGCAAACTGGAGTTCTTCAGTTGAACTTTTTGGTTAGATCTTATTATTTGAGTTTTATCCATGCTTCTAGTTGAGTGCTTATGTATGTTATTATTTGTTTGTGATAGAATACCCGGAGTGCAAAGCGTGCTACTACGAGTCTCTAGGTTTTTGAGATCATCAGCAAGGCAAGTAACACTTTGATCATACCTCTTTATTACCCAGTTTTTATGCATTAGTCTCAACCCTCAAACATTGCATGGTTAGGATCTAAATAACATGTGTGTTTGGGAAGTAGATGATGAGGTTGAACCTATTGCCCTTTTATTATCAAACCTTTGGGAGTTACTTCTACGTTATGCTCAGGATTGCTATGCTACGCTCATAGACGTGGATTGGGTGAGTGTATCCATGACAGATGTGAGTATTGTTAATTAATGGTTAACTTAAGGTGGCTACTTAAATACACATCTGGGTAGATTGGTTGAGGCAACCTGGAGTACCCAGTGGTTGCCAGGGCACCTAGAGAATCCAGTGTTGTCCTAGGATATCCCGGAGTACCCGTGAGATCATCCTACGGTTCGCCACCCAGGCTCAAAGGGATCATAAGATTATTCATGCTAGAAACTTCCGTGTGTAGCCACAAGCTGTCAGTGTTCTGGGAACGGGGGTCCCTAGACTTGCCTGCCTACGGCCTGCGGCGTGGCTCAAGTAGTGGCCCAGCATGGCCCGTCTTCATCAACCCAAACCCAAGACCCTCACGAGGAGCCAAGCCTCGCGGGGTGGACGACGCAAGGCTTCCTCAAGGGCGGCCTCACCAGGCAGGCTCGCGAGGAGGCGAAGAGATCAAGGCAGGGGTACCTCCCGAGGTGCTCATCACGCAAGCCATGACGATCAAGACCAGGCGGGTGCCAGCCTGCGTAGTGTCCTCGTTTCCTCTTTGGTGCAAAGGGGGCAAGCGTAGGCGCGGAGTAACGGGGCATCAAGCAAAGGTTACCATTTCGGTGCAACGAGACCAAGACCAGCTGAGCGTCAGGATGGAGGTCACCATGGAGCCCAAGACGGCGTCATCGCCAGTGCCTTTGGCAGTCGAAGACCAACTTTAGTCACGATGACTTGTACTAGATGTTCCCCTTCAAAATGGCCATTGTTGGCTCCCTTCCCGCTCAATATTTGGGGAGAGGACCACGACCTCTATATATAGAGACAGCCACCATAGTAGAGGGCATCGAGTTCTCACCTGATCCAGAAGCGATCAACCCCACCTAAGTAGAACACAACACCAGCCCAAGAACACCTCTCGCGAGGCTGTTCTTCCCCTGTATTGTTCATCATCAACCCCTGAGGCAATCCACCACACCACACACTGGATAAGGTATTACACCACAATGGTGGCCCGAACTAGTATAAACCCTGTGTCCCTTGTGTTGTTCATTGTGTAGCTTAGATTCGCAGTGAGGCGTCGGGACGTGGATCGGTAGGGGAAAGATCTTCGCGTGCACCCCAGAGTTTGAACCATAAGGGTTTTGCCAAAACCCGATATACGACATTTGGCGTGCCAGGTAGGGGTGTGCCAATATCTTTCTTCCGCCGTCCCGCGTTCGATCATTCGTCGCATCCATGGCTGACGCTCGCCGAGCTTGCGCCGAGCGTCGGGCTGCTCTTGCCGCCCGCGTCGCCCAGACGGCTCCTGTCGGTGGGCCTCCCCATCGTTCCCCGTTGCTTGCCAATGCCGCCACCGGCCCGGCAGGGAATGAGCAGCAAGCATCATCGCTGCATCCCTCGGTGCGGCGGGAAGGCCGCACCACCATCCTGTCGCTGACTCCAGCTGGTTCATCGTCGCACGCTCCCAAGGACGCTCAGGCCGCGTTGCTCTTGGCACGTGAGCTCCTACACTATCGCCCCGTCGACGACCTCTACGAGGAGTGGCTCGCTCGCATCACCAAGCTCGTCAGCGCCGCTGGAGGCTCTCCAGCACCGTCCCTCTCAATACCTCGCCCTCCGTCCTGCATGGGCGACGTAGATCAGGAGGCGCCCCCCCCACCTCCTCCCCAGGAAGGTGCCTTGGCACCAAGGCACGCGGCCCATGGACGAGACCCGCCGCGTCCAGCGCCCGCGCGACAAGAAATGAGCTATCAGGAAATCCCTCGGCCTCAAGAAGGCGCTTGCGTGCTCCCCGCTCCAGCACGTCAAGACCGCATCCCTGCACCCGCACATCAAGACCCCGCGCTGCCCCTAGGGGCGGCGTGCGGAAACCTCCAAGAGAAAGCCCCACGTCTACAAAGGGCTCCGGTGGCCACCGCAGGCTGCCGCGCATTCACCACAGAGCTGCCCCCTCGCTACGACGGCACCGCCGACCCCGTGGAGTTCCTGCAACTCTACGAGTTGGGCATTGAGGCGGCCAACGGAGATGAAAAGGTCATGGCGAACTGGTTTCCCATGGCACTCAAGGATGGAGCCCGCACCTAGCTCATAAATCTGCCTCCCGGGTCGATCTCCTCTTGGGACGAGATGCGCACCCGCTTCATCACCAACTTCTAGGGCACTCACGACCGTCCACCAGTCGTGGGTGACCTGTGCCGCATCAAGCAACAACCTGGAGAGACCCTGCAGAAGTACATCCAACGCTTTAATAGAGCTCGCCTCAAGATTCAAAAGGTGACTGAGGAGGCCATCATATCGGCATTCTCTAACAGCGTCCGTGACGTCAAGATGAAGGAGCAGCTGGCGATCCACGAGGATCTGTGCACATCTCTAGAGCTGTTCAACCTGGTGACCAAGTGCGCAAGGGCTGAGGAGGGACGCCTCTCCCTTCTCGAGCTTCCAGCTGCTGACCCAGAAGAGAAGAAAGCCAAGACCAAGGACGTGAAGCGCAAGGGAGCAGCTATACTCGCAGCAGAACTAGACACGAAGTGCGGCAGGGACCAGCCAGAGTCGTCCAAGGGCAGCCGATATTGTGTCTACCACGACCTCCACACCCATAACACCAACGAATGCCAAGAGCTCAGAGCCGTCCGAGAAGGGCGCATCGGTCGGCGCCCCGAGCGCAGTGATCGGGGCTACGACCGAGGAGGAGGAAGAGGTGGAGGACGATGGGACAACCAAGTCCCTCACCAGGAGTGGCGTGACCGACCTCATGAGAATCGCTGGCAGGACCAGCCTCGCAAGGGGGCTTGGAGGGATCAGCCTCGCGAGGATCGCCCGCAGGGCAACACATGCCTTCCTCCTGTGCCACCACCGCCAAGAAGGAATGACGACCATCACCAGGACGAGGGGGCTGGGGGCTTCCAGGAGCCACGCGCTATCGCTTGCATCCTGGGCGGTGCCCAGGCCCAAGCGTCTTAGCGCATCTTCTAGCATTTTGCTCGCGAGGTGAACGCAGTCCTCCCCAAGCTCGAGGCCACGCGCCCTCTTAGGTGGTCCACGTGCGCCATCACATCCAGCTCAGCGGACCAGCTCAAGTGTGCGGCTATAGCTGGCGTCCTCCTAATGCTTTGTTCCCCTGTCATCAGCAATGTGCAAGTCACCAAGACCCTCATCGATGGCAGCGCAGGGCTCAACATTCTGCCCACCGAGGCATTCAACAATCTCCAAGTGCCATATGATCAACTTCAGCCAACTAAGCCTTTCTCAGGAGTCACCGACGGTTCCACCACTCCGATAGGGCAGGTTCGCCTCCCTGTCACCTTCGGGCAGCGCAAGAACTACCGGACCGAGCTCATCAACTTCAACACTGCCCACATTCGCCTTCCGTGCAATGCCATCCTCGGGTACCCAGCCCTTGCCAAGTTCATGGCGGTGACTCATCACGGTTACAATGTCCTCAAGATGCCGGGAAGCGGCAGAATCATCACAGTCCCCTGCGAAGAGAAGGATGCGGTGTGCTCTCTCGAGCGTGCCTTTCAAGCTGCATCAGTTGAGGACCCGGACAACAAGAATGAGAACCCTCCAGAGGCAGTTCCCAATAAGAAGAAGACATTTCCCGGCTCAAGGCCTCAGGAGGTAGGCATCTCCAGAGGCACCGCGTCAGGATCTACGGTCATCCAAGGGACGCCTCCCTCCATGGCATAGGAAGACGCTCCTGATACGTCTCCAACGTATCTATAATTTTTGATTGCTCCATGCTACTTTATCTATTGTTTTGGACTATAATGGGCTTTATTTTCCACTTTTATATTATTTTTGGGACTAACATATTAACCGGAGGCCCAGCCCAGAATTGTTGTTTTTTGCCTATTTCAGTGTTTCGAAGAAACAGAATATCAAACGGAGTCCAAACGGAATGAAACCTTCGAAAATGTGATCTTCTCACCGAACGTGATCCAAGAGACTTGGACCCTACTCCAAGAAGTGCCAGAGGCGGTCACGAGGGTGGGGGGCGCGCCCTCCCCCCTGGGCGCGCCCCTACCTCGTGGGCCCCCTGATGCTCCACCGACGTACTCCTTCCTCCTATATATACCTACGTACCCCCAACAGATCGGGGACAGAGCCAAAAACCTAATTCCACCGCCGTAACTTCCTGTATCCACGAGATCCCATCTTGGGGCCTGTTCCGGAGCTCCGCCGGAAGGGGCATCCACCATGGAGGGCTTCTACATCATCACCATAGCCCCTCCGATGAAGTGTGAGTAGTTTACTTCAGACCTTCGGGTCCATAGTTAGTAGCTAGATGGCTTATTCTCTCTTTTTGGATCTCAATACAATGTTCTCCCCCTCTCTCGTGGAGATCTATTCGATGTAATCTTCTTTTTGCGGTGTGTTTGTTGAGACCGATGAATTGTGGGTTTATGATCCAGCTTATCTATGGAAAATATTTGATTCTTCTCTGAATTCTTTTATGTATGATTGAGTTATCTTTGCAAGTCTCTTCGAATTATTCGTTTGGTTTGGCCAACTAGATTGGTAGTTCTTGCAATGGGAGAAGTGCTTAGCTTTGGGTTCAATCTTGCGGTGACCTTACCCAGTGACAGAAAGGGTTGCAAGGCACGTATTGTATTGTTGCCATCGAGGATAACAAGATGGGGTATTTATCATATTGCATGAATTTATTCCTCTACATCATGTCATCTTGCTTAAGGCGTTACTCTGTTTTTAACTTAATACTCTAGATGCATGCTGGATAGCGGTCGATGAGTGGAGTAATAGTAGTAGATGCAGAATCGTTTCGGTCTACTTGTCACGGACGTGATGCCTATATACATGATCATTGCCTGGATAACCTCATAACTATGCTCAATTCTGTCAATTGCTCAACAGTAATTTGTTCACCCATCGTAGAATACTTATGCTCTTGAGAGAAGCCACTAGTGAAACCTATGGCCCCCGGGTCTATTCTCATCATATCAATCTCCATCACTTTATTTACTTGCTTTTGCTTTTACCTTTTACTTTACATCTTTATACCAAAAATACCAAAAATATTATCTCTATCAGATCTCACCCTCGTAAGTGACCGTGAAGGGATTGACAACCCCTAAGCGTTGGTTGCGAGTAGCTATCGTTTTGTGAAGGTATGAGGGACTTGCGCGTGGTCTCCTACTGGATTGATACCTTGGTTCTCAAAAACTGAGGGAAATACTTACGCTACTGTGCTGCATCATCCTCTCCTCTTCGGGATAATCCAACGCAAGCTCGAGACGTAGCAAGAAGAATTTCTGGCGCCGTTGCCGGGGAGGCTTACACAAAAGTCAACATACCAAGTACCCATCACAATCCCTATCTCTCGCATTACATTATTTGCCATTTGCCTCTCGTTTTTCTCTCCCCCACTTCACCTTTGCCATTTTATTCGCCCTCTCTTTCCCAATCTCCTCCTCTTTTTCCCTTTGCCTTTTGTTTGCTCGTGTGTTAGTTTGCTTGCTTGTCGCTACGTCGAATTCCTTATCCGCTCCTATGTCTCCCGAGTTTGAAGTTCTTCACTTCAAGCAACGGCAAGGAGAAAATTTAAAAGATGCTTGGTATAGGATGATGGAATCTTATCATAAGTGCACCCTAGAGGTGAACTTTAGAATCCTTCTTCGCAATTTTTATGTTGGGTTAAATATGATGCATAGACAACTCTTGGATTGCATTGCCAAGGGAAATTTTATTGAAATTGATCCCAGTATTGCGCATGAAATTATAGAGGGAATAGTGGGAACACTACCCCAAAAGGGAGGATCTCATCGTACCTAGGAAGAAACCCAAGTGTTTGAGAAGATTTGTGAAGTAACAATTTTTTTACAAAAGTCTCTTGAGCCTCTTAAAAGTGTTAGCGGAAATCTTCACCGCATGAATATGTTGATTACTCTTTGTAATAAGCGGTTGGATTCTTTAGATCTAAAAATTTCCGAGTATGAAGGGAAGCAGCAAGAACCACCCGGATTCGAGCATGACTCCGCAAAAAATTGAAAATTAAAGATAGTAATACCTAGATCTATCCTTGCTTTTATGCCTAGCTAGGGGCGTTAAACGATAGCGCTTGTTGGGAGGCAACCCAATTTTATTTTGTGTTTTTTGTTTTTGGATCTGGTTAGGAATAAATAATCCATCTAGCCTCTGTTTAGATGTGGTTTTATGTTTTAGTTAGTATTTGTGCCAAGTAGGACCTATAGGATAACCTACGATGATAATTGATTTGATTCTGCTGAAAAACAGAAACTTTGCGCTCACGAGAAAAAATTCAATAAATCACAGGAACGTGATTTTGCATTGATTCTTTTTTCTGCTGATCAATAAACAAATTGTACAGTACTTCCTATTTTGGTGGAATTTTTAGAGTTCCAGAAGTTTGCGTTAGTTACAGATTTCTACAGACTGTTCTGTTTTTCGTGTGTTGTTTTCTTATTTTGATGAATCTATGGCTAGTAAATTAGTTTATAAACCATAGAGAAGTTGGAATACAGTAGGTTTAACACCATTATAAATAAATAATGAGTTCATTACAGTACCTTAAAGTAGTCTTTTGTTTTCTTTCTCTAACGGAGCTCACGAGATTTCTATTGAGTTTTGTGTTGTGAAGTTTCCAAGTTTTGGGTGAATTCTTTTGATGGATTATGAAACAAGGAGTGGCAAGAGCCTAAGCTTGGGGATGCCCATGGCACCCCCAAGATAATTCAAGGACACCAAAAATTCAAAGCTTGGGGATGCCCTGGAAGGCATCCCCTGTTTCGTCCACTTCCATCGGTAATTTACTTGGAGCTATATTTTTATTCACCAACATGATATGTGTTTTGCTTGCAGCGTCTTGTATTATTTGAGTCTTTGCTTGTTAGTTTACCACAATCATCCTTGCTGCACACACCTTTTGAGAGATCCATACATGATTTTGAATTTGATAGAATACTCTATGTGCTTCACTTATATCTTTTGAGCTTGATAGTTGCTCATAGTGCTTCACTTATACCTTTTTGAGCGTGATAATTTTTGCTCTAGTGCTTCACTTAGATCTTTTAGAGCACGGTGGTGGATTTGTTTTAAAGAAACTTGATCTCTCATGCTTCACTTAGATTATTTTGAGAGTCGTTAATAGCATGGTAATTTGCTTAATGTTAATATACTTGGTGTTCAAGATATGTGAAACTTTCTTTTGAGTGCGTTGAATACTAAGATAAGTTTGATGCTTGATAATTGTTTTGAGATATGGAGGTAATAATATCAAAGTCATGCTAGTTGAGTAGTTGTGAATTTGAGAAATGCTTGTGTTGAAGTTGGTAAATCCCGTAGCATGCACGTATGGTTAAAGTTGTGTAACAAATTTGAAGCATGAAGTGTACCTGGCTTGTGCATCCTTATGAGTGGCGGTCGGGGACGAGCGATGGTCTTTTCCTACCAATCTATACCCCTAGGAGCATGCGCGTAGTACTTGATTTTTTATGACTTCTAAACTTTTGCAATAAGTATATGAGTTCTTTTGACTAATGTTGACTCCATGGATTATACGCACTTTTACCTTTCCGCCATTGCTAGCCTCTTCGGTACCGTGCATTGCCCTTTCTCACATTGAGAGTTGGCGCAAACTTCGCCGGTGCATCCAAACTCCGTGATACGATACGCTCTATCACACATAAACCTCCCTATATCTTCCTCAAAACAGCCACCATACCTACCTATTATGGCATTTCCATATCCATTCCGAGATATATTGCCATGCAACTTTCCACCATTCCGTTCATCATTATTATGACATACATTACTTTTGTCATATTACCATTGCATGATCATGTAGTTGACATCGTATTTGTGGCAAAGCCACCATGCATTATTTTTCATACATGTCACTCTTGATTCATTGCACCATCCCGGTACACCGCCGGAGGCATTCATATAGAGTCATACCTTGTTCTAGTTTCGAGTTGTAATCCTCATGTTGTAATCAATAGAAGTGTGATGATCATCATTATTAGAGCATTGCCCAAATAAAAAAAAGAGAAAGGCCAAAAAAAAGAAAGGCCCAAAAAAGAAAGAAAAGGGCAATGCTACTATCTCTTTTTCCACACTTGTGCTTCAAAGTAGCACCATGTTCTTCATGTAGTGAGTCTCATATTTTGTGCTTCAAAGTAGCACCTCGTTCTTCATGTAGTGAGTCTCATATATTGTGCTTCAAAGTAGCACCATGTTTTTCATATAGTGAGTCTCATAAGTTGTCTTTTTCATACTAGTGGGAATTTTTCATTATAGAACTTGGCTTGTATATTCCTACGATGGGCTTCCTCAAATGCCCTAGGTCTTCATGAGCAAGCAAGTTGGATGCACACCCACTAGTTTTCTTTTGTTGAGCATTCATAGCTCTAGTGCATCCGTTGCATGGCAATCCCTACTCCTCATGTTGACATCAATTGATGGGCATCTCCATAGCCCGTTGATTATCCTCGTCAATGTGAGACTTTCTCCTTTTTTGTCTTCTCCACACAATCCCCATCATCATATTCTATTCCACCCATAGTGCTATATCCATGGCTCACGCTCATGTATTGCGTGAAGGTTGAAAAAGTTTGAGATTATTTAAGTATGAAACAATTGCTTGGCTTGTCATCGGGGGTATAGAAGTTGGGAACATCTTTGTGTGACGAAAATGAAGCATAGCCTAACTATATGATTTTGTAGGGATGAACTTTCTTTGGCCATGTTATTTTGAGATGACATAATTATTTTGATTAGTGTGCTTGAAGTATTATTATTTTTATGTCAATATGAACTTTTGTCTTGAATCTTTCGGATCTGAATATTCATATCACAATTAAGAAGATTTACATTGAAATTATGCCAAAGTATCACTCCGCATCAAAAATTCTCTTTTTATCATTTACCTACTCGAGGACGAGCAGGAATTAAGCTTGGGGATGCCTGATACGTCTCCAACGTATCTATAATTTTTGATTGCTCCATGCTACTTTATCTATTGTTTTGGACTATAATGGGCTTTATTTTCCACTTTTATATTATTTTTGGGACTAACCTATTAACCGGAGGCCCAGCCCAGAATTGCTGTTTTTTGCCTATTTCAGTGTTTCGAAGAAACGGAATATCAAACGGAGTCCAAACGGAATGAAACCTTCGGAAACGTGATCTTCTCACCGAACGTGATCCAGGAGACTTGGACCCTACTCCAAGAAGTGCCAGAGGCGGTCACGAGGGTGGGGGGCGCGCCCTCCCCCCTGGGCCGCCCCCTACCTCGTGGGCCCCCTGACGCTCCACCGACGTACTCCTTCCTCCTATATATACCTACGTACCCCCAACAGATCGGGGACGGAGCCAAAAACCTAATTCCACCGCCGTAACTTCCTGTATCCACGAGATCCCATCTTGGGGCCTGTTCCGGAGCTCCGCCGGAGGGGGCATCCACCACGGAGGGCTTCTACATCATCACCATAGCCCCTCCGATGAAGTGTGAGTAGTTTACTTCAGACCTTCGGGTCCATAGTTAGTAGCTAGATGGCTTCTTCTCTCTTTTTGGATCTCAATACAATGTTCTCCCCCTCTCTCGTGGAGATCTATTCGATGTAATCTTCTTTTTGCGGTGTGTTTGTTGAGACCGATGAATTGTGGGTTTATGATCCAGCTTATCTATGGAAAATATTTGATTCTTCTCTGAATTCTTTTATGTATGATTGAGTTATCTTTGCAAGTCTCTTCGAATTATCCGTTTGGTTTGGCCAACTAGATTGGTAGTTCTTGCAATGGGAGAAGTGCTTAGCTTTGGGTTCAATCTTGCGGTGACCTTACCCAGTGACAGAAAGGGTTGCAAGGCACGTATTGTATTGTTGCCATCGAGGATAACAAGATGGGGTATTTATCATATTGCATGAATTTATTCCTCTACATCATGTCATCTTGCTTAAGGCGTTACTCTATTTTTAACTTAATACTCTAGATGCATGCTGGATAGCGGTCGATGAGTGGAGTAATAGTAGTAGATGCAGAATCGTTTCGGTCTACTTGTCACGGACGTGATGCCTATATACATGATCATTGCCTGGATAACCTCATAACTATGCTCAATTCTGTCAATTGCTCAACAGTAATTTGTTCACCCACCGTAGAATACTTATGCTCTTGAGAGAAGCCACTAGTGAAACCTATGCCCCCCGGGTCTATTCTCATCATATTAATCTCCATCACTTTATTTACTTGCTTTTGCTTTTACTTTTTACTTTGCATCTTTATAGCAAAAATACCAAAAACATTATCTCTATCAGATCTCACCCTCGTAAATGACCGTGAAGGGATTGACAACCCCTAAGCGTTGGTTGCGAGTAGCTATCGTTTTGTGCAGGTACGAGGGACTTGCGCGTGGTCTCCTACTGGATTGATACCTTGGTTCTCAAAAACTGAGGGAAATACTTATGCTACTGTGCTGCATCATCCTCTCCTCTTCGGGGAAATCCAACGCAAGCTCGAGACATAGCAGCTCCCGGTGCCCCCCTCGGGCAAGGCTCGGGGGATCTCTCCTGGAGGGCCTGAGACTTTGCCAAGATAACGAAGGAGGCGCTCGGGCACCACTTGGAGGCGTGCTTTGCGGCATGTTTCCCTTAGGAAGGCATGGGGCAAGGAGGGCCCAACCCTTAGGAGTTCATCACCAAGGTCACTTAGGAGTTGCAGGAATTGAGAGTCATGCGCGGCAATCGCCGCCTGCCCGGCGTAGCTCCCCATCCAGGCGAGGATGGTGGGTTGTGTGTCTGCATCGACTACCCAGGGCTCAACCGAGTCACGTCTCAGGAACGTTTCTGGACTTCGCGCGTGGGATGCTACGAGGGTCTGCCACACAGCTACGTTTGCATCCCTTTCAGCCTGCCAAATGCGGCTGCTGCTCACCAGCACCTTATGAGGAGCATTCTGGAAGCTTAGGAGGCCAGGCACCACGCGGTCCTGGCAGAGATGGAGATGGTCCTCGAGGGGCCGCCCGAACCCCCAAAGCCTACCGAGGCTCAGGGCTCTGGTGGCTCGTGAGGATCGGCTTCTTCACCACGCATCGTCAGCTGCTTCGACGCACGCTCTACAATGGTATCAGGTGACTTCCTTCGAGTTCATTTCAGCTGGGAGCGCCCTCAGGGCTGCATTATTCCCAGGTCGCGTGGGTCTGTCCCTGCGGCATGTATTGCTTTTGCTTATGTCTTTAGTTTACCTTGCTGGGGGTGCCCCTCGAGCTGCATCATCCCCAAGCCGCTCGGGCCTGACCCAGTGGCATGTATCCATCCTGCATCTATCTAAGTTGGTTCGTCGTCATGCTTAACCTGCCTGTGATAATCGCCTGCTCGATTGACACCTACCCTTGGAGCCACTCGTGCTGGCACGATGCTTGTGCATGGGCCCGTCCCTTCAACGTCAACAAATCTGAGTGGTCGAGCTATGGCCTGCGGCAACCCTGCAAGCGTCACCTCACCAAGCCCTCAGTGCCCTCATCACCCTCTCGGAGCAACCAATGACCGTCCGGCAATCGTAATGGCAACCCTTGCTTCTCTCATGTTGGTTTACAGGGACTACCTGAGGAATAATGAGGGGAAGTGTCGGGAGCTCTCTCTCTCCCTTACCCATGTGATCCGCTCGTGCGTTAAAAGGGGGTCTCCTGAGCATCGTGACTCAGGAGATCTTACTGGCTCTCCAGCCCTCACCCCCTGGCCTTGTCCACGGCATCGCGACCTGGCATACCAGCGGCGGCTGAGCTTGCTCAAGGGCCGAGACCTGAGGACGTAGAGCACGAAGGAGAATGCGGGGAGGGGAGGAGAAGCTCGTGGAGGCCTGACCCAGCTGCATCCCAGCTGCCGACGTGCAAGTCCGGCACCTCGCGAAGGAACGACTCCATGCTTTCGAGATAAGTCTTACTCCAGGAATAGCTAATCGATGCGAACCCAAACCCTCCACTCATTGCGGCTCTGTGACGGTGACGTTGCCTACCTTTCTCGCCTTTGGGAAGCTGCTTGAGCGCTAAAGAAACCTCCAGAGCATCGCGCCTCGGGGGCTCTCATTGGACCTCGGGCCGCTCACCTCCTGGCCTTGACCAGAGCATCGCGACCTGGCATACCAGCGACGGCTGAAGCCTGCCTGGGGACCGTGACCTGTCAGCGTAGAGCACCAAGTTGTCACGAGGTTAGAAAGGGGGGAACCAGGCTGAGGCAGGACAAGCATTTTGCACCACTTCATGATAAGGATAATATCAACAAAAGACATTGCAGACGCTTTACATGCCCCCACGGGGTATTTCCCTGGTTCCTCGCAGGGAACAAAAGGTGCTAACCTAAGGAGCCCTAACTACGCGGCCCCACGGCCGAGCCATCATCAATAGTGGGCCACGAGGGGCCGGCGCCACCCATCCAGATCAGTCGCGCCAGCAGCCTGATGCAGTTGCCTTGCTCCGTGCACGGCGCGAGCTCGGGGGGCACGTAGCTGTCATCGCTCATCTCCAGAGTCGCGGAGAGCTCGGGAGAGTCGCTGGATTCCCAAGCATCGCCGCTGCTGCCAGAGGAGCCGCTGGGGAAGTGGGTGGCAGGCCTGGCCCTTGCCACATCGACGTCCTGGCCGCCTGCTCTGGGGAAGCACTCCAGCCGGTGTCCATCTGCGTCGAAGACCTTGAAGAGCATCAGGGAGGCACCATCGTATTCGACATGAATCACGCACCTCCTGTCCGGCAGACCCGGGCGATCTCACCCCAGCCCCGGGTCATGTAGACCTTGCCCGGAGCGACGACTTCAACCTCTGGTCCTGTCGTCGGGGTACCACAGTTGGTGTGCTGCAGCCAGAGCTCGAGAGGCCCCCTTGCCAGCATCTCAAAGGCGAAGAAGGGAGGAAAGCGAATCCAGGAGCTCGGAGGCATGGCGGCATGGAGTACGAGCTCGCGAGAGGAGTCCGTGGTGTGGACTCCGGGAGCAACAACGCAGACCGCGGTGACACGTCGTTGTCGCCGACGGTGTGGTCGGTGCCGCTCGACGTCTTCTTCTCTAGGGCCCTCATCCCGGGCGTACAAAGGTAGTGGGAACCCAGGAGGTGGCCGCTCGTACCAGGGCCTCGACGTCTCCGGCCGAGCAACCTCGTCGCGGCGGCCGGGGACCGGCCGTTTCTTCGGCGGGAGCGGGTCGGGCCCCTCTCGGGGAGCCTTTCCTTTCTCCTCGGACGAGAACAGGAGGATTGGCACCAGTGGAGACAAGAGGGAGGAGGAGCGACCGGAGCGAGAAGAGATGGACTGGGGGGGCTCACGCCTCTCCGTACTTATAGTCCAGAGGAGGCCAACCATCGGCATCCATGATTGCAGGTAATCATGACTCTTTTTGCATGCAGCAGGGAATCGTAAAATTGGGCAGTTGCCGAGGCGGCGTGGGGAAGCACACACGCCCACGTCCAATCAACCGCCACGCGCCGACCAAGGCCGCAGGCTGTTGGGGCCCGCGGCGCTCCGCGCTTGCCATTTCGCTTCGCTGCTAAGCCATGTCCGAGTGTGCCTTGGGCCCGGGGGCTACTGTCGGTGTTCTGGGAACGGGAGTCCCCAGACTTGCCTGCCTGTGGCCTGCGGCGTGGCTCAAGTAGTGGCCCAGTACGGCCCGTCTTCATCAACCCAAACCCAAGACCCTCGCCAGGGGCCAAGCCTCACGGGGTGGACAATGTAAGGCTTCCTCAAGGGCGGCCTCACCAGTCAGGCTCGCGAGGAGGCGGAGAGATCAAGGCAGGGGTACCTCGCGAGGTGCTCATGAAGCAAGCCATGACGATCAAGACCAGGCGGGCGCCAGGCTGCGCAGTGTCCTCATTTCCTCTTTGGTGCAAAGGGGGCAAGCGCAGGCGCGGAGTACTGATGTATCAAGCAAAGGTTACCATTTTGGTGCAATGAGACCAAGACCAGTAGAGCGGCAGGATGGAGGTCACCGTGGAGCCCAAGACAGCGTCATCACCAGTGCCTTTGGCAGCCGAAGACCAACTTTAGTCAGGATGACTTGTACTAGATGTTCCCCTTCAAAATGGCCGTTGTTGGCTCCCTTCCCGCTCAATATTTGGGGAGAGGACCAGGGCCTCTATATATAGAGATAGCCACCACGGTAGAGGGCATCGAGTTCTCACTTGATCCAGAAGCGATCAAACCCACCTAAGTAGAACACCACACCAGCCCAAGAACACCTCTCGCGAGGCTGTTCTTCCCCTGTACTGTGCATCATCAGCCCCTGAGGCAATCCACCACACCACACACTGGATTAGGGTATTACACCACAACGGTGCCCTGAGCCAGTATAAACCCCGTGTCTCTTGTGTTGTTCATCGTGTAGCTTAGATTCGCAGCGAGGCGTTGGGACATGGATCGGTAGGGGAAGATCTCCACGCGCATCCCAGAGTTTGAACCTTAAGGGTTTTGCTGGAACCCGATATCCGGCACAAGCCATTATGGGCTCTGGCATAGTTGAGTAAGTTGTGTGAGCTCTTGAAGAGGTAGATTAGCAGATGTAGTGGGTTGTAGGTGGTACTGTCTACCCATAGTAGAGAGTTAATGCTTCAGAAAGACTATGTTTCGAATCTCCGATCATGGATGTGTTCGAGTCTTGTGGGGAAAAGTGCGCAAACCTCTGCAGAGTGTACAAACTAATCATGGTTAGCTGTGTCCCCGGTTATGGACATCTTGAGTATCTGGTTCTTGGATTATCATGTTGATCTCATCACTCTAAATTAATTTGAGTGGGTTTAATGATGATGTTTAATTGGGATTGAGTTGGAGGAACCTTCTCAATGTTTAACAACCACCATGATAGTTAAACAAAATTTATTCCTTTGTTGTAGGAAAAAATTGGCTTTATGCAAAACTGTAACCATAGAGCTTTCCACCAGCCATATATGCATGTAGTGATAGCATTCGTTTTGTTCATTAATCTATGTGTTACATTGCCAGCATATTCCATGTGCTGGCCTATTTCGGGCTACAACATTTCATGTTGCAGATTTTTTAGACGA
Organism: Triticum aestivum; assembly: GCF_018294505.1. Taxonomy (NCBI): domain Eukaryota; kingdom Viridiplantae; phylum Streptophyta; class Magnoliopsida; order Poales; family Poaceae; genus Triticum; species Triticum aestivum. The sequence continues at coordinate 579,414,419 of NC_057798.1, forward strand.
CGAGTAAGGTGCCATAGGTCGTTGTCATTCACTCAGCTATGCCGTTGGAGTTTGATGGACTCACTTTATGTTCCAAGCCTTCTGACATTATCATTTTTAGATGGCCTTAAGCCATATTATTGTAATAAGTTCTCTTTTGAGACATTCAATGTAATAAGTGTGTGATTGAAACTCTGTTATAAATCCTCAAGTATTGTGCGTGTCAGCATTACCGATCCAGGGATGACACTGATGCACAGAGACTAGACTGTTTGAGGTCTGCTCGCTACAACTACAAGCATTAGTAAGGTACACATCAATAACATGTATATCAAATATACCTTTCACTTTGCCATCCTTCTTATCCGCCAAATACTTGGGGCAGTTCTGCTTCTAGGGACCAGTCCCTTTGCAGTAGAAGCACTCAGTTTCCGGCTTAGGTCCAGACTTGGGTTTCTTCTCTTGAGCATCAACCTTTTTTCCGTTCTTCTTGAAGTTCCCCTTCTTCCCTTTGCCCTTTTTCTTGAAACTAGTGGTCTTGTTGACCATCAACACTTGATGCTCCTTCTTGATTTCTACCTCCGCAGCCTTTAGTATCGCGAAGATCTCGGGAATAGTCTTGTTCATCCCTTGCATATTATAGTTCATCAGAAAGCATTTATACCTTGGTGGAAGTGATTGAAGAACTCCGTCAATGACACTATCATCAGGAAGATTAACTCCCAGTTGAGTCAAGTGGTTATGGTACCCAGACATTCTGAGTATGTGTTCACTGACAAAACTATTCTCCTCTGTTTTGCAGCTGTAGAACTTGTTGGAGACTTCATATCTCTCATCTCGGGCATTTGCTTGAAATATTAACTTCAATTCTTCGAACATCTCATATGCTCCATGACGTTCAAAACGTCTTTGAAGTCCCGATTCTAAGCCGTAAAGCATGGCACACTAAACTACCAAGTAGTCATCAGCTTTGCTCTGCTAGACGTTCTTAACATCATCAGTAGAATCTGCAGCAGGCCTGGCACCAAACGGTGCTTCCAGGATGTAATTCTTCTGTGCAGCAATGAGGATAATTCTCAAGTTACGGAACCAATCCGTGTAGTTGCTGCCATCATCTTTCAACTTAGCTTTCTCTAGGAACGCATTAAAATTCAAAGGAATGGTAGCACTAGCCATTGATCTACAATAACATAGACATGCAAAATAACTATCAGGACTAAGTTCATGATAAATTAAAGTTCAATTAATCATATTACTTAAGAACTCCCACTTAGATAGACATCCCTCTAGTCATCTAAATGATCACATGATCCAAATCAACTAAACCATGTCTGATCATCACGTGAGATGGAGTAGCTTTCAATGGTGAACATCACTATGTTGATCATATCTACCATATGATTCACGTTCGACCTTTCGGTCTCGGTGTTCTGAGGCCATATCTGCATATGCTAGGCTCATCAAGGTAAACCCGAGTATTCTGCGTGTGCAAAACTGGCTTGCACCCGTTGTATGTGAACGTAGAGCTTATCACACCTGATCATCACATGGTGTCTCGGCACGACGAACTGTAGCAATGGTGCATACTCAGGGAGAACAGTTATACCTTGAAATTTAGTAAGGGATCATCTTATAGTGCTACCACCGTACTAAGCAAAATAAGATGCATAAAAGATAAATATCACATGCAATCAAAATATGTGACATGATATGGCCATCATCATCTTGTGCTCATGATCTCCATCACCGAAGCATCGTCATGATCTCCATCATCACTGGCGCGACACCTTGATCTCCATCGTAGCATCGTTGTCGTCTCGCCAACTATTGTTACTACGACTATCGCTATCGCTTAGTGATAAAGTAAAATCATTACATGGCGATTGCATTGCATACAATAAAGCGACAACCATATGGCTCCTGCCAGTTGCCGATAACTTTGTTACAAAACATGATCATCTCATACAACAATTTATATCACATCATGACTTGACCATATCGCATCACAACAAGTCATGCAAAAACAAGTTAGACGTCCTCTACTTTGTTGTTGCAAGTTTTACATGGCTGCTACGAGATTCTAGCAAGAACCTTTCTTACCTATCCATCAAAACCACAACGATTTTTTTTTCAAGTGTGCTGTTTTAACCTTCAACAAGGACCGGCCGTAGTCAAACTCGATTCAACTAAATTTGGAGAAACAGACACCCGCCAGCCACCTATGTACATAAGCACGTCGGTAGAACCAGTCTCATGAATGCGGTCATGTAATGTCGGTCTGGGCCGCTTCATCCAACAATATCACTGAATCGAAGTAAGACATTGGTGGTAAGTAGTATGACTATTATCACCCACAACTCTTTGTGTTCTACTCGTGCATATAACATCTAAGCATAGACCTGGCTCGGATGCCACTATTGGGGAACACAGTAATTTCAAAAAAATCCTACGATCACGCAAGATCTATCTAGGTGATGCATAGCAACGAGAGGGGAGAGTGTGTCTATGTACCCTCGTAGACCGAAAGCGAAAGCGTTTAGTAACGCAGTTGATGTAGTCGAACGTCTTCGCAATTCAACCGATGAAGTACCAAACGCATGACACCTTCGTGATCTTCACACGTTCAGCTCGGTGAGATCCCTCGAACTCTAGATCCAGCTGAGGCCGAGGGAGAGTTCCATCAGCACGACGGCGTGGTGACGGTGATGATGAAGTTACCTGTGCAGGGCTTCGCCTAAGCACTACGACGATATGACCTAGGTGGAATACTGTAGAGGGGGGGCACCGCACATGGCTAAAAGATCAACTTGTGTGCCTTGGGGTGCCCCCCTCCCCCGTATATAAAGGAGGTGAGGAGGGGGCCGGCTGGCCACAAGGGGCGCGCCCAAGGGAGGGACTCCTAGTCCAAGTAGGAGTAGGTTCCCCCCCTTTCCTAGTCCAACTAGGAGGAGAAGGAAGGAAGAGAAGGAGAGAAGGAAAGGGGGGCCGACCCCCGTAGTACAATTCGGTTTGGGCTGGGGGCGCCACACCTTGGCCCGCCTCGTCTGTTCCACCACTTGGCCCATGAGGCCCAATAACCCCCCGGGGGGGTTCCGGTAACCCCCCGGTACTCTGGTTTTATCCGAAACTTCTCCGGAACACTTCCGGTGTCCGAATATAGCCGTCCAATATATCAATCTTTATGTCTCAACCATTTAGAGACTCCTCGTAATGTTCGTGATCTCATCCGGGACTCCGAACAACCTTCGGTACATCAAATCACATAAACTCATAATACTAATCGCCATCGAATGTTAAGCGTGCGGACCCTACGAGTTCGAGAACTATGTACACATGACCGAGACACATCTCCGTTCAATAACCAATAGTGGAACCTGGATGCTCATATTGGGTCATACATATTGTACGAAGATCTTTATCGGTCAAACCGCATAACAACATAAGTTGTTCCCTTTGTCATCGGTATGTTACTTGCCCGAGATTCGATCGTCGGTATCATTATACCTAGTTCAATATTGTTACCGGCAAGTCTCTTTACTCGTTCCGTGATGACCCACAAGTGTAGGGGATCTATCGTAGTCCTTTTGATAAGTAAGAGTGTCGAACCCAACAAGGAGCAGAAGGAAATGACAAGCGGTTTTCAGTAAGGTATTCTTTGCAAGCACTGAAATTGTAGGTAACAGATAGTTTTGTGATAAGATAATTTGTAATGGGTAACAAGCAATGAAACTAAATAAGGTGCAGCGAGGTGTACCAATCCTTTTTGTAGCAAAGGAAAGGCCTGGACAAATTCTTATATAGAGAAAAGTGCTCTCGAGGACACATGGGAATTATCGTCAAGCTAGTTTTCATCACGCTCATATGATTCGCGTTTGTTACTTTGATAATTTGATATGTGGGTGGACCGGTGCTTGGGTACTGCCCTTTCTTGGACAAGCATCCCACTTATGATTAACCCCTATTGCAAGCATCCGCAACTACAAAAAAGTATTAAGGTAAACCTAACCATAGCATGAAACATATGGATCCAAATCAGCCCCTTACGAAGCAACACATATACTAGGGTTTAAGCTTCTGCTACTCTAGCAACCCATCATCTACTTATTACTTCCCAATGCCTTCCTCTAGGCCCAAACAATGGTGAAGTGTCATGTAGTCGACGTTCACATAACACCACTAGAGGAGAGACAACATACATCTCATCAAAATATCGAACAAATACCAAATTCACATGACTACTTATAGCAAGACTTCACCCATGTCCTCAGGAATAAACTTAACTACTCACAAAGCATATTCATGTTCATAATCAGAGGGGTATTAATATGCATTAAGGATCTAAACATATTATCTTCCACCGAATAATCCAACTAGCATCAACTACAAGGAGTAATCAACACTACTAGCAACCCACAGGTACCAATCTGAGGTTTTGGGACAAAGATTGGATACAAGAGATGAACTAGGGAGGAGATGGTGCTGGTGAAGATGTTGATGGAGATTGACCCCCTCCCGATGAGAGGATCGATGGTGATGACGAAGGTGATGATTTCCCCCTCCCAGAGGGATGTTTCCCCGGCAGAACAGCTCCGCCAGAGCCCTAGATTGGTTCCGCCAAGGTTCCGCCTTGTGGCGGTGGTGTTTATTATTTTTTTCAGGGTAAAAGACTTCATATAGCATAAGATGGGCACCAGAGGGCTGCCAGGTGGCCCACGAGGCAGGGGGGCGCGCCCAGGGGGTAGAGCCCTAGATTAGTTCCGCCAAGGTTCCACCCTCTGGAATTTCTTCCGCTCAGTATTTTTTATTAATTCCAAAAATGACTTCCATGAAGTTTCAGGACTTTTAGAGCTGTGCAGAATAGGTCTCTAATATTTGCTCCTTTTCCAGCCTAGAATCCCAGCTACCGGCATTCTCCCTCTTCATGTTAACCTTGTAAAATAAGAGAGAATAGGCATAAGTATTGTGACATAACATGAAATAACAGCCCATAATGCAATAAATATTGATATAAAAGCATGATGCAAAATGGACGTATCATTCCATAATACTTCTTCCCGCAACTAACTCATTAGTCACAATGCTTGCAAGGCTTATAGTGATGAGTATTACCACGAGGGCCCAGAGATACCTCTCCGAAACATGGAGTGACAAATCCTAATCTCGATCTATGCCAACCCAACAAGCACCTTCAGAGACACCTGTAGAGCACCTTTATAATCACCCAATTACATTGTGACGTTTGGTAGCACACAAAGTGTTCCACCGGTATTCAGGAGTTGCATAATCTCATAGTCTGAGGAACATGTATAAGTCATGAAGAGAGCAGTAGCAATGAAACTATAACGATCATAATGCTAAGCTAACGGATGGGTCATGTCTATCACATCATTCTCCTAATGGTGTGATCCCGTTCATCAAATGACAACACATGTCTATGGTTAGGAAACATAACCATCTTTGATTAACGAGCTAGTGAAGTAGAGGCATACTAGGGACAATATGTTTTCTCTATGTATTCACACATGTACTAAGTTTCTGGTTAATACAATTCTAGCATGAATAATAAATATTTATCATGAAATAAGGAAATAAATAATAACTTTATTATTCCCTCTAGGGCATATTTCCTTCAGATATAGTTTCTTGCATTCATTGCTTTACAGTGTAATTCTGCCAGTATATTCCATGTGCTGACCTACACGACTGCAACGTCTCATGTTGCAGACTTTACCGACAAAGAATAAGGTGCGATAGGTCGTTGTCGTGCACTGAGCTATGCCATTGGAGTTGATGGACTCGTTTATCTTTGAAGCTTCCGTAGTTATTTAGTTTAGATGGTCTTCAACAATTTTATTTGTGTAACAAATACTCTTTATGAGGACCCCTGATGTAATAAGTGTGTGATTGAACTCTGTTATAATTCCTCGAGTACTATGTGTGTCAGCATACCGATCCAGGGATGACACTTAAGCACAGAGACTTTGTTCCATTGGGATCATGGTCGCTACATTAAGGGACCATGTTGAATAACAAAAGTGGTACGGACACTGCGGTCTAAACATTTATGGATGCTTTGAGGGCCTGGTTTGAAGATACCGTTAAGAGTCGAGTTTACCGTCTAGCTTTTGTTAATGTAAGAGCATCTACAGCCGGAACCTGCAAATTTGGGCCTCAAACGTTCGCGAATGCGCCCACGAACGGTGAACGGGCGGGCCTTAAATTTCATCATTTGCAACCACATACCTTATTTCCAAAATAGCTATTACATACAAGGCCATGCACCACAATCATCACACTCGTCTAGGGCTGGTGGAGCTATCAAAACACACCAAAAGTTGCTCATACTTAAGATTTTCACATCCTATTGGCCTCACATCGCCGCACGATGAGCTACTTGGCCGGCTTAAATAGCATGGCCGTCCAGAAGCGATAAGCTTCTGACATGATTGCATCTTTTTTTTAAGAAGATAGACTGTCACTATGAATTTTCTATATTCATTGTAATAGGGGTATCAACATATATGAACGAGACGAACGTGCCACTTGATGAATAATCATCAGTTGATGAAATACAATCTAGTGCCAAGTTATCTTGTTCACACAGCGAGAATTGATTGACCTATGCAAGAACAGAGAAACTTGCAGCCATTCGCTGGTGCGGCTATTTAAGCAGGTCGGCGTCTGCCTCGCGCGGCTATGTGAGACTAAAATTTGGGTGCACCAATGAGAGAGGAAAGAGTTTTGGTGGCTGCAAATGGGACCGGTACGACCTGCACCGAGTGATGGTGCCATAGACCTAGGGTAGGGTCACAGGTCTGACCTATACGCCATACCCAAGGTCACTACCCTAGAAGCAAAGACATTCAAAGAACAACAGAGAGTACCAATTGAAGTCGTCGAGTGCAATCCACACGACCAGTCTCCCCACTCGGGTACCCCTCCCTCCTGGTATCACTCGACCAAGACGAATCCATTCGACTATATGAGAAACCACTCGACCTACAGAAGACCAGGAGTCACTCAGGACGGCAATGATCAGGCGTTCACTCCGTAGTCTTAAAGGTCATCAGATACTCTTTATAGTTGGTGTTACTAGTAACGTCCTATCTTTATGTACATTGAAACCCTGTAACGGAGGTGGGCTGGGGTCCTGGCGCACTCTATATAAGCCACCCCCTCCTCTAGGACAAGGTTTCGCACCCCCTGTAACACACACTCCCATATTCAAGTCGACCGCCTCAGGGCACCGAGACGTAGCGCTTTTACCTCCTCCGAGAGGGGCCTGAACTCATAAACTCTTGCATACAATCTCACCGTAGCTAGGACCTTGCCTCCTCATACGTACCCCATATTCTTACTATCAGACTTAGTACCACGACAGTTGGCGCCCATCGTGGGGCAAAGCGTCTTAGCGACTTCCGGCGAGGTTGCATTTTCTTCGATCTTCATCAACATGGTTTCCGGCGGCGGTTTGGTCATGGGCCACGAGTTCCGACTCGGTGCGCTCACTTTCATCGCCACGACTTCGCCTAGCTCCAGGAGGCCCCCCTCGACGTCGAGGTTATCTCGATCCGTGGTTCGTCACACTTCTGCGAGAGTGCCTACGGCATCCTCCTTCGGCAACCATCGACCCTGTATCAGTCGGTCCTTGCATCATCGTCTCACTCTGCTAGACGCAGCTGCAAGCGGTCTGGTCGATCGCGGCTCTAGTGGTGGATGAAGCACGCGGTGGCTCATCAGGCGTTCACCCCCAAGTCATGGGGATCGAGCCCGATGTATTTCACTACGGTTTAGTCGACTTGTCGACTGATTTCGCAGACACATTTTTCGAGAGCAGGAGTTGTGACCCCATGGCAGAAGTCCTTATGGTCGACTCCCATTGCAGCCCACCTGGTTTTTGTCGGAGCAGCGGCAACAGTGGCGGCGACGGCCCGTCATGCGGCCATGAGGAGTATCAGCCCCAACCTCTCAGCTTGCGGCAGAGGAGGAGCTGCACCGTCGCAACGTGGAGGCTCTTCGGACCCCCATCATAGGGGAAACCGCCGAGGCTCACGCCTTGGAGGCAGTGCGCCTAGCTACGCTGGCTGAGCGCACTCATTTGGAGAATCTCCAACATTCTCTCGATGAATATGTCCGTCGACTGATCCCCGAGTCCAGTCGACGTCCACGACAGTTGTTTCCATCAGAAACTCAGGTATTCCGCACACCGATCCAGAATCTTGCAGCTGTTGCACGTATCGCAGAGTCTATTCAACCGTCCCATTCAGAGGCTGGAAGAGGCTTGGAACAGGTCAGGGCGCTGCACCAAGCAGCGGGAGACCAAAACTCCACCGTGTCCCAGTCGCGGAACAGAATCCAGAGCAGATCGGTAAGGACAGACACCGTTCAGTCGGCACACATTCCTAGGTCACCTTTGCGGTGTGAAGATTGTGAACACTGCCGAGATCGGCACCTGTGAAGAGCTCATGGAGAGTATGATGGTGAGTACGCCCGCGACAACCACCGTCGAGCACCTTTGCCCCTTCCGAAGGATGGGTCATACGCGCCCCGGCGGTATGATGATAGGCGTCCGTATGGAAATGATCGCAAAGTTTCAGTCGATCCCAGAGAGCCTGGCTTTGACGCAAGGTCAGTCCTTGTGCAGGGTCTGGTTGATCGAAACCGAGCATACAAAGAAGGGCTAGATAGAGACATGCCAAGTGGCAGCAGGGTCCATGTTTCCGGCCCAGAGTGTTTCAGAAGAGCCATTAGAGCCACTGAGATCCCTCATAACTTCAGATTAGCGACTGGCATTAGTAAGTTCACAGGAGAATCAAAGCCTGACACTTGGCTTGAAGACTAGCGAGTGGTTGTGTACATTGGTGGCGGCAGCGATGAGGTGGCCATGAAGCACCTCCCTCTGATTCTTGAAGGTTCTGCCAGGGCCTGGCTGAATTAGTTGGCCCCTGGGAGCATTTTGAGTTGGGATGAGTTAGCCTGAGTGTTTACCAGAACATTTGAGGGCACCTGCAAGAGACCTGCTGGTCTACCAGAATTGCAGCATTGCATGCAGAAACCGAATGAAACGTTGAGAGACTATATCCAGAAATGGATCACTCTGCACCATACAGTGGAGAATGTGTCAGATCACCAAGCAGTTTGTGCCTTTAAGGAAGGTGTTCGCTACTGAGAACTCAATCTGAAGTTCGGTCGGACCGGAGATATGTCCCTGACTCGGATGATGGAGATTGCCACCAAGTACGCTGACAACAAAGAAGAAGACCGACTCCGGAGTGGTAAGAACAAACCAGTCGCCCAGGACACCAGAGGAGGAAATTCCAGTCGGAAGCAGAAGCGATAGGCTGAGGCAGCAGGTCCTGCCGAGGCAACAGTGTTGAATCAAGGAAAGTTCAAGGGGAAGCCCAAAGGGCCTTGGATCCCTAAGAAAGTGAAGGACCAATCAGGAAATGATGTGATCGATTTGCCATGTCATATTCACACCAAGAAGGATGAGGAGGGGAACCTGATTCTCCCCAAGCATACGACTCGACAATGTCGACTCCTAATCCAGAGCTTCCGAGAAAGCCAACCCAGTGAAAAGGACAAAGAGTCCGATAAGGAGGAAGACAAAGATGATGATGGTGGTTACCCCAATGTCAATGCCACCTTGGTGATTTTTGCTGATCTTGAGAGCAAAAGTCGACTGAAGGTCATTAACAGAGAGGTAAACATGGTTGCTTCGGCAACACCAAAGTATTTGAAGTTGTCAAAAAACCCTATTACATTCGACCAGTCCGACCACCCACCACACGTTGCTACCCCTGGGCGGCTAGCGCTGGTGGTCGACCCAGTAGTTGGGGGCATCCGACTGACCAAGGTTTTAATGGATGGTGGCAGTGGTCTGAATATCCTATACGTTGAGTCCCTCAAAGGAATGGGCATTCCGAAGTCCAAGCTCAGCAAGAGCAACATGCGATTCCACGGAGTCATCCCAGGAAAGAAAGCCGACTCGCTCGGTCAGATCACTCTTGACGTGGTTTTCAGTGATGAGAAGAATTACTGCAAGGAAAAGTTGAAGTTTGAGGTTGTGGATTTCCAGAGTGCCTATCATGCCATTTTGGGCAGACCTGCCTATGCTAGCTTCATGGCTCGACCGTGTTATGTGTACCTCAAGATGAAGATGCCTAGCCCCAGAGGCATGATAACGTTCTCCGGTAACCGTCAAAGAGTAGGAGACTGTCTTCAGGACGTTTCAAAGATAGCAGATGAGCAGATGGCAGCAGTAGAGTTTCAAGAGTACCAGAAAATTGCAGATCCGAGTGACTTGCTGCGTGCCAAGAGGCCTGCCTCGGAGTCCGAGTCGGCCGGCGAGACCAAGCCAGTCCATGTTCACCCGACTGACCCCAATGCTGCTCCGACCCATATCTCAATTGCACTCGACAACAAATAGGAAGAAGCGCTCATACAGTTCCTCCGTGAGAACTGGGCCATCTTTGCATAGAAGCCATCTGACATGCCAGGTGTACCAAGAGGACTGGTTGAGCACCATTTGCGAGTCGACCCAAAGGCAAAACCCGTTAAGGAGCATCTCCGTCGGTCCGCCGCGGAGAAGAGAAAGGCAATTGGCGAGGAGGTGGCTCGGCTTCTGGCCGCTGAGTTCATCCACGAGATATACCACTCCGAGTGGCTCGCCAATGTCGTTATGGTTCCCGAGAAAGATAAATCACTACGAATGTGTATTGATTTCAAGCACATCAATTGGGCCTGCCCGAAAGATCATTTTCCTCTGCCCCGCATCGACCAGATAGTCGACTCAACTGCGGGATGTGAACGACTGTCCTTTCTGGACGCTTATTTCGGCTACCATCAGATCTGACTGTATGGACCCGATGAGATAAAGACATCTTTCATCACCCCGTTCGGGTGTTTTTGCTATGTTACTATGCCCTTTGGCCTCAAGAATGCTAGTGCCACATTCATGCGCATGATTCAGAAGTGCCTGCTCACTCAAATCAGTCGGAATGTGGAAGCATACATGGATGACATAGTGGTTAAGTCACGCAAAGGTTCCGACCTGTTGACTGACCTCGCCAAAACCTTTACCAATTTAAGAAGGTATGATATCAAGCTCAATCCGTCAAAATACACATTCGCAGTCCGTGGCGGAAAGTTACTTGGTTTTCTCATTTCCGAACAAGGGATCAACGCGAATCCAGAGAAGATTGGCACAATCCTCCGAATGAAGCGCCCAGTGCGTGTGCATGATGTTCAAAAGCTTACTAGCTGTTTGGCTGCATTGAGCCGATTCATCTCACGCCTCGGTGAATAGGCACTGCCTCTCTACCGACTGATGAAGAAGTCTGACAAGTTCGAGTGGAATGACGAAGCTGAAGCAGCGTTTGAAGAGCTCAAAGCCCTGCTTTCCACCCAGCCGGTGCTTGCTGCTCCAGTTAGCAAGGAGCCTTTACTGCTTTACATAGCAGCCACGGGACAAGTTGTTAGCACAGTGCTCACAGTCGAGCGGGAAGAAGAAGGCAAAGCCTTCAAAGTTCAGCGCCTTGTGTATTACATTTCAGAAGTCTTAACCCCATCCAAGCAGAGATACCCTCACTATCAGAAGCTTGTTTATGGGATTTACCTGACCACGAAGAAGGTTACACGCTATTTTCCTGATCACTCAGTTTCAGTCGTCAGCGACACTCCATTGTCAGAAATTCTGAATAACAGAGATGAAACTAGTCAAGTGGCGAAGTGGGCGATTGAACTTCTTCCTTTAGATATCAAGTTTGAGGCAAAGAAGGCCATCAAGTCTCAAGCAATTGCAGATTTCCTCGCAGAATGGATAGAACAATAGCAGCCGACTCAGATTAAGTCGGAACATTGGACCATTTTCTTTGATGCATCCAATATGTTGAATGGCTCTGGTGCAGGAGTGGTTTTAGTGTCCCCACGAGGAGACAAGCTCAGTTATGTCCTCCAGATTCACTTTGATTCTTCAAACAATGAAGCTGAGTATGAGGCACTATTGTATGGGTTGTGTATGGCCATTTCACTCGGCGTCCGGCGCTTGATGGTCTATGGCAACTCAGACTTAGTGGTTAATCAAGTAATGAAGGAATGGGACGCCAGGAGTCCCGCAATGACCGGTTATTGCAATGCAGTGAGAAAGCTAGAGAAGAAGTTTGAGGGGTTAGAGCTCCACCACATACCACGAATCAAGAATCAACCTGCTGATGATCTGGCGAAGATAGGTTCCACTCGGAAGCCTATCCCCAGCAACGTGTTCTTGGAGCATCTCCATACCCCGTCAGTACAAGAAGATCCCTTCAAGGAAGAGCCCCCACAACCAATAAGTTCAACCGAACCGACTGAGATTGAGGTTCCAGCCATGGTCGACTTGATCATGGAAGTCTTGGTGATCATGCCTGAATGGACGGTATCGTACATCACGTACATTCTCAGGCAGGAGCTCCCGTAGGATGAGGATGAAGCTCGCCAGATAGTCCATCGATCCAAAGCCTTCACAGTGATAAAAGGACAACTTTACAGAGAAAGTGTCACATGAGTGGCTCAGCGCTGCATCACCCCGGAAGAAGGTCGAATGATTCTAAATGATATCCACTCGGGGTCCTGTGGTCACCATGCGTCCTCTTGGACCATCGTGGCCAAAGCATGCCGAGCGGGATTCCATTGGCCTCGAGCAAATGAGATGGCAAAGGATATAGTTGACAAGTGTGCAGGTTGTCAATTCTACTCCAACATGTCACATAAGCCTGCGTCTGCCTTGAAGACTATTCCACTCGTCTGGCCGTTTGTAGTCTGGGGATTGGATATGGTTGGACCCTTCAAGACCGGCAAAAGTGGTTTCACCCATTTGCTTGTAGCAGTCGACAAGTTCACCAAGTGGATCGAAGCCAAGCCCATCAAAAACCATGACGCAGGCACTGCCGTCAGTTTCATCAAGGAGTTGATATTTAGATATGGAGTTCCTCATAGCATTATCACAGATAATGGCTCCAACTTTGATTCTGATGAGTTCAAGGTGTTCTATGCGTCCCAAGGCACTCGGGTCAACTATGCGTTCGTTGCACACCCGCAGTCGAATGGGAAAGCAGAAAGGGCGAATGGTTTGATCCTTCAAGGGTTAAAACCACGACTGATGCGCGACCTCAAGAACACTGCTGGAGCTTGGGTGACTGAATTACCATCCGTCCTATGGGGGCTAGGAACGACGCCGAACCGGTCGACTGACCAAACTTCTTTCTTCCTGGTGTACGGCGCTGAGGCTGTGCTTCTGAGTGACTTGTTGCACAATGCCTCCGAGTGGAACTCTTCTCAGAAGCTGAAGTAGAGCAGGCACGCGAAGACGCAGTCGATCTCCTACAAGAGGAACATGAGATGGCTTTGATTCGATCAACCATCTATCAGCAAGATCTGCGTCGATTCCATGCTCGCAATGTCATAGGTCGAGCATTTTAGGAAGGAGACCTTGTGCTCCGAGTGGATCAAAAACGGCCTCACAAGCTTGCTTCGGCCTTGGAAGGTCCCTCCATCATCACCAAGGTGCTTCACAATGGAGCGTACCACATCTACAACGTAGCCAAGAACATGGACGAGCCACGCGCATGGAACACAGAGCTGCTTCGTCCTTTCAATACCTAAAACCACTCGACCCGACGAGTTGTAATAAGAGTACTTCAGTTTGCTTTCCAAAGACAAGATTTTTACAATATCTTAATGATTGATTCCCCATAGTCATTTGTGTCTGAATACCCCAGTGGGCGGCTTAACCGCGAACCTAATTCACCTAAGTTAAAAAAACACTCCGAGTGGAGAGCAAGCCTCCCACTCGGGGGCTTAGCTGCGACCCCGTACTCGCCTAAGTTAAAAAACAATCCGAGTGGAGAGCAGTCCTCCCACTCGGGGGCTTAGCTGCGACCCCATACTTGCCTATGTTAAAAAACATTTTGAGTGGAGAGCAATCCTCCTACTCGGGAGCTTAGCTGCGACCCTGAACTCGCCTAAGTTAAAAACACTCCGAGTGGAGAGCAATTCTCCCACTCGGGGGCTTAGTTGTGACCCCAAACTCGCCTAAGTTAAAAACATTCCGAGTGGAGAGCAATCCTCCCACTCGAGGGCTTATCTGCGACCCTAAACTCGCCTAAGTTAAAAACATTCCGAGTGGAGAGCAATCCTCCCACTCGGGGGCTTAGCTGCGACCCCAAACTCGCCTAAGTTAAAAACATTCGGAGTGGAGAGCAATCCTCCCACTCGGGGGCTTAGCTGTGACCCCGTACTCGCCTAAGTTAAAAAACAATTCGAGTGGAGAGCAGTCCTCCCACTCGGGGGCTTAGTTGCGACCCCATACTCGCCTAAGTTAAAAAACATTTTGAGTGGAGAGCAATCCTCCTACTCAGAAGCTTAGCTACGACCCTGAACTCGCCTAAGTTAAAAACACTCTGAATGGAGAGCAATCCTCCCACCCGGGGGCTTAGCTGTGACCCCAAACTCGCCTAAGTTAAAAACATTCCGGGTGGAGAGCAATCCTCCCACTCGAGGGCTTATCTGCGACCCTAAACTTGCCTAAGTTAAAAACATTCCGAGTGGAGAGCAATCCTCCCACTCGAGGGCTTAGCTGCGACCCCAAACTCGCCTAAGTTAAAAACATTCCGAATGGAGAGCAATCCTCCCACTCGGGGGCTTAGCTGCGACCCCGTACTCGCCTAAGTTAAAAAACATTCCGAGTTGAGAGCAATCCTCCCACTCGGGAGCTTAGCTGCGACCCCGAACTCGCCTAACTTAAAAACACTCTGAGTGGAGAGCAATCCTCCCACTCGGGGGCTTAGCTACGACCCCGAACTCGACTAAGTTAAAAACATTCCGAGTGGAGTGCAATCCTCCCACTCGGGGGCTTAGCTGCGACCCCGTACTCACCTAAGTTAAAAACACTCCAAGTGGAGAGCAATCCTCCAACTCGGGGCTTAGCTGCGACCCCGAACTCGCCTAAGTTAAAAACACTCCGAGTGGAGAGCAATCCTCCCATTCGGGGGCTTAGCTGCAACCCCGTACTCGCCTAAGTTAAAACATTTCGAGTGGAGATCAATCCTCCCACTCAGGGGCTTAGTTGCGACCCTGTACTCGCCTAAGTCACAAAGATCCTTTGAGCTACGTCACGAGTACAACGTACGCTCAATCCCGATCCACAAGGATGACAAGGTGTCAACTGAACACCGTGTCTGAGCTATGTCACAAGTACAACGTACGCTCCATCCCGATCCGCAAGGATGACAAGGTGTCGACTGAACACCATGTCTGAGCTACATCGCAAGTACAACATACGCTCCATCCCGATCCGCAAGGATGACAAGGTGTTGACTGAACACCGTGTCTGAGCTATGTCACAAGTACAACGTACGCTCCATCCCGATCCGTAAGGACGACGAGGTGTCGACTAAACACCACATATGAGTTGCGCTAGAAGTACAATGTACTCTCCATCCCGATCCGCAAGGACGACAAGGTGTCGACTTTTTCACACCGTAAGACCCACTTGACGAAAGGTGAAAAGATCAAGTTCAGTCGGAATGGAAAGACATTCAAAAGCGACAAAGGCAAAAGCCATGGTATTCAAAGAAAACCAAGTTCAGATAAATCCCGCAAAAGTTCAGAACCACAATGGGCAGAAGTACTCAGGCATCAAGCCTGAAAGAGTTTAACAGTTACATAACCACTCGACATTCCGATGCAAATAAAGGTGGGGTGTAATGTTTGTTCACTCGGCAGGAGGAAGACTTGCTGGATCGCAAAAGCTGTCAAGGTCGATGCTGTCTGCGATGCGAGTGGTGGCGTCAAGGAAGGTGTCCATAAAGGACTGGAAGCTGAGCTACTTGGTGTTGGCAACCTTGAGAGCTGCCAGCTTGTCTTCTCTGACATCCTTGCAGTGCACTCGGACCAATGATAGAGCGACATCGGCACCACAACGAGCAGACAACTTCTTCCATTCCTGCACTCGACCAGGGATTTGATTCAGTCGAGTCATCAGAGACTCGAGATCCTGTGAGAGTTCCGTCTGAGGCCAAAGTTCAGCATCAATCCGCCACATTGCCACCTTCAGACGAGCGAGATAATCCACGGCACTGTCCAGGAGAGACTCCAACCGTAGCACATTCATCGCAATGTCATCTTTGACAGGAGAGTTTATGGGGTTTAGACCTGTCTCGACCCGCCCAGTTTCTGCTTTGAAGTCTTGACAAATTTCTGCATAGTCGGAAAAGCAGTGAGTCGACAGTTTAACAAGACGTGTTAGTCGACATCAACAAATCTGTCGAACAAGAGGAAATACCTTCAAGCTTCAAGACCAACTTCACAGCAAGCTGCCCCAGATAAGACTCCAATTCACCCTTCTTGGCCTTGAGACTTCCAACTTCGTCAGTCAAGCTTTCCTTGTCCTTCTTCAGTCGCGCAACCTCCTGGTTGGCTTCAGAAACGGCAGTCTTCAACTTGGAGTTCTCCTCTTCCAACTTGTTGACTGAGGCCAACTTCTTGTCCGCAAGTGTCGTTTTCTCTCGCGCCTCCTTCTGGGCTGCGGCAAGATCTTGATCCTTCTTCTCCAGAGCCTGCTTCATTTTCTCTAAAGAAATAACATTCTTTAGACAAGCTTGGAGTTGACGGTTTTCACTATGCACATCTGTTCGAGTGGAGTCACTCGGTTCAAAGAGACTAAAAGAAAAAAAGAGTCATAAGGTGGATAGTTGACGAATGGTTACCTCCCATGCTAGCTGCTTCGTCTTGGGCCTTCTTGAGGTTCTTCTTGGCCAGTTCGAAATCAAGGCTGAGGCTGATCTGCTTCTTCTCCTCTTCGGAAAATTGGGCTCCAAGATCACAAGACTTCTACACTCAGCAAATAAGATATGTCAGTCGACGGAAACAAAAGTCAATCACAGTGAAAGTTGCTCTAAGACTACCGCTGAATGAAACATTCAACAGTAGTCTCGAGGACTACAGATAGTGGGTGCACTTGGCGTGACCCCACTGGTCCGGTTTTACACTCGACATGGTCTGCCCAACATGAGTAACAAAAAGAGATTCTCATACCCCAGCCGACTACCAGCAGTCGACCGCGGTCTCGGGGACTACACCCAGTGGGTGCACTCTGCGTGCCCCCACCGATTCAGAAAAACACTCGACTCAACCTGGTCGACTCAAGTGGAAGAACTATTCAACTCTAAGTCAGAAACACCCCAATGGGTGATTGGATGCAAAATGCAGACCCATGATAGATGCACATAAAAGGTTTCAAAACGCTCATCCAAGGACACCATATGGACAATGAAGCAACAGTCGCAACTATCACTACTCAAGAGACCAGTCGGAAACCAACTAACCTTGACGTTGGCTTGTAGAGCGGTGCTGGCGTTGTAGGCAACTTGACTGGCCTCATGCACCACCTTCATCTGCTCCATCACAAGGTTTTCCTGGAGAAGGGCCTCCCTGGCGGCACTTGGCGGGTCGTCTGGAGTGTGGTATGCAGCGAAGAGCGATGACGGCAGTACAGTTGGAGCGGTCATAGGATCTGAAGCATGGAGTTGTGCGGGCGCAGTGGTGACCTGAGCAGTCGACCCCGAAGGACGGTCAGTCGATAGTGTGTTCGCAAAGGTAACATTGGCCCGAGCCGGATCTACGGTTCGCTGGACCACCGTCTCTGGAGTCAATGTCGACTGAGGCACCTGACCCTCAGCCGTCCTCCCGCTTGAGGCCCTGCCCCTCCTTCTTCTCTCTCTCAGAGGCACTTCTTCTTCATCATCTGGAAGCTCAATGACGTCCCATGGAGCTGCAACAAAAGGCAACCTTAAGAGTTCAATCGACCAACAACCCAGTCGATAGAATAAATTCAAGTTGGAAAGAGCGTACCAGCTTTGGAAGTGGCCGCGTCATCGGCCTTCTCATCACCTGGGACCTTGTCAACGTCCATGTAAGTCGCAAAAGTTGCAGCGCTGAAAAAGTTCATAATCCACTCCATCAGAGCAGAAGTATGAGTCGGTAGAAGAAAACATAGAAAGATAGATCACTCACCCAGAGGTAACAGGAACGTCCATCTTGATCTTGGGCAAGGTCTTCCGAGGTTTCAAAGGGGACACCTTGGGTTACTTGGCGACCTTCTCCATCGGCTCTGGAGTCGAAGTCCAAGTGCGCTTCTGTGCTTGGGTACTCGGAGCCGCGGTCTTGCCGCGCCCGCCCGCCGGATCTTGGAGTTGCTTGGATCGATGCTTTGAGTGAGGTGGTGAGTCGACTACCTCTTCGCCGTCTAACTCATCACTGTCTTCCTCCTCGTCATCTTCTGGAGATTGTGAGTCACCGCTCTCTTCTGCACTGTCCTCTCCCTCATGGTCTTGCTTTTGCGCTTGTTCACCATTGGGCATTGAGTACATCTCAGTATAAACCTACAAGACAAGAAGTCAATCAGATATCAGTCGGATTCAGAAACAGTTGCAATACAGATTGAAGTACACTCGGTAGCGAAGATCAAACCTTGTTTGGCTGGTTGTTGGTGTCAAATGGATCGACTCTCCTGGCTCCCCTGGGGTTATCCTTGTTTCCTGTAATGCCCTTCATCCACAGGGCCACCATCTCATCCGTAACCTCCTCTGGGTGAACCCGAGCGGTGTCGTTGGCTCCCGAGTACATCCACATTGAGTGGTTACGAGCTTGAAGTGGTTGGATGCGTCGACTGAGAAACACCTCCAACAAATACATGCCAGTTACACCCTGACGGACCAACTGGACCACCCTCTCGACCAACATGTTCGTTTCTACCCTCTCCACAGCGGTCACTTTCAGTGAAGAAGGTTGCTGGGCACGATCTAAGGAAAAGGGGGGAAGACCGGTCGACTGACCGTGGGTCACAATATTCTGGCAGTAGAACCAAGTCGACTGCCAGCCCCTGACCAACTCGGGAAGTGTCATGGGAGGGAAAGAACTCCACTTCCTCATCTGGATCCCTAGGCCCCCGCACATCTGAATCACATGCGTCCTCTCGTCACTCGAATTCGCCTTCTTCACAGTCTGAGAGCGGATTGTGAAGATGTGTTTGAAAAGACCCCAGTGCGGTTAACAACCCAAGAAATTCTCACACATGGACACAAACGCGGCGAGGTACGTGATGGTGTTGGGAGAGAAGTGGTGGAGCTGAACACCGAAAAAGTTCAAGAAGCCTCGAAAAAGGATGGGAGGAAGGGAGAAACCACGGTCGACATGGGTAGCAAGGAGTACGCACTCACCCAATCGCGGCTGAGGCTCCGTCTTCCCCTCCGGCAGCCTCGCGGCCCCGGCAGCGATCAAACCGGAGTCGGCCAGCTCCTCAAAATCCTCTGGCCAGAGCGAAGATCGGATCCAATCACCCTAGATCCAGCCCGGCGGTAGCACAGACCTCGACGACGACCCATGATTCGTCTTCTTGCGTTTCGCCGCCCCTGTTGCCTTTTTCGCGTGCTCCAGCGCCGCCGTCTTGTCCTTCACCATGGCGGTGGGGCGGCGGCATCGAGGGTGGAGGAAAAAGATGCAGTGGAGAAGCGGAGAAGGAAGAAGGAGAACGAATGCGCACAGTGCGGACGCCTCGGCCCCAGCGCCTTTTAAGGACCCACTTCCGAGTGGCTGACGCGTGGGCCCGAGCAATCCTGTCAAATCCCGCAACAGTCGTGTGCCGGGTACATGGCAACAAAGGTGGCACAGAAATCGAGGCGCCCTGTCTATCTGTCCCGCTTACTGCGGCGCGCTCCGCCTCACACGCTTCCCCAAAATTTCGAATCCCGCGAGATCCGGGATACGCCGTAACCAATCACGCCGAAGATTTTGCATCAAAGTAACACTCGACGAGTGCCAGTATAAATCCACCCGACAACTTCTGAATCGATCAAGGCGACTGAAATGAAGCCGAAGTTTCAGCGTGGGCCACCAATCCAGCGTGGGCACTTTCGAAGCACAAGAGTCAAGGCAGGACCAACTTCACACTACTAGGGAAAACCCTAGTAGTAGCGCGAGTTTAAAGTCCACTACTAGCGTGTGCTGCCGCGCTACTAATAAGGCGCTACAACTATTACTACACGCGCTACTACTAAGACGCATAGCGGCAGCGCTTCTTCTCTCCTGCGCTGCTGCTAATCTAGCTAGTTGCAGCGTGTTTACTATCCATCGCTACTAGTATTCTTTTTTTCTTTTTTTTGATTTTTAGTGTATTTATATGCTGTTATACAAATTTTGGTACAGTACCAATTATGAGGTTTATATCATTATGTCCATAACATTGTGTCAAATGAAGGTGGATTAGGTTCAAGTGGAGGCAATATGTGGTGCATGTCAAAAGTATACTACTAATCCAAACTTGATCTAGTTTGGACTAGTAGTACTTTTGATGTGCACCACATGTTGCCTCCACTTGAATCTAATCCGCCAGCGCAAGCTATTTAATCATCATCATAGTCATTACCACAAACAGTATTTATTTAATCACCATAGTCATAGTGTAGCACATAATCATCTTCAAACTCATTCTAGCTATCTAATCACCACTAACACTAGCTAATAATAATCATCATAGTCATTACCACCAACACTAGCTATTTAATCATCATAGTCATAGTGTAGCACATCATCATCTTCAAACTCATTTCTAGCTAGCTAATCACTCCTGCTGCTCTCTCTCAGGTAAAATAACATAAAACATGCGTAGCTCTCCTCCTTCATCAAGTTGGAGCATGCAGATGAACCTGTCTCCTAATCGTGGGCTGCACTTCTGATTGCTGCCCCTAGTACTTCTCTGCGCTCCTCCATCACAAATTTGGTCCAGTCTTTTACTATTAAGAATTCGTCATTAATCCTAAATGCACTAAAGTGCATTGTAGGATATCTTGGTCGTAAGCTAACAATACTCATGGTACCTTTAGTCTCGATCCCATGAAGCACAACATTCATCGGGAGTCCCTGTTGAAGAACATCGTATGGTAACATACTTAGCAATGAAGTTTAGCTTAAAAAATAATGTATGGAAAAGATGCACTGAGGACAAATAGTAAAAATCTTACCATCTTTCCTAAATAGATGTGACCGCAGTTCATTACGAACACTATTGGTCGCACGTTTTTAGTACTAACATTTCTAAGTGCAGGAAGAAAATTTGTCTTGACAGTATCAAGATCTGCAAGCCATGAAACATAATGACTTAGCTCCTCGCAGTTTAGTTCAGCCCCCGGGATAGTAGTAGGTCCTGTCTACCAAGCGCTGGACATGTTTTCTTGAATGAAAATAAGCTGACAATAGAAATTAGTTGTCAACTATTTTTGAATAAACAATATCAAAGACATAAATATGGTTGAGAAACTCACATAATGGTATAACTGGAGGCGTCTGCTCATCGACCCAGATGTCGGTATTACCTTCAATATCATCTTCCGAACGAATATCAAAGGTGATAACCATATCAGACTCAAATGCATAAGTCTTGCATAGTGCTTGCCATGTTTTGCATCCAAAATAGGTGTAGTCGTCTGCGTTGTATAATTTTGCATGGAAAATATAACCATGATCGGTTTTCAAGTAAACTTTCTTTACCTCTGTAGTACGACTGAAACCTATCTTATCCAATACAAAAACTCTTGCATCGCAAGGGATACGCTAGTAGAATAGTAAAAAAAATATAAGTTGAAGCAAATTAAGAAGATGTCATGCTTAATTACAAAAAAATACTTATCGTTGTGACTTACTGTATCCACTTCGAAATTCTTGTCCATCTTAATGTTGAAGCGCCTATCATCATCTAGGAAGATTCCGTCGCATAGGCCGCACTCGTCTTCGCAGTATTTGCAAATAACGAAATCCTTTTCGTCGTCAAACATTTCCTATGTTCATAGTTGAAACATTAATTGAAAATCGATCAAAGAGAACTACCAGGATACTCAACACACAAATTCGGGGCACTCGATATTTCCTACATATTCTGGTACAAGTCATGCCAAAATTCACAGAAAAATCCGGCATGACCTTTGCTAAAATAGGACATATCGAGCGCCTGAAATTTGTCGGAACGGAAATGAATCAACACTCCGGCAAAACATAGGCCACTCGGAGATGTAACCTGCAAACATGACCGGCCACTTGGGCAAGAACATATCCTATTTGAGCAACACAAGATATACATTTCAAAATATCTTATAGGACTCAAATTAGCGCGCATTCAATAAGCAAAAATAAATCATCTCATGTGTCCGTACATCATCGAATATTATCACTAATACATTCCGAATAGTATCATACATATAACACCACTAATACAACTAAAACCCTAGCGCACGACGGGTATCGGCGCGGGCGGTGGACACCCACAGAGAAGGAATCATCACAGGATCATAGCTCCAGTGAGATCCCTTGAGAACCTGCCAGGTATTGGAGAACGTGTGCTCCAACGCAAACAAGTAGCGACGGACGTGCGCGTCCTCCTCACTGACACGGTGACACACCACCTCCGCGGGGTCCTCGAGCCTCTGGACCATCACTGGCCCACGCGACCGCCACCATAGAAGGTTCGGGTCAACGACAGGCTGGCTCCTCACCAACCTACGCCCCCCGATAGGTAGCGCCTCCCAGTACCACCCCGGCGGAGCCCAGTCCCGAACATGGCCCATCTGGTGACGCAGGTGTCCTCCGCCGACTCGACGACGAGGATGCGGGATAGGCATCGTCGATGTTGATGCGGGAAAAATTGCTTTAACTAAAAAAATAACAACAAGTTCTTACTAACTAGTTCTATTAATTCAACTAGTTCTTACTAAAAATAAACTTACTATAAATAAAAATAAACTAGTACCTAATTAGTACCTTGTTCTTACTAACTAATTAGTACCTAGGAACTACTGCCCTAATTACCATCTAATTTGATGAACCTAGGGGTGGAAAGTGGTAGCGGATATTCCAATTATCCAACTTAAAAGTGAATAAGTGGTCAAATTTTACTCATTTTATGATTCATCTTAGAAATTTGATTCGTTTCCACCCTTACATAAACCCTAACTAATTTGAGCCGCATCCGCATCTGATTCGTTTCCACCCTTACATGAACCCTAACTAATTTGATGCAACTAAAATATGAAGAAACCCTAGGCAGAGGTAGGGTAGAGGGAGGAGCTGGCGTGCTCACCTCAGGTGCCTATGACGAGGGAGGGGCAGGCGGCGTCAAGGTCGGGGTCGGGGCTCGGGCGGGCGGCGGAGGGCGGCGTCGAGGTCGGGGTCGGGGGCAGCGTCCGAGGCGGCGTTGAGGTCGGGGGCCGGGGCGGCGTTGAATCCGGGGTCGGGGACAGCGTAGAGGGTGTGCGGAGAGCGTGCAGTGGCCGATGGGCGATGGCGGCGGCGAGAGCGGAGGAGTTGGATTTGGGGAAAGTGGCCGTGGGGAAGGACGAACCCCGTGGTTAAGTCAGAAGTAGCAGTAGCGCGTTCCAGAAAGCGCGCTACTGCTACGTTAGCTACAACGCATTCTGGGATACGCGCTACTGCTACTCCTTTCTCTTTTTTTCCCCTTTTCATTTATTTTTCTTCACATTTTATTTTTTTTCCTTTCACCTTCTTCTATTTCTTTCATTTTCAATTACCTTTCTATTTGCTTTCCATTTAATTTTATATCCTTTAGCAGTAGCGAGTTTAGAATAAAATGCGCTGCTACAAAGAAAGTAGCGGTAGCGCGGTTCGATATAGATCGCTACTACTATGTGTAGCCTATCGGCTAAGCCGTGGGAATTTTAGTAGTAACGTGTTTAGAATAAGGCGCGCTACTGCTAGAACTTTATCTGTAGCGCGGTTTGCACAGGCGCGCTACTGCTACTTAGCACCAGCGTGCTTTTTTGACCCACGCTACTGCTAAAGTTCTGTGTATAAGGTTTTTCCTAGTAGTGTCAACCTTCTTTTCATTCGGACCTCAATCCATTCGGGGGCTAATGATGGTGACATAGACCTAGGGTAGGTTTATAGGCCTGACCTATACGTCCGACCCAAGGTCACTACCTTAGAAGCAAAGACATTCAAAGAACAACAGAGAGTACCAATTGAAGTCGTCGAGTGCAATCCATTCGACCAGTCTCCCCACTCGGGTACCCCTCCCTCCTGGTATCATTCGACCAAGACGAAGCCATTCAACTATACGAGAAACCACTCGACCTACAGAAGACCAGGAATCACTCAGGATGGCAACGGTCAGGCGTTCACTCCGTAGTCTTAAAGGTCATTAAATACACTTTATAGCTAGCGTTACCAGTAACACCCTATCTTTATGTACATTGGACCCCTGTAACGGAGGTGGGCTAGGGTCCTGGCGCACTCTATATAAGCCATCCCATCCTCTGGGACAAGGGTTCGCACCCCCTGTAACACACACTTCCATATTCCAGTCGACCGCCTTTGGGCAGCGAGACGTAGGGCTTTTACCTCCTCCGAGAGGGGCCTGAACTTGTAAACTCCTGCGTACAATCTCACCGTAGCTAGGACCTTGCCTCCTCATATGTACCCCCTATTTTTACTGTCAGACTTAGTACCACGACAGCGGGGTCGGCGGACGCGCCCGTACGCCTCCATATCCGTCCCTTATTTGGGTTGGTTATGAGGGGTGTCGGTCAGCCCGGGCTTTTGAGGCATGTTAAGATGCCCGTCTGGATCGAATTTTTATGACCGGTCAGTGAGCGGGCTGTCCGCTTGGGCGTTTGAGACGGGTTTGAGGCGTCCGGCTGTAAATATTGTAATTTAAGGGAGAACTCTTTTATACAATGAAGAAAAACCTAATGGCCAAATGAAGATACGCAGAAGAGAATCACCGATGAAGGGGAACAACACATTTCCAGAATTCCTTACGGTCACGTCCGATCGTATTCGTAGGTGGCAAACCGAACGTTCACTTGACAGGCAGAGATTGTCTCAGAAAAAAAAAACTTGACAGGCAGAGAAACTTATCCGTAACAAGGTCCATTCTCCTGGAGCGGGAGTTTGCCACAACGAGCCACGAACCGAGCGGTCGACTTGACACGAAGCGTCGGCTAGCGCGTGGCCCGACTGGTCCGGTCCACACTGGCTCAACCACACGGGAGAAACAGAGCCATGCGGTCGATCGAAACTCATCGAAACTCGTGTTTTTTACCGATCGGGGCCGGAACTTTCCATGTCACGCTTGCTTTCTGTTCCGTCGCGTCTCCGGTCCCGTGGACAGATGGGATCGATCGCCGCGCCGCGCGCCCGGTGACGTAGTGTCAAGTTTGCACGGCCCACCGGTCGCCATCCCACCGGCCGGGTTGATGCAACTAACGTGGAGGAAAACGGCCGGAGCCGCACGGTCGCATCGTGCATGATCTTGCGGTCCACAGTTACCCAAGAATGATCCTAATCTCTCTGCAAAGGAACACGTGCTGGATCCGTGCGCATGCAGCATGCACGCGGGCATTCTGGTAGCTCTGCTCGCCGCCGGCAAGAAGGTTCACGCATGATCTTATCCATGATCCGCTCCGCCGGCCGTCATCAGGTCCCTGTCGGCGTATTAAACCACCGCTCAAAGCGCTTGGATCGGCGGCTCTCCACGTACGTACCGTATCTGACTGGCCTCCCCATCATTCGGCTGTGCGGCTAGATCGACCTATCGGCGAGCTGTTTCTCTGTTTCACGATCCAGACAGGCTTCGCGGTCTGAAGATCCAGATCGTCGCGTGCAGCAATTCACTTGCTTCAGTTTACCGCGTCCTTTTCGGTTTTCTTGTTGGCGATTAATTGCAGGGCATTAGTCTGCATGGGTTGTTCAAACGGGCACGTGGTAATGTCTCGGTTTGCTTCCGGGAGAAGCGCCATATTAGGTTATGTTTGTATACTCGAGTTAGCATCTCCGTACTTACCAGCTTGCTCTCACCGCCCCAGAAAAATCTCACGCTTGATCAAAGTTGGCTATGTCAGCAGCGACAACACACACCCTAAAAAAAAAGGCCTTCTACAACCAAAAAAAATGCAACATGTACGCAGACTTTAACAGGTGGTAGAAAAGTTGCAAACCTTTGCTAATCATCAAGCACTTCAAGTTTACTCGCACCTGTCAATTCCATCGAGGGCGATAACGATGGCAACGTGATGAGCACGTCAAGGAGCCTCGACTGCGGCGAGACCGAGTCAGGACCTCGCCGGAGATGAGGATGACGCGGCAAGCGGCAACAAGCCGCAACGTCCCAGGAGGAAGCGAGAAAGCAGGTTGACTGATGTGGGTTGGGGGTGCAGGCTCGGCAAAAAATCGTGGCCCATGAGATTTAGAGAGATAGCCGGGGTGATGGCATCACGGCTGTGGAGGAAGGCCAGAGGATGGGAGGGCGGCGAGGTGGTCGCGGATGGCTACGACAACAAGCGGTCTGGCCTATGGTGGATCAGACAGTGGGCGGAAAACTGCTGGAGGTTGAAGAACAACGATGTGCGAGATCACGGTCCATAATTATGACTGGCGTAGAAAAAAAAATTCAGACACCTGACTAATAGGTGCCACCTGGCTGGTGGTACAAGCCCCCATATTCATATTCCACTGTTTTGTTTTATTGCTTGCTTATTAAGACTGGTTTTAAATGCAACTCTCTGCAGTTTTCTTCCCTAACCCTAGGCGGCTAGGAAAAAAAAATTCCTGCAGACTTCACTGGCGAGCCTATGGATTCGCCCTTCCTATGCCCGCCGCTCCGGCGGCCGGTGACGGGGAGAAGAATTCCGGTGCCTCCACTCCGGTTAGTAGTTCAGACTAGGGTTTTATAGACCTCGCACGTATGGTGCTCGGACGGATGGCGGCGCTTCTTCTTCGAGTTTCTCTTCTGGGCTTCGTTCATCCGTTTGGACGTACTCGAAGGAGCTCCAACATAGATTCTTGCCATCACCTTGGGGTGGTGAGGTTAGGGTTATCGTCATGTGGCGAGATTTTGATGTCAGATGCTTCAGATCTATGCAAGGGTTCAATGGGGACGACCACTACTCCAGGGCGCTGGTCCTTAGGGGCACATGTACGAAGACCTCCGGCTGTCATCGACAAGATCAAGCCGACTCAGATAGGGTAGCGGCGACAGCGGCACGTCGGTGGCTCAATTTAGCGGCAGTAGTAGTCGTTTAGTAATTCCGGAATCTCGATGTAATTTTTATTATGTTTGAGATGTTTTGTACTTTCAATGAACTTTTATAACATATATGATCATTTAAAAAATAAATGCACCCCCACAAAAAAAATATGAATTGTGCTTGCTTATTTGCACTACCCAAAGTTGTTGCTTTGTCTCTTTTGTTTTGTTGGATTGGAAGAGTCACGACACAAAACTGGTCGATCAGCGTCTCAGTACTGAAAAAAAATCCTAGCAGAAAGTCTCGTACTAATTAAATACGAACAGCAAATCAAACGATCCTCAAAAGAAAAGAAAACAGCTATCAAACAGTACGCCAGTTGTTTCCAGAAAATGGTAGTGAATTCTTTTTGTGACTTGTCAAACATAGCTTGCTTCCTTCTATATCTCATCGTGACACCACGTGGGAATACAAAATAACAAAAGCATTACATGATGAACAGTTGAACTATTCCTAGTCTTAGATAACTCAATCAATGAACTAACACATCCAACAAGGCAACAATAAGTGTTGAATATACGAGCAAATTACTATGATATTTAATCCGGATAAATAATAAATAAATCATGATGACAATATCAGATATTAAACGAATCATGCGGACTAGCCTAATAGATGAATAGATCGAATCTAATGCACAAATTAGAATATGAATTCTAGCACGATCTCAAATAGAGAGGACATAATTACATACGGTGCAACAGGAGCAGAATTGCCGGCGTTGATGTTGTCGCCCATGCGGTCGATGAAGAGCTTGCCGATGTCGGGGGGAAATTCGTCATTCGGGAAGTAGTTGCTGCCAGCAGTCGCGTGAGTGCGCTCCCAAAAAACTTGAACACCCCTCTCCCGTACAGGATCACGAGAGGCGAGGTTCCAGAGGCCTGCTGTCCCTTCTCGTGGTGCAGGCTAGAAGGAAGGATGGAGAAGACTTGTGTGGCGTCTAGGTAGATATCTGCATGTTTATATAGTGCGGGTTGGGTAGGTCGTGGAAGTAAACCCACGTCCAAGTCGGTAACAACCCCACGATCCAAAATAATTGGAAACCGCTGATTAATTAACGTGTCCTTTAATTATTAATTAATTAATCATTTTTTCTCGAGCAACAAAAATATAGACAACATGCATAGCTTTGTCCTCGGCCCAGGTCATTCCTGAAACCCGACGCGGCGCGTCGTGACGAGGTGAGGCATGGTGTGGCGAGGAGGAGGAGCACACGTATATGTCTCCTCTTCTAATGCTCAGACAAATGCTAGAAGAGCTCACCTTATAAAGTGGTGCAACTCTTACTCAACTAGCAATATGGGACTAAACATTAGTCCCACTCACACTACACACAGCCATGCATGAATGGGCCATGCGAATTTTAGATTTTAGTGGGGCTTTGAGCCAAAAGCCTACTAGAAAATTCCAACAATGAGTATCAAGGAGATACCCCGCAACCAAAATCGTCTGTCATGCATATGTTTGCTCTTTTTTTCCCTAGGCGATCTAGGGTTCCACCTTTTCCTCCGGCGGCGACGACCGGAGTCCACGTAAATCTTTCACGGCGGTGGAGTTTTCTCCTGCGGCCGGGATTGTAACCCTACCCCGCCATCGGAGCTCCATCTGCATGGCGAGTCTACCACATGATACTGGGGTGAAGAGGGAGACAGGGAAGGGGGATGTAGCCCCGGCGGGAGTAGGAGGAGGAGGAGATGGAGTTGGAAGGGGTACCAACGGATCGGAGGAGCAAAGGAGGAAGGTGAACCCTAGTAGAGGTGCGGGTGCTTGGGGCGAGGAAGTTGATGATTTGGGGGAGGAAGAAGACTGGGAGACCTGTGTCCCGGAGGCGGATCTGGAGGATCAATTCGCGGGCTTGCAGCTTCATGGAGAGGAAGAAGATGATCTGGACATGTCAGGGGAGGTCGACGAGTTGATCAAAGAAGTCCGCTGGCTAGGGCTTTTCAGGGTGTATACGACCAAGCCGTTTAGTCATGTTGCGCTCTTGAGGCAGATGAGGAACGCATGGTCATCAGCACAAGGTGTAACCTTCAACATTAAGGGTCCGAACCTTTTTTTGGTGCAGTGCCATTGCCTTGGCGACTGGAAGAGAATCATGGAAGGAGGACTGTGGATCTTCCGCAACTCTGCGCCAATTATCATACAGGAGTATGATGGCTTCACCGATGTGAATGAGTACAAGTTAAACAAAATCCCGCTATGGGCAAGGGTGAAAGGATTGCCAGATGGTTTAACGGCAAAGAAGGAACTGGCAGAGAAGGTGGCAGCCAAGGTGGGGGAACCACCCTTCACCGTTATTGTTAATGAGGGCAAAATTAATCCGGCTAGTACCCTAAGGGTCAGAGTCTATGTGGATGTAAACAAGCCTCTGGTACGTTTCGTGCCGATCACACTGAAAAAAAGCAAGAAATATCCGGTGTTTTACGATAAGCTGCCCATGTTCTGCTACTTTTGCGGATTAATTGGGCATACGGTGGAGGAATGTGGCGATGGCATCCACGAGAAGGAGGCGTGTGAGTGGGGGAATTGGCTGTTGTGGAGCAATGAATCTTTTAGGGCAGGTGCTGAAGGCAGAGGAGGGTTTGAAAGCGGAGGTATAGGAGGCAAAACAGGTGGTAGAGGCGCTAGGGGAAGTGGACAGGGGAGAGGAGGCCATGTTGCAGGTGGAAGGGGGCCATTTGATGCTACATATGCTGGAGAACCAGTGTACCAGGCTCAGAACCCGCTGGAAACTAACAGGTCAACCCATAAGAGACTTGTTTCGACGGATGGTACTGTAGGTGTGCGTGGTTAGGAGCTACCAAACCTGATGGGGAATGTGGATGACACGGTGCTGCTGCTGGAGAACAGGACGGGAAGAAGAAGTGGGGGGGGGCGACAACATCTACCCCGGGAAAAGACCCCATTGTGAAAAGGAGAAGGCAGGAGGGATAGAATGTGGTGGAAGACATGGATATGATCAGTCAGGCGGCCTCCCAAGAGGAGGGCCGCCGAGCCCAATGAGGACACTGTGTTGGAACTGCCGCGGGATTGGCGACCCCGCGACAGTCGAGAGCTCCGCGATCTCGTGGAGGCTTGTGCGCCGACGGTGCTTTGTATTGTGGAAACTCAAATAGCAAAGTACCGGGTGGAGGGTTTGGCTGGTAGCTTAGGTTTTGATAGTAGTTTTGGTGTGGCTAGTAGTGGGCGAAGTGGAGGATTATGCTTGTACTGGAATAATGCTATTAATCTTGAAATAAAGACTTTTTCACAGTATCATATCGATTCAGTGGTGACAGAACTAGGCAAAGAGCCATGGAGGCTCTCATGTTTCTATGGTGCAGCAAACAGAAGCATGAGATATAAGACTTGGGACACGATGAAGTTTTTGAAGGGAGAGAACACCTTGCCATGGGCGTGTATAGGTGATTTTAATGAGATTCTAAGGCCCGAGGAGCAAATGGGACCTAATGAACGAGATAGTGCTCAAATAGCTGGGTTCAGGGAAGCTGTTGATGTGTGTCAATTGGCGGATCTTGGTTACAAAGGGCTGGATTGGACTTTCGAAAATAGGGTTGTTGGGGAGGACTACTGCAGGGTGCGGCTGGACTGCGCTCTAGCTACCCCAAGCTGGTCATCGGTGTTTCCTTTTGCGTCACTGGAGCTTCTTACGGCAGCAAAATCAGATCATAGTCCCATTCTTCTTCTCAATGAGCTAGAAGCTGGTAATCTGAGACTAGCTTTGAACAAGCCCTTCCGCTATGAATGCATGTGGGAGCAGGAGGAAACTTTCGGCAACACAGTCGATCAGGCATGGCAGAGGGCCCAGCCGGCGACCATAATGGCTGAACTGGCGGCAAAACTCACTAATGTCGCTAAGGCACTGAAGCACTGGGGGCGTACAACCTTCGGCTCAGTACGCACGGAGCTCAGAGAGCTGCGTCAGTAGCTAGCTGCACTGAGAGCCGACCCTTTGAGGATTGGACCTGGGGGAGAAGAAAAAAGAGTTTGGGATCGAATTGTTGAGCTCTCTTATAGAGAAGAGATCATGATGAGGCAACAGTCACGGATCAAGTGGTTAGCAGAGGGGGATAATAACACCCAGTATTTTCAGAAAAAGGCTAGTGTGAGGAGGGCAAAAAACATAATTTCTGAACTATAACGCCAAGATGGTACAGTGTGCAACGACCCGAACGAGCTGGCTAGTATGGCTAGTAGTTTTTATGAAAATTTGTACACATCACAGGGAATGATTGGGATGGAGGAGGTGCTCTCTCACATACCAACCTGAGTTGATGCGAGTATGAATGCGTGTCTGGATGCTCCTTACACTAACAAGGAAGTTAAAGACGCTTTATTTCAAATGTTTCCAACAAAAGCACCAGGGCCGGACGGTTGCCCAACACACTTTTTTTAGAGGCATTGGGAGCTTTTTGGAGAAGAGGTCACATGTATGATCATTAGAGTGCTCAATGGAGATGAGTCACCGGAGGATATAAACCGCACGTTCATCGTTCTTATTCCTAAGATAGCGAGTCCAAAAATTTTAGGACAGTTTCGGCCTATAAGCCTTTGTAATGTTGTCTACAAGATAGCTTCAAAAGTCTTAGCGAACAGGCTGAAAACCATTCTCCCTGAGGTAATTTCTGAGGAGTAGTCGGCGTTTGTCCCTAGACATCTAATCACGGATAATTTTATTACTGCGTATGAATGTCTGCACTACATGAAAACAAGGAGAGTTAAGGGAAACAGGTTCTGTGCACTTAAATTGGACCTGATGAAGGCATATGATAGACTGGAGTGGTCTTACCTGAAGGAAGTGATGCTCAAACTGGGGATCAGTCCTCGTTTCACTGACACTGTTATGAGGTGCGTATCATCTGTTTCTTTTTCAGTTCTTTTTAACGGTGGCAGCTTGGATGATTTCAGACCATCAAGAGGGCTATGACAGGGAGACCCGATATCTCCATACTTATTTTTGCTTGCAGCAGAAGGTTTATCTTGTTTGCTCAAATCGCAAGAAAGAGAAGTTGGAGACATTTTTGTTGCCCCCACGGCACCCTCCATCAACCACTTATTGTTCATCGATGATATCCTTTTGTTTTTTGATGCCACAAGTGTTACTGCAGGCAAAGTAAGGGACATTCTGAATATCTATTGCGATGCGTCCGGACAACGCATAAACACCGATAAGTCCTCCATCTATTTCAGTAGGGCGTCCCGGAGCAAGATAGAGATGCACTCAAAACCTTACTTGATGTGCACAATGAGGCCTCGTCGGAAAAATATTTGGGTGTACCTACTGATGTTGCGAAAGCAAAAGAGGGTTGTTTTCGATACTTGAAGGACAGAATTTGGAAACATATCCAGGGTTGGATGGAAAAATGCTTGTCGGCTGGAGGGAAAGAGGTTTTGATAAAGTCTGTTGCTCAGTCCATCCCAACTTACTCAATGGCATGTTTCAAACTACCGCGTGGACTGTGCGAACACATCAATGGGCTACTCCGGCAATTCTGGTGGGCTAGCAAAGGAGGCCGGAGAAAGTCGGCGTGGGTATCTTGGAGAGTAATGTGTAAACCAAAGCATATGGGAGGAATGGGGTTTCGGGAATTGAACTTTTCAATCTTGCTTTGCTAGCAAGGCAAGTATGGACATTACTCCAGGAGCTGGACACCCTAAGTGCTAGGGTTTTAAAGGCTAGATATTACCCCCACACTAATATTCTGCAAGCAACATTAGGGGCTCATCCATCCCAAGTTTGGTGGTCTCTGCTAAAAGGGAGAGATATTCTGGAGCTAGGAATCATAAGAAGAATCGGGACAGGTGACCAGACCCATATATGGCACGACAACTGGCTACCATGGGATTACAAGCTGAGACCGATTTGCCCTATAACACCAAACCCACCACAATTGGTATCGAAGCTGATTGATCCAGTTACGCGTTCATGGAACAGGCAAGTGATTAATGAGCACTTCATTGCACCTGATGTAGATGTGATTCTAAATATTCCACCAAGCACAAGGGTGCAGCCGGATTTTTGGGCTTGGCACTATGAGAGGAGGGGCTCTTTCGCTGTGCGATCGTCCTATAGGATGATAAGTGGCATCAAGCATCAAAGGGAAGATTGGTTGGAGCACTGGGCAGGTCACTCGAATCTGGCACAGGAGAAGAAGTCATGGTCGTTCTTATGGAAGACTGAGGTTCCGTCCAAGGTACGAGTTTTCGTCTGGAGACTTTCGCACATGTCCCTACCCACAAGCTCAACATGGCACGAACGGAAGATGGCAACTACTCCGGTGTGTTCCATATGTGGTGCGGAGAAGGACTCCTGGCGGCACTCTCTGTTTGAATGCCGGATGGCGCGATGCGTGTGGGCCTTGGTTGATGAGGAGATCGTTGAGGTTCTTCTATCGAACGGGACGGAGGATGCGAGGCTGTGGCTGTTTATAACACCCACGATGTGGCTATATCTCCCACGTGTCGAAGCACGACTTAGAGGCATAACCGCATGGTGGTTTTGTCGCAAGAAGGATCATCTTCACACAATCCCATGTAATGAACAAGAATGGGATAAGAGAGTTGGCTTACAATCGCCACTTCACACAATACATAATTAAGATCATATATCATTCAAAATACACTCATAGACCGGCTACGGTCAAATCCAAATGAAAAGAAGACAACCCCAAATGCTAGATCCCCGATTGTCCCGACTGGGCTCCGCTACTGATCATCTGGAAACGAAACATAGTAACGACCAAGGTCCTCATCAAACTCCCACTTAAGCTCGGTTGCGCCACTTGCGCTGGTATCCTCGGTACCTACATCTGTTTTGGTAGAATCTGTGAGTCACGAGGACTCAGCAATCTCACACCCGCGAGATCAAGACTATTTAAGCTCATGGGTAGGAAAAGGGGGTAATATGGTGGAACTGCAGCAAGCACTAAGCATATATGGTGGCTAACATACGCAAATGAGAGCGAGGAGAGAAGCAACGCATTGGTCAAGAAGCTAGAAGTGATCATGAAGTGATCCTGAAACTACTTACGTTCATACATAACCCAAACCGTGTTCACTTCCCGGACTCTGCCGAGAAGAGACCATCACGGTTACACACACGGTTGATGCATTTTAATGAAGTCAAGTGTCAAGTTATCTACAACCGGACATTAACGAATTCCCATCTGCCTCATAACCGCGGGCACGGCTTTCGAAAGATAATACACCCTGCAGGGGTGTCCCAACTTAGCCCATCATAAGCTCTCACGGACAACGAAGGATATACCTTCTCCCGGGAAGACCCGATCAGTCTCGGAATCCCGGTTCACAAGACATTTCGACAATGGTAAAACAAGACCAGCAAAGCCGGTCGATGTGCCGACAAATCCCGATAGGAGCTGCACATATCTCGTTCTCAGGGCACACCGGATGAACACTACGTACAACTAGAACCAGCCCTCAAGTTTCCCCGAGGTGGCGCTGCAAGTGTCTCTAGTTCGGACCAACACTCGAAGGAGCTGTTGGGGAACGTAGTAATTTCAAAAAACTTCCTACGCACACGCAAGATCATGGTGATGCATAGCAACGAGAGGGGAGAGTGTGTCCACGTACCCTCGTAGATCGAAAGCGGAAGTGTTATGACAACGCGGTTGATGTAGTCGTACGTCTTCACGATCCGACCGATGCAAGCACCGAACGTACGGTACCTCCGAGTTCAGCACATGTTCAGCTCGATGACGATCCCCGGACTCCGATCCAGCAGGGTGTCGGGGATGAGTTCCGTCAGCACGATGGCGTGGTGACGATGATGATGTTCTACCGATGCAGGGCTTCGCCTAAGCACCGCAATGATATGACCGAGGTGGAATATGGTGGAGGGGGGCACCGCACACGGCTAAGGAACGATCACGATGATCAACTTGTGTGTCATGGGGTGCCCCCCTGCCCCCGTATATAAAGGAGCAAGGGGGAGGGGGCGGCCGGCCAAGGGAGGGCACGCCAGGGAGGAGTCCTACTCCCACCGGGAGTAGGACTCCCTCCTTTCCTAGTCCAACTAGGAGAGGGGAAGGAAGGGAAGGAGAAGGAGAAGGAAGGAGAGGGAGGAAAAGGAGGAAAGGGGGGCCGGCCCCCTAGTCCAATTCGGTTTGGGCTAGGGGGCCGCGCGCCCTGCCTCCTCTCTTCCACCACTTGGCCCATGAGGCTCATTGCTTCTTCCTAGTATTCCCGTAACTCCCCGGTACCCCCGAAAATACCCGAATCACTCAGAACCTTTCCGAAGTCCGAATATAGTCGTCCAATATATCGATCTTTACGTCTCGACCATTTCGAGACTCCTCGTCATGTCCCCGATATTATCCGGGACTCCGAACTCCTTCGTTACATCAAAAACTCATAAACTCATAATATAACTATCATCGAAACCTTAAGCGTGCGGACCCTACGGGTTCGAGAACTATGTAGACATGACCGAGACACGTTTCCGATCAATAACCAATAGCGGAACCTGGATGCTCATATTGGCTCCTACATATTCTACGAAGATCTTTATCGGTCAAACCGCATAACAACATACGTTGTTCCCTTTGTCATCGGTATGTTACTTGCCTGAGATTCGATCGTCGGTATCCAATACCTAGTTCAATCTCGTTACCGGCAAGTCTCTTTACTCGTTACGTAATACATCATCCCGCAACTAACTAATTAGTTGCAATGCTTGCAAGGCTTATAGTGATGTGCATTACCGAGTGGGCCCAGAGATACCTCTCCGACAATCGGAGTGACAAATCCTAATATCGAAATACGCCAACCCAACATGTACCTTCGGAGACACCTGTAGAGCTCCTTTATAATCATCCAGTTACGTTGTGACGTTTGATAGCACACAAAGTGTTCCTCCGGTAAACGGGAGTTGCATAATCTCATAGTCATAGGAACATGTAAAAGTCATGAAGAAAGCAATAGCAACATACTAAACGATCAAGTGCTAAGCTAACGGAATGGGTCAAGTCAATCACACCATTCTCCTAATGATGTGATCCCGTTAATCAAATGACAACTCTTTTGTCCATGGCTAGGAAACATAACCATCTTTGATAAACGAGCTAGTCAAGTAGAGGCATACTAGTGACACTATGTTTGTCTATGTATTCACACATGTATTATGTTTCCGGTTAATACAATTCTAGCATGAATAATAAACATTTATCATGATATAAGGAAATAAATAATAACTTTATTATTGCCTCTAGGGCATATTTCCTTTAGTCTCCCACTTGCACTAGAGTCAATAATCTAGTTCACATCAGCATGTGATTCAACACCAATATTCACATCTGTATGTGATTAATACCCATAGTTCACATCGTCATGTGATAAACACCCAAAGGGTTTACCAGAGTCAATAATCTAGTTCACATCGCTATGTGATTAACACCCAAAGAGTACTAAGGTATGATCATGTTTTGCTCGTGAGAGAAGTCTAGTCAACGGGTCTGTCATATTACAGAGTCGTATGTATTTTGCAAATATTCTATTCTACAATGCTTTGCACGGAGCTACTCTAGCTAATTGCTCCCACTTTCAATATGTATCCAGATTGAGACTTAGAGTCATCTGGATCGGTATAAAAGCTTGCATCGATGTAACTCTTTACGACGAACTCTTTTATCACCTCCATAATCGAGAAACATATCCTTATTCTACTAAGGATAATTTTGACCAATGTCCAGTGATCTACTCCTAGATCACTATTGTACTCCCTTGCCAAACCAGGGCAGAGTATACAATAGGTCTGGTCCATAGCATGGCATACTTTTATAGAACCTATGACTGATGCATAGGGAATGACTTTCATTCTCTTTCTATTTTCTGTCGTGGTCGTGATTTGAGTCTTACTCAATTTCATACCTTTGGAACACAGGCAAGAACTCTTTCTTTGACTGTTCCATTTTGAACTACTTCAAAATCTTGTCAAGGTATGTACTCATTGAAAATCTTATCAAGCGTCTTGATCTATCTCAATAGATCTTGATGCTCAATATGTAAGTAGTTTTACTAAGGTCTTTCTTTGAAAAACTCCTTTCAAACATTCCTTTATGCTTTCCAGAAAAATTCTACATCATTTCTGATCAACAATATGTTACTCACATATATTTATCAGAAAGGCGGTAGTGCTCCCACTCACTTTATTGTAAATACAGGCTTCACTGCAAGTCTGTATAAAACTATATGCTTTGATCAACTTATCAAAGCGTATATTCCAACTCTGAGATGCTTGCACCAGTCCATAGATGGATCGCTGGAGCTTGTACATTTTGTTAGCATCTTTAGGATTGACAAAACCTTCTGGTTGTATCATATACAACTCTTCTTTAAGAAAACCATTAAGGAATGCAGTTTTGACATCCTTTTGCCAGATTTCATAAAATGTGGCAATTGCTAACATGATTCTGACAGACTTAAGCATCGATACGAGTGAGAAAATCTCATCGTATTCAACACCTTGAACTTGTCGAAAACCTTTCCCAACAAGTCGAGCTTAGTAGATAGTAACACTATTATCAGTGTCCGTCTTCCTCTTGAAGATCAATTTATTTAACATGGCTTGCTGATCATCGAGCAAGTCAATCAAAGTCCATACTTTGTTCTCATACACGGATCATATCTCAGATTTTATGGCCTCAAGCCATTTCGTGGAATCTGGGCTCATCATCGCTTCCTCATAGTTCGTAGGTTTATCATGGTCTAGTAACATGACTTCCAGAACATGATTACTGTACCACTCTAGTGCGGATCTTATTCTGGTAGACCTACGAGGTTTTTGTAGTAACTTGATCTGAAGTTTCATGATCATCATCATTAGCTTCCTCACTAATTGGTGTAGGAATCACTGGAACTGATTTCTGTGATGAACTACTTTCCAATTCGGGAGAAGGTACAAATTACCTTATCAAGCTCTTAATTTCCTCCCACTCACTTGTTTCAAGAGAAACTTCTTCTCTAGAAAGGATACATCTTAGCAACGAATAACTTGCCTTAGGATCTGTGATAGAAGGTGTACCCAATAGTTACCTTTGGGTATTCTATGAAGACACACTTCTCCGATTTGGGTTCGAGCTTATCAAGTTGAAACTTTTTCACATAAGCATCACAGCCCCAAAGTTTAAGAAACGACAACTTTGGTTTCTTGCCAAACCACACTTCATAAGGCGCTGTCTCAACGGATTTTGATGGTGCCCTATTTAAACGTGAATGCAGCTATCTCTAATGCATAACCCCAAAATGATATTGGTAAATCGGTAAGAGACATCATTGATCGCACAATATCCAATAAAGTGCGGTTACGACGTCCGGACACACCATAACGCTATAGTGTTCCAGATGGTGTGAACTGTGAAACTGTTCCACATTGTTTTTATATGAAGGCCAAACTCATAACTCAAATATTCTTCTCCATGATCAGATCGTAGAAAATTTATTTTCTTGTTACAATGATTCTTCACTTCACTATGAATTTCTTTGAACATTTCAAATGTTTCAGACTTGTGTTTCATTAAATAGATATACCCATATCTGCTCAAATCATTTGTGAAGGTCAGAAAATAACGACACTCGCCACGAGCATCAATACTCATTGGACGCATACATCGATATGTATTATTTCCAATAAATCAGTAGCTCGTTCCATTGTTCCGGAGAACGGAGTTTTAGTCATCTTGCCCAGAAGGCACGGTTCGCAAGCATCAAATGATTCATAACCAAGTGATTCCAAAAATCCATCTTTATGGAGTTTCTTCGTGCGCTTTACACCGATATGACCCAAACGGCATTGCCACAAATAAGTTGCACTATCATTATTAACTTTGCATCTTTTGGATCAATATTATGAATAGGTGTATCACTACGATCGAGATCCAACAAACTATTTTCATTGGGTGTATGACCATCGAAGGTTTTATTCATGTAAACAGAACAACAATTATTCTTTAACTTTAAATGAATAACCGTATCACAATGAATATGATCAAATCATATTCATGTTCAACGCAAACGCCAAATAACATTTATTTAGGTTTAACACTAAT
Organism: Triticum aestivum; assembly: GCF_018294505.1. Lineage (NCBI taxonomy): Eukaryota > Viridiplantae > Streptophyta > Magnoliopsida > Poales > Poaceae > Triticum > Triticum aestivum. The sequence continues at coordinate 579,453,591 of NC_057798.1, forward strand.
CCCGAAAGTATAGAGAGTGTGCGACGATGATCATATCAATCTTGGAACTACTTCCAACACTCATCGCCACTTCACCCTCAACTAGTCTTTGATTATTCTATAACTCCTGTTTCGAGTTACTAATTTTTAGCAACCGAACAAGTAACAAATACTCAGGGGCTACTATAAATACTAGTAAGGTACACATCAATAACCTGTATATCAAATATACCCTTGTTCACTTTTTTCATCCTTATTATCCACCAAATATTCAGGGCATTTCCGCTTCCATTGACCATTTCCTTTGTAGTGTAAGCACTCAGTTTCAGGCTTTGGTCCAGCTTTGGGATTCTTCGCGGGAGTGACAACTTGCTTGCCATTATACTTGAAGTTCTCTTTTCTTTCCCTTTGCCCTTTTCTTGAAACTAGTGGTCTTGTCAATCATCAACACTTTATGCTCTTTCTTGATTTCTACCTTCGTCGATTTCAGCATAACGAAGAGCTCGGGAATCGTTTTCGTCATCCCTTGCATTACAGTTCATCATGAAGTTCCAGTAACTTGGTGATGGTGACTAGAGAACTCTGCCAATCACTATCTTATCTGGAAGATTAACTCCCACTTGATTCAAGCGATTGTAGTACTCAAACAATCTAAGTACTTGCTCACTAGTTGAGCAATTCTCCTCCATCTTTTAGGCGAAGTATTTGTCAAAGGTCTCATACCTCTTGACACGGGCATGAGTCTGAAATACCAATTTCATCTCTTGAAACATCTTATATGTTTCATGATGTTTCAAAAATGTTTTTGTAGTCCCGGTTCTAAGCCATAAAGCATGGTGCACAAAACTATCAAGTAGTCATCATATTGAGCTAGCCAAACGTTCATAACGTCTGCATCTGCTCCTGCAATAGGTCTATCACCTAGCGGTGCATTAAGGACATAATTCTACTGTGCAGCAATGAGGATAAACCTCAGATCAGGGATCCAATCCCCATCATTGCTACTAACATCTTTCAACACAATTTTCTCTAGGAACATATCAAAATAAACATATGAAAGAAACAACGCAAGCTATTGATCTACAACATAATTTGCAAAATACTACCAGGACTAAGTTCATGATAAATTTAAGTTCAATTAATCATATTACTTAAGAACTCCCACTTAGACAGACATCTCTCTAGTCATCTAAGTGATCACGTGATCCAAATCAACTAAACCATGTCCGATCATCACGTGAGATGGAGTAGTTTTCAATGGTGAACATCACTATGTTGATCATATCTACTATATGATTCACGTTCGACCTTATCGGTCTCCGTGTTCCGAGGCCATATCTCTATATGCTAGGCTCATCAAGTTTAACCTGAGTATTCTGCATGTGCAACTGTTTTGCACCCGTTGTATTTGAACGTAGAGCCTATCACACCCGATCATCACGTGGTGTCTCAGCACGAAGAACTTTCGCAACGGTGCATACTTAGGGAGAACACTTCTTGATAATTTAGTGAGAGATCATCTTAAAATGCTACCGTCAATCAAAGCAAGATAAGATGCATAAAGGATAAACATCACATGCAATCAATATAAGTGATATGATATGGCCATCATCATCTTGTGCTTGTGATCTCCATCTTCGAAGCACCGTTGTGATCATCATCGTCACCGGCGTGACACCTTGATCTCCATCGTAGCATCGTTGTCGTTACGCCATCTATTGCTTTTACGACTATCGCTACCGCTTAGTGATAAAGTAAAGCAATTACAGGGCGTTTGCATTTCATACAATAAAGCGACAACCATATGGCTCCTTCCAGTTGCCGATAACTTCGGTTACAAAACATGATCATCTCATATAATAAAATATAGCATCACGTCTTGACCATATCACATCACAACATGCCCCGCAAAAACAAGTTAAACGTCCTCTACTTTGTTGTTGCAAATTTTTACGTGGCTGCTACGGGCTGAGCAAGAACCATTCTTACCTACGCATCAAAACCACAACGATAGTTCGTCAAGTTAGTATTGTTTTAACCTTCGCAAGGACCGGGCGTAGCCACACTTGGTTCAACTAAAGTTAGAGAAACAGACACCCGCTAGTCACCTGTGTGCGAAGCACGGCGGTAAAACTAGTCTCGTGTAAGCGTACGCGTAATGTCGGTCCGGGCCGCTTCATCCAACAATACCGCTGAACCAAAGTATGACATGCTGGTAAGCAGTATGACTTGTATCGCCCACAAATCACTTGTGTTCTACTCGTGCATATAACATCTACGCATAAAACCTAGGCTCGAATGCCACTGTTAGGGAACGTAGTAATTTCAAAAAAATTCCTATGCACACGCAAGATCATGGTGATGCATAGCAACGAGAGGGGAGAGTGTGTCCACGTACCCTCGTAGACTGAAAGCGGAAGCGTTATGACAACACGGTTGATGTAGTCGTACGTCTTCACGATCTGACCGATCCAAGCACCGAACGTACGACACCTCCGAGTTCAGCACATGTTCAGCTCGATGACGATCCCCGGACTCCGATCCAGCAGGGTGTCGGGGATGAGTTCCGTCAGCACGATGGCGTGGTGACGATGATGATGTTCTACCAATGCAGGGCTTCGCCTAAGCACCGCATTGATATGACCGAGGTGGAATATGGTGGAGGGGGGCAACGCACACGGCTAAGGAACGATCACGATGATCAACTTATGTGTCATGGAGTGCCCCCCTGCCCTCGTATATAAAGGAGCAAGGGGCAGGGGGCGGCCGGCCAAGGGAGGGCGCGCCAAGGAGGAGTCCTACTCCCACCAGGAGTAGGACTCCCTCCTTTCCTAGTCCAACTAGGAGAGGGGAAGGAAGGGAAGGAGAAGGAGAAGGAAGGAGAGGGAGGAAAAGGAGGAAAGGGGGGTCGGCCCCCTAGTCCAATTCGGTTTGGCTAGGAGGCCGCGCGCCCTGCCTCCTCTCTTCCACCACTTGGCCCATGAGGCCCATTGCTTCTTCCTCGTATTCCCGTAACTCCCCGGTACCCTCGAAAATACCCAAATCACTCGGAACCTTTCCGAAGTCCGAATATAGTCGTCCAATATATCGATCTTTATGTCTCGACCATTTCGAGACTCCTCGTCATGTCCCCGATCTCATCCGGGACTCCGAACTCCTTCGGTACATCAAAAACTCATAAACTCATAATATAACTATCATCGAAACCTTAAGCGTGCGGACCCTACGGGTTCGAGAACTATGTAGACATGACCGAGACACGTTCCGGTCAATAACCAATAGCGGAACCTGGATGCTCATATTGGCTCCTACATATTCTACGAAGATCTTTATCGGTCAAACCTCATAACAACATACGTTGTTCCCTTTGTCATCGGTATGTTACTTGCCCGAGATTCGATCGTCGGTATCCAATACCTAGTTCAATCTCGTTACCGGCAAGTCTCTTTACTCGTTACGTAATACATCATCCCGCAACTAACTAATTAGTTGCATGCTTGCAAGGCTTATAGTGATGTGCATTACCGAGTGGGCCCAGAGATACCTCTCCGACAATCGGAGTGACAAATCCTAATATCGAAATACGCTAACCCAACATGTACCTTCGTAGACACCTGTAGAGCTCCTTTATAATCACCTAGTTACGTTGTGACGTTTGGTAGCACACAAAATGTTCCTCCGGTAAACAGGAGTTGCATAATCTCATAGTCATAGGAACATGTATAAGTCATGAAGAAAGCAATAGCAACATACTAAACGATCAAGTGCTAAGCTAACAGAATGGGTCAAGTCAATCACATCATTCTCCTAATGATGTGATCCCGTTAATCAAATGACAACTCTTTTGTCCATGGCTAGGAAACATAACCATCTTTGATAAATGAGCTACTCAAGTAGAGGCACTAGTGACACTATGTTTGTCTATGTATTCACACATGTATTATGTTTCCGGTTAATACAATTCTAGCATGAATAATAAACATTTATCATGATATAAGGAAATAAATAATAACTTTATTATTGCCTCTAGGGCATATTTCCTTCAGGAGCACTGGCCCGGGGGGGGGGGGGGGGGGGGTTAAGTAACGATGACCCTCGGGCTCGCGAAAACCCAAGGGAAAAAGGCTTAGGTGGCAAATGGTAAAACCAAGGTTGAGCCTTGCTGGAGGAGTTTTATTCAAAGCGAACTATCAAGGGGGTCCCATAAATCACCCAACCGTGTAAGGAACGCAAAATCAAGGAACATAACACCGGTATGACGGAAACTAGGGCAGCAAGAGTGGAACAAGTCACCAGGCATAAGGCCGAGCCTTCCACCCTTTACCAAGTATATAAGGTGCATTAATTAAACAAGAGATATTGTGATATCCCAAAAATATCCATGTTCCGACCAGGAACAAACTTCATCTTCACCTGCAACTAGCAACGCTATAAGAGGGGCTGAGCAAAAGCGGTGACATAGCCAAACAACGGTTTGCTAGGACAGGATGGTTAGAGGCTTGACATGGCAATATGGGAGGCATGATAAACAGTGGCAGGTAGAGCTAACATAAACGATAGAGCGAGCAACTAGCAAAGCAAAGATAGAAGTGATATCGAAGGTATGGTCATCTTGCCTGCAAGGTTCTCAGAGTTGTCGAAGGCTTGATCCTCGTAAGCGTTCTCAACAAGTTCCTCGTTCACGTACTCGTCTCCCGGCTCTACCCAAAGCAAGAACACAAGCAATGGAACCACAATAAATCACGGTGCAATGCACAAGCAACATGATGCAATACATGACATGATATGCGAGATGTGGTATGCAATGCATATGCGTGCTCCGTAAGGGAAAAATATGAACGAGGCATCAACTTGGCAAACCAAGTATGCCGCTGGAAATATGAGGTGATTTCGGTTGAAATCGATATAAAGATCACCGGGAACGGATGCACGGTTTGCAAATGGCAAGCAAAACAAGAATGACACGAATCTGCGATTAACAGCACGATGCTACTTAGCATGCAACAAGAAACTATGCTACAGCACCCCAACATAAAAACAAAGCATATGGCAGTGATCTACAGGAGATGCTTGACAAAAGAGGAACACTGAGCTACGGCTAAATCACACCATAACAGGTTCAAACAAGCATGGCAAAAGTACAAAAGATATCAGCTTGGACATGGCATAAATAGCATCAGGTAGCAATGTTCAGAGCAAGCAATCAACATGTTACAGGAACTTATAATAGCAAAACAAGACATGGCATGATTCCACTCAAAGCATAGAACAAAAGTCCCTTACTGACCATGAGCCAAAAAGGATCAGAAGATATGATGGCACCCTTGTAAACATAGCAAGTTTCGTTAACAGATTCAGCAAACAGAGCATGGCATTGACAGAATTATGAAGGCAACTTCGCGAGCTCGATTCACTCACCACAAGTCATTGCATGACAAGATAAGCATTGAATCAGCAATAAGACATGTTTATAAAGCTATCCATGGCAAGAACAAGTTCATAGCATGCAAGGATCAACTACAACAACTTTGGCAAAATTGAATAACATGTAAACAATCTGCAAGGAAACAATTTATAGAAAAAGTAGAGCACGAAAATGACATGCTAGACTACTCCATAATTGCAACCAGGGGCATGGATGGATAGAGCATAACCATATGTTCAAATCGTCCTTACTGAAGTATCTCAAAATAAGCATGGATCTCTCTGTAGCACCAAGTCTACATGGCATCAAAATAACAGCAGAACAGGGACAAAACAGCAACATCACGAAGCCTAGTTTGCATGCTTGTGCTAGTCACCACACTGATCACAAAAATACATGGCAAGCACCTCTGTAAAGATGGCATGGCATAGAACAAAACACCTGTAGAGCTCATGCCCATAAGATGCACACAATAAATGTAGCAAAAATGACAAATGCACACATTCTATTAACAATCAGAAACTAACATAATATAGCACTCTTGCATCAGAGATTCAGGCATCTAGATGACCTTAAATGAACATGGCCCAATGGAATAAAATGAAGAGCACATCCTGATGAACATTTTGATATATCATGCGCATGAAACGGAGCTACGATGACGGAGTTATGATACGATGAACAGGGCTATAAAATACTGTAGACTTAGAGGATTTCGGGGTCAACCTAGGGTTTGACCCGATCTGGATCTGGATCCGGGCGCGGGCGCGCGGATCGAGGCGGGCCGGGTGCGAGCTCGCCGGAATTGAAGCAGGAGGAGGCCGGAGAAGATGTCGGGGCCGGCCGGGGTGCGGTCTGCCGGGACGGCGGGCGGCGGCGCCGAGGTGCCGGGGCGGCGGCGGCCGGCGGGCGACGAGGCGGCGGCGGCGAACAGGGGTGGCGAGCCGGCCGCGGGGCGGCGTGGTGGAGCGCGGCGGTTGGAGGACGACGTCGGGCGGCGTGGTGTGGGCCGCGGGGCGGCGCGGTGCGGAGGACCGGGCGGCGGGGCGCGGGCTTCGGGGCGGCGCGGTGCGGGCCGCGGGGGCGCGCCTCGGGCCTGGCAGGCTTCGGCGGTGGGAGGCGGCGGCGCGCCACGTGGAGGGCTGCGAGAGGCTGGGGCGCGGCGGCGGACGCGTCCGGCGCCGGGCGGACGTGTCCGGCGCGCGGAGGAAGGGGAGGCTATGGTTTTTGCCCGAAAATTGGACGGGGAGGACATATTTATAGGTAGAAGGAGTTTGGAGAGTCCAAATGAGGTGTAGTTTTTGCCCACACGATCATGATCCGACGACAGAGAGCATGGAAGTGACTTAGATGGGTTATTGAGCTGTTTTGGAGGGGTGTTCGGCTGCAACCCAAAAGAGGCCTTTGCGGTTATGCGGTTAACCGTTGGAGTATCAAACGAGCTCCAAATGCCACGGAACTTGACAGGTGGTCTACCGGTGGTGTACCAAGGCCACTTGGCAAGCCTCGGTCCATTCCAAGAACGTTTAACACCCGCACACGAAAAGATGCAAGAGGGGCGCGCCGGTGCATGTGGGAGTGTTGGATTGCAAAACGGACAACGGGGAAAATGCTCGGATGCATGAGACGAACACTAATGCTAATGAGATGCACATGATGACATGATATGAGATGCATGACATGAATAAAATGCAAAACAAAAGACAAAAACCCAACCACGGAGGGAATTTCATAACACATAGCCGAAAATGGCAAGGGTTGGAGTTACAAAGATGGAAAGTTACATCTGGGGTGTTACAACACTCCACCACTACAAGAGGATCTCGCCCCGAGATCTAGGATTGAAAGAACTCCGGATATTCGGAACGGAGGTGATCCTCGCGCTCCCAGGTGGCTTCTCGGTCGGAATGGTGTGACCACTTCACTTTCAGGAATTTGATAGACTTCTTGCGCTCGGTTTCTTCAAGAATAGCAACGGGGTGCTCATGATAAGAGAGATCTTCTTGGAGGTCGATTTCTTTGAAGTTGATAGTGCGCTCAGGAGTCTTGAAGCACTTGCGAAGCTGTGACACGTGAAACACATCGTGCACGTTTGCAAAGTTGGTCGGAAGCTCAAGTTGATAGGCGAGATCGCCTCTTTTGCCAATGATCTTGAAAGGACCCACGTATCTAGGGGCGAGCTTCCCTTTGATACCAAAGCGACGAGTGCCTTTCATTGGAGATACGCGGAGGTAGACATGGTCTCCGATTTCAAAAGCCACATCACGGTGCTTGTCATCATAATAGCTCTTCTGGCGCGATTGCACGGCTTTGAGATTCTCACGAATGACTTTGCACATTTCTTCGGCTTCTTGATCAAGTCGTTGCCAAGAAGTTGGCGTTCACCTGTCTCGGACCAATTGAGAGGAGTACGGCACTTTCTGCCATAGAGAATTTCGAATGGGGCCTTGCCCGAACTCGCTTGGAAGTTGTTGTTGTAGGAGAACTCGGCATATGGAAGACAATCTTCCCACTTCATACCGAAGGAAATGACACAAGCCCTGAGCATATCTTCAAGGATTTGATTGACTCGCTCGACTTGGCCACTTGTTTGAGGATGGAAAGCTGTGCTGAAACGAATGTTAGTGCCCATGGCCTTCTGAAAGGAGTCCCAGAACTTAGAAGTGAAGATGCTTCCACGGTCTGAAGACATCAATTGTGGAATGCCGTGCAAGGTGACAATTCTGGAGGTGTATAGCTCTGCCAGCTGAGCTGCTGTGATAGATTCTTTGATAGGAAGAAAATGAGCCACTTTTGTAAGCTTGTCAATGACAATGAAGATAGCATCATTTCCATGCTTGGACTTAGGAAATCCAGTCACGAAGTCCATCTCGATGTGATCAAACTTCCATTCCGGAATAGCAAGAGGTTGGAGGAGACCAGCTGGTCTTTGGTGTTCTGCTTTCACCCTTCTGCAGACATCACATTTGTTCACGAATTGAGCAATCTCTCGCTTCATTCGAGTCCACCAATACGACTGCTTGAGGTCATGGTACATCTTCGTACTTCCAGGATGAATGGATAGGAGGGAATTGTGTGCCTCGTTCATGATGACTTTTCTCAGATCGCCTTTTGGAACCACAATTCGATCCTCGAAGAAAAGAGTATCTTTGTCATCCAAGCGATAGCACTTGTATTTGGAAATGCCCTTGTCGATACCACATTTCACCTTCTTCACCATGGTATCCAGGAGTTGTGCCTCACGAATTTGATCTTCCAAAGTAGGAGAGACTATGAGGTTGGCAAGAAAGCCTTGAGGAACAACTTGAAGATTGAGTTTGCGGAAAGCTTCACAAAGATCCGGTTGAAATGGCTTGAGAATTAGACTGTTGCAATAAGCCTTTCTGCTCAGAGCATCTGTAATCACATTCACCTTGCCAGGAGTATATTCAATACTTGGATTGTACTCTTAGATTATTTCGACCCATCGAGTTTGCCTGAGGTTTAGGTTGGGTTGAGTGAAGATATACTTGAGGCTCTTGTGATCGGTGAAAATGTCGACTTGCCTTCCCAATAAGAGATGTCTCCATGTTATCAATGCATGGACAACCGCCGCCAACTCAAGATCGTGAGTGGGGTAGTTCTTTTCGTTGGGCTTCAACTGACGAGAGGTATAGGCCACAACTTTCTTATCTTGCATTAACACAGCACCGAGACCTTGAAGAGAAGCATCACATAATACTTCGAATGGCTTGGATTCATCAGGAGGAGTCAAGACAGGAGCTATGACTAACTTCTCTTTGAGGGTGTTGAAAGCAACGTCACACTCAGGCGTCCAGACATACTTGACATGCTTCTGGAGGAGGTTGGAAAGAGGCTTTGCAATCTGAGAGAAGTTCTCAACAAATCTTCGGCAATAGCTTGCAAGACCAAGAAAACTGCGGAGCTGCTTGACATTCTGAGGAGGTTCCCAATTCACAACTGCAGACACCTTCGCGGGATTAAAAGCAATGCCCTTGGCGGAGATGATGTGACCAAGATAAAGAACTTCATCAAGCCAGAACTCACATTTGGAAAACTTTGCATAGAATTGATACTCTCTGAGCTTGTCGAGGACCAATCACAGATGTTTGGCATGATCCTTCTTATTCTTGGAGAAGACCAAGATATCATCGAGATACACCAAGACAAATTCATTGGTGTAGGGGTTAAAGATAAAGTTCATCATTCGAGAGAATGTTGGAGGAGCATTGACAAGGCCGAAAGACATGACAGTATACTCATAAGAACCAAAGCTTGTTCTGAATGCTGTCTTGGGAATATCTTGTTCATGAATGCGAATCTGATGATAACCCATACGAAGGTCAAGCTTGGAGAATACTTTAGCACCTTTGAGTTGCTCGAAAAGCTCATTGATGTTGGGAAGTGGATACTTGTTCTTGATTGTCTTCTTGTTCAATGGACGGTAATCGACACAAAGTCGGTCCGTGCCATCCTTCTTTTGGACAAAAAGAACTCCACAACCCCATGGAGATGAACTCGGTCTGATCAAACCCAGACGCTCTTGTTCATCGAGTTGTTTCTTCAATTCCTTCAGCTCCTTGGGTCCAAGCTTGTAAGGACGCTTGCAAACGGGTTCAGTTCCAGGCTCAAGATCGATAACGAACTCGACTGGCCGATGAGGAGGCATACCCAGAAGCTCTTCTGGAAGGACATCTTGGTACTCACAAACGACTGGAATTTGAGAAATAGCATCCAACTCGCCCTTCTCATTGAGAGAAAACAACCGAATGGTTTCATCACGAGCGGCATAGATGATAACATCCTTAGAAGGGTGTGTCAATTGAATTTCCCTGGCAGCACAATCAAGCTGAGCCTTGTGCTTAGAAAGTCAGTCCATCCCAAGAATTAGATCAATATCAGAGTCGCCAAGAACCATTGGAGAAGATAGAAATCTATAGTCGCCCATCTTGATAGAAACATCCGGAGCCTTCATTTTGGTGTTCATGAATAAACCCGGAGAGGAAACCGCTATCGGCTTAGGCAGATCAATACTATGCAAATCGTGCATGGATGCAAAAGGCTTTGATATGAATGAAATAGAAGCACCTGTATCAAATAAAACTTTTGCAGGAATATCATTAACTGGAAGATTACCCATTATCACATCAGAAGAATCCTCTGCTTGCGCTGCATTCATCATGTTCACCTTAGCAGACTTGGAATTATGCTTGACCACTGCATTGCTTGAAGATCTCACAGGAGGAGGAGGAGGAAGGCGCCTTTGGTTGAAGCACTTGTTCGCGTAGTGACCTTTCTGCTGGCACTTGTTGCAAGTCACTTCTGAGAGCGGACGATGATAAGGAGCATTTAACCTTGGAGCTTGAGGCTGAGACTTGTTCTGATAGCCTGGGTTGGATGGGTGGGAAGATCCACGACCACCTGAGTTCTTCTGCTGGTAAGGCTGACGAAACGGAGGAGGAGGAAGGTAGAACTTCTGCTGCTTAGCTGCCACTTGTGAGGAAGAGGAAGACTGCACTGCATCCCCGATTCTCTTCTTAGAAGCCTCACACTTGAGCTGAGCACCTTCTTTCTTGAGGGCCATATTGTAGAATTGATCAAACTGAGTAGGCTCAACAAGAACGAGAGCTAACTGCAGATCCTCTCCGAGTCCACCTCTGAATTGATAAATCATACTCTTCTCATCAGGAACGTCTTGTTTAGTGAAGCGAGCAAGTTTCTGAAACTGCTTGTTGTATTCGTACACTGACATGTTGCCTTGCTTGAGATTGCGGAACTCCTCACGCTTGCTCTCGACAACACTGGTAGGAATGTGGTGAGCTTTAAAGTCCCGACAGAAGTCAGTCCAAGTAATCACTCGACCTCCTCTGGAATCCTTGTATTGCTGGAACCAATCAGCTGCTTGGTCCTTGAGCTGAAAAGAAGCGAACTTGACATAGTCCTCAGGCCTGACATTGCTACATTCGAAATGCTTGTTGATATCCACGAGCCAATCATCGGCGTCTGTGGCCTTGGCACAGTAGCTGAAAGACTTCGGCTGATTTGCCAGGAATTGGTTGAGGGTAGGAAATTGAGGCTGATGGTTGAACTGCCCTTGACCTTGATTCCCTTGGTTGCCTTGGCCTTGGTTGCGCTCTTGCATCAGCTGAATCAGCAACTGAGCATTGGCGTTTGTGGTTGCCATCAAAGCTTGCCATGCCTCCGGAGGCGGAGGTGGAGGTGAAGGGTTTGCCTGACTCCCATCATTGCGTTCCGGATTCTGATGCGTTGGCGGAGCCATCCTGAAGAGGGTGACATCCATTAGCATCTTGATAGACAGATAGACAAGTTGAATCAATGGATAGAAATTGCAATATATAGTCTTCACAATAAACATTCAAACAAGGATGAACGAATGAATTCCCAAAGCTAACATCACACGTCCATTAAGGTGAGAAGCCACTTGATAAGAGATTGATGAATGAAATAAACAAGGTACAACTGGAACAAATAAGTGGTAAGGATTACCCAATCACAAACCAAATTTCTGCGGGAAGAAGTGCTAGAGCTACTTGAATCCCACCTATAAACTCCCGAAACTTTCCGGTTATGCAATCAGGTGTTGGGGATACAGGGGAAGCAATATATCTCACCCAAACTAACAATCCCTACATCCAACTGTATCCATCCGTCAACACATAACCAAGAAACCTTCAGAAATCGTGTACCTCAACCTTCGAAAAGCATCCGTTATACGAGTTATGGCAATACTCCCGAACTCCCGCCCCAGTACTGGGTGGCGTCGAGGTTATCTCACCAACAACTGCATAAAAGAGATTTTCGATGTCGGCAAAACTCAGGTATTCCAGAACTGCAACGATAAAATTGTGACGACAACACCTCGGAGCTCAACTCCCCGGGTCACTGCCACATAAAAGACAGGAGGCACCAAGAACAATGTTCTCGTCACAAAACCATCGGAACGATTCCAAGATACCCGCGTGATCCTAAATTTTTTAGTGAAATTTGAGGAGAGGAAAGTCAAAACATCTATGTCAGGAGACCTCACCAGAGCGACAAAGGGACTCAGGAGTAAAAAGAATCCTACTCTCCGATATATATAATCCTAAGACTCAAAACATTTTTTGTTCTAGACTCAACAACGCCAGCAATCAATCAAGCAGGGGGCTCCTAAGTCGGGGATGGCTCTGATTACCAACTTGTAACACCCACGATGCGGCTATATCTCCCACGTGTCGAAGCACGACTTAGAGGCATAACCGCATGGTGGTTTTGTCGCAAGAAGGGTCATCTTCACACAATCCCATGTAATGAACAAGAATGGGATAAGAGAGTTGGCTTACAATCGCCACTTCACACAATACATAATTAAGATCATACATCATTCAAAATACACTCATAGACCGGCTACGGTCAAATCCAAATGAAAAGAAGACAACCCCAAATGCTAGATCCCCGATCGTCCCGACTGGGCTCCGCTACTGATCATCTGGAAACGAAACATAGTAACGACCAAGGTCCTCATCAAACTTCCACTTAAGCTCGGTTGCGCCACTTGCGCTAGTATCCTCGGTACCTGCATCTGTTTTGGTAGAATCTGTGAGTCACAAGGACTCAGCAATCTCACACCCGCGAGATCAAGACTATTTAAGCTCATGGGTAGGAAAAGGGGGTAATATGGTGGAACTACAACAAGCACTAAGCATATATGGTGGCTAACATACGCAAATGAGAGCGAGGAGAGAAACAACGCATCGGTCGAGAAGCTAGAAGTGATCAAGAAGTGATCCTGAAACTACTTACATTCATACATAACCCAAACCGTGTTCACTTCCCAGACTCCGCCGAGAAGAGACCATCACGGTTACACACACGGTTGATGCATTTTAATGAAGTCAAGTGTCAAGTTCTCTACAACCGGACATTAACAAATTCCCATATGCCTCATAACCGCAGGCACGGCTTTCGAAAGATAATATACCCTGCAGGGGTGTCCCAACTTAGCCCATCATAAGCTCTCACGGTCAATGAAGGATATACCTTCTCCCGGGAAGACCCGGTCAGTCTCGCAATCCCGGTTCACAAGACATTTCGACAATGGCAAAACAAGACCAACAAAGCCGCCCGATGTGCCGACAAATCCCGATAGGAGCTGCACATATCTCGTTCTCAGGGCACACCGGATGAACACTACGTATAACTAGAACCAACCCTCAAGTTTCCCCGAGGTGGCGCTGCAAGTGGCTCTAGTTCGGACCAACACTCGAAGGAGCACTGGCCCGGGGGGGGGGGGGGTTAAATAAAGATGACCCTCGGGCTCGCGAAAACCCAAGGGAAAAAGGCTTAGGTGGCAAATGATAAAACCAAGGTTGGGCCTTGTTGGAGGAGTTTTATTCAAAGCGAACTGTCAAGGGGGTCCCATAAATCACCCAACCGTGTAAGGAACGCAAAATCAAGGAACATAACACCGGTATGACGGAAACTAGGGCGGCAAGAGTGGAACAAGTCACCAGACATAAGGCCGAGCCTTCCACCCTTTACCAAGTATATAAGGTGCATTAATTAAACAAGAGATATTGTGATATCCCAAAAATATCCATGTTCCGACCAGGAACAAACTTCATCTTCACCTGCAACTAGCAACGCTATAAGAGGGGCTGAGCAAAAGCGGTGACATAGCCAAACAACAGTTTGCTAGAACAGGATGGTTAGAGGCTTGACATGGCAATATGGGAGGCATGATAAACAGTGGCGGGTAGAGCTAACATAAACGATAGAGCGAGCAACTAGCAAAGCAAAGATAGAAGTGATATCGAAGGTATGGTCATCTTGCCTGCAAGGTTCTCAGAGTTGTCGAAGGCTTGATCCTCGTAAGCATTCTCAACAAGTTCCTCGTTCACGTACTCGTCTCCTGGCTCTACCCAAAGCAAGAACACAAGCAATGGAACCACAATAAATCACGGTGCAATGCACAAGCAACATGATGCAATACATGACATGATATGCGAGATGTGATATGCAATGCATATGCGTGCTCCGGAAGGGAAAAAGATGAACAAGGCATCAACTTGGCAAACCAAGTATGCTGCTGTAAATATGAGGTGATTTCGGTTGAAATCGATATAAAGATCACCGGGAACGGATGCACGGTTTGCAAATGGCAAGCAAAACAAGAATGACACGAATTTGCGATTAACAGCACGATGCTACTTAGCATGCAACAAGAAACTATGCTACAGCACCCCAACATAAAAACAAAGCATATGGCAGTGATCTACAGGAGATGCTTGACAAAAAAGGAACACTGAGCTACGGCTAAATCACACCATAACAGGTTCAAACAAGCATGGCAAAAGTACAAAAGATATCAGCTTGGACATGGCATAAATAGCATCAGGTAGCAATGTTCGGAGCAAGCAATCAACATGTTATCGGAACTTATAATAGAAAAACAAGGCATGGCATGATTCTACTCAAAGCATAGAACAAAAGTCCCTTACTGACCATGAGCCAAAAAGGATCAGAAGATATGATGGCACCCATGTAAACATAGCAAGTTTCGTTAACAGATTCAGCAAACAGAGCATGGCATTGACAGAATTATGAAGGCAACTTCGCGAGCTCGATTCACTCACCACAAGTCATTGCATGACAAGATAAGCATAGAATCAGCAATAAGACATGTTTATGAAGCTATCCATGGCAAGAACAAGTTCATAGCATGCAAGGATCAACTACAACAACCTTGGCAAAATTGAATAACATGTAAACAATCTGCCAGGAAACATTTATAGCAAAAGTAGAGCACGAAAATGACATGCTAGACTACTCCATAATTGCAACCAGGGGCATTAATGGATAGAGCATAACCATATGTTCAAATCATCCTTACTGAAGTATCTCAAAATAAGCATGGATCTCTCTGTAGCATCAAGTTTACATGGCATCAAAATAACAGCAGAACAGGGACTAAAAACAGCAACATCGCGAAGGCTAGTTTGCATGCTTGTGCTAGTCACCACATTGATCACAAAAATACATGGCAAGCGCCTCTATAAAGATGGCATGGCATAGAACAAAACACCTGTAGAGCTCATGCCCATAAGATGCACACAATAAATGTAGCAAAAAGACAAATGCACACATTCTGTTAACAATCAGAAACTAACATAATATAGCACTCTTGCATCAGAGATTCAGGCATCTAGATGACCTCAAATGAACATGGCCCAATGGAATAAAATGAAGAGCACATCGTGGTGAACATTTTGATATATCATGCGCATGAAACGGAGCTACAATGACGGAGTTATGATACGATGAACAGGGCTATAAAATACTGTAGACTTAGAGGATTTCGGGGTCAACCTAGGGTTTGACCCGATCTAGATCTGGATCCGGGCGCGGGCGCGCGGATCGAGGCGGGCCGGCTGCGAGCTCGCCGGAATTGAAGCGGGAGGAGGCCGGAGAAGATGTCGGGGTCGGCCGGGGCGCGGTCGGCCGGGACGGCGGGCGGCGGCGCCGAGGTGCCGGGGCGGTGGCGGCTGGCGGGCGACGAGGCGGGCGGCGACGAACGGGGGTGGCGAGGCGGCCGCGGGGCGGCGCGGCGGCCGAAGGACGGCGCCGGGCGGCGTGGTGCGGGCCGCGGGGCGGCGCGGTGCGGAGGACCGGGCGGCGGGGCGCGGGCTTCGGGGCGGCGCGATGCGGGCCGCGGGGGCGCGCCTCGGGCCTGGCGGGCTTCGGCGGTGGGAGGCGGTGGCGCGCCACGTGGCGGGCTGCGAGAGGCTGGGGCGCGGCGGCGGACGCGTCCGGCGCCGGGCGAACGTGTCCGGCGCGCGGAGGAAGGGGAGACTAGGGTTTTTGCCCGAAAATTGGACGGGGAGGACATATTTATGGGTAGGAGGAGTTTGGAGAGTCCAAATAAGGTGTAGTTTTCGCCCACACGATCGTGATCCGACGACGGAGAGCATGGAAGTGACTTAGATGGGTTATTGGGCTGTTTTGGAGGGGTGTTGGGCTGCAACCCAAAAGAGGCCTTTGCGGTTATGCGGTTAACCGTTGGAGTATCAAACGAGCTCCAAATGCCACGAAACTTGACAGGTTGTCTACCGGTGGTGTACCAAGGCCACTTGGCAAGCCTCGGTCCATTCCGAGAACGTTTAACACCCGCACACGAAAATATGCAAGAGGGGTGCGCCGGTGCATGTGGGAGTGTCAGATTGCAAAACGGACAACGGGGAAAAATGTTCGGATGCATGAGACGAACACTAATGCAAATGAGATGCACATGATGACATGATATGAGATGCATGACATGAATAAAATGCAAAATAAAAGACAAAAACCAACCACGGAGGGAATATCATAACACATAGCCGAGAATGGCAAGAGTTGGAGTTACAAAGATGGAAAGTTACATCCGGGGTGTTACACTGTTCTGGTTGTTTGAAACGATGAATCAGCAGGATTTAGTGAAAGTACGCATATCAATGTGGGCTATTTTGTGGGAAGGAGAAGGGCAATACATGATGATGAATATCAAAGGCCTTTGTCTACCATGTGCTTCATAAATTGCTATTTCGAGGATCTTGACATAGCTACTGTTTTGAAGCCAGCCAACACCACTACATCTCCCTAGAGGAGAGTTCACAAGTGGATTGCACCGGGTGAAGATGCAGTTAAGATTAATGTCGACGGGGCCATCTCGCGCAATGGCAAGGCAGGAGCTGCCACAGCGATCTGCAGGGACAAGCATGGCAACTATCTAGGAGCATCAGCAGTCATCATCAAGGGGCTGGTGGACGCAGCTAGCCTTGAAGCACACGCCTGCAACGAGGCTCTTGCGCTGGCGATAGACCTCAACATCACACATGCGATCATAGCCTCGGACTGCATGCAAGTAGTGGCGGACATTAACGGGAGAACGCTATCTTCATACGCTTTGGTTATAGATGAAATAAAGGAGTCTATGAATGACTTTGTAAGGATTAGTTTTCGTTTTGAGTGTAGGGAAGCAAATTTGGAAGCTCACGCCATCGCTAAGGCGGCTTCAGCGTTTCCCTCTGGTCGCCGTTTGTGGCTAGGGATTTTGCCAGACATTGCTTGTATTGCTCCGGCTTTGAACCTTGAATAAACTCCCTAGTTCACCTCAAAAAAAGGAGATACCCCGCAATAAAAGAGAGTATCAAGGATATGTGTATATTAAGTGTAGAACAACGGTTGGCACACGATGCAATAAACCACATACTGCATGCTCCATACCCGCACCACTTACGTGGAGGAAAACTGTAGTTGCTGGCGTGTTTAGACTTTAGTACATTCACCGTTCGCACAGTTTGGCACCTTAAGAGGAACCATGGATTAATGTTGTTAGATTTTTATGTCTTTATCAACGAAGTCGTGATGACAATGTTGTACTGTATGAGTCACATGACCGTATTATTATCCTGAGTGCAGTTGCCACGGCTGATGTAGTCAGGGGAGCTTGTGATGTTGGTGCCAGTGATCGTCAGCTCTTAATCCAATGAATTGTTGTATGGGGTTTTAACCTGGCTCGATGGTGGCGGCAGCAATTGTGGTGTCAATTTTGTATCAATGTATTTTCCATTTTCTATCATTTTGTTTTCATGTCTTTTCCTAGACGTTAGAAAAACAAGTGGTTGATTTGATAGTCTACCTTGGAAGGGGTATGTTGCCAACCCAAGTGCATTCAATGTTTTAGATTTTTGCTATTAGGGGTGGGTGGGTCTTCAAAACTTTTGAGGCTATTCTAGTTTGTGTCGATTTTGGTCTTCTACTTTTCCTTCATAGGAGATTTGTATGAATGTGGGGATGCAGAATGTGAAGCTAGAGAAGACAGTTGCAAACACTTGGATGTAATTTTTAGTTTCATCGATGATTTGTTTTATTCATACATATTGTGTTAGTTTCTTTGATATGCAGTACATTATCTAATCAATTTGTGAAGTTAGAGTGTTTGATTAAAAAGCTAGTGGTTGTAATTACTTAATGAAACTAGATGATACCTTGCACGTTGTTGCTGAAATGTGTTGCAATACATTTCAATGCAATTTGATTGTATGTAAAATGGATATTTGAAGTAATCATATGAGAACTAAATGTGAAAATACATATGATTTATTGTGTTTGATTATTTTACGGTTGTGAAATATCTAGCATAATAGAACGGAAATTCCATGCATATTTGCCTCTCGAGGGTTTTTCCTATTTTATGGTTGTATGTTCTGGGTCATTTCTTAGGCATGTTGACGTGGAAGCAATGTGATTTAAAACCCACTTAGAATGCCCCAACGCATGTTGTGTGTCATGCATACATACGGATACTAGTGGAACAAGTTTGTAAATCTAACGGCTACAACAATTTTAATAATGTGAAAGCACACATGTTAAGGTAATTAGAAGTTGCGGGGATCAATCTCTTAGATAATATAATTAGGTTGTGCCAAGGCAACCCCACCACTTCCAAGTTCCGACCCAAATGAATATTACAATTGTTAAATTTTATGTTTGCTTATTGGATGGTTTGTTGATGTGGTTGTGCCTTTTGTGCCACGTGCGAGAAATCAATCTTGTTTTCATTCTCACGAACTGAATTGAGATATTTTGATGCACGGTATTCCGGCTAGGGATGTCTGGACTTGACGAATTGGACATGGAGGGGATTACGAACTACAAAACATGAAGAGAGAAAGGATAACTAGTGAAGCCTTTGCGGCGAAACATGAAATCGGCAAAAAGTATCATGGCTATACAAGCCTCCGATCCGTACTCTGCAATAACACTAGGGATGTCGTGTACCTCAACATCAAATGCTGGTCTTGGATTCATTTCCATAAGGAGGCCTTGAATCTCAAAGGGATGATAAGATGAGCAAAGCACCTTTTGTATTTAACCCAAATGCTTTGCTAACCCTAAACCTGGAGCTAGATACAGTTTATATACGTTCCCCATGAAGAGGTTCTGGATGGGTGAAGTTACATGGGCACAACCCAATCTCATGCTGTAGGAAAGGCTGAAGGTCTAAGACAAGTTCGGTGTTCCGAAGGACTGGAGTTTTGGACCATCTCTGGACTTATCGCCGAGGTGTCGAGAAGTGAAACTAGAGATAAAGCCTCGAGTTCCGAGCTGAACTCTAGGATGTCCTGGGCATGACACACGAGTATAAAGGTAAAGCCCAAAGCTTCAGGTTGTCCAATGGCTCTGCGTCTTGAACCTTGGCATTGGAGTCCTCGACCTCGCGTGCTTCTTCCTTCGCTTATCTTTTGGATGAAGGAACATGTGTTGTGTCGATCTCATACCTTTGACATCCTCCCTCTTGCTTATTTTGTTTGGCTCAAACATTAAGATGCAACAAATAGGATGGTCAAATAGTATATCATCCTTAAGAGTGGACTATAGACACACGTAATGGAGAAGGTTCATCTTTATATGTTATATTTACATGTATACAGAAAGAGCATGATCCTTAGCTCCTCTCTTACATGCAAAGGCACTATGTTGATTCTATGACCCACATGAACCGGGTCCTGGTCGCTGACCCGTCCTCCTCCTATCGCTTCGGATAGCCGGTGCATGATGACCGGTCCCATAGACCCCGTTCACCCAGCGTACGTCTCGACACAAGAGGCAGCCGTTTCCTTCCTTTTCTTTCCCGCCTCCTCCGGCAGCGATGTTTCCTTCCCAAACAAAGGGCTCCGAAAGATCATCGCCACACTGCACCACCTGTCTCTTCCATACAAGGCTCGGCTGTCTATAAATATCGCCCGGCTCCGGCGCTCCTTCTGCTCTCTCGATCGATCCACTAGTCCATACTTGTCCCGTGAAACACAAAGCATAAAGTGCTCGATCGCCGCATGCATGCGTCTCCTCTACCACTAGCTCCAACAAGCCCAGATAGCTAGCGCGCAGCGATGATCCCGGCCGTCCCGGCGATCGTGGACGACGCCGCCCAGAACGCGAACGCGCCGCTGCTTCCCGAGACCAACCTCAAGGGTCGCCGTCCTCCGGCACGGCAGGAGCGCCCGACGACCGTTCTCCCGGCCATCGCGTGGACCGTGCTCCTTCTCGCGCTCGTCGGGCTCGTCGTCTATCCACAAGGGCATGGCGGCGGCCGGGCCGACACGATAGGAGACGAGGTCGCGTCAGCGGGCCGCGCCGTGGAGGTGGCCGCCTCCCGCGGCGCCGTGCAAGGCGTGTCGGAGAAGTCCACCGCCTCGGCGCTCCTCGGCGGCGGCGCCTACGACTGGACCAACGCGATGCTGGCGTGGCAGCGCACGGCGTTCCATTTCCAGCCCCAGAAGAATTGGATGAACGGTAGATACGTCGCCATCGCTCTTCTTCTGTCCAATTCAATACGCTGAAACTTGGATACGTACGTCTCTGAATACAAACATTTCCATTTTGCTAACTTGGTCTTGCGTTTTTGTCACGGACGTCTTGTGGGTTCCGATCGACCTCTTCTCATCGACCTCTCCAGATCCCAACGGTAAGTTGTTGCCGCGCGCCGGCCGATCAATCCAGACATGCACATGCATGCTGTGAAAAAATGCTTTATGGTTCTAGCGTTTCTGGCTGGACCGTCGCATCAATGCACGGCCCAATGATCGTGCGATCTACTAGCTTTCATGTCTTAATTGTTGTGATGAATTGTGACATTCACGCACCGACTGGTCTCACAGGTCCACTGTATTACAAGGGATGGTATCACCTCTTCTACCAGTGGAACCCGGACGGGGCGGTGTGGGGGAACATCACGTGGGGCCACGCCGTGTCGCGCGACCTCGTCCACTGGCTCCACCTGCCGCTGGCCATGGTGCCCGACCACTGGTACGACATCAACGGCGTCTGGACCGGCTCGGCGACGCAGCTCCCCGACGGCAGGATCGTGATGCTCTACACCGGCTCCACGGAGGACGGCGTGCAGGTGCAGCTCCTGGCCGAGCCGGCGGACCCGTCCGACCCGCTGCTGCGGCGCTGGGCCAAGTCGGAGGCGAACCCCGTGCTGGTGCCGCCGCCGGGCATCGGGCTCACGGACTTCCGCGACCCGACGACGGCGTGGCTAAACCCGGCCGACAAGGCCTGGCGGATCACCATCGGGTCCAAGAACCAGGAGCACGCCGGGCTGGCGCTGGTGTACAGGACCGAGGACTTCCTGCACTACGACCTGCTGCCCACGCTGCTGCACGTCGTGCAGGGCACCGGGATGTGGGAGTGCGTGGACTTCTACCCGGTGTCCACGGAGCCGGCCGCCGGCGTGGGGCTCGACACCTCCACCGCGTCGGGGGCCGGGGTGAAGCACGTGCTCAAGACCAGCCTCGACGACGACCGGAACGACTACTACGCGATCGGCACCTACGACCCCGCGACCGACCGGTGGGCGCCGGACGACGCGGCGATCGACGTCGGGATCGGGCTCCGGTACGACTACGGCAAGTTCTACGCGTCCAAGACGTTCTACGACCCCGTGGGGCGGCGGCGCGTGCTGTGGGGGTGGATCGGCGAGTCCGACAGCGAGCGCGCCGACATCCTCAAGGGCTGGGCGTCCCTCCAGGTAACCAGCTCACTCAAGATAGGTCTCATGCTCTCATTTCATTCCTGGCAATCGACCCGGTGGTGTTGCATGCACATGTGACTAGGCCACCTTACTGTACTGATGCTCAAAAAAAAACATTGACTTCCACCGGCCACGAGGTGCATGCCGGCTTGTAAATACAAAAAAATAATCAAAATCCATGTGTGGGCCCTGGGCCCACATCCATTTATCCAAAACGACGAGCTGCACGTCTCTCTTGCTTGCTCAACATAAAATTAAAACAAACCAACTGTCGAGAGGGCCCAGACAGATCTGCAAGTGTCCAATAGACTGGCGCGAAATGCAATTTGTCTGCAATGTGCCGTGAGCGAATTAGCAATCATTTCCTGGTGATGACCGCGACTTCTCTCCGATTGTTTCAAGCAACTTGTTGCCGGAGGAGTCAAAGGCTCCAATTCGCAGGTGTAACGTGCCTTGGCTGGGTACTTAAGTTGGGTTTTACTTGACGCCGAAGGATTTTGAGTTTAAAAATTCGAAATGAAATGTTCAAGGTTTCCTAAAGATGAAGAAGGCGTGTTCATAGTGATCGACATTAGTTAGTCAACGAAAACTCCTTCTGATGCACTAACCAAAAGGTCGCGTGAAAATGTTTTTGAGGAAAAAAGCTTTCTGCTGCTTCATTTCTTTCTACTTGTCCACTTCCAGGCGGATATCGTTTTCTAGTGTAAGGAATAACTTAACAATTCCACAGACTATTCTTTTTTTTTCTAACGGAAGCAAAAGACGTGCTTCTTTTTATTAGTCAGAAACTCACATCACAGTTACATTAGTTTTGCCTTCCTTAAGTCGTAGCGCAATATAGGCAGAGCACACAT
Organism: Triticum aestivum; assembly: GCF_018294505.1. Taxonomy (NCBI): domain Eukaryota; kingdom Viridiplantae; phylum Streptophyta; class Magnoliopsida; order Poales; family Poaceae; genus Triticum; species Triticum aestivum. Next base: position 579,476,422 of record NC_057798.1, read on the forward strand.
GCAGTACATAAAGCACGGTAATTAACCATGTTCCTTACCAACATGCAGTCGATCCCGAGGACGGTTCTCATGGACACCAAGACGGGCAGCAACCTGCTCCAATGGCCGGTGGTGGAGGTGGAGAACCTCCGAATGCGCGGCAAGCGCTTCGACGGCCTCGACCTGCAGCCCGGCTCCGTTGTGCCCCTGGGCGTCGGCAGAGCAACACAGGTGAGTTGCATTGCAGGCCCCCTCTGCACTGCACTTCTGTCCGATCGAAAGTCCGAAACTGGGCGTTTTCAGAGCACCAACGTTGACAGTTCGGACCTGGTGCGGGTGTGCGTGCAGTTGGACATCGAGGCGGTCTTCCAGGTGCAGGCGGGCGCGGCGGCTGCCGGGGGCGTGGCGGCGGGGGCGGAAGCGCCGTACAACTGCAGCGCGAGCGCCGGCGCTGCGGGGCGGGGCTCGCTCGGCCCGTTCGGGCTGCTCGTGCTGGCCGACGACGGCCTGTCGGAGCAGACCGCCGTCTACTTCTACCTGGTCAAGGGCGCGGACGGCAAGCTCAGCACCCACTTCTGCCAAGACGCCTTCAGGTATGCACGCATCGATCTTAAATCTGCACGCGCTCCTAATTACATCGACCTTAATCTGCACGATCTTAATCGTCAGGTCATCGAAGGCCAACGATCTCGTTAAGGCCGTCTACGGCAGCCTCGTCCCTGTGCTCGATGGAGAAGATCTGTCAGTGAGAATACTGGTACGTTTCTTAAAGGAAATTCAGAAGCGTCAGTCGACATATTCTGATTGATTGGTCTTTGGCTCATCAGTTACATACTGATTTTTTCCGAGGATTTTTGTGATAGGTTGATCATTCCATCGTGGAGAGCTTTGCTCAGGGCGGGAGGACATGCATAACGTCGCGCGTGTACCCTACAAAGGCAATCTACGACTCTGCCAGAGTTTTCCTCTTCAACAACGCTACAAATGTTAACGTCACCGCAAAATCGATCAAGATCTGGGAGCTCAATTCAGCCTACATCCGTCCATATCCAGATTCATCATAAGTAGATCCGCAAGCAATGTTTGCCTCAATAGTTTGACTGTATACAATGTAGGGTAGCAGCTCTTTTGTTTTCTTTACTTTCTTCATTTTTGTGAATATATTATAACATGCAGTGAGGCTATTGGTGGAGTTCAATTGTATTTTTAGCCACAAAATAAGTGGTTTGCTGTGTCTGAATAGTGTGACTAAATTACTCAGGGGCTATACAAAATGAAGTAAAAAAAGTACGAATGATGAAGGATTTTGGGAATGTAAAAATGAGAGCAAGATGAATGGAAGAACATGTTTCAAGATGTTCTGGCCGAAGCGGTGGTGCGCGTATATTTTTTTGAAGGGTCAAACCAAGCTTTACTACTCAAATTTCACATGATGTGGGATACAAAAAGGGTCATGGGTTCAGACAGCCAAACATGCCGCCCCTGATCCAAAAATGTGAGAACTTGGCAAACCTATTTGCATCGGTGTTCGTAGCTCTACCTTCGAAAGTAAAATTACAAGTGTGAGAAGAAGCTCCAATCTTAATCTCGCTAATGATAGCACCGTACCCTCTTCGACTGCCTTTGTGAATGTCGTTGACCACCTGCTTCGAATCAGACGCTATGATGAAGTTGTGGAGCGCCAAATGTTCTGTCAGTGCTAAACCCTCTCTGCAAGCTATTGCTTCCAACATCGCTACATCCGTAATCCACAAGATCCCCAAGGCTGAGCTGCCTTGAAAATTTCCTAGCTCTTTTCGGCGCACTCCCGCCGCTAATCCTCTTGCATAGGTGCTGGAGATCCCGACATCGACATGAATTATGGCGAAGCCCGGTGGTGCGCGCATAGTTGGTTTCGGTAGAGTCCAAGGTGGGGATCTGATGCTGCTAGGCCAGGATCCGCCCCAAACAATATTTTGTGTCTTATGCGCCGGTCACAGGCGTTTGCACAAACTGGCGCACGCCCCTCTCCTTTGAGCTCGGCCCGTTTAACACTTTTCTCTCGTTCAAAACGTTTCTCGCACGTGCCAGTTCTTGTTCGACTGATCCAGTCAGTTTTTTTGTCCGGTTTTAGGAACTTTCTACAAGGTTCCATTGGTTTTTCCGAGTGTTTTTTCTAGTTTGTTCCAGGATAAGTTATATGGTTTTTCTTTTCTCTTTCCCATTTTAATTTTACTAGCAAGATGCCAGTGCGTTGCACTGAACATCAAGATGCATTTGTATAAGCAGATTATCTTGTGAGAGAAAAGGATGAACGAGAGAAGACCTCATTTACAAATGTGGAGAGGGGTGTGGGTATCTTTTTGCAAAATTGTCATAGTTTCCTTCCTATCCATCTGATATAAATTGGACAAGCTATATTGCAAGATGGCAGGCACACTATCATCACCAATTCTTTTTTTTTATTTTTTTTCAAAATTCATGAACTTTTCTTAAACTTTCAGATAATTTCAAATTCTTAAACATTAAAAAAAATCAAATTTAGTTTTTTTGCTTTATCTATTTTTATTTTTAAAAATGTATGCATTTTATCAATTTCTTAAACTTTTCTAAAATTCATCAAAAAATTCATTTTTTGTGAACTTATGAACTTTTTTCATATTGCAAACTTTTTCAAAACCTAATAGTTTTCATAATCCATTATTTTTTTGCCAATGCATGACCATTTTCAAATCCGTCAACTCTTTCAATTTTTGCAAAATGTTTTCAAAATCTGATTTTCTCAAAACCGTGAACTATTTCTTCAGACTCCATGAACCTTTTCTATTTTTTGAACATTTTCCCCTTGCGTGAACGTATTTGGGATTTATGAACTGTTTTCAACCCCAAGTCTTTTTCTTCAAATTTGGTCTGTTTTCAATTTTACAAATTGTTTCCAAATGTTTTTTTTCAATAGTTAACAGCCAATGATCTGCAGACAACTGGTCAACGGTCATACTGTCCACGTGTCAACTTCACATAGCAAAAGTCCACGGGTCAACCCACCAGGCATAGCTGGGTCGACCCAGCATGCGCGTGGGCGCCCGTAGACCTATCTAGCACTAAGGCACTGGTTAGGGGCTCTCCAGATGTGACGTGTAGTACTAGCTGAGGCGTATTTGGTTTGACAATAGAGAAGGCCAGGACGACCGCGAGCAATGTTAACAACCAGATTTTCTTTTTTGAAAACAGGCCATGACGGATGGCGCACTTTGATCCGGGCGCGGGTCAATATCGCTTCATCCGAGACTGAACTAAAGTCTCACCTCAAGGAGCGCCTTCCCAGTCTCTAGTATTGGGCTGGCAAAACTTCCTAGTTAGTTTTTTATATTTTTAGTTTCTTCTTGCGTTTAAATAAATAAATACATTCCAAAACTTAGCTATTTAAAGAAACAAATCAGTAACCATGAATTAGAAAAACGCTAGCGCGGTGCAAAAATTTGTTAGCATAATTTTAGAAAAATGTTGATAGCGTTTCAAAAGTAAATTTTTGTGACACATAAAGTATGTTCGCACTTTTTAAAAAAATATATGTGGCATTTGTATAAAATGTTTACCATTCAAAAAAATGAACATTACATTGGAAGATATTTTTATCCATTAATATTTCTTTAAAAATGCTTATAAATGTAAAAGTATATTCACGTAGTTTCAGAACCAAGTTTTGTATCATTCAAAATGTATCAACAATGTGTTTGAAAAACAATTAACACATATGCGAAAATATATTCAAAGCATGTGTTTAAATTTTTTTCATTATTTATTTCCAAATGTCAAACATTTATAAATAATGTTTCAAATTTATGCAAAAAAGAATGTACAATGCATACAGAGAAAGAATTATATATCAAGACATATGTTTGAAAAATGGTTAATCATGTATTTAAAATGCGTAAAAATGTTTCATATCTATACGGAAAATGTACAATATGTACTAACTGCTGACAACCAAAAAATAATTAAAAAAATGTTAACCATGTATTTGTAAAATGATAAATGTGTATAAAACAAAAGTTCCTAACATATACAGCAAATTTAGAATGTGTATGAAAAAGGGTAGACATCAAAACATACTCTTTTAAATGTTTATTATGTATTTGAAATGTTTTAAACATGCATAAAAAATATTCTTGCTGTATAAGAAAAATGTACAACATGTATGGGAAAAGTATATATGAATTGGAAAAAAAGAAAAATATAAAGTAATGAAACCCAAAGAAAACGGTAAAGACAAACACATAAAAAGTAAGAAAGGAAAAACCAACAAATACTGAAGAAAACCGGTGAAAGCTGTAAACACAGGAAAGTAAGAAAAGAAAAAAACAATGCAAACTGATGAAAACCAAAAAAAAGTAATGAAAATACACAAAAAAAGAAAGAAAAGAAAAAAACAATGAAATCGAGGAGAACCCTAAAGAAAAAAACAGAAAAAGGAAAGAAAAGCAAAGGAAACCCGATGAAAATCCTAAAGAATTCTGAGAAAGAACTAAAAGAAATGACCGTTGAAAACCGTAAAGAAAAAAAAAGACAGAAAGAAAATACAATGAAATCACCTTAAAGAAAAAGAAAGAAAGAAAAAAAGCAATAAAATCCACAGAAAACCATGAAGAGAACACACAACAAAGGAAAGAAAAGAAAAGGCCCGGTAGAAACCAAAGGAAACCGCAAAAAAAACATAGAAAAGAAAGAAAGAAAGAAAGGAAAAAGCAATGAAATCCACAGGAAACCGTGAAGAAAACACAGAATAAAGGAAAGAAAAGAAAAGGCCCAGTAGAAACCAAAGGAAACTGCAAAAAGAAAACATAGAAAAGAAAGAAAGAAAAAAGCCGGTGAAAATCGTTCCAGTCCCACCAGAAGACAACAAAAGAAGAAGAAGAAGAAATCAACGAGCAGCTACAGCCAGCGAGTGAGCGTCTTCTGGTTCGCTTGCCACAAAGAGAAGAAGCCGGTCGGCCCAGTAACGACATGAAGGAAAAACCCTTCATGCCAGATTAGCAGAGGGCGCGCTTTGATTCAACAACTGATGGTCTGATTTGGACAGAGATTTTTGGAAGTCCGTGAAAGAAATTACTCATTCGTATATAGAATCAAGATGAAACAAAACATAATATTTGTGATTGTGTTATATATAATGTACTAATTCTTAAAAGGATGTAATTTTTGAAAGGATGTTGCTAGGCCTCAATCGACTGAGACTTAACCAAGTCTAAGTCAAATGAGGTAACGTGTAAGAATGAGAAAACAAACTAAAAATATTTTTTTGCATGGATCTTCACGTAATATTCCTCAAATATAGGATTGACTAAGAGCAACTCTAGCAGACCCCGCATCTCGCCGGCCCGCAAAACGCGTTTGCAGTTCGCGCAAAACAGCTTTTGCGGGTCGGCTTGGGCTGACACAGATGCAGACCCCCCAAACGGATCCGTAGAAAAGTATATTCGCAGAATATACTTTTTTACGGATCGGCTTTGCGGGGTCTGCTCTTTGCGCTGCTGCATCCCGCGGATCGTCAGCCCGCAAATCTCAAATACAACATAATTCAACAATAAAAAACAAACTGAATTATTCCAATCAAACATAATACAATAATCATCCGCATTACAAATAAGTATTCAAATAACCATAGCAAACTTAAATAGTGCAATACAAAATTTGTCATGAATACAAATACAAATGAATACAAAAATAAGTCACTGTCCAGCCCTTTGCCAATGGTGCTCAATGAGATCTTCCTGAAGTTGAAAGTGGGCGTCTGCATTTTCAATCTCTTTGTATGTCTAAAGAAAAGCTCTAATGCGGTTTGGGTCCGTTTGACACGGCTACCCACATTGTCTAAAAGAATTCTAAGTTCAATCCTCTCTCATCTTCAAGAATCATGTCATTATGTTTTTCAAGGTTTTTTATCCCAAAAACGAGCAGGACCACGGACAATGGCAAACCTAGATTGCAAAACACCGAATGCTCTTTCAATGTCTTTTCGGGCTGCCTCTTGCACACTGGCGCGTCAATCTACTACGCAGCTCGCCAAAATCACAAAAAAAGGGACTAACCGGTGGCGGATGATCCCGAGCGGCGACGAGGGGGTGCGCTCGACGGTGGTCGATCCTCGACGGCGGTGGCAACGGGGGGCGGCTCTTCTCGCCGGATCCGGAGGGGCGGTGCAGCGGCTCGGCGCGGGAGGGTGTGGGGCGGCCCCGGGGCGCGATTCCGCCTGCAGATATGGCCGGAAAGGCCGGCGGCGGGCGGGCGGAAGCAAAGGGCAGGTGGCGGGCGGGCGGAGGGGGAAAGCGCGTCGGCTGAAATGTTCCTCCCGCCAACCGCTTCTCTCCAGTGCAGGGCACCGCAGCCGCGAGGGGGAAACCCGCGTTTTCCCGGGTTGGGGCGGAGAATTTGCCGCGCCCCCGAAATTTTTTTACGGGCCAAGGCGGGATGCGGGTTTTGGTCGGGCAGGCTTTCCAGCCCGTACTCGCATTTTGACGGTTATTTTACGGATCGGGGACGGTTGCAGGGTCTGCTAGAGTTGCTCTAAGATTTAGCGACCCCGTTCTTGAAATCTATGTGGCGCAGAAACGGACAGGTGAAGCTCCAAACGCGTTGCCTGGTTACAGAAACAGACGATATGCTTTCCCGGGCAGCCCGGGCACACAGTTGATGGAGGTGTGGATAACTTGACATGACTCACGCCGACCAAACATAAAATGTCGTATTATCAACGAAATGACGCTAGAAGCTATAGGTGACTACTGGTGCAGCGCCTATCTAGAGTACAAAATTTTGGTTACATTGCGTTCACGCGTGCGTCAAGAGCGAGCGACGTGTCAGCAGGTGCACGCAATTCATCGCTTGATACGGCCCATCAGGAGCAGGAGCAGGAGCAGGTGGCCGGCGGCACGCCCGCATCGGATGGGATGCGAGGTAGCACCAAACAGTGCAAGTGGCCGCGGCCGCGGCTCCTCCTTGCATCGAAACAGCGGAGCCTGTGGCCGGAGGACGAACACGCCGAGGCTATGCGTGCGCTGGGGGTGCTTGCACGTCGCAGCGCAAGCGGAAAACATCAATCATTTGACTCCTCTGAGAGGAAAAAACAAGCAGCCGCATGATAGGCACAGCCGGCCCGTTGTGTGCAAGAGACGGTGGGAGTGGACAGATGAGATGGAAAGCTCAAGGCAGCAGGCAGGAGATCGAGAGCAGAGCGAGGGAGGCGGGGAGCGCCGAAGAGGTAGGTGCCGACGTATAGAGTATATGCACTACGGTAAGCAGCGCAGGCAGGCAGGAGAGCAGGACATGAGGTGGCCTAGCCTAGCGCACTAGACATGTGGAAATGGTTGCACCGTTAATATCCCTGTAGACGACGGTGGCGCGCAGGGATCCATCACATCGGCCAATGGCCCGGCCCGGCCCCTCATAATTTCGTGGCAGCGAGCGGGCCATGATGCTGCAGCTGCTGCTGCCGCCTCCGGTACTACGCGCCATCCGGCCGGCAGAGCGAGCTAGCTAGCTACTACTGGAGCAGTAGTATTACGAAACCGCCCCTCGCGCATGCGCAATTGCGGACGCGGCGCTGCCTATACGCCGGTCGAGGCCTCGCTCGCAAGATGGCTGGCTGGCTGGCTAGCTCCCTTCCCTACTGTGGCCGACCCCGGGCAGCCTTGACCCCCGCCCTGCGCCGCGGCAGGCCTTCCGCAGGCTGCCGCTGCGCTAGCTAGCGCGGCCTGCTGCCTGCCTGCCTGCCTGCCTGCCTGCGTGGCCTCAGTTCTGATCGTCGCCTAGCGCGGCGTCTAAGCGGCACGCTGCACTGCGCGCGCCTGACGCGCACGCCGAACGATGCGCGCGGTACGTACCGCGGCCTTGTAACCATGCGTGTAGAGCCCTTCTGCTTGTCGCCGTGGGGTAATGGGGCGCACGTACTTTCCTACGGATAGGGACTCGTCACCCCGGTTTCCCACCGGATATGGATACACATGGAGGCAGCTAGTTTCTCGAGCGATCGAACGAACGAAGGAATGGCGCGCGGGAGCTGGGAACGGACGCCTACGCCCCGGCCGGGCGTGCTTTCGCTTCTCCCGCGCGCGCTGCCATGGAAGTTTGTAGCAACAAATCTTGCAGATGATCAAGGTAGAAGAACGCATCAGCAGTTTTGTCGAGCATATGTGTTGGACGGCACTGATTATGAATGAACGGATTCTGATGATTAGACTCTACCAGTCGACCTACTACTGTGCAATGGATTGGATCATTCGACGGCTGAAATAATTAGGGGTGGACCGGGCTAGGTTCGTCAAGACAACATTAACATCAAATAGATATAATACTCCCTCTGATCCAAATTAATTAACGTAGCTCTACTACAATTAATATGGATCGCAGGGAGTATAAAAGTATTTCTAACAATTTATGTAATGCTATTGATTACACATTATTATATGTTGGTACTTTTCGCTACATGTTTGCTAATTACTGATGACATTTGACATTCCGAAAAATCTATATGCACTATATTATGAAGTTGAGGTAGCTAGTATGTTCCATAATCGCGAACTGAGCTACTAGGTTTGCCCTAAAAAAGTCTACCATTAGCCCCCTTGCGCTAGAATATGCCCAACCGAGTTAAAGTACTAGACTTGATACAGGATGCTCATTTTCTGGATTCACTCTAAGATTTTCATGTTATTCTTTGGGTGATAGGCCATGCATTATGTTCCAAAATTTGCTCCCTCATACCGGGTGCATGCATTATGTTTTTAAAATCCATTCCAATAACTAATCGGGTAAAAATGTGTTCCAGTAATACACACTCCCGATCTTTCAGTACTATTACACACTATTACTTTATCATTATATGATCTTTACTTGTGATTCTTCTACTCCCTCCGTTACGGTTTAAAAGACACGCTTGGAAATTCTCTGGGACCTAGGTGGTTATCTATTGGTTGTAAGATGGGCTAAGAAATAACATTCACACTACGCATGCATATAGAAATAGTATATCGGAGTACTAATTAGCTACTAGAAATAAATGCAATGCGCCCTAAACCTTGTCTATTGTGGAAACGCACGTAAATTTAACTGTGCCTTCTAAACTGTGACGGAGGGAGTATTATGTTTTCTAGTATATTCACTTCGTTAGTAAACACTAGCAAAATAGCCGGTGCGTTGTAACGGGAGAAGAAAATGCCGCACGGCGGGCCAAAACCAATAACCTTGACTAAGACCCAAATAGGTCTTGCCGAGGCGTCTCTCTCTCGGCATAAGATGAGAAATCTGATTTATTTTCATGCAAAATTTTGCCGAGGCGTACATGCACCATTATCGACAGTTTCTTCCGTCTCCAATTTGATTTTATTGAGGTGTTCATTGCAATCCGGGTTGGTATCGGTACCAAAAAAAGATGGATCGTGCACTATTAATTAAGGTTGCATCCTAAATAGCATTTTAAAAAGCTTTTGCCAACGCGTACATGCACGGTTATCGACGGTTTCTTTCGTATCCAATTTGTCTTTGATGAGGTGTTCATTGCAATCTAGGTCGGTGTCGGTACGAAAGAAAGATGCATGGTGTGCTATTGATTAAGGTTGCACCCTAAATAGCATTTAAAAGTATTTAATAGGTAAAATAATAGCATATTCATATTCTACATATTTTTCTTATCAAATTTCATATATCTCTACTCCTATAAAAAAAAGCTGAGTTGGTGATGATGGTGTGCCTGTCATCCTTCATTTACAACCGTTCGATTTACATCCAACGCATCTAAGACAAACTATGCCAGTTTTGCAAAAAGACCCCCATACACTCCTCGTTTGTAAATAACTCCCTGCCTCTCACGTTCAGCCATCTCTCCCCCTCACCTCATCTAGCCATCTCAGGAAAAAATAAAAAGGATCTGGAAAGGTCGCTGCTTTCGGCGCCCGTCTGCCCCCAACTCCTCTCATCCCTTCTCTCAGGCTGCATTGCTGACCACCACCACGACCCGCTCCTCCTCGCCATCTCTCCTCTTCCCCCCTTCCAAATCATCCTGAGTTACGTTCATGGTGGTCTAGAAAAAAACAGACAAAATCGATACTCAAAAAATAACTCTTAAAGATCATTTTTTGCAAAGCACATTAAGTGTTATTTTTTCAAAAGTTTTGGATCCAGGTTGAACACTTGAATGCTTTTGTTTGCAAAAGATTTTTTTTATCTATTTTGCCTACATTTACTATTTACCTGGATGCTTGTGAGCTCTAGAGAAGAAATGATATCCGAAGAAACCTATTGATATTTGTTACACATGAGATTACCCCCACATACTTTGTCAAATAAACAACTCCCGGATCAATGTATTTCAGTGTTCCGTGCAACACACGGGCATCTTAGTAGTAACATGTTGAAACTCGAGTTAGAGTTTAAAAGATATGGGTATTTAAAAAATATTATTTGTTGTAGATGGACTGTGGGTTAATTATAGAAGCGACTGGAGGTTTTCTGTAAAAATGATGACGGTGAACAGACAGAAGTAATCCGTACTTTATTAGTAGGTATAGATATGATTTTTCAAAAAAAAAGTAGGTATAGATATGACATTTTGGATCTGGGGCACGTTCTCTATTGGACATATTTGAAAAAAAAGATCATAATTAGTATGAGCTAGCTAGTGGAAATTATAATTGTGTGTCATTATTAAAATGATCATGAGAAATCAGGTAGTAATAGTTTAGCATCATCAAAACTAAATACTTTTTAGCATACCATGGGTTGGAGTTAGAGAAATTTGGCTGCGCCCATTCTACTAGACATCTACTGTATTTATGAAGAGAGCCTCTCCAACAGGCCCCCCGCCCCTCCACTCACCGAACAAAAATACCCCGATTTTACTATCTCTGCTCAGTGCATATTCTTTCCTGATGTACAATTTTTAAAAGAAATATATGTATATCTGTACAAAATAAACTATGAAACATAGACCATTTAATGTCTAAAACGGCTTACTTTTGATACAAAAATTAGCAGGTAATTTCACGCCGGATGCACATATGTCAGAAATAACAACTATATTTGGCATATATGCAATCTGAATCTTGTTTAAACATCTATGGATATCGTTTCATCTATTTGTTGACCATAACTTTGTTGCCAATTGCCAGTTGAGTGATCTCTTTTCTCCAAGTAAAGAGAAGTTCAGCATGACAAACCCGCACTGTATTGACCGGACAAGGTCATGTTTTACTAGACATTGAGATGGATTATGACAGCCTAATTGATCAACTGAGTTTGCCGCTTTTTGGTAATTGGGTGTTTGGTTACATGCTTATTCGTGCAATCATATCATATTCAAACTGATGTAGTATTTACTATCCTCAAAAAATAAGATGAAATATCATACGACAATTATAGTCTACAACCAAGTTTATACTTATTTGGTTTACTAAACAAGATAAAATTGTGCACTTTGTAAATTCATTTTCATCTCCGCTTAAGTTAAAAAAACAGCATCATAGGTAGAATTTTTATCGTGTAGCCCGATTTGACATGGATATTGTGCTTGTTACACGATTAGTATCTTGGTGCACAAGTTTTGTTATCTATTTTATTTCTACGAAATTTGAAAATATCATTAACTTAAAATAATTTATGTATTTTCGTACAATGGATCAATAAAAAACAAAGATATTTCAGTGTATCATTTCTTTTATATTGACTAAATCAAGTTTGGGGTTTTGGCCCAGTTGAAATGCTTGAGCAATGATATCAAAACTAGATGTCTTAGGGTCTTACGATGTGATTAACTACATTTCTTTTTTGTTAGATGAGATTAGCTTTAATTTGTTATATCTATTTGGTTACGCTTGATATTCCCGTGCGCTATGATTGTCTGTTTGGTTAAGTTGTTGTACAGTTCGAAACTGCTTGAGAAACATCCAATCCTGTGATAAGTATATATTGTGCTTTGACGCACTTTTTAGGAGGTCATTAGAGGATTAATTTACCCAACCATGTGATAAGTGTGCCTCCAACCCTGAATTTATCAAACACGTGACTTAGTTCCTTGCAAACACTTATCTACAATACAAACATTTTTTTTTTGAGAAACTTACTTACAACAATTTCTACTTAGCAATAGAAATTCCCGGACATAACCATTATGATTTTAGCTCTTCATTATACAATTCTATCGGTTCCTCAAATTTTATACCCCTCAGTCTGGTGTCTAGATACATCCGTATCTAGACAAATGTAAGACAATCTTTTCGGATGGAGTTAATATGATTTTAGCTCTTTATTACTAGTGTCATGTTGAAAGATCTAAAATCCTATAGTAACATACATGTCACTAGTGATTTGAGGAATTCGAAGGATAAAAATCCCGCACATCTTCAATTATTCAGCAGACATGTAATTAGTAGACAGAAAGCCGAAGTAAGGAGTTAGGATTATGAACTAATTTAAAATGATAATGTGCGGCAACTAGATCGATCTATTTTATGTCCATAAGATAAGAGGTGGCAAGCACAGCAACCTCATTAGCTGATAGGCGAACATATAGGACTAGGGAAAGGGTAAAAGACAGGAAGAAACAACGAAAACTAGAAGAGTACTCGTAGATACGATACGATACATCTCAAGATCTCATGATCCCCCAGCACCCTAGCTAGAATGCAGCGAAAATTAAGGCAATATATTCTATGTGAAGACGCTAAAACGGAGTGGCGCCCATGCTAGATGCCGCTGTGGCTGCTGCGGCCGCCGCCGCCGCGTAGAGACTGTCCTTGAAGAGCATGCAATCCCCAGCTCCGTCCTACGCACACAGCACAAAGGAGAACGACATAAGTACTAGCTGCTCAGGGCCTATGCTCGTTAGCTCAATCTGATTCTGCACGGACATAGTAGTATACGATTAGGTTTTAGGGCCTCCTTTACTTACCAGCTGGCTTTGGATGCTGGTCTTCCTCATCAGGCCTTGGTCCGGCATCAGACCGAAATGGATGTGTGGAAAATGAGCCCACTGATGGATGCACACGATCGATGATAAATACACAAAGTATTGAACAAATCAAAGACCGAACCCGATCCGAGCAAAATGTGTGTTGAGAATGAGAAATAAAGAAGATGAAGTTAATTACATTCTTGGCAGCTGCGCTGAAAGCCTCCCTGTGGGTGATGTCCGGATTGTTGGCCTTGATACGCTGAATCTCGTCTCTGCGTACATAGGAAACCATGCATCATGCATATGCATTTTGCCAGAGAGAAGATATATGCAAGCTAAAACGGGGAACTAGAATGAGCCACTGATCATCACTCACTTGATGAATCGGTTGTATGCCGAGGGAACTCTCTGCCGCTTCTCTGGATCTGCAGATAATCACGGCAAGCAGCATTAAAATTAAATAAGGAGAAACAGTACTTGGTAGCTTCAGGAACAGCACGGATCAGGGAGAAAGATCAGACAAGTGCATCCTGGCGTCTCATTTGGTACCCCTACAGTCGTATACCTAACTTACAGAACTGATTATGTTTCTGATTCCTAATGCTCACTACATTTATTTAGTTTAGTTCTCCTATGCCTCAATAGTATCACACACTGTGCATATGTTAACGTTGGAGTTTGGGGGAAAAAATTCCTCCACGGACAAAAGGTACTATTGAGCTGGTGAGCGAGCAAACTATTCAACCGGCCTCTTCCACTCGAAAACTCCATTGACCGCCCAGAAAGAATCCTTAAAAGAGAGACAGAATGCATAAAGAGGCGCTGTATGCTATGCGTGGCGTGCTACCAAGAACAGTGCAGCTGCACATGCATGCTCCGGCGCCCGGAGTTCTCCGGCCCAGGGCATCAAGGTGCTTTGACTAGTTGCTGGTACGTACGATCGGCGGCAGGAAGAGAAGAATGGTTTCTTGGAACTGAGCTTGGCACTTACGCTTGGTCCCCGACGCAGCGCTCTTCCGCTGCTGGGGCTCCCTCTGCGCGGGCTTCTCCGGCGGCGGCATCATGGACATGGCCGGCGTGTTGATGGCGCAGCTGTTGCTGCTGCTGGTGATGCTGCTCACGTTGGGGCTGGCCTGATCAGTCAGTAGGCTCGACGGCGCTTGGAAGGATGACATTTCATCCTGCAGGAGTCAAGTTAAGTAAGCAAATATCTGCCATCAGTTCAAAGACGCTGTACAAGTTAAGAATCCAACGCATAATAATAGGTAGGTACATATTCATACCAGGAGGCCGTGCGGCGACGCCGGCGAGGTCGGGGAGAGGAGCGACGGGCTGAAGGGGAGCTGGTTGGCGGTGGCCGGGAGCAGGAGGTTCCGGAGGTTGACGGAGAGCAGGTTGGCGCAGTGGCCACATCGCACGGCGACCGTCTTGAAGAGGCTGCTGCACGGCACGCCCACCTGCATGCGCACACCACACGGACGAGCATGAGATTCTTAGACGAGGGTGGAAACGAGCGTACCGAGCTGCGAATGGAAGGGAGGCTGGCTGGAGCCTGGAGGAGGCGTACGTACCGCGAGGATGGTGTCGCAGAAGTTGCAGTGGACATAGCACAGCTGCTCCTGCTCGGCGAAGGGGGGCTGCTGCTGCTGCTGCTCCGCGAGGTGGTCCGGGAAGAAGCTGGTCTCGGACTCCGCGGGCGACGACATCATGGTGCTGGCGACAAGCAAAGCCGCGTCGCGCATACAGTACTGTGTGTATGTGCCCACCACACCACCACCTGCGGGCGCGTGCTTTGATCAGGAGAGGGGGTGAGGGTGGGGGTGGGGTGGGGGGAGGAAGACGCCGGAGGAGAGGAGAGGAGAGGAGAGGAGAGGGGATGGATGCTTGGGAGTGAGCAGTGGTGGGGATGGGAGGGGGTTTATATAGTGGGGGAAACGGCAGTGGGGAGGGATGAATGGACGTGTATATACTCTAGTCTTGTTGACGAGACGTGATGAGGTGAGGTGAGGTGATTTGATTTGATGGGCACTCCTGATGGATTTGATTGACCTGCCTCGGATCTGTCGTCGTCGTTGTTGTTGCCTCTGATGATTTGAAAGCCGGGATCCCCCCTGCTCCTGCTCGTCCGCGCGAGAGCCAGAGCGGGCAAGAGAGGCAAGGAATGGGAATGGATGGAGGTAGCAGGGCCAGCGAGCGAGGGGCAGATTGGGAAAGCCGAGGGGGGCAATAAAGCCAAAGCGTCCAGTCCCGCTCTCCTCTCCTCCCCTCTCCTCTCCTCCCTCTGGACAGGGAACAGTGGCCGCCACAGTGCCCGGTAGCTAGCATCTTGGGACTGTTCCCTCTGAAAAGCGGGCAGGGCAGGGCAGGGGCGGAATGCGTGGTGGGGATCCATCGCCCGCCCGCCCGCCCGCCGCAGTGGGCCGGCCCACCTGACCACCCGCTCCGCGACGTGCTCTCTGGCCTGCTCTGGTCTGGTCGCAGCTCGCTCGGCGCGTTTGGCACCACAGTGCCCACAGTCCTGTTGCCGATGATCGGTTGTCCATCACTGTGTAAATCTTTGTAATCTGGCGGGCCTCCCACGGTCAAAGCGGACAGCGATTCAAGCTGGAGCGCGTCTGTCCGGTCCGCCCTCGCAGAGGCGATGCATTATTCTTATTATTTTTGATTGGTTGACTGACTTTTCCAGTTATCTAGCTTCGGTTTTTGTTTTGTTTGGCGCTGTTGATTGATTAGCGGCTGCCTGCCGGTGCCAAGCCTGGGCCTGGGCGAGGCTAGTAGCCAAATCGCAGCGTCGATCATGGCACGCACAGCACAGAAGTCCGCAGGCTACATGGGCTACTACCTGGCGAATTGATTCCCATCCGGCCGGCCTGATGCAGATGCCTAAGTACAGTACGTAAACCCTCGTCCCCTTGCCTGAGCGGCTAGCTAGCCAGCTTGGGGGCCTGCGCGCCATGCATGGGGTTTCGCTCCCTGCGTCGACGTCAATGCGTGCCCCCCGCCGCCTGGCCGTGCGTACGGGGCCGGTGTCTCTCTCTCGCTCGCGCGAATGGAACCAAAACGGACGGACGCATGGTCCCCGGCCGGCCGGTGGCGGTGGCTAGCCCGCTGCCGCGCCCGCCGTAGCCTGGCCGGCCGGTGTCCAGAGAAAAGAAGCACGTACAAGGCAGAACGGGCGGGAGCCAAAGGGAGGGTTCGTTCGTTGGGGACCGGTTGATCCAAACGCCCGGCCCAACCGAACGCGTCTCCGTGTCGTCTTCTCGCGGGGCGGGCATGCATGCACTAGGTGTGGCGCTGTGTTAGACTATGTATAGCTTCTGTACTTATGTACGTATTGTAACACAACTATTATATATAATGAGATAAGCCACCCTTAGAGGATTGTGCTGGTTCCCCAAAACTTATTGTCTTACATGGTATCACGCTAGGTTACGATCGCTTCCGCTTCTAAACCCTAATACCCGCACCGCCGCCGCAGCCGCCGCCGCCTTCACCGCAGCCGCCGCGCCACCGATCGCGCCGCCGCCATGTCGAGCGCTGCCATCACCGGTTCCACTGCTGCGGGCTTCCTCCCGGCCTCTCTTGCGGCTCTGCTCAACCTCCCGCTCGATGCCGTCTCCGTTCCGGCTCCGATCGGGACAAGGAGCATCGGCTCCGTCTTCTCCACGCCGCCGGCGCCCTCGCTTGGGCGTGACCTCGTAGTCCACACCGCGGCGCCGCCGTCCGCTGCGGACTCCGCAGGCGTCGTCCCGCCGCTCCTGCCGCAAGCGGATCACACCGCCCCGCTGGCGGGGTTGGCGGCGTCCGCCCCGGCCGCCAGCCTTGCGGCGTCCGAACCGGCCGCGAGCTTTGCGGCGCCCGCCCTGGCTGCGGTCCCGCCTCCTCCCGCATCGGCTTCGGTGCCTCTGGCTGCCTCCATGGTGTTTGCACCCCAGGCAGCCTCCTCGATGGGATCGTCTTCGCCGCCGCCGTTTCACTTCGGTCATCTCATCACCATCAAGCTCTCCGCCGACAACTACATCTTCTGGCGTGCGCAGGTTCTCCCGCTCTTGGGGAGTCACTACCTGCTAGGCTACGTCGACGGATCGCTTCCCTGCCCACCCGCGTTGGTAGACAGCGTGCACGGTCCGGTCTACAATCCGGCCCATCGCGTCTGGACGGGGCAGGACCAGGCGAACCTCTCCTCCATCCAGGGGTCGCTCTCGCCGGCAGTTGCCGGCCTTGTTGTCTTCGCGAAGACGTCTCATGAGGCCTGGACCATCCTTGAGCGCACCTTTGCAGCGCAGTCCCAGGCTCGTGTCTCTGCACTCCGTCGTCAGCTTGGAGAGTGTCAGAAGCTTGACTCCACTGCCACTGAGTTCTACAACAAGGTCAAGGGCCTCGCCGACACATTGGCCTCCATTGGACAGCCCCTCACCGACTCCGAGTTCAACTCGTTTATTGTCAATGGTCTTGATGAGGAGTATGATGCCTTAGTCGAGATCATCAACGAGCGGGGCAACTCGACACCCATGCTGGCACACGAGGTTTTCTCTCGGCTCCTTCTCACTGAGCAACGGGTCGAGACTCGCCGCACCAGGGGCACTGGCTCCCTCTCGGCCAACGCCGCCACCAAGGGTGGCCGCTCTTCTTCATCACCCCGGTCTCCCTTGGGGCTGCCACCGTCGCCCGCCTCGGCCCCCCCACCTACTGCGACCTTACCGGGGGCTGGCGGTCCACGTGTGTGTCAGCTTTGTGGCCGCGATGGGCACTGGGCCTCCAAGTGTCATAAGCGCTTCCAGCGAAGCTTCCTTGGTCTTGGCAATGACGGCAAAGATACACGCAACAATGCCCGTCAGGTCGCCATGGCTGATCGTCCCGCGCCGCAGAAGCAACAGGGACACACTCAGTCCTACTCCATCGATCCACACTGGTACATGGACTCTGGGGCGACAGAGCATCTGACCAGCGAGATGGGGAAGCTTCACACTCGTGAACCCTATCATGGCTCCGACAAGATCCACACCGCCAATGGAGCAGGTATGCACATCTCTCATATTGGTCAAGCATCTCTTCTCACTAGACATGCCAATAGGAATCTTCAGCTTCGCAATGTTCTTCGAGTTCCATCTGTGACCCGTAATCTTCTTTCAGTTCCTAAACTCACACGTGATAATAATGTGCTTTGTGAATTTCACCCTTTTGATCTTTTTATTAAGGATCGGGGCACGAGGGACATTCTTCTTAGTGGGCGGTTGTGCCAGGGCCTCTACCGTCTGGAGCATCCTGGCGTCGCTCGCGTTTTCAGTGGAGTTCGGGTCTCTCCGTCACAGTGGCATGCTCGTCTTGGTCACCCGGCCACACCTATTGTCCGTCATATTTTGCGTCGTCATGAGCTTCCTAGTTTGTCTAGTAATAAAGATGTAGCAGTGTGTGATGCTTGTCAGCAGGGGAAGAGTCATCAACTTCCTTTTTCGGAGTCCAGTCGTGAGGTGAAACATCCTTTAGAACTTGTGTTTTCAGATGTATGGGGTCCTGCTCAGACTTCTGTCAGTGGTCATAATTACTATATCAGTTTCGTTGATGCTTATAGTCGCTTTACCTGGCTTTACCTTATTAAACGCAAATCTGATGTGTTTGATATTTTTGTTCAGTTTCAAAAACATGTTGAACGTCTTCTCAAGCACAAAATTGTTCATGTCCAGTCGGATTGGGGGGGCGAGTATCGCAACCTCAACTCTTTCTTTCAGTCGCTTGGGATAGCTCATCGTTTAGCATGTCCACATACACATCAACAGAATGGTTCAGTCGAACGTAAGCATCGTCATATTGTTGAAGCTGGTCTTACTCTTTTGGCCCATGCATCTGTTCCGTTTCGGTTTTGGAGTGATGCTTTCACCACTGCATGCTTTCTCATCAACCGTACTCCTACTCGTGTTTTAAACATGAAGACTCCCATTGAGGTTCTCCTTAATGAACAACCTGATTATACCTTTCTCAAGGTATTTGGGTGTGCTTGCTGGCCGCATCTTCGTCCATATAACAAGCGCAAGCTTGAGTTTCGTTCTAAGAAGTGTGTTTTTCTTGGCTATAGCTCTCTTCATAAAGGTTACAAATGTCTTCATGTTCCCACTAATCGTGTCTATATATCTCGGGACGTCGTGTTTGATGAGCATGTTTTTCCCTTTGCCAACCTTCCTGTGTCTACTGTCGAACCACCATCCCTGCATTCATCCTCTGTTGCTTCTGACCAATTTGATGATGTTGCATACTCTCCTTTGCTGTTACCTAACCATGGTGCAGGAACCGGACGTGGAGCTCGTTTGGAGCTGTTGGAGGATTCACCATCATCATCGTCGTCTTCTGGTGGGCACGTCGATCGCCCTATGTTGCATGGCGTCGATTCGCGTGCTCATGCATGGTCACCCGACGAGCCCGTCGCGCCGAGCATCTCCACTGCTCGGTCCGCTACGCCAGCGATCGCCGAGTTTCCAGCGGCTCGGCCTTTTTCGCCAGCGGCCGCCGAGTCGCCCGCGGCTCGACCCGTCACGCCGTCTTCGCCTGCGGCTCGGCCCGTCACGCCGTCTTCGCCCGCGGCTCGGGTCCTCACGTCGCCTTCATCCGCGGATCGGCCCGCGACACCGGCCGCGCCACGGCCCACTATGCCGAGCTCGCCAACGGCCCGGTCTGTGATGCCGGAGTCGCCAGCTGCTTCGTCTGCTCTGCCGGTTTCGCCGGTGGGCCGGCCTTCTTCGTCGACCGAGTCCGAGGCTACCGTGACTGGCTCCTCGTCACCGGCTGACTCGTCAACGTCGCCGTCCTCCAGCCCGTTGCAGGCTGCTCCGTCGACCTCGGTGGTTCCTGTGTCCCGACCACATACACGCAGTCGCAGTGGCATTTTCAAACCTAAGGAACGTAAGGATGGTACGGTTGCTTGGTTGGCTGCTTGTTTGGCTGCTGCTGTTGCGGATCCATCTTCTGAGCCTCGCTCATATCAGGCTGCCCTGCGCATTCCACATTGGCGAGAGGCTATGGAGCAGGAGTTTCATGCTCTTCTTCGTAACAAGACATGGACTCTCGTTCCTCCACCACCACGGGTAAATGTTATTGACTCAAAATGGGTATTCAAAGTGAAGAAGCATTCGGATGGATCTATTGAGCGTTACAAAGCGCGACTTGTTGCTCGCGGTTTTCGGCAGCGTCATGGTCTTGACTATGAGGACACCTTCAGTCCTGTCGTCAAGCCTACCACTATTCGGCTTCTTCTCTCCATTGCTGTTTCTCGTGGTTGGTCACTTCGTCAACTTGATGTGCAGAATGCTTTTCTACATGGATTTTTGGAGGAAGAGGTTTATATGAAACAGCCGCCTGGTTTCTCTGATCCTGATCGTCCTGACTATATCTGTCGTCTTTCCAAAGCACTATATGGTTTGAAGCAAGCTCCTCGTGCCTGGCATGCCCGCCTTGCCTCTGCCCTTCGTGCTCATGGGTTTGTGCCGTCCACTGCTGACACTTCATTATTTCTTCTACAGAAGCCAGAAGTCACTATGTACCTTTTGGTATATGTCGATGATATTATCCTTGTCAGCTCTTCTCAGTATGCTGCTAATGCTCTTGTCTGCTCTCTTGGTGCTGATTTTGCGGTCAAAGATCTTGGGAAGCTTCACTACTTTCTTGGAGTTGAGGTCACTTCTCGTGCTACTGGTCTTGTCCTTACGCAGAAGAAGTACTCCTTGGAGTTGTTACAAAGAGCTGGCATGCTGAAGTGCAAACCGACCACCACACCCATGTCGTCTACCGACAAGATAACAGCTGTTGATGGTGAGCTTTTGTCTCCTGCGGATGCCACAGAGTACAGGAGCATTGTTGGTGGACTTCAGTACTTGACGATCACGAGACCAGATATCTCTTATGCTGTTAACAGGGTTTGTCAGTATCTTCAGGCTCCCAGAGATACTCATTGGGCTGCTGTTAAACGCATTCTTCGTTATGTTCAGTTCACCCTGACATTTGGTATGCATATTCGGCCGACTTCCTCTCGGGTCCTTTCGGCCTTCTCTGATGCAGATTGGGCTGGTAGCCCAGATGACAGGCGATCCACGGGGGGTTATGCAGTATTCTTTGGCTCTAATTTGATCGCCTGGAGTGCTCGGAAACAGGCTACTGTGTCACGTAGCAGTACTGAAGCTGAGTACAAGGCTGTGGCTAATGCTACTGCAGAGATTATTTGGGTGCAGTCTTTGCTTTGGGAGTTGGGTTTGTCTCAACCACAGCCTCCTATTCTTTGGTGTGATAACATCGATGCTACATACCTTTCTGCAAATCCAGTATTTCATGCCCGAACGAAACACATTGAAGTTGACTATCACTTTGTACGGGAACGTGTATCGCAGAAGCAACTCCAGATCAAGTTTATCTCATCTAAGGATCAACTTGCAGACATCTTCACTAAGCCTTTACCGCTGCCACAGTTTGAGGCTTGTAGGCGCAATCTTACCCTTCTCAGTTCTTTAGAAAGTGGCTAAGATTGAGGGAGGGTGTTAGACTATGTATAGCTTCTGTACTTATGTACGTATTGTAACACAACCATTATATATAATGAGATAAGCCACCCCTAGAGGGTTGTGCTGGTTCCCCAAAACTTATCGTCTTACACGCTGCCGGCCGGCTAGTGGAGAGCTGGTCTTTACTCCTTAAGCACACACCAGTAGCGATTTGCAGCGCCGGGACCGCGTGCACTTTAGCTCAGGTGCGTGTCGGCGTCTCGCAAATGTGCGCAGGCAGCCCGGCCGGTCCAACGCAAAGGTGCCTCTGCATGACACTGCTTATAGTGGTGTGTCTGTCCAACGCCTTTACCTCGCCGGCGCCGGCGCCCTTTTCTTGCATGGGGAGAATCAACGTGACAGCGGAAATGGGCCGCGGAAGAAACGGAGTTGGGTGGCTGGCCTGGCCTGGCCAGCTGAGAGCTCCGCTTTGTTTCACGCCTGCGCCGCCGTACAATTAGCTGCTCCGATCGAGGCGTATACGGAGGCTGGCTAGCTGCCGTTGCCAAGCTAGCTATCCCTGCATGCCTTACAGTATACAGTATACTGTAGTACGCCGTTGAGCATGCAGGGCGCGCAGTCTGACAAAGCAAGAGTCATTAGCATGTAGGTCAACTTAGCTTTAATCCTGTTGATTTTGAGAGGGTGCCATCAGCAGGCAGGCAGTAGAAACTACATGATCTACCTTGTGGTCACACTGACATTCTAGCTGCTACTTATTTCTACCGAGAAAAGTTCATATATAGGTTGATTTCTCACAGCATTTATAGTACTAGAACCAAGATTCGCACCCGTGCTTGAATTTGTCGTGATATTGTAGTATGTGATCGAGAGGGCTACCAACTCAGTTCTCGCGTGAGGACAATGCGCATAAAACCTGAATATTCGCTATAATATTAGCACCAAAGAAAAATGGGGTAGGCAAGTTATTGTGGAAAAAATGACGCCATTGGAGCTAGCTGTGATTGAAAGAATGATGGCCTACAGGATTACAGAGCCAAGTGGCGAAGACAGAGAGAGAGCCTACAATCGGGTACGTATAGTACCCTGCAACTTGTAGCATGCCTACCATTCCTATCCTAGCGTAGCATCTTTGAGGCTACAGAGAGAAAGGGATTTGGCGGAAGGCGTGCGCCTCTCAAAACGCCCTCAAATATCTGGATTCATGTGTCCGGACGATCCAAGCCACCCAACGCCCGTAAACCGGACGCAATCCAAAAAAGGTTTGCGGAAGTCTGGATGTCCGTCATGTACGTGTATGACCGCCATGCCCTTCCAATGCGCTCTTCGTCCAAAAAACCCTCTTCACATGAAGCGGTTGCTGCGCATTCATACCGGCCAGCACGCTCCAAAGCGGACGTGAATCCACAACATTGATGCCGGTCAGTGTGACGCCACCAGGCAAGCAGGCGCCGCCGGTTCAGTGCTGAAACGACGGTCGAGAAGCCTAGTCCAGCTGGTGCATCGCAAAGCCGGTTGCCCATCCGTGTGCTTGACCGCGGCTATTTAAGCATGGCTTGGGCGCCGTCCACACCACACCTCACACCCTCTTCTCTCCGCTCACTGCCGATCCATCTTCATCTCCGATCATCGTCGTTGATGATGTCGAAGTCTTGATTCTCCGTGCTCGTAGGTGGTGGCTCCGGATCTCCTTCCGGATCCGGATCATGGCGCCGCTGTCGTCGCTCTACTGGACCATCATCGTAAATGGCGTCGGGTCCTCCGGAGAGGAGGAGATCATCTTCTCCTCTGGCGACGGGGAGGAGCAGGAGCCACAACAACCACAACAGCGGCCACTTCTCCTCAAGGAGGTGGCAAGAGATGAGGAGTACCAGACGCATCTGGAGCTCCTCCTCAAGTGGTCGCTCAAGGACCGCGAACTGGCACCGCCCTCGCCGTCGCACCTGGAGCTCCTCCTCAAGTGGTTGCTCAAGGACCACGAACCGGCGCTGCCATCGATGTTGATAAACTCAGCCTAGATGTTCAAATCCCTGGCTTGGAGTTGCGTCATGCCATAAAGGCACAAAACGCTTATAAGGTCAGAGTTGTTCGAAACCCGACTTCGCAAGTACCTCAGCAATGAAGCTACATATGTCACTATAGAATTTGCATTCAGTGACAAAAACCCTGGCCAGTGGCGGAGCTAGCACAGGATCATTGGGGGGGGGGGGGCAATGGCAAAATATGGGTTTATGAAGAGGCAAAACTCCCTATTTTTTCCAATCTATGCCATCACAAAAAAAATCTTCACAGAAGATCCCAGGCTTGGGGGGGGCACAGCCCCCCCCCCCAGCCATACACATAGCTCCGCCAGTGACCCTGGCGATGAAACATGAAACGTCGCCAAAGATCATTTTCCATGACGGTCCACCATCATGACCCCCCCTCCCCCGGGGCAGCGCCCTTGGCAACTTTGGCGATGTTCCAGGCTGATTTTTGGTGACATATTCGGCCATCATTTATGCATGTCCATTTGCGACATGTTTGAGTGTCACAAAAAATAATTTGAAACCTTCAGATTTTTTGAGATCTCATTTGCTTACATTAAAATTATTTGTGTGTGGCCAAAACACAATATATATATTTGCAATAACACTTGTCACCTCAGCTGTGTGGGGCCACTTGACAGGTACAAAAATAACCCATTAGCAGAAAGAAAAAATTGAGCCCATGGATTCGAGCCAAGGAACTGATGCCTTTGTCGTGGTGACCGCCCCGGATAACATCTAGGTGTCGTGGTCACCACCTGAACTGGATGAAATGGTAGTGCTTGTCACCATTTAGATTGAAACTGGACTGGACATGAGAGGATTCAGTGGACAACTTCATAAAACATAAGGATAACACTTAGTATCATTATAATATATGCTAAAGTTCATACATAATTAACATGCATATTCTAAAACCTAACGTAACTACTTGAACTTGTTCATTGTTGTCGTTGCCGTCCTCCTTGTTGTCACTGTCATCATGCCAGTTGATGTCCTCCTCGTCGGCCATCAATGCTTCATTCGTTGCCCTACATTCGGCCCTTGTCTGGCGGATACTGTCTTCCGCATAGGACGTAGCCGCGGAAAGTTTGATGCCGGACGCAATGACGGCCTCTTCGGCGGCTTGTTTGCCTCGCGAATGGTTTCTTCGATGTGCACTGTCGTGTTGAGATCTTGTACTGACCGCCACGATCTCCTTTCGGCGACGGCGTGGTGGACTGATGTCTACTACGCAACCTTCTTCTTGTCGACTCGTGTTGGGCCTCCAAGCATAGAGTTCTGTAGCACAGTAGCAAATTTCCCTCAAGTGGATGACCTAAGATTTATCAATCTGTGGGAGGCATAGGATGAAGATGGTCTCTCCCAAACAACCGTACAACTAAATAACAAAGAGTCTCTTGTATCCCCAACACACCCAATACAATGGTAAATTGTATAGGTGCACTAGTTGGACAAAGAGATGGTGATACAAGTGTAATAGGATAGTAGATATAGGTTTTTGTAATCTGAAAATATAAAAACAGAAAGGTAACAAGCGATAAAATGAGCAAAAATGGTATTGCACTGCTTGGAAACAAGGCCTAGGGTTCATACTTTCACTAGTGCAAATTCTCTCAACAATGATAACATAATTGGATCATATAACAGTTACTCAATGTGCGACAAAAGTCACTCCAAAGTTCCTACTGCGGGAACATAAGATGAAATTGCTCATACGAAACCATCTCAAAGTTATTCTTTCCGATCAATCCATTGAGCTATTCCTATGAGTGTCACAAACAACCCTAGAGTTCATAGTAAAATAACACCATATGACACACATCAATCAACCCTAATGTCACCTAGATACTCCAATGTCACCACAAGTATCCGTGGGTCAATTATACGATATGCATCAAACAACTTCAGATTCATAATATTCAATCCAACACAAAGAACTTCAAAGAATGCCCCAAGATTTCTACGGGAGAAACAAAGACGAAAACGTGCATCAACCCCTATGCATAGATTACCCCAATGTCACCTCGGGAGTCCACGAGTTGAGTGCCAAAACATATATCAAGTGAATCAATAGAACAACTCATTGTCACCACGGGTATCCCACGCAAGACATACATCAAGTGTTCTCAAATCCATAAAAGTATTTAATCCGATAATAGTGAAACCTCAAAGATAGAAACTCAATTCATCACAAGAAGATAGAGAGGGGAAAACACCATATGATCCAACTATAATAGCAAAGCTCGAGGTACATCAAGATCGTGCCAAATCAAGAATACGAGAGGGAGAGAGAGAGATCAAACACATAGCTACTGGTACATACCCTCAGCCCCGAGGGTGAATTACTCCCTCCTTGTCATGGAGAGCGCCAGGATGATGAAGATGGCCACCGGTGATGGTTTCCCCCTCCGGTAGGGTGCCGGAACGGGCTCCTGATTGGTTTTTCGGGCTACAGATAGTTGCGTCTGTGGAACTCGCGATCTAGGTTTACTTCTGGGGGTTTCTATATTTATAGGAATTTTTGGCGTCGGGAACAAGTCAGGGGGGGTCCATGAGGCAACGACAAGGTAGGGGGCGGGTGATGTCTACTACACAACTTTATCCTTGTAGATGTTGTTGGGCCTCCAAGTGCAGAGTTTTGTAGGACATTAGCAAATTTCCCTCAAGTGGGTGAGCTAAGGTTTACCAATCTGTGGGAGGCGTAGGTTGAAGATGGTCTCTCTCAAACAACCCTGCAACCAAATAACAAAGAGTCTCTTGTGTCTCCAACACACCGAATACAATGGTAAATTGTATAGGTGCACTAGTTCGGCGGAGTGAGGGTGATACAAGCGTAATATGGATGGTAGAAATATATTTTTATAATCTGAATAAATAAAAACAACAAGGTAAATAGTAATAAATGTGAGAAAAAACAGTATTGCAATGCTTGGAAACAAGGCCTAGGGTTCATACTTTCACCGGTGCAAGTTCTCTCAACAATGATAACATAATTGGATCATATAACAATCCCTCAACATGCAACAAAGAGTCACTCCAAAGTCACTAATAGCGGAGAACAAACGAAAATATTATTGTAGGGTACGAAACCACCTCAAAGTTATTCTTCCGATCAATCCATTGGGCTATTCCTATAAGTGTCACAAACAACCCTAGAGTTCGTAGTAAAATAACACCTTAAGACACATATCAACCAAAACCCAAATGACATCTAGATACTCCAATGTCACCTCAAGTATCCGCGAGTTTGATTATACGATATGCATCACACAATCTCAGATTCATCTATTCAAACCAACACAAAGAACTTGAAAGAGTGCCCCAAAGTTTCTACCGGAGAGTGAAGACAAAATCGTGTGCCAACCCCTATGAATAAGTTCTCAAGGTAACAGAACCCGCAAGTTGATCACCAAAACATACATCAAGTGGATCACTTGAATATCCCATTGTCACCATAGATAAGCACATGCAAGACATACATCAAGTGTTCTCAAATCCTTAAAGACTCAATCCGATAAGATAACTTCAAAAGGAAAACTCAATCCATTACAAGAAGGTAGAGGGGGAGAAACATTATAAGATCCAACTATAGTAGCAAAGCTCGCGGTACATCAAGATAGTGCCAAATGAAGAACACGAGAGAGAGAGAGAGAGAGAGAGAGAGAGAGAGAGAGAGAGAGATCAAACACATAGCTACCGGTACATACCCTCAGCCCCGAGGGTAAACTACTCCATCCTCGTCATGGAGAGTGCCGGGATGATGAAGATGGCCACCAGTGATGGATTCCCCCTCTGGCAGGGTGCCGGAACAGGGTCCCGATTGGTTTTTGGTGGTTACAGAGGCTTGCGGAAGCGGAACTCCCGATCTAGGTTCTGTTCTGGAAGTTTGGGGATATATAAGAGGTGTTGGCGTCAGGAACAAGTCAGAGGGTCTATGAGGCAACCACGAGGTAGGGGGGCGCGCCCAGGGGGTAGCACTACTAGGGAAAAGCCTATACACAGAATCTTACCAGCAGCGCTCCACAAAATACCACGCTGCTGCTACTTAGCAGCATCGCGTGTTAGAGAAACGCGCTGCTGACAGGAAAATAGTAGTAGCGCGTCCACCACAAACCGTGCTACTGCTATAATTGCCATGACCTCGCCCCCCGCTAGTTAAAGCAGTAGCGCACTATACTGAACTGCGCTACTGCTATAGAAGTTAGCAGCAGCGCGCTTATAGGAAAACCGCTACTGCTAAGATCAGCCCACAAGTTTAGTCCCACCTCGCTCCGTGAACAGGGTGTTTACCACCTTAAATATGTTATTTCTGAAACTACCACAACCAGTTGGTCTTCACTGAACTCTATGTGTAAATTTTGTGGCTGCAATATGAGTCCTCTCCGGTTCCTACCGGATAGGACTCATATTGACAATTCAGATTGTACACAAAAAGATCATTGATGGCCAATGTATTTTTGCATTGACGTACTTTTTGTATAGTTACACTTAGCAGTAGCTGTTTATGTGCAAAGCGGTACTGCTATTCAGATTAGCTGTAGCGCGTTTTGGCAAACGCGCTACAACTACCCTACCTTATCCCCACGCGCACGACCGGCCCTCACTCACACTCTCACTCTCACCCCCCGTGCCGATAACCGTCGTCGTGCGTCACCGCCGCCGCCGCCGCCGCCGAGGTACTCCCCTCCTTCCGTCCCTCCTCCCTCCTCCTCGCACATCCTCCCTCCGCCTGCGGCCGCCCCTCCCTCCTCCGCCGCCGCCCTCCTCCCTCCGCTTGCGTCCGCCCCTCCTCCCTCCTCCGCCGGCAGCCCTCCTCCCACCGCCCTCGACCTCGCCGCCCCTAGCTACCTCTCCGTCGCCCCCACCCCCTGCCACTAGTTAGTACTAGATTTAGTAGTTGTAGATGTTAATTTAGGGTTCATAGCTAGTACTAGATGTTGCTTAGTTAGTACTAGATTTTTATTAGTAGTAGATGTTAATTACTAGTAGTGATGGTACTAGTTAACTAGATGTTGCTTAGTTAGTACTAGATTTTTAGTTGTAGTTGAACTAGTTTACTAAGTAAATTAATATAACTAGTTGAACTACTTTATTTTTAGAAAGAACTAGTTTTTTTCTATTTATAGTAAGTTTATATTTAGTAAGAACTAGTTGAATTAATAAAACTAGTTGAACATGTCATATTTGTTGTTATTTTTTAGTTTAAGCAATTATTCGGGATGTATTAGTGATAACTTATATGGTTTCTCAGGTGACCACCATCGTCCCCGTCACCGACCCCCTCCGACATCCCCGCCGTTGTCCCCGTCACCGACCCCCTCCGACATCCCCGCCGTCGTCCCAGTCACCGACCCCCTCCGACATCGAGGTGAGACCAGCCAAATATCCTTGTATATCTTGTGTTGTTGCTCAAATAGGATATGTGGTTGCCCAAGTGGCCGTTCATGTTCAGTTTACATCTCCGAGTGGCCTATGTTTTGCCGGAGTGTTGATTAATTTCCATTTCAGCAAATTTCAGGTGCTCGATATGTCCTTTTTAGCAAAGGTCATGCCGGATTTTTTCGTGAATTCTGGCATGACTTGTGCTAGAATATGTACAAGTTTAATCTTTGAATTATAAACATAGGAAATGGCGTACTCGGACGACGACAGTCTCCCAGGGGAGTGTAGCTAGTGCCACGACGATCGAGGTATGTGCGGCAGGTTCGTTCAGCTGGACGAAGATCGGCGCTTCAGCATTAAGCTCGAGGAGACCTTCGATTGTGAAACGGTACGCAACAACGACAAGTGTTTTTTTCGTAATTAAGCATGACGTCAACTATTTCAACGTCTAATTTTCATATTTTACAATTCGACTAGCTTATCTCATGCCATGCAAGACGCTATGTCTTGGAGAGGATGGGTTTTGAAGACCATGAAAATTTTGAAACAAAGAAAATACACCTAAGGACCCATGATGATATGGATTTTGAAGTAAATCTGTGCAATGCTCAGAGCGTAATCCATTTTGGTTGCCAAAATTGGGAAGCACTTTGCAACCATGGATCTTGGTGATCCTGACATCGAGCAAGACAATATGGACATTTGGGTCCTTGTTGATACGCTTCCGATTGTACCGCTATGTGAGTTTCTCAAACGTAGTTATTAACTAATTTATATTGTTTATTTCAAAATTGTTGATAGCTTATTTCCATTGACAGCTTATTTTGATTCTTCAAAGACTGTGCGGAAGATGGTAGATAAAACCCACTACACCGATGGCACCGAATTAGCGTATAAGGAGAAAAATCATCTGATCGTATTTTGTACTCTTCTTGAGAATTACAATAACTATTATCGAACTCCTCCAAATTATGGTGAATACATGCCACTAATGCATGTGTTGAACCACGGTAACTTCTCTGGAGATACTCTGGTAAGATTTTTTACTATTACGACATCCGTTCATCTTTTGCATACTTCTAAAACTAGTACATCATTGCTAACTACGAAGATATTGTTATGTTTTTCAACAGAAACTCCCGATGGATTGTGTGCCTCATCTGTTGTCTCGGAATGGTCGCCTCTCAGTTCTGAACATAATGCCAGGTAAATCTAGGGAGCTCACCTGTGCATATCGGATTTCTAAAACCGGTGAACACATGATCATCAATGAATGGAAGAAATGTATGGACATTCGCAAGGAGGTTCTTGGAAGTAACATTTAGTGAAAGGCAAGAATTGGATACAGGCTAATCTCCATTCTCCATAATGGAGAGTCAGGGGCTATCTTGTTTTTTGCTATTTTACCTTAGAAAATGTAGTAGGTCTTAATCGAATGTACTAGGTCCTATGAGGTACAATATGTTTATTATGTGGTAATGTGTTAGAGTTGATAATGAGGAGTACTTGTGATTATGACTAGTGACCAATTTGCTATGTGATGTCATTGATGAAAACGATGATCTTGAGGAGGTGTTATATGACAATGATGTATTATGATGATAAGTTGTTAATGATATGATGATGATGATGATATTATTATATCATTGGGTCAAAGAACCGCGGATTAGTTTCAAGTGGATGGACATCCACTTGAAACTAGTCCACGGTTCTTTCACCCCGTGATGTAATAACTCATTATGATGTAAAAACAATCTCTAAATTCCTGTTGTATGAAAACTTGTGTAAAGGTGTATGAATACAACATGAAATAAAGAAGAAATAAAATACTAAATAGTAGTAGTAGCGCGGGAAAGTAGAAGCGCCACTACTAATTACCAGTAGCGCGGTCCTGAAGAAGCGCTACTACTAAGTCAATTTAGCAGTAGCGTGGATCCAGGCGCGCTATTGCTAAGCATTAGCTGTAGCGCCTTATCAGTAGCGCTCCTGCCCGCGCTACTGATAGGCCTAAAACCCGCACTACTGCTAGGCTTTTCCCTAGTAGTGTAGGGCGCGCCCTCCACCCTCGTGGTGGCCTCGGGGCTCTTTTGGTCCATCTCCGATGCTCCGTGGGCTTCTTCTGGTCCAAAAACAATCTTTGTAAAATTTCAGGTCAATTGGACTCTGTTTGATATTCCTTTTCTACGTTACTCAAAAAAAGGAAAAAACAGAAACTGGCACTAGGCTCTAGGTTAATAGGTTAGTCCCAAAAATCATATAAAATAGCATATAAATGCATATAAAACATCCAAGATGGATAATATAATAGCATGGAACAATAAAAAATTATAGATACGTTGGAGACATATCAAGCATCCCAAGCTTAATTCCTGCTCGTCCTCGAGTAGGTAAATGATAAAAACAGAATTTTTTATGTGGAATGCTACTAACATATTTATCAATGTAATCTTCTCTATTGTGGCAAGAATATTCAGATCCATAAGATTCAAAATAAAAGTTTAATATTGACATAAAAATGATAATACTTCAAGCATACTAACAAGGCAATTATGTCTTCTCAAAATAACATGGCCAAAGAAAGCTTATCCCTACAAAATCATATAGTGTGGCTATGCTCCATCTTTATTACACAAAATATTCAAATCATGCACAACCCCGGTTTCAGCCAAGCAATTGTTTCATACTTTAGTATTCTTAAACTTATCCAACTTTCACGCAATACCTGAGCGTGAGCCATGGACATAGCACTATGGTGGAAGAGAATATGGTGGTTGTGGAGAAGACAAAAAGAGGGAGATAGTCTCACATCAACTAGGCGTATCAATGGGCTATAGAGATACCCATCAATAGATATCAATGTGAGTGAGTAGGGATTGCCACACAATGGATGCACTAGAGCTATAAGTGTATGAAAGCTCAAAAAGAAACTAAGTGGGTGTGCATCCAACTTGCTTGCTCATGAAGACCTAGGGCGATTTGAGGAAGCCCATCGTTGGAATATACAAGCCAAGTTCTATAATGAAAAATTCCCACCAGTATATGAAAGTGAAAAAATAGGAAACTCTCTATAATGAAGATCATGGTGCTACTTTGAAGTAGAAGTGTGGAAAAAGGATAGTAACATTGTCCCTTCTATCTTTCTCTCTCATTTTCTTCTTTTCTCCTTTTTTTCTTTTTTTTTCTTTGTCTTTGATAACCCACAAGTGTAGGGGATCGCAACAGCTTTCGAGGGTAGAGTATTCAACCCAAATTTATTGATTCGACACAAGGGGAGCCAAAGAATATTCTTAAGTATTAGCAGTTGAGTTGTCAATTCAACCACACCTGGATAACTTAGTATCTGCAGCAAAGTATTTAGTAGCAAAGTAGTATGATAGTAATGGTAAAAGTGGCAAAAAGTAAAGATAGCAGTTTTGTAGTAATTGTAACAGTAGCAACGGAAAAGTAAATAAGCAAAGCACAATATGTGAAAAGCTCGTAGGCATTGGATCAGTGATGGATAATTATGTCGGATGCGATTCCTCGTGTAATAGCTATAACATAGGGTGACACAGAACTAGCTCCAGTTCATCAATGTAATATAGGCATGTATTCCGAATATAGTCATACAAGCGTATGGAAAAGAACTTGCATGACATCTTTTGTCCTACCCTCCCGTGGCAGCGGGGTCCTAGTGGAAACTAAGGGATATTAAGGCCTCCTTTTAATAGAGAACCGGAACAAAGCATTAGCACATAGTGAATACATGAACTCCTCAAACTATGGTCATCACCGAGAAGTATCCCTATTATTGTCACTTCGGGGTTGTTGGATCATAAAACATAATAGGTGACTATAGACTTGCAAGATAGGATCAAGAACTCACATATATTCATGAAAACATAATAGGTTCAGATCTGAAATCATGGCACTCGTGTGACGCCCCCGATTCAATCGTACACTAATCATGCACGCAAACGTGTACGATCAAGATCAGGGACTCACGGGAAGATATCACAACACAACTCTAAAACATAAATAAGTCATACAAGCATCATAATACAAGCCAGGGGCCTCGAGGGCTCGAATACAAGTGCTCGATCATAGACGAGTCAGCGGAAGCAACAATATCTGAGTACAGACATAAGTTAAACAAGTTGCCATAGATGGCTAACACAACCTGGGATACAGATCGAAAGAGGCGCATGCCTCCTGCCTGGGATCCTCCTAACTACTCCTGGTCGTCGTCAGCGGGCTGCGCGTAGTAGTAGGCACCTCCGGTGTAGTAGGGGTCGTCGTCGACGGTGGCGTCTGGCTCCAGGGCTCCAGCATCTGGTTGCGACAACCAGGTAGAAGGGAAAGGGGAAAAGAGGGAGAAAAGCAACCGTGAGTACTCATCCAAAGTACTCGCAAGATAGGAGCTACACTACATATGCATGGGTATATGTGTAAAGGGCCATATCGGTGGACTGAACTGCAGAATGCCAGAATAAGAGGGGGATAGCTAATCCTGTCGAAGACTACGCTTCTGGCAGCCTCCGTCTTGCAGCATGTAGAAGAGAGTAGATTGAAGTCCTCCAAGTAGCATCTCCAAGTAGCATCTCCAGTAGCATCGCATAGCATAATCCTACCCGGCGATCCTCCCCTCGTCGCCCTGTGGAAAAGCGATCACCGGGTTGTCTGTGGAACTTGGAAGGGTGTGTTTTATTAAGTATCCGGTTCTAGTTGTCATAAGGTCAAGGTACAACTCCAAGTCGTCCTGTTACCGAAGATCACAGCTATTCGAATAGATTAACTTCCATGCAGGGGTGCACCAACTTACCCAACACGCTTGATCCCATTTGGCCGGACACACTTTCCTGGGTCATGCCCGGCCGCGGAAGATCAACACGTCACAGCCCCACCTAGGCACAACAGAGAGGTCAACCCGGCCGGTGAGCAGACCTAGCAACCTCCATTACAAAGGAAGTTGCGTTAACGCAGTCCAACCCGGCGCGCGCCACTCAGTCGCTGACGTCAAGAAGGCTTCAGCTGATACCACGATGCCGGGATACCCATAACTACTCCCGCGTAGATGGTTAGTGCGTATAGGCTCATAGCCAACTCAGATCAAATACCAAGATCTCGTTAAGCGTGTTAAATATCCGCGAACGCCGACCAGGGCCAGGCCCACCTGTCTCCTAGGTGGTCTCAACCTGCCCTGCCGCTCCGCCACAAAGTAACAGTCGGGGGCCGTCGGGAACCCAGGCCCACCTCTACCGGGATGGAGCCACCTGCCCCTTCAGCCCCCATCTCCGAACAGTATCACAGGTAATGTAACTGTGCAAAGTATATCGTATATGCCCGTGATCACCTCCCGAAGTGATCACGGCCCAGTAGTATAGCATAGCAGTCGGACAAGAGTGTAGGGCCACTGATGGAACACTAGCATCCTATACTAAGCAGTAGGATAGCAGGTAATGGTAACAACAGTAGTAGCAAGGACAGGCTATGCATCAGGATAGGAATAACGGAAAGCAGTAACATGCTACACTACTCTAATGCAAGCAGTATAGAGAAAAGAGTAGGCGATATCTGGTGATCAAAGGGGGGGCTTGCCTGGTTGCTCTGGCAAGGAGGGGGTCATCTTCGATGTAGTCGAACACACGGACATCGGCAGCGGTCTCGGAGTCTACCAGAAAGGAGTAGCGGAGGGGGAACACAATAAATAACAGAGCAATCAAATGCAACACAAAGCAAGACGCGGCAATACGCGGTGCTAGGTATGTCCTAACGCGGTATTATGTGATACCGGCGAAAGGGGGAAACATCCGGGAAAGTATTCCCGGTGTTTCGCGTTTTCGGACAGATGAACCGGAGGGGAAAAGTTGCGTGTTTGCTATGCTAGGGATGTGTGGCTGACAAACGGGCTGCGTACCCGGATTCGTCTCGTCGTTCTGAGCAACTTTCATGTAGAAAGTATTCTAATCCGAGTTACGGATTAAAAGATATGATTTTCTGAAGATTTTATTAATTTTTGGTATTTAATTAATTATTTAAATTAATTCGAAAATGAATTAATGACATCAGCATGATGTCATGCTGACGTCAGTAGTCAACAGAGTTGACGGGGTCAAACTGACATGTGGGTCCCGCATGTCATTGACTGTTTAATTAACAAGTTTAATTAAACAGAGTTAATTAGGTTAGTTAGTTAACTAGGTTAATTAAACATAACTAATTAAGTTATTTATTTATTTATTTATTTATTTTTATTATTTATTATTTATTTATTATATATATATGTTTTTAAAATTATTCTCTTTTTTTAACAAAAACGTTCTATGGGGGTTGGGCCCCACATGTCATAGGGCCAGGGGCCTATCGGTCGAAACGGGCATCGGGCGCCCGGGTGTTTGCGCCCGAAGGGCGGACATGGGGCGCCGCGGGGTGCTAGTGTGTGGGCGAGGCCGCCGTGCGCGACCAGGGCGGCCGGCGCGCGTGCGGGCGCCGGGAACCTACGGCGAGGGACGGCGTCCAGGCGAAGGCCTCGCCGCAAAGGGGCGAAGGGCGGCGGCTAGCAGTGGGCACAGCGGAGCACGAGCAAGGGGACGGGGAGAGAGAGAGGCGCGGGGTGCGGGCATGCACGGGGCGCAGGCGGCGAGCGTGGCTAGGAACGGGGCGACGCGGGCGTGGCCGTGGCCGCGCAGGCGCCGGTGAAGGCAGAGACAGGGGAGAAGGAGTATGCCTCACTGTGGGGAGTAGGGAACCATGGCAGTGGGCTCGACGGAGGTCGGGGAGGTCCGACGAGGAGGAGGACGGGGAGGTTCCGGCAATGGCGAGGCAGCGACGGTGGCCCGAGGATGAAGCCGAGCGTGGGGCGGCGTCGCGGGGGTCTCCTGGCACAGTCGCGGTCAGTGAGGCGAGGAGCACCGTCGAGGGGGAGAGGGGACGGGGTGCGAGGACGAGGACGAGGGCCGGCGAGGCGGCTCCGGCGTCGGCGGTTGGCGCCGGGTCGGGGCGATCCCGATCCAGATCGTGGGGGTGAAGGGGGCGAGTGGGGGCGAGGGGAGGGACCGCTAGGGTTCGGTCGGGGGGGTTAGTAGGCTACGGGCACCGGGGTGGGCCGGCAGGCCGCTCGGCCTCATGGCCAACTGGGCCTAGGCCCAGTCGGTAGGGGGGTTGTTTTCCTTTTATTTGTTTTCTTATTTTCTTTTCATTTTAGTAATTTTGCTTTACTGTTTTATCTTTATGCTCATTTAATTTTGTTTTACAAAATACATATATAAGCCCTAAATTAGTGTGGCTAGTTTTACCACTGCCACAAAAAGTTCACACCTAATTAAAATAGTTTAATATTTTATAAATTATAAAAGGCCTTTATTTAATTGTTTAAGCTACTGTTTTATTTATTTTATAGTTATTTAAACATTTTATAAAAGTGTGGTTCCTCCACCATAGTTACCTACGCGTTATTTGGCACAACCCGAACATTTTAGTTTTAATTTTTCAAAACATTTATTGTTTGCTTGAATTTGAATTTGAATTCGAACCGGTTTCGAACTAACGCGAGATTCGCAACAGTAATCGAGGTGACGTGGCATCATTAGCAGAGGGTTACTGTAGCTTGATTACGCGGGCGTCACAATTCTCCTCCACTACAAGAAATCTCGTCCCGAGATTTAAGAGGTAGAGACGGGGGGAAGGTCTAGTTACGAAACTCTAACGGATCTTCTCGGCCTTGGATGCCCTTCCTTTGATGTCTTCATTTCTCTGCTTCAAGTCACCATGATCAAGTCATCATCCTTTCTTCGGGATCTCCATCGTCCTACGAACGCGACCAAGGGGAAAAAAATTCTGGAAGAACGCATCTCCCCAAAGCTGGGCATCTGACGGTGAACTCAATGGGAAATACCCGAGGTACCCCACGAGTTGTATTTCAGTGAATTCATTGAGTGCAATATACGATGGTACCAAAGTTTCAAACGGGTAGGCAATCATTCGATGACTAGACAGAAGCTGGAATGGGGGTTTGAACAACGAGAATAACATAGTGTTTGATTCCAGGATGAATAATGGTATAGAATTTAGCTCGTGAATCACATACGAAGCCAGGTGCAAAGGATACATTAGAATCCGGGTTGTAAAGAGGAGTCAGGTTTCGATCTTGCGGAAATGTGGGTTATGGGCCCACTATGTGTATGAAAGTAGAAAGGGGCAGACATCTTGCACGGTCACAATAGCAAGGCATGTCAGAGGGTAGCCTGTCAGTTATGTCGGCAACAACATCGATACCAAGGGCGAGGGACGAAGAGAATCATTTTCCTACTCGTTGAACGAGGCGGACCAATAGGCAAGGTTCTCGTCCATCGGTGGTTATCGGAATGTCATCAACAATAGTAATAGGGTCTTACTAATAGAGTTGTACACCGAGGTGTTTACATAAGCAGGAGAATAATACTGCTTAGATTATATAGACCTCAAGAAAGGTTAAACCAACCAATGGAAAGGAAAATAAGATCATCAGATTAAACAGAACAATGGAAAGGAAAATGTGTTTAAACACATATATCAGGGGGGTATATCCTTCCCAAGGGCAAGCAACGCATGATATTCATGACGGGATATAACGTAGAAAACCCCTTTAGGAAAGGGAAGAGAAATTTTCATGACATTACCCATACAACGGTGTTTGGATAATTGATCAAGAAGCATTTAGCATTGGGCTTTAAATGTTCTTGTTGAAAATCGAAGTACCACAGACATGCTTCGAGATAGCATTGACATGGTCTTCAAGCAAAAATCGGATTTTGGATACACAAAGGATCCATCAGGATAAACTCATTAAACATGCATTCAGTTTCCTCATGGAAAAATGATTAACCTTGTTACAAAGGAAACTATAACACTAGGTCCTCCACCCAGGGGGGGGGGGTGCTAGGCATAACATCATGTTACCGGGTCATCAAAGGACCAACATCATAACTCTTGGAAAGTTGTCCCAACCATCATATCTGACCGAGATTCAGATCCGATTGGTGTCATGATACCTCAGACTCAGGATGTCCGAGAAGAAAAGATGCAACACAAATAGATGAAATGACATTTCAAGATTCTCAGGAAATGAACTATGGGAGCGGGTTCTTGAAACAATAGTTCATCATTAAACCAAGGAGGGGATGAGAAGGTGGCTCATGGGCTCAGCGACAATTCATCGAGAACTCCAAACGGATGGCTTCCCACAATTATGTGAACAAGGAGATAACATTTGTCAGATCAAATGGTAAAATGATGTATGCTCGAGGAAAACATGCACAATTAAGCATTGGTTGAAGGTGCGCCCGAAATATGGGTTAGGTTGCACGACCAATGTCAGAATGGTGATTCAATAATTAATAGTCAAAGAATGAATGGCCGACCATTAACTCCAAAGCAATATGGTTGCTAGCAGGGCAGAATCCAAACAACACCGCTCACTTGTTGGTACCCCGGTTGGAATCAACACGAGGACCCGAGAAAGAATGGTGATGTTAATAAGTATCACTTGTATCAAGAATTCTTAAGGGTGGTGAATTTCCCATGACATTCTTGACAGAAAAGATAGCAATACTCCATGGTAGAACATAACATAAGTTGGATAGCAAGGATCTCAAGGTACAACACAAAACACGAACAAGTTTGTGTTGAAGGGAAAACAAGAATGTTGCCGATGATAACACAATCATCGAGGGGCAAGGATGGTATTTCTCAACAAGAATTCGATCAATATCCTTGAAGAGCTCAGGATGTTGATGATGATCATGAAACATTTATCGAGAGGTTTCAAGAAGATGCAATCGATTGACGACGACATCACATGAAGGGAATGATGAAGTAAAAGGTTACTATAACCATAGAAAAGATGCCATCTCAAAATTAAGAGTTGTCTCTCAAGACAAACAATATGATGCGGAAAGTTTGATGTAAGCTTAGAGCACTGTCAGGATTGTGTCCCGAGGATGAAGGATATAGGTAGAATGGTCAAGCAGTCAGCCTGGCGATGATGATGTAGTCAATCCGTTGGGAATGACATGATCGAGTGCAAACTCGTAAGCAATGAAGATTACTAAGAGTTGTCAAATCACAGTGCGGACTCGATCCACTATTCGGTGTTCTCGGTTGACGACAACCCAAAACTCGTGGAGTGACTATGACACGGAAAGGTATTACTCCATCACAAATTCATAAGATGTAGTGCAATGGCATGATATGCTCGAGATACCAGGTGGATAATACTCAAAGGCATATCAAGTTAAAGGTTGAAGTGGGGTGTATTGATCTATAGAAGACAAGCGTTTTAACTTGTGTGGGAAATGGAATCAAAGGAAGAAATTATGGTCAGAACCACAATCATAAATGATCAAACCATGGATACCAAATGAACTCATAACAAGGGAGTAATTATTCTTACGAGCAGCTTCCATGATAAGTTATACATCGTGTCCATGGGCATGAACGCAAGGTTCAAGGTCGACTCCCACTTCTCCAATGCATAACCTTTCATTCACTTCTCACGTTCGATGAAGTTGCAGTGTTGAAATTTTATCTGGCGAAATACCAGATGAGTATGACTCGTGAAAACTTCCGAGTTCACACATATTAAGGAAGGCATAGGTTCAACCCGTCAGGGTATCATGGAAACATATACCACAAGCTTCAATAGTAAATACCACCGGCTCAAAAACAGAGCATGGTTGAGAAAACAGAGGATACAATTTACCCAAGGCTTTATATATCCGTGGAAAGACTCACAAGGTTATTTGAATATGAAGGACGGTGTCGGGTGAAATCCAACAATGGATCGGGCGATCCACAACGGAGCTGGTGTGAGTATCGGTACTCAATCAGAGGAAGAAAGAATGCACGGGCATCATATTATAGAACATCTGAATAATTCGATGCTTAGATAACAAAGAATTATGATTTCCAAAACAAAGGATCAGAAGCAGACGCTCTGATCAAGGATGGATCAGTTGGATAGACCAGAGGCACAATTGACGACAAATAGTTTGTTCGAGAACCAGCTCATGTTCAAAATGACGTCTGAGCCGAAAAGATAATTTAGAAAGGTTGATCGATGATTGCATGCATTCCACACATGTTGAAGCAATAGGATCAAAATGACGGTGTCAAAAGATACTAGTGAATATTGCTAGTGATATGGGAACATCCATAATGTAAGCAGACAAGTATTTGTAGAGCAATAAGCTGCTAAGGAATTATTATTTTTTTGGAGGATCGAATAGCATTTCGAAGACTTTTGTGAAACACCAGAACAACTGGGGATGAGCTGATACTTGGTAAGTGCGAGAAATTACCCGTAGGGGTAGTTATGGGGCTAGTAACCGCAAGGTAGTAGGCACAAAGTATTTTCGGAATATCCGAAGTATCTCAGGGTATCTTGTAATAACAAGAACAATTGGAAGTGAAGCTATGGACAACAAGTGTATGTAGTTATCCATATGGGTTATCGATGGTCGGGAATAACAAAAGCGGTGGGCACAAAGTCTCGAGAGAATATGGAAGAGTATCTCCAAAATCTTCTGGTGCAGCTGGCGATCACCTATAATAAGGGGTTCTCCGGGTGGAAGTAGTTGCGAGAACCTAGAGTCAGAGTTAGTAAAATCGTTTAACCCGAGTGGAAGAGAGTGCAGAGTCCCAGAGTAAAGGTCGAGGAGTAAAAGATCCTAGTACCACCCAAATGGCGACGTGGGCCCGTAAGGCACACAACCATGTTAGTAAAAGTTTTGCAATGTCTAGACTCGACTTCGGCCAAGGAGTTGGAAAGGGGGATTCCTACAGGCAGTCGGCTCTGATACCAACTTGTGACGCCCCCGATTCAATCGTACACTAATCATGCACGCAAACGTGTACGATCAAGATCAGGGACTCACGGGAAGATATCACAACACAACTCTAAAACATAAATAAGTCATACAAGCATCATAATACAAGCCAGGGGCCTCGAGGGCTCGAATACAAGTGCTCGATCATAGACGAGTCAGCGGAAG
The DNA here is from genome assembly GCF_018294505.1 of Triticum aestivum. Lineage (NCBI taxonomy): Eukaryota > Viridiplantae > Streptophyta > Magnoliopsida > Poales > Poaceae > Triticum > Triticum aestivum. The sequence continues at coordinate 579,517,226 of NC_057798.1, forward strand.
CAACAATATCTGAGTACAGACATAAGTTAAACAAGTTGCCATAGATGGCTAACACAACCTGGGATACAGATCGAAAGAGGCGCAGGCCTCCTGCCTGGGATCCTCCTAACTACTCCTGGTCGTCGTCAGCGGGCTGCGCGTAGTAGTAGGCACCTCCGGTGTAGTAGGGGTCGTCGTCGACGGTGGCGTCTGGCTCCAGGGCTCCAGCATCTGGTTGCGACAACCAGGTAGAAGGGAAAGGGGAAAAGAGGGAGAAAAGCAACTATGAGTACTCATCCAAAGTACTCGCAAGCAAGGAGCTACACTACATATGCATGGGTATATGTGTAAAGGGCCATATCGGTGGACTGAACTGCAGAATGCCAGAATAAGAGGGGGATAGCTAATCATGTCGAAGACTACGCTTCTGGCAGCCTCCGTCTTGTAGCATGTAGAAGAGAGTAGATTGAAGTCCTCCAAGTAGCATCTCCAAGTAGCATCTCCAAGTAGCATCTCCAGTAGCATCGCATAGCATAATCCTACCCGGCGATCCTCCCCTCGTCGCCCTATGGAAAAGCGATCACCGAGTTGTCTGTGGAACTTGGAAGGGTGTGTTTTATTAAGTATCCGGTTCTAGTTGTCATAAGGTCAAGGTACAACTCCAAGTCGTCCTGTTACCGAAGATCACGGCTATTCGAATAGATTAACTTCCCTGCAGGGGTGCACCAACTTACTCAACACGCTTGATCCCATTTGGCCGGACACACTTTCCTGGGTCATGCCCGGCCGCGGAAGATCAACATGTCGCAGCCCCACCTAGGCACAACAGAGAGGTCAGCACGTCGGTCTAAACCTAAGCGCACAGGGGTCTGGGCCCATCGCCCTTAGCACACCTGCATGTTGCGTACGCGGCCGGTGAGCAGACCTAGCAACCTCCATTACAAAGGAAGTTGCATTAACGCAGTCCAACCCGGCGCGCGCCACTCAGTCGCTTACGAGAAGAAGGCTTCGGCTGATACCACGACGCCGGGATACCCATAACTACTCCCGCGTAGATGGTTAGTGCGTATAGGCTCGTAGCCAACTCAGATCAAATACCAAGATCTCGTTAAGCGTGTTAAATATCTGCGAAAGCCGACCAGGGCCAGGCCCACCTGTCTCCTAGGTGGTCTCAACCTGCCCTGCCGCTCCGCCACAAAGTAACAGTCGGGGGCCGTCGGGAACCCAGGCCCACCTCTACCGGGATGGAGCCACCTGCCCCTTCAGCCCCCATCTCTGAACAGTATCACAGGTAATGTAACTGTGTAAAGTATATCGTATATGCCCGTGATCACCTCCCGAAGTGATCACGGCCCAGTAGTATAGCATGGCAGACGGACAAGAGTGTAGGGCCACTGATGGAACACTAGCATCCTATACTAAGCAGTAGGATAGCAGGTAATGGTAACAACAGTAGTAGCAAGGACAGGCTATGCATCAGGATAGGAATAACGGAAATAAGTAACATGCTACACTACTCTAATGCAAGCAGTATAGAGAAAAGAGTAGGCGATATCCGGTGATCAAAGGGGGGGGGCTTGCCTGGTTGCTCTGGCAAGGAGGGGGTCATCTTTGATGTAGTCGAACACACGAACATCGGCAGCGGTCTCGGAGTCTACCGGAAAGGAGTAGCGGAGGGGGAACACAATAAATAACAGAGCAATCAAATGCAACACAAAGCAAGATGCGGCAATACACGGTGCTAGGTATGTCCTAACGCGGTATTATGTGATACCGGTGAAAGGGGGAAACATCCGGGAAAGTATTCCCGGTGTTTCGCGTTTTCGGACAGATGAACCGGAGGGGAAAAGTTGCGTGTTTGCTATGCTAGGGATGTGTGGCTGACAAACGGGCTGCGTACCCGGATTCGTCTCGTCGTTCTGAGCAACTTTCATGTAGAAAGTATTTTAATCCGAGTTTCGGATTAAAAGATATGATTTTCTGAAGATTTTATTAATTTTTGGTATTTAATTAATTATTTAAATTAATTCTAAAATGAATTAATGACATCAGCATGATGTCATGCTGACGTTAGTAGTCAACAGAGTTGACGGGGTCAAACTGACGTGTGGGTCCCGCATGTCATTGACTGTTTAATTAACAAGTTTAATTAAACAGAGTTAATTAGGTTAGTTAGTTAACTAGGTTAATTAAACATAATTAATTAAGTTATTTATTTATTTATTTATTTATTTTTATTATTTATTATTTATTTATTATATATATATATGTTTTTAAAATTCTTCTCTTTTTTTAACAAAAACGTTCTGTGGGGGCTGGGCCCCACATGTCATAGGGCCAGGGGCCTATCGGTCGAAACGGGCATCGGGCGCCCAGGTGTTTGCGCCCGAAGGGCGGACATGGGGCGCCGCGGGGTGCTAGTGTGTGGGCGAGGCCGCCGTGCGTGACCAGGGCGGCCGGCGCGCGTGCGGGCGCCGGGAAGCTGCGGCGAGGGACGGCGTCCAGGCGAAGGCCTCGCCGCAAAGGGGCGGAGGGCGGCGGCTAGCGGTGGGCACAGCGGAGCACGAGCAAGGGGACGGGGAGAGAGGGAGGCACGGGGTGCGGGCACGCACGGGGCGCAGGCGGCGAGCGTGGCTAGGAACGAGGCGACGCGGGCGTGGCCGTGGCCGCGCAGGCGCCGGTGAAGGCTGAGACAGGGGAGAAGGAGTATGCCTCACTGTGGGGAGTAGGGAACCATGGCAGTGGGCTCGATGGAGGTCGGGGAGGTCCGACGAGGAGGAGGACGGGGAGGTTCCGGCGATGGCGAGGCAGCGACGGTGGCCCGAGGATGAAGCCGAGCGTGGGGCGGCGTCGCGGGGGCGTCCTGGCACAGTCGCGGTCGGTGAGGCGAGGAGCACCGTCGAGGGGGAGAGGAGACGGGGTGCGAGGACGAGGACGAGGGCCGGCGAGGCGGCTCCGGCGTCGGCGGTTGGCGCCGGGTCGGGGCGATCCCCATCCAGATTGTGGGGGTGAAGGGGGCGAGTGGGGGCGAGGGGAGGGACCGCTAGGGTTCGGTCGGGGGGGTTAGTAGGCTACGGGCGCCGGGGTGGGCCGGCAGGCCGCTCGGCCTCATGGCCAACTGGGCCTAGGCCCAGTCGGTAGGGGGGTTGTTTTCCTTTTATTTGTTTTCTTATTTTCTTTTCATTTTAGTAATTTTGCTTTACTGTTTTATCTTTATGCTCATTTAATTTTGTTTTACAAAATACATATATAAGCCCTAAATTAGTGTGGCTAGTTTTACCACTGCCACAAAAAGTTCACACCTAATTAAAATAGTTTAATATTTTATAAATTATAAAAGGCCTTTATTTAATTGTTTAAGCTACTGTTTTATTTATTTTATAGTTATTTAAACATTTTATAAAAGTGTGGTTCCTTCACCATAGTTACCTACGCGTTATTTGGCACAACCCGAACATTTTTGTTTTAATTTTTCAAAACGTTTATTGTTTGCTTGAATTCGAACCGGTTTCGAACTAACGCGAGATTCGCAACAGTAATCGAGGTGACGTGGCATCATTAGCAGAGGGTTACTGTAGCTTGATTACCCGGGCGTCACAACTCGGGCCCTAGTGACAAGCATTAAGCATAGCAAAGTCATAGCAACATCAATCTCAGAACATAGTGGATACTAGGGATCAAACCCTAACAAAGCTAACTTGATTACATGGTAAATCTCATCCAACCCATCACCGCCCAGCAAGCCTATGATGGAATTACTCACGCACGGCGGTGAGCATCATGAAATTGGTGATGGAGGATGGTTGATGATGACGGCGGCGACGAATCCCCCTCTCCGGAGCCCCGAACGGACTCCAGATCAGCCCTCCCGAGAGAGATTAGGGCTTGGCGGCGGCTCCGTATCGTAAAACGCGATGAAACTTTCTCTCTGATTTTTTTCTCCGCGAAACAGAATATATGGAGTTGGAGTTGAGGTCGGTGGAGCATCAGTGGGCCCACGAGACAGGGGGCGCGCCCAGGGGGGAGGGCGCGCCCCCACCCTCGTGGACAGGGTGTGGGCCCCCTGGCCGTGATTCTTTCGCCAGTATTTTTTATATTTTCCAAAAGTTATCTCCGTGGATTTTCAGGTCATTCCGAGAACTTCTGTTTTCTGCACAATAAAAAACACCATGGCAGTTCTGCTGAAAACAGCGTCAGTCCGGGTTAGTTTCATTCAAATCATGCAAGTTAGAGTCCAAAACAAGGGCAAAGGTGTTTGGAAAAGTAGATACGTTGGAGACTTATCAACTCCCCCAAGCTTAAACCTTTGCTTGTCCTCAAGCAATTCAGTTGATAAACTGAAAGTGATAAGAAAAACTTTTACAAACTCTGTTTGCTCTTGTTGTTGTAAATATGTAAAGCCATCGTTCAAGTTTTCAGCAAAGATTATGAACTAACCATATTCACAATAACACTTAGGTCTCATGTTTACTCATATCAATGGCAAAATCAACTAGCGATCAATAATAATAAATCTCAGATGACAACACTTTCTCAAAACAATCATAATATGGTATAACAAGATGGTATCTCGCTAGCCCTTTCTGAGAACGCAAAACATAAATGCAGAGCACCTTTAAAGATTAAGGACTGACTAAACATTGTAATTCATGGTAAAAGAGATCCAGTCAAGTCATACCCAATATGAACTAATAGTAATGGATGCAAATGACAGTGTGCTCTCCAGCGGGTGCTTTTTAATAAGAGGGATGATGACTCAACATAAAAGTAAATAGATTGGCCCTTCACAGAGGGAAGCAGGGATTTGTAGAGGTGCTAGAGCTCGATTTTAAAATAGAGATGAATAACATTTCGAGCGGCATACTTTCACTGTCAACGCAACAACTATGAGATGGCGATATCTTCCATACTACATACATTATAGGCGGTTCCCAAATAGAATGGTAAAAGTTTATACTCCCCCACCACCAACAAGCATCAATCCATGGCTTGCTCGAAACAACGAGTGCCTCCAACTAACAACAGCCCTGGGGGAGTTTTGTTTAATTATATTGATTTTCTTTGATCTTTTTGATCATGGGACTGGGCATCCTGGTTACCGCCATTTTCTCGTGAATGAGGAGCGGAGTCCACTCCTCTTGAGAATAACCCACCTAGCATGGAAGATACAGATAGCCCTAGTTGAAACATGAGCTACTCGAGCATACAAAACAGAATTTCATTTGAAGGTTTGGAGTTTGGCACATACAAATTTACTTGGAACGACAAGTAGATACCGCATATAGGAAGGTATGGTGGACTCATATGGAATAACTTTGGATTTATGGAGTTTGGATGCACAAGCAGTATTCCCGCTTAGTACAGGTGAAGGCTAGCAAAAGACTGGGAAGCGATCAACTAAGAGAGCGACAACAGTCATGAACATGCATTAAAATTAATTTACACCGAGTACAAGCATGAGTAGGATATAATCCACCATGAACATAAATATCGTGAAGGCTATGTTGATTTGTTTCAACTATATGCGTGAACATGTGCCAAGTCGAGTCACTCAATTCATTCAAAGGAGGATACCATCCCATCATACCACATCATAATCATTTTAATAACATGTTGGCACGCAAGGTAAACCATTATAAACTCATAGCTAATTAAGCATGGCATAATCAACTATAATCTCTAAATGTCATTGCAAATATGTTTACTTCATAATAGGCTGAATCGGGAACGATGAACTCATCATATTTACAAAAACAAAAGAGGTCGAGTTCATACCAGCTTCTCTCATCTCAATTAGTCCATCATATATCGTCATTATTGCCTTTCACTTGCACGACCGAACAGTGTGTATAATAATAATAGTGCACATGCATTGGACTAAGCTGGAATCTGCAAGCATTCAATTCAAGAGAGAAGACAAAGTAATATGGGCTCTAAGTTAAATCAACAATCATGCATATGAGAGCCACTAAACATTTTCAATATGGCCTTCTACTCTCAACCCCCAAAGAAAAGAAATAAAATTATTTACACGGGAAAGCTCCCAACAAGCAAAAGTAGAACGAGAAATCTTTTTGGGTTTTCATTTTAATTTCTACTACAAGCATGGAAATTAAACTAACTAATTTTTTTGGTTTTTCTTAAGGTTTATCAAACACACAAGAAGAAAACTAGAAAAAGAAAATTAAACTAGCATGGATAATACAATGAAAGAGTATGAGCACCGACAACTAGAATAGTGTGTGAACATGAATATAAAGCCGGTGAGAAATACGTACTCCCCCAAGCTTAGGCTTTTGGCCTAAGTTGGTCTAATGCCAGAAATAGCCTGGCTGATATCCGTAGTTATAACAGGGGTCATACTGAGATGCAACAGCAAATGCATCCTGAGCTGCGGCATGTTGGTGAGCTGCCTCCGCTCTCCCCTCGTGTTCAGCTGCCTCCTCCGTGGTAACAACATATCTTCGTTTTGCCTGGTAATCGCAAAGGAAAGGAGCAGGGAGAGTAACATGGACAGAGCTACGTCTCTCAAAGATTAGTCGATACTGGAGGAATTGTTCATTCCTCAAAAGAAAACTATGTTTGACCATCGCGTCATAATCTAAATAAGCAGGAGGCAACTCCATATCCCCCTCTCATGGGGCTATACCAAGATAATTAGCAACACGGGTCGCATAAATCCCTCCAAATAAATCTCCAGACATACCATTATTATGAAAACTACGTGCAACCATTGCCCCCAAGTTGTAATCTTTATTACCTAACACAGCACTCTTGAGGACACAAAGATCAGGTACACACATATGACATGCTTCATCTTTACCGTTAATGCATCTACCAATCAAGAGAGAAAATAATGTATAGCAGGAAAATGAATGCTCCCTATGGTAGCTTGTGCTATATCCCTAGATTCTCCCATGGTAATACTAGCTAGAAAGTCTTTATATTCAGATTTATGGGGGTCATTAACATTGCCCCACTACAGGAGTTTGCAAGCAATTGTAAAATCTTCTAAGTCCATGGTGTAAGATTTATCATAAATATCAAACAGGACACTCTGAGAATTACGTGAAGATTTATATTTAAACCTTCTTACGAATGAATCAGTCAATTGATAGTACTGAGGACACTTATCTTGTAAGAAGTCCTCAAGATCGGCATTACGCACATATGCATCAAATTCATCCTTAATGCCTGCTTTGACCATAAACTCGTCTGATGGCCACTCACAAGCTCGCACTTCGGCATCCCTTGGTGGTTCATCGTCTTGCTCACGCATAGCACGCCTGGGTCCTCTCTTTGTCGAGCAACCACCTTGATACATTCTCCTAGACATATTTCTTTTTCTGAAAAATTTCTGAAATTTTAGTAACTTCAAAATAAGAGTGAATATAACTAAACAAAATTGGTAGCAACTACTCCTACAAGTGCCTAGAGCCTATATCATGCATTAGAATTACTTGGGACCTCATAAATTTGACATGCAAGCTCAAGAACAGGGTCACCTATGCAGCAAAAATTTGCAAAGAATAAAGCACTAGAACAAAAACTAATTGGACCAATGGAGGAGTCACATACCAAGCAACAATCTCCCGAAGCAGTTTTATGAATGGAGCTTTGAGCAAGGAGATCGAAAATCGCAGCAAAATGAGCTAGAACTCGTGCCTGAGCTGGATGGGGATTTTTTGGGAAGAAGATGGAGTGTGTGGGTGCAGGAATAAGTGGAGGGGGGCCACCGTGGGCCCACGAGACAGGGGGCGCGCCCAGGGAGTGTGGGCGCGCCCTCCACCCTCGTGGCCAGGTGCTTGCCCCCCTGTAGTGTTTTCAGTGCCTAAAATCCTCAAATATTCCATACAAAATCATACTAAATTTGCAGGGCGTTTGGAGCACTTTTATTTTCGGGATATTTTTTATTGCACGGATAAATCAGAAAACAGACAGATAATACTATTTTTGCTTTATTATTCTAAATAACAGAAAGTAAAAAGAGGGTACAGAAGGTTGTGCCTTCTAGTTTCATCCATCTCATGATCATCAAAATGAATCCATTAACAAGGTTGATCAAGTCTTGTTAACAAACTCATTCCGAATAACACGGAACCGGAGAAATTTCGAATAACACTAAGTTACCTCAACAGGGATATGAACATCCCCAACAATAAGAATATCATACTTTTTCTTGATAGGAGGAAGAGGAAATTCAAAACCTCCAATAATGATAGTTGGAATTTTTCCAATAGAATTGATGCTATGAACTTGAGATTTTTTCCTTGGAAATTGTACCGTATGCTCATTACCATTAACATGAAAAGTGACATTGCCTTTGTTGCAATCAATAACAGCCCCTGCAGTATTCAAAAAGGGTCTAGCAAGGATAATCGACATACTACCGTCCTCGGGAATATCAAGAATAACAAAGTCCGTTAAGATAGTGACATTTGCAACCACAACAGGCACATCCTCACAAATACCGACAGGTATAGCAGTTGATTTATCAGTCATTTGCAAAGATATTTCAGTAGGTGTCAACTTATTCAATTCAAGTCTACGATATAAAGAGAGAGGCATAACACTAACACCGGCTCCAAGATCACATAAAGTAGTTTTAACATAATTTATTTTAATGGAGCATGGTATAGTTGGTACCCCTGGGTCTCCAAGTTTCTTTGGTATTCCACCCTTAAAGGTATAATTAGCAAGCATGGTGGAAATTTCAGCTTCCGGTATCTTTCTTTTATTTGTAATGATATCCTTCATATACTTAGCATACATATTTACTTTAAGCATATCAGTCAAGCGCATACGTAAGAAGATAGGTCTAATCATTTCAGCAAAGCGCTCAAAATCCTCATCATCCTTTGTCTTGGATGGTTTAGGAGGAAAGGGCATGGGTTTCTGAACCCATGCTTCTCTTTCTCTACCGTGCTTCCTAGCAACAAAATCTCTCTTATCATAATGTTGATTCTTTGATTGTGGATTATCAAGATCAACAGCAGGTTCAATCTCTACATCATTATTTTTGCTAGGTTGAGCATTAACATGAACATTATCATTAACACTTGGTTCTTGTTCATCACCAGATTGTGTTTCAGCATCAGAAATAGAAATATCATTGGGATTCTCATGTGTGTCTACAATAGGTTCACTAGAAGCATGCAAAGTCCTATCGTTTTTCTTTTTCTTCTTTTTACAAGAACTAGATGCCTCTAAATTATTTCTTTGAGAATCCTGCTCGATTCTCTTAGGGTGGCCTTCAGGATACAAAGGTTCCTGAGTCATTCTACCCATTCTAGTAGCCACTCTAACAGCAAAGTCATGTTTATTGTTTAATTCATCAAGCAAATCACTTTGAGATTTAAGTACTTGCTCAGCTTGAGTGGTAACCATAGAAGTATATTTGCTAATAAGTTTAAGTTCACCTTTAACTCTAGCCATATAATCACTCAGGCGTCCTATTTCAAAAGCATTATTCTTTAATTCTCTACCAACATAAGCATTAAAACTTTCTTGTCTAGCCATAAAGTCATAAAATTCATCTAACATTGGGCTATGAAATTTAGTAGACGGGATTTCAACTTTATCATATATATAGAGAGAATTTACCTCTACTACCTGTGTCGGGTTATCAAGACAATGTGTTTCTTCAACAGACGGTATATTAAGACCATGTATTTCTTCAATAGGTGGTAAATTCTTAACATCTTCAGCTTTAATACCTTTTTCTTTCATTGATTTCTTTGCCTCTTGCATATCTTCAGGACTGAGAAATAGAACTCCCCTCTTCTTCAGAGTAGGTTTAGGAATAGGCTCAGGAGTTGGCTCAATTGGCTCAGGAATTGCCTCAGGAATTGGCTCGGGGAGAGTCCAATTATTTTCATTAGTCAACATACTATTCAATAACAATTCAGCTTGGTCGACTGTTCTTTCCCTGAAAACACAACCAACACAACTATCCAAGTAGTCCTTGGAAGCATCGGTTAGTCCATTATAAAAGATATCAAGTATTTCATTTTTCTTAAGAGGATGATCAGGCAAATAAGCATTAAGTAATCGGAGAAGCCTCCCCAAGCTTGTGGGAGACTCTCTTCTTTGATTTGCACAAATTATATATTTCCCGCAAGGCAGTTTGTTTCTTATGAGCAGGGAAATATTTAGCAGAGAAGTAATAAATCATATCCCGGGGACTACGCACATAACCATGATCAAGAGAATTAAACCAAGTCTTAGCATCACCCTTTAATGAGAACAGAAATATCTTAAGAATATAATAATAGTGAGACTTCTCATCATTAGTAAACAGGGTGGCTATATCATTCAACTTGGTAAGATGTGCCACAACAGTTTCAGATTCATAGCCATAAAAAGGATCAGATTCAACCAAAGTAATTCTTCCAGGATCAATAGAGAATTCATAATCCTTATCAGTAACACAGATAGGTGAAGTAGCAAAAGCGGGGTCAAGTTTCATTCTAGCATTAAGAGATTGCTGCTTCCATTTAGCTAATAACTTCTTAAGATCATATCTATCTTTGCAAGCAAAGATAGCTCTAGTAGCTTCCTCATCCATAACATAACCCTCAGGAACAACAGGTAATTCATAATTAGGGGGAGAACTTTCATCATCACTATCATCAATAATAGCATCTTCAATAATTTCATTCTCTCTAACCCTAGCAAGTTGTTCATCAAGAAATTCACCCAATGGCAATGTAGTATCACGCACAGAAGTAGTTTCATCATAAGTATCATGCATAGCAGAAGTGGCATCATCAATAACATGCGACATTTCAGAATTCAAAGCAGTAGCAGGTTTAGGTGTCACAAGCTTACTCAAAACAGAAGGAGAATCTAGTGCAGAGCTAGATGGCAGTTCCTTACCTCCCCTCGTAGTTGAGGGAAAAATCTTTGTTCTTTCGTATTTCAAGTTCCTCATAGTGATCAACAGATATAAATCCCAAGTGACTCAAAGAATAGAGCTATGCTCCCCGGCAACAGCGCCAGAAATTAGTCTTGATAACCCACAAGTGTAGGGGATCGTAGCAGATTTCGAGGGTAGAGTATTCAACCCAAATTTATTGATTCGACACAAGGGGAGCCAAAGAATATTCTTAAGTATTAGCAGTTGAGTTGTCAATTCAACCACACCTGGATAACTTAGTATCTGCAACAAAGTATTTAGTAGCAAAGTAGTATGATAGTAATGGTAATAGTGGCAAAAAGTAAAGATAGCAGTTTTGTAGTAATTGTAACAGTAGCAACGGAAAAGTAAATAAGCAAAGCACAATATGTGAAAAGCTCGTAGGCATTGGATCAGTGATGGATAATTATGTCGGATGCGATTCCTCATGTAATAGTTATAACATAGGGTGACACAGAACTAGCTCCAGTTCATCAATGAAATGTAGGCATGTATTCCGAATATAGTCATACATGCTTATGGAAAAGAACTTGCATGAAATCTTTTGTCCTACCCTCCCGTGGCAGCAGGGTCCTAGTGGAAACTAAGGGATATTAAGGCCTCCTTTTAATAGAGAACCAGAACAAAGCATTAGCACATAGTGAATACATGAACTCCTCAAACTATGGTCATCACCGAGAAGTATCCCGATTATTGTCACTTCGGGGTTGTCGGATCATAACACATAATAGGTGACTATAGAATTGCAAGATAGGATCAAGAACTCACATATATTCATGAAAACATAATAGGTTCAGATCTGAAATCATGGCACTCGGGCCCTAGTGACAAGCATTAAGCATAGCAAAGTCATAGCAACATCAATCTCAGAACATAGTGGATACTAGGGATCAAACCCTAACAAAACTAACTTTATTACATGGTAAATCTCATCCAACCCATCACCGTCCAGCAAGCCTAGGATGGAATTACTCACGCATGGCGGTGAGCATCATGAAATTGGTGATGGAGGATGGTTGATGATGACGACGGCGATGAATCCCCCTCTCCGGAGCCCCGAACGGACTCCAGATCAGCCCTCCCGAGAGAGATTAGGGCTTGGGGGAGGCTCCGTATCGTAAAACGTGATGAAACTTTCTCTCTGATTTTTTCCCCGTGAAATGGAATATATGGAGTTGGAGTTGAGGTCGGTGGAGCATCAGGGGGCCCACGAGACAGGGGGGCGCGCCCAGGGGGGAGGGCGCGCCCCCACCCTCGTGGATAGGGTGTGGCCCCCCTGGCCTTGATTCTTTCGCCAGTATTTTTTATATTTTCCAAAAGTTATCTCTGTGGATTTTTAGGTCATTCCGAGAACTTATGTTTTCTGCACAATAAACAACACCATGGTAGTTCTGCTAAAAACAGCGTCAGTCCGGGTTAGTTTCATTCAAATCATGCAAGTTAGAGTCCAAAACAAGGGCAAAAGTGTTTGGAAAAGTAGATACGTTGGAGACGTATCAGGCTTCATTGGCCTCTTTTTTGTATTTTGGCTTCTTTGGCCTCTTTTTTTTCTGTTTTCTTTTTATCTCCTCACATGGGATAATGCCTTAATAATGATGATCATCACACTTCTATTTACTTACAACTTGAAAAAATGAACAAAAATATGGCTCTATGTGAATGCCTCCGGCGGTGTACCGGGATGTGCAATGAATCAAGAGTGACATTTATGAAAGAATTATGAAAGGTGGCTTTGCCACAAATATGATGTCAACTACATGATCATGCAAAGCAATATGACAATGACGAAACGTGTCATAGTAAACAGAACGGTGGAAAGTTGCATGACAATATATCTCAGAATGGCTACGGAAATGCCATAATAGGTAGGTATGGTGGCTGTTTTGAGGAAGGTATATGGTGGGTGTATGGTATGTATCGGTGAAAGTCGCACGACACAAGAGAGGCTAGCAATGGTGGAAGGGTGGGAGTGCGTATAATCTATGGACTCAACATTAGTCATAAAGAACTCATAATGATTGCAAAAATCTATTAGTCATTGAAACCAAGCACTACGCGCATGCTCGTAGGGGAAGGGTTGATAGGAGTTAACCATAGCGCGATCCCGACCTCCACACAAAGGATGACAATCAAAAAATACTTCATGCTCCAACTTCGTTACATAACGGTTCACCATACGTGCATGCTACAGGACTCACAAACCGCAACACAAGTATTTCTCAAATTCACAATTACTCCACTAGCATGACTCTAATATAACAATCCTCATATCTCAAAACAATCATAAAGAATCAAACTTCTCATAGTATTCAATGCACTTTGTATGAAAGTTTTTATTATATCCCTCTTGGATGCTCATCATATTAGGACTAAATTCATAACCTAAGCAAATTACCATGCTATTTAAGACTGTCAAAATAATATAAGTGAAGCATGAGAGTTCATCAATTTCTTCATAATAAAACCACCGCCGTGCTCTAAAAAGATATAAGTGAAGCACTAGAGCAAATGACAAACTACTCCAAAAGATATAAGTGAAGATCAATGAGTAGTCGAATAATTGTGCAACTATGTGAAGACTCTCTAACATTCAAGAATTTCAGATATTGGGATATTAGTCAAACAGCAAGCAAAACAAAATAAAATGACATTGCAAGGATAGCACATATCATGTGAAGAAGCAAAAACTTAGGCTCAACCAAAACTGACCGATCATTGTTGAAGAAGAAAGGTGGGATGCCAACCGGGACATCCCCAAGCTTAGATGCTTGAGACTTCTTGAAATATTAATTAGGGATGCCTTGGGCATCCCCAAGCTTGAGCTTTTGTGTCTCCTTAATTCCTTTCATATCATAGTTTCCCGGAATCTTAAAAACTTCATCCACACAAAACTCAACAAGAACTCGTGAGATAAGTTAGTATAAATCAACGCAAAACCTTATCATGCTCTACTGTAGAAAATCACTAAAATTATAATTTGAAATTGCATACTAAATGCCTCTGTGTATTTAATAGTTCTATCCTCAAATAGAATCATTAAACAAGCAAACATATGCAAACATAACAGCGATCTGTCTAAACAGAACAGTCTGTAAAGAATGCAAGAGGAATCATACTTATTTAACTCAAACAATTCTGAATATTTACCACACTGTGGAGCATTTATCATAGCTTATTCTGCAAAAAATTCAACATTTTATCACATACTAACTTTTCTAGGGAATTTTTGCAATAGCGACAAACTTTCAGTTTTGAAACAGCAACTCATATATTTGCAAATTGTGCATGGTGAAGGCTATCCTTGAAACTTTTATTGAAATAAAAGATACAAAACCTTATTCTAAATAATCAATAAGAAAATATAAACAAAATAAAATGACACTACAAGCAAAACACATATCATGTGGTGAATAAAAATATAGCTCCAAGTAAGGTTACCAATGAACTAAGACGAAAGAGGGGATGCTATCCGGGGCATCCCCAAGCTTAGTTGCTTGCTTGTCCTTGAATATTACCTTGGGGTGCCTTGGGCATCCCCATGGTTAAGCTCTTGCCACTCCTTATTCCATAGTCCATAGAAACTTCACCAAAAACTTGAAAACTTCACAACACAAAACTCAACAGAAAATCTTATGAGCTCCATTAGTTTAAGAAAATAAATCACCACTTAGGTACTGTTGTGAACTCATTCTATATTCATATTGGTGTTATATCTAATGTATTCCAACTTCTCCATGGTTCATACCCTCTGATACTACTCATAGATTAATCAAAATAAGCAAACAACACATAGAAAACAAAATCTGTCCAAAACAGAACAATCTATAGTAATTTGTAACTCTCTTATACTTATGTAACTCCAAATGTTTTGGAAAATTAGGACAGCCTGGGAAATTTTTCTACCAATCAGATGCAAAAAGAATCAGATCAAAAGAACACTTCTGTGAATTATGAAAATTATTTTCCCCAGCGCAAAAGTTTCTGTTTCTCAGCAAGATCAAAACAACTATCACCGTAAGCCATCCCAAAGGTCTTAATTGGCACTTTACTAAGACAAAAGCTATAAAACATGATTACTACAATAGCTTAATCATGTGGACACACCAAAACAGTAGGTATAAATGTTGGGTTGTCTCCCAACAAGCGCTTTTCTTTATTGCCTTTCTAGCTAGGCATGATGATTTCAATGATGCTCACATAAAAGATAAGAATTGGAACATAGTGGGAGCATCATGAAGAATATGACTAGCACATTTGTAAGTGCATCTAGTGCCCCTTAGTGATTTTGGTGTATTGAAGACTTATAGGTTAAGGGTCTAATGCGTTTGTGAGTATACACAGGTCTATAAGTCTATGAGGAGTTTGATATTTACAGAGAAAGTCGACCCCTAAAAATGAAGTTCTTCAACTGAAGACTTTGATATTCTGAAGACTTTCTAAAGACTTTGAAAGTGAAGAAATTGGTGTGACCTTGAAGACTTGGTATTCATTTGTGGAACATGAAGCGTGAAGACTTTTGTTTTCGTAGTTTCATTTTCTCTTTCTTGAGTCATAGGAAACACCGTACTGTTAAAGGGGGTCGAGGAAATACTAAGGAAAAATTTCCATGTGATGCTCAACTCAAAATCCTACACCTACCAATCCCTTTGAGTGAAGCCTTTGGAAATCTCATACAGTTCAGTCACTTTCTTCAGTGACAGAGACGAAGTTCTTCTGGTCGCTGATGAATTTGTTCTGACTGAGGAGTTAGGAATTCGTCAGTGCGAATTACCTACACAGTGAGGAACATGATAGCCCTGAGGAATTTGAGAGTCAAATTTCTGCCCTTTGCTGAGCTGCGCGCCAGCTATCCAAAATATCTTATCCACCTAACGGTCATATCATTGAGGGGCATTTATGTCTTATCATGTCGGGCTGCTCCCTAGGCTATAAATAGCCGCCCCTTACAACCACTAGCTGGTTGGCTGCTCCGAGAGAACTTGACACTTGTCATTTGAGAGCAACCCATCCTCCGAGGAATTTGAGCAAAAATCATCGAGTGAGGAAAACCCAAAACCAAACCCCTACAAACCCAAAGTGATTGAGCAACACTGAAGAAATTGATCCTGCGTGGATCCGACGCTTGTTACCTTTGAAGACTGTGCTTCTTCCAGACGGTTAGGCGTGAAGGTCTAGAGTATCCAAGAGGAATTGTGGATCACCGAGTGACCAAGTCTGTGAAGGTTTGGAAGTCGCTTGAAGACATACCACGAGTGATTGGACGAGGTCTGTGTGACCTTAGATCAAGGAGAATACGGTGAGGACTGGGTGTCTTGAGCTGCGTGCTCAGCGACTGGGTGTCCGGGACTGTGTGTCCTCGAGTTTAAATACTCAGCCGCTCCAACCAGACGTACAACTGAGACAGCAGTTGGAACTGGTCTACCAAATCATTGTCTTCACCAACCTAACTGGTTCTATTTCCTCAACCCTTTCATTTCCTCATTACTGTGTTGAGTGTTTGTTCATATCTGTGTTTGAAGACTTTGACTGAAGACTTTCTCAATTTCCTCAATTCAATTTCTTTAGTCTGTTTGTCTTCATCTTGTGTTATCCTGTGATTACGCTTTCTGTACTCTGTGCTAGTCTTCATTTCATCATGATGACCATGCTTCTATTCTGTTATGCTTATTTCTGAGTACTTATTCCGCTGCTAATAGTTCTTCGCTAAGGAATTTCCTCACCGGCAAATTCCTCAGTGAAGAATTCATAAAAATCGCCAATTCACCCCCCTCTAGTCGACATAACGCACTTTCAATTGGTATCAGAGCAAGGTACTCCCTTGTTCTGTGTGATTTTGATTTAACCGCCTGGAGTTTTAGTTATGTCGACCGCAGGTATGATCAAGGTCTCGGCTGGGTGTCCTACCTTTGATGGGACGGACTACGCCTACTGGAAAAACAAGATGCGAATGCATCTCGAGGCAATTGACAACGATCTCTGGTATGTTGTGGAAAATGGTGTTCCCTCTGTCTCACCCTCACTGAACGCTACCGATGTGAAGAGATTCAAGCAACTCGATTCTCAAGCGAAGAATATCATATGTGGCCATCTGAGTAAAGGACAGTATGGAAGAGTGAGTGCTTTGGAAACTGCTAAGCTTATCTGGGATAGGCTGTCCAAAGTGAATGAAGGAGTCTCAACTCAGCGTGACTCTCGAGTTGATGTTCTTCGGAATCTCTTCAACCGCTTCAAAAGACTCGACAATGAAAATGTCCAACAAACCTTTGATCGCCTCACTGACATCTCAAATGAGCTTCAAGCCCTCGATGCCACTGACATCACTGACGATGAGGTGGTGAAGAAACTGTTGAGATCACTTGATTCCTCATTTGATACTCTAGGTCTGATGATACAAGAACGGGCTGACTACAAGTCTCTTGATCCTGCCGATATCCTCGAAAGGCTAAATACTCACGAGTTCCAGCTTGCTGAAAAGAGAGATCTCTATGGTTCGAGCTATGGCAAACCACGTGCCCTGAAGGCCAAGGTTGTGTCTGAGTCTGAATGTGAGGATTCTGGTAGTAGCCTTGGTGATCCTAAAGAATTGAGCCAGGAGCTAGCACTGCTCGTGAAGAAATTCCAAAAGTTCTCAAGACGTGGTCGCTTTGGAAAATCCTCAAGAAGCAGTGATTCCTCATCAAGTGACTATAAGAGAAGGCTGTGCCACAAATGCAAGAAACCTGGTCATTATATTCAAGATTGTCCTCAGTGGGAAAAGGAATTGAAGAAGAAGAAATACAAGGATTACAGATCTGATGATGCGAAGAAGAAGAAGAAATCATCAAAATCCTCGAAGTCTTCATCTCACAAGAAGAGCAGCTCCAAGAAGGCTCGGGCATTCACTGGCAAGGAAATGGACTTTGAAGCTGAATCTGAGGAACATGAGGAAGAGGAGGCGTCTGAAGAATCCGAATCTGGTGTGGCGAGTCTGGCCTTCGCTACTGCTTTCGTTAGCAAGTCCATCTTCAACACTGAAGAAACTGACCCCACCGACAAGCCTGATGAAGATAATGATGACTACGCTCCCACCTATTGCTTCATGGCAAAAGGTGCAAAGGTACTCAAATACACCTCCTCTGAATCTAGTGAAAATGAATCTGATGAGGATCTCAAGCCCAGCTACTCTAAACTTGCTAAGATTGCTGTAAAACAACAAAGGGCTTTTGAAAAGGTTCAAAACATGCTAGACAAAAGTGATGATATGTTGGGTGAAGAAATGGATCGCACTAAAGCCCTGACTGAAAATCTTCAGAGACTTCAGTCTAGGTTTGATAACCTTCAAAGTCATCATAACACTCTCTTATCTGATCATGAGAAACTTTCTTATGAATTTCTTCAAAGAAAGCAAGATCTTGAGAAGCTAAGAGTGAGTTATGAAGATCTTCAGAAGGAGCGCGATTCATTACTAGCTCAACAAATCAACGCTTCTCAGGAAGAATTTGTTCCTCCATGCTTAAAGTGCATTGAACGTGAATCTGCTAATTCTTCACCTGAATGTTCAAATGCTTCAACTATTAGAAATTCTTCACCTGCCTCGGCTATCACTAATTCCTCATCTGAGTACATTGCTAGTATCACTAACGATGCAGGGCTGAAGGAATTGTACATGACAGGCATGTACAAAAGCCTCAAAGGGCATCAGATTCTTTATGATGTGCTCAAAAAGCAGATCCTCAACAGAAACCCTAGGAAAGAGGGTATTGCCTTTGAGAGGAAACTCAATGCTGATGGAACATATTGGAAGCCTGAGCAATACCCCAAAACCTCATGGGTTGCTGCAAAGGGACCTCTAGTTGATCCATCTAGCTTATCTGGCTTTACATGTGAATCTCCTCATTCTTCTGATGAGTCATTTGACTCCAACTATAAACTGTTCAAAAATCAGAATGGTGAAGTATTTGCTAGATATGTTGGGACTAACTGCAGGAACAGTTCCCCTATGAAGAAAATCTGGGTTCCCAAAAGTTATGTTGAAAGTCTTCAGGTGAATGTCCTCATGACACCACCTGTGAAGAATAGGAACCCCAGAACAAACTCTTCATATGGACCTAATTCTTCATATGGATCCAAGTCCTCATATGGACCAAATTCCTCACGTAGATCAAATTCCTCGAATGGATCAAAGTCCTCATATGATTATCATCGTGCTAACAACTCTGTTTCGCAGGGTAGAGCTAAGGGCTATGAATATGGGCATTATTCTTCAAACCATTATGTTCATAAGTCCTCGAAGAATTTCTCTGCTTATTCATATGCTTACCCTAACCCCTCTTTGTCGGTGTACTAGAGTAGGGGTACCCTAGTATCCCGAACTCGTGCACGGGCAGTTGCAGCGCCCCGCGGCAAGGCTTGCCGGGTGACCGCCAAGACCCTCCGTGGTTCCCTTAAAGACCATTCAAGAACAAAGTACTCAAACCAAGGCCCCGGCAAGAGGAGCTTGCCGGGAAGGCCAACCCAGGCCCCGGTAAGAGGAGCTTGCCGGGAAGAGACAAGACCCCGAAAAGAGGAGCTTGGCGGGAAGGCCACTCAAGGCATACCAAGAAAGCTTGCCGCGATGCGCCCTGCGTCCCGGCAAGGCCCGGTGAGCGACAAGCTCCCAAACACGACAAGACGACGACCGCGGCAAGGAGCTTGCCGCGAGAAACCCCCACTTCGTGCCCGCGCTCCAGCACGCCTGCTAACGTGTCGCTCTAGGACTCTCCCAAGCACACGTGGCAGGAGGCCGTGCAGCTAGGGGTGCGCGGTGGCAAGCGGAGATGAAGAGAAGGCCATCGTGGCAAACGGTGGTGCTCCTAACGGTCACTTTTTGCACTGTTTAGGCAACTCAGACAGGCATTTAATGCCCTTGTCCCCTGCCGTCAGAGTTAGGTAGGGTGCACTGTATCCACAGTAGCGGTAGCTGCACCTACCGCATCCTTTTCCATTTTTACCCTTCTTGTCTACATTGCCACCTGTCGGTGACCCCTTGAAAGTATAAAAGGAGGCCCAAGCGCAAGGTAGAAGGGGGTTCGGCCAGTTCGGCTCATTGGAAACACCAGGAACACTCTCACGCTCAGTCTGGCAGCGTCCATCGCTCCTGAGCAAGAATTCAATACACACAAACAAGCAGCAGTAGGGTTTTACGCATCCGTGCGGCCCGAAGCTGGGTAAAAACCGCTCGCGTGTACCGCCTCGATCCGCTCTTTGTGCGACCTCCGCCCCCCACCGAACCGAAAGGGGCCCTGTCCCCATAGGTGTTGGTGGAATCAGCCTCCCCGACATCTCTGGCGCGCCAGGTAGGGGGCGTCGAGATCGTGCGAACCCGATCCGGCGTGCACGCGAGCTAAATCTTCATCGTCATCACCTACATGCCACCGAAGAAGAAGGCTTCGGGGGCAACAGCCCCGTCTGCGTCGCTTCCACCACCTCCGGAGCAGGCGGACGGTGGAGTGGACGCCGGCGGAAGAATGGACATCGACGAGGGTGCCCACAGCGCTGCCAAGTCCAAGGACAAGGCCGTGCAGACCTCGGCGTCCACACGCCCACCGCGCCCATCTCAGGAAGGGCGGGACCAGCAGCGTCATAGCGTTCGCAGCACCATACGTCCGCAGGCCCAAGGTCAAGCTGGTGGTTCGCGTGGCGTTCAAGACCAGCATGCACGCCAGCATGCTGGCCCCAGTGAGGTGCGGTCGCCTGGACGGGACACTGCTCCTTCTAACTTGGTTAGGAGTCCGAGCGTGTCCCGCTCCTCGCACCATTCACCTCTGCCGCCCACCACGCCGGCGGAAGCCTTGGCGCGGGCCCAGCTACTCCTGGATTACCCTCCGACGGCGGACAAGACCGACGAATGGAGGGCCACTATCCAGAGCCTCATCGGCTTCGCCAACGGCGACACTGCTCGGCAACCAAGCACCTCGCTGCCGCGGTAGGGCAGCCGGACGCGAGCCGATGGCAACAAGACCGGGGGAGGTGCGACTTCCATGCAGTCTCCACTACGAAGGCCAAAGTCGCCGACTCGCCGAGTCCACCCCGACAGCAGCTCCACCGCGTCGTCGGACCCACGAGCTCGTCGCGACCAGCGCCAAGTTCTTCATGAACGACAACAAGAAGACGCTCGAACCCGCATCGAGCGCCGAAGAGAAGCGCGACGTCAATCCGACAAGCGCGCTGGGCCCTCTGTTGACATGCATGCGCCAGGGGAACCAGGCGATCTGCCGTACGCGGTAGGTTGTCCTGCGTTCACTCGTGAGCTGCGGCAAGTCCAGTGACCCAGCACGAAGAATTTCAAACCAGACGTACCAGAGAAGTACGACGGCAAGACGCATCCGTCGGAGTTTCTCAGCATCTACACCATCGCGGTGCAGGCTGCCGGGGGACGGGACGACAAGATCCTTGCCAACTACTTCCCGCTGGTACTCAAGCCCAATGTCAGATCCTGGCTCATGCACTTGCCGGACAACTCCATATCCTCCTGGGCTGATCTGTGCCATCAGTTTGTCGGCGCCTTTACAGGCGGCCACAAGCCACATGGCCAAGAAAGCGATCTTCATCTGCTCGCCCAGAAGGAAGGAGAGCCACTGCGCAAGTACATTCAGAGATTCAGCCGTGTACAACACAACATCCCAGACGTCCACCCCGCCGCGATCATCAGCGCGTTCCATCAGAACGTGCGAAACCGAAGGATAAGGGAGGAGATGGCGATGTGTAAGATCAGAGACGTCAGCGAGCATTACGCCCTGGCCGACAAGTGTGCACGCGCTGAAGAGGGGAGGAGGCTCCCCGAAGAGGATGTAGGAGCAGGAGGATCTGACAGTGAGGATGCCGCCCCGACAAGGAAAGGCCGACGGCGGAACAACAGAAGGAGGAAGGGCAAGGAAGTGCTAGCTGTCGAGCAGTCCGGCAACGGAGGTGGCGCCAAGGAAGCTAAGGATGGTGGCTCCGGCAAGGAGGCCCAGCCTTTGGCGGCCACCGACAAGCAGGACGGCTCCGGCAAGC
Source organism: Triticum aestivum (assembly GCF_018294505.1). NCBI lineage: Eukaryota > Viridiplantae > Streptophyta > Magnoliopsida > Poales > Poaceae > Triticum > Triticum aestivum. The sequence goes on from NC_057798.1 coordinate 579,539,136, forward strand.
AGTATTGTAAGATCCACCGCACCAGGGGTCACGATCTCCAGAATTGCAAGAAGGTTGAGCAGCTCGTTGAGCTACAGAAAGCTGAGTACGAGCGGCGCGACAAGGAGAAGGCCCAGGAAGGAACTGGTGGATCCGGCAAGAAACGCCCCGGCCGGGGAGGACGCCGCGGCAAGGCCAAGCAGCGGCAAGGAGACAGACCTCCCCGCGGCCGCGACAAGGATGAAGATGACGACGATGACGAAGACATGGATGATGACGAGGCCGACGAGCAGGAATTTCAGAAAGCCACAGAGGTCCTGTGCGTTGACGGTGGTGCTTCTCTGCATACTTCGCACCGCCAACTCAAGCAGTGGATGCGGGAAGTGAATGCAGCAGAGCCATCCATAGAGTCACGCAAGCCTCTGAAATGGTCCAGCACGCCTATCATCTTCGACATTGAGGATCACCCTGATCGCGTAACTGCGGTCGGGTGCTTGCCGATGTTGGTTTCACCAACTATCCGCAACCTCAAGGTTACGAAGATGCTAGTTGACGGCGGGGCCGGCTTGAATCTGATCTCCTCCGCGGTCCTTCAGAAACTCCAGATCCCTGACAGCGAGCTCGAGGAGACCGGCACATTCCAAGGAATCAGCCCGGGAAGAAGCAAGCCGAAGGGAAAGATCACGCTGCCGGTCACATTTGGCAGCGAGCTGAATTTCAGAACTGAGAGGGTCACATTTGACGTTGCCGATTTTCCATTGCCCTACAATGGGATCCTTGGCCATCCAGCACTCACCAAGTTTATGGCAGCCTCTCACTATGCATACAACATGCTCAAGATGCCAGGCCCGATAAGTGTCATCTCTGTCCCCGGCGACAAGAAAGATGCCCTTATCTGCGCCGACAAGATCTACCGGGAAGCAGCAGCCGCAGCTGATCACAACATACTTGCCGCTGAAGCTCCCGGGGGGAAGAAGAGGACAAAGTCCGGGAAGAGCTCTGATGCCCACTCCGGCAAGCGCACCTCTTTGGAGTGCTACGCTACCGTCGAGGACGCACCATCGAGCTCCACCGGCAAGTGCAAGCAGACGATGGCAGCTCCACCTGAGACTAAGAAGGTGTCCGCCAAGGAGGACGGCACTGGTGGTACCTTCACCATCAGTGCCACGCTTGACCCCAAATAGGAAAGCGCGCTCGTTGCTTTCCTGCGGGCGAATGTCGATGTGTTTGCATGTCAACCATCTGATATCCCCGATGTTCCCAGGAAGGTAATCGAGCACCACCTTGCCGTCTGTCCTCATGCGCGGCCCGTCAAGCAGAGAGTCAGGAAGCAAGCGGTGGAGCGCCAAGAGTTCATTGGAGAAGAGATCAGGAAATTGGAAGCAGCAGGCCTTGTTAGAGGAGTGCTCCATCCCACGTGGTTGGCCAATCCTGTAGTCGTGCGCAAGGCGAACGGGAAATGGAGGCTTTGTATAGACTTCACTGATGTCAATAAAGCTTGTCCCAAAGATCCATTTCCCTTGCCGCACATTGACCAGATTATTGACTCCACAGCTGGATGTGATTTTCTTTCATTTCTTGATGCATACTCAGGATACCATCAGATCTTCATGGCAGAAGAAGATGAGGAAAAAACCGCATTTATCACCCCTGGCGGCACATACTGTTTTATACGGATGCCCTTTGGGTTGAAGAATGCTGGTTCAACATTTGCAAGAGTAGTCCATGTCGCTTTTGAGCCACAGATACACAGAAATGTGGAAGCCTACATGGATGATATAGTGGTCAAGAGCAAGGACAAGGCTACCCTGATCCAAGATTTAGAAGAAACTTTTGCAAATCTGCGCAAGATCAACCTCAAGCTCAACCCCGAGAAGTGCGTGTTTGGAGTCCCTTCCGGCAAGCTTCTCGGGTTCTTTGTGTCTCAGCGGGGAATTGAAGCCAACCCCGACAAGATCAAGGCCATCGAGCAGATTGAAGCACCGAAGCGCGTCAAGGATGTGCGAAAGCTTGCCGGTTGCGTGGCTGCTCTCAGCAGGTTTATCTCTAAGTCAGCTGAGCGCGCCCTGCCATTTTTCAAAATATTGAAAAAGGCAGGTCCAATGAAATGGACTCCGGAAGCGGAGGCCGCGCTGCAGGACTTGAAGAGGTACCTGTCCTCCACTCCAATACTTGTCGCACCTAAGCCACAAGAGAAGTTGCTGCTATATCTGGCAGCAACCAATCAAGTGGTTCGTGCTGTGTTAGTAACGGAGAGGGAGGCGGATGATGAGCCAGCGACCGCGACAAGTGAATCCAGCGACAAGCAGGGGGCTTCTCCGACAAGCTCTGGCCCCGACAAAGTTGAATCTGCGCAGACGTGCAAGGAGGTGCAGAAGAAGATGGTGCAGCGCCCAGTTTACTTTGTCAGCTCCCTTCTCCAGGGGGCTAGGTCGAGGTACTCTGGTGTACAAAAATTGCTTTTCGGACCCCTCATGGCCTCGAGAAAGCTGCGCCATTACTTCCAGGCACACGAGATCACAGTTGTCACTCACTTTCCGCTGAAGAGGATACTGCAGAATCCAGAAGCAACAGGCAGGATTGTCGAGTGGGCATTGGAACTGTCAAGCTTTGGCCTCAAGTTTGAGAGCACTGCAACGATCCAAAGCAGGGCATTGGCAGAGTTCATAGCAGAGTGGACGCCAACCCCAGACGAAGAAATTCCAGAGACGAGCATCCCCGTCAAGGAGACAAGCAAAGAGTGGCTGATGTACTTTGATGGTGCCTTCTCGCTGCAAGGCGCCCGTGCTGGCGTGCTGCTTATCGCACCCACCGGAGAGCTCCTCAAGTACGTAGTCCAGATGCACTTTCCCAAGGAGCAAGCAACGAACAATACCGCAGAGTATGAGGGTTTGCTTGCCGGCCTCAGAATCGCAGCCGACCTTGGGATCAAGAAACTCATTGTAAGGGGTGACTCGCAGCTTGTCGTCCGCCAAGTGAACAAGAACTACCAGAGTCCATTGATGGAAGCTTATGTTGATGAAGTGAGAATGCTAGAAGAACACTTTGACGGCCTGCAAATGGAACACGTTCGACGAGCTCAGAACGACATTGCTGATGGCCTGTCAAAGTGCGCTGCACTAAAGTTACCTGTGGAACCAGGGATCTTTGTGCTCAAGCTGACTCAACCATCCGTGACACCATCAACTGGACAGAATAAGAAGAGGAAGTTGGTTTCTGGTGACTACTTTCCGGCAGAGCTTCCCGAGGCCGCCGCCAAGAAGGTCCCCAAGATCGACGCCAAGAGTGTTGAGGAGCAGTCTACTCCGGCGAACCTTTTGGTTTGTTCCGTTGAAGCAAACGCTCCCGACAAGTTTTGCTCCGGCAAGCTTGCCGGGGAATATCACGCTCCGGCCGAACCGCAGGTTCTTGCCGTAGAAGCGGATGTTCCCGCAACAACAGATACGCCTTTAGTCCTTGCTGTCGAGCCGCAAGCTCCAGCATGGGCGCAGCAGATTGTCCGTTTCCTTCAAACAGGAGAGCTTCCCGAAGAGCAAGAAGAAGCTGAAAGAGTAGCCCGACAGTCAAGTATGTACAAGTTTGTCGACAACACACTGTACAGAATAAGACTCAACGATGTGAAATTGAAGTGCATTCTTCGGGAAGATGGACAACATCTGTTGGCAGAGATACATGGAGGCATATGTGGTCACCACATTGGCGCAAGAGCACTTGCCGGCAAAGCATTCCGACAAGGCTTCTTCTGGCCGACAGCCCTCCAGGATGCAACTGCACAAGTAACCAAGTGTGAAGCGTGCCAGTTCCATTCCAAGCAGATACACCAGCCAGCTCAAGCTCTCCAGACGATCCCTTTATCCTGGCCATTTTCGGTCTGGGGGCTCGACATCCTCGGCCCCTTCCCCCGAGCTGTCGGGGGCTTTGAGTTCTTGTACGTTGCAATCGACAAGTTCACAAAGTGGCCGGAAGTGGAACCAGTGAGGAAGGTGACATCACAGTCAGCAGTCAAGTTCTTCAGGTCGATTGTTTGCCGTTTCGGGGTTCCTAACAGGATCATCACCGACAACGGCACGCAGTTTACGAGCCGCACCTTCATGCAGTATGTCCAAGATCTTGGCGCCAAGATCTGCTTCGCTTCTGTTGCTCACCCGAGAAGCAACGGTCAAGCGGAGAGGGCAAATGCTGAAGTGCTGCGAGGCCTCAAGACCAGAACTTTCGACAGGCTGCACAAGTGCGGAAGAAACTGGATTGAGGAGCTGCCGGTGGTTCTTTGGTCGATCAGGACGATGCCAAATCGAGCCACTGGCCAGACACCCTTGGCTCTAGTCTACGGAGCGGAGGCAGTTCTCCCCACGGAACTCGTTTACGGGTCACTTCGAGTGCTCGCTTATGATGAGCTCGAGCAAGAGCAGCTGCGACAAGATAACGCGCTGCTCCTTGAGGAAGACCGTCTTCAGGCTGCTATGCGAGCCGCTCGCTACCAGCAAGCTTTGCGTCGCTACCATAGCCGCAAAGTTAAAGCCAGAAGCTTTGAGGAAGGCGACCTTGTTGTTCGGCGCGTTCAGTCCGCCAAGAATTCCAACGCCGAAGTGGGAAGGCCCTTATCGGGTGAAACGAGTCACTAGGCCCGGCGCTGTCCGCCTTGAGACCGAAGATGGCATTCCGGTGAGCAACTCCTGGAACATTGAACATCTTCGTAAGTTTTACCCATAAGGCGCGGTTGCCGGAAGCTTTTCCGGCAACCACCTTTTGTACAAGTCTTGCCGCTGTTGCATGTAATCCTTTGTACAAAGCCGGGCGCAGACCCCGTGCACTAGTAAAGCTCATGTGCCCCGCACATCTTGTCAGTTTTTTATGCTATAATCCTTTTTCGCATATGTTATCTGACATTTTGTGCAGCACTAGACCCCGGTAAGCAATAACGAGCCCAAGGCTCCATATCATTACTTTATTTCTCTGTTTATTTCTCAAAATAAGGAAGGTTCCCTTGCCCACAAGGTTTACCGGGGGGGGGGGGGAGGAGAAGATAATGGTGTGGACCAGGCCGTTCAAGAAAGTTTCTCCTTGCCGGGAAGCAGACGACAAAAAAGCTAAGTTGCTAAAGCTTGAGCAACCAGTTTTTTAAGTTTTTGAGTTATTTTCCTTGAACGACCGTGCTTTGTATGGAAAACCTGTGCGCGGAGGAACCAACTCGTAGCTAGTTGCGCCTTTACTTTGTTTCGAGTCCGCTCAACAACTTAAGTGGGCTGCTAGCGCCCTTACTTTGCTTCGAGTCCGCTCAGCAACTTATGTGAGTCGCTAGCGCCCTTACTTTTTTTCGAGTTCGCTCAACAACTTAAGTGAGCTGCAACTAGTTGCGACAAGGTTGCTTGTCGGTAGCGACCCCGCCAGCAGGCTGCTGAAGTTCCGCACTCGGCGCTCGCGGCAAGGGTACCTGCGCCGGCAAGTTTCCCTAGAAAGCGTAGGGCAGAACCATACAAAGCCAAGAGTCGAGTAAAGGAAGTAACACAACAATTTTTTGCCTAAGTTAGAGTTATATTACAAAAATAACTTGTCGCACCTCTAATAAAGTGTTCTTATGACATGACTGGCAACGACAAGAGAAGAAGAAAACGGACGGCACCTGGGCCCCGGCTAGCCAGAATCACTGGGGGCTGCGAGTGCCAAGAATCGTCCACGGCAAACCAGAGTTGCCGGGGGCTGCAATATCAGATAAGTCTTTCATCCCTCATCATGCATCCTCTTATGGACTGGGGAATGCGAAACCGCGTTTCTTCCCGGAAACTGCCGTGCTCCCCCAACTCTAGGCCCTGGGGCTCATTCCCGGGGCCAAGTTTGGTCGTAGTCGCGGCAGCAAAGGGATGAAACGAGGAGACCGCACCCACTTCATTCCCGCTTCCGTCAAAGACATGAGAAAGGTCGAGCGACATGGGAATGCGGCAGGGCCTGTTGCCGGGAGATGAAATGTCTGTCCGAGGGACACCAAGGATTTGCTCCTTGGCGTGGGTTCAACTCGCGAGAAAAATAACCCAGCAAGCATCCCCTTTTCATTAAAAAACATCCCACTCAGGTACAGTCCATAGAGGATGAAAAACATGAAAGAGAGGATTACAAGTTCTAGATACAGCTAAGGCCCGAGGGCTTACAAATTAAAAAGATAAGATGCCCGTAATCCCTTTCCTGTCCCTCTCTTCAGGAGGCAGGTCAATGAGGCGAAAAGGGCAAAAGGAGCGCCTAGGCGAGCTACGGGTGCCAGAAGACACCAAGAGAACATCCCGGGGGCCGTCCGGAGGCTGGACGGCGATGGCGGCGCTGGGAGCAGGGCTCGAAGACGGGGCGGCAGGACGTCAGCACGCTGTCGAGGGCACCACGCCCTCGTACTCCGACCTGACGGCCTTGTCGCCAGCCCTCTTCCCCTTCCGCAGCCTCCCTACGCCAGCCGCCCAAGGAGACGACCCCGGGGAGTTCAAGGAGCCGGCGACACGGATGATGGAGTCGCCGGTGCCGCGCGAAGTGGCGCCCGATGCCTAGTCGGACCCGCCACCCCACCGCCCGCTACTCTCATCATCGCTGTCGCTCTCCTCCTCGTCACTCTCGCTCGAGGAGGAGCCTTCGCTGTCGGAGGAGCTGTCCACGCAGCACTTTGCCCGAGTGCCGAAGCACCCGAAGACCTTGACGGAGAGGAGATCGCCCTCCATCAACTTAAAATGGAGGGTAAACCCCTCCATCAGGCTGTGGATGCGGGCGAACATCTTCCACCCTCGATCAAGATACATCACATTAGGGGCTGGGAATACAACGCGGACTCGCGTGCCGCTGATCCCACAGCCCGTCATGTGCAGTCTCAATGTCTCGGGCGGGTCCAACTCCATTGCGCGCGCAAACGGAGCTGGAAGCCGGAGGCGACAACGAGGCGCCCGGCGCAGCCTGACGAAGAACTCGCAAGGATCGTCCCCTATATGGACCGCCATGGGGGGAGGAGCCGCCGGCGGAGGTGAAGCTGGCACGCCGCCCCGTCCGCCTCTTCCCCGAGCGCCTCGACCTCGTCCTCGACCTCGTCCGCGACCTCGCCCCCTCCCTCTTCCCCTCATGGCTGGCTCTGCCACCACGGGTGCGGAAGATGGAGAGATGCGCTGCCTGGCGGCGACCCTCGCCGCCACCGATGAAGGGCCTGGTTTCCCTTTCTCCATGGCGAATGAGAGAAAGGGGAACAGAAGCTGAAGAAAGGAGGAGATGAGAGAGTGCGGGTTTCTGCGCTCCCCTCCCGCTCTTTATAAAGGAGCGAGGTGGGGGCTCGGCCGCCCCGCTCAGCGAATCAAGGCACGGGAAGAGCAGGGAGTCGAGGCCAACCCGCTGCCTCTGCTCGCGACGGCCCAGTTTCCCACTTCCACCGTCCGCGACCCCAAGCGCATGGGAGCCGCGTGGCGGAGATGCAGAACCAAGGCGACGGGTGAGGCGGCCTCGCTCCGCCCCGTGATCGTGGGGAGTGGGCGTCCCGAAAACCGCGCATCGGCCCGTCCAGTAAATGCACCACGCCCCCATGCCTACCTCCGTTTAGGGAGGAGGGCGTGAACCGCCCCCATCATCATGGCCCGGCGCATGCTCGAGGGGCTTAGCCCCGTGCACGCCGCCCGCGTCACCCACGACGCCGCGTTTGACGCGTGCCGTTCTGGGCGTGCGCGGTGGGAGCGGAGAGATATACAGCGTGACCTAGGCCGCGCGTGCTCGTACACTGTTTTGGGCCTGGCCCAACAGCGCTCGGCACCGTGTATGGCCCAGGCCCGGGGGCTCCTGTCGGTGTACTAGAGTAGGGGTACCCTAGTATCCCGAACTCGTGCACGGGTAGTTGCAGCGCCCCGCGGCAAGGCTTGCCGGGTGACCGCCAAGACCCTCCGTGGTTCCCTTAAAGACCATTCAAGAACAAAGTACTCAAACCAAGGCCCCGGCAAGAGGATCTTGCCGGGAAGGCCAACCCAGGCCCCGGCAAGAGGAGCTTGCCGGGAAGAGACAAGACCCCGGCAAGAGGAGCTTGCCGGGAAGGCCACTCAAGGCATACCAAGAAAGCTTGCCGCGACGCGCCCTGCGTCCCGGCAAGGCCCGGTGAGCGACAAGCTCCCAAACACGACAAGACGACGACCGCGGCAAGGAGCTTGCCGCGAGAAACCCCCACTTCGTGCCCGCGCTCCAGCACACCTGCTAACGTGTTGCTCTAGGACTCTCCCAAGCACACGTGGCAGGAGGCCGTGCAGCTAGGGGTGCGCGGTGGCAAGCGGAGATGAAGAAAAGGCCATCGTGGCAAACGGTGGTGCTCCTAATGGTCACTTTTTGCACTGTTTAGGCAACTCAGACAGGCATTTAATGCCCTTGTCCCCTGCCGTCAGAGTTAGGTAGGGTGCACTGTATCCACAGTAGCGGTAGCTGCACCTACCGCATCCTTTTCCATTTTTACCCTTCTTGTCTATGTTGCCACCTGTCGGTGACCCCTTGAAAGTATAAAAGGAGGCCCAAGCGCAAGGTAGAAGGGGGTTCGGCCAGTTCGGCTCATTGGAAACACCAGGAACACTCTCACGCTCAGTCTGGCAGCGTCCATCGCTCCTGAGCAAGAATTCAATACACACAAACAAGAAGCAGTAGGGTTTTACGCATCCGTGCGGCCCGAAGCTGGGTAAAAACCGCTCGCGTGTACCGCCTCGATCCGCTCTTTGCGTGACCTCCGCCCCCCACCGAACCGAAAGGGGCCCTGTCCCCATAGGTGTTGGTGGAATCAGCCTCCCCGACACTCTTATGTGAAACGAAATGGTTTGGCTTCTATGCCACCATTCTCGTATGGTGCTCGCAGAGTGATGAACTCTTTGCCACCCCTTCAGATGTGGGTGGTGAATAAAAAGAACTAATCTCTTCTGCAGGGTCAGGTCTCCAGACGCGCCTTAACGTTTGAAGAATTTGCTGGGAACCTGACAAAATTGCCTGAAAGGACGCAGGCGAATCATGATGAAATAAACTTTCACACGTCCTCCTACTGCTATATCTGTTTACTGCTTGATGAAATTCATCTGATGAACTTGATATCATATTCTTCATTGATGAAGCATATGAGATTGTAAGTTACACTAATTCATCTGCAGGATGATCAACCCAAAACCACTGAATGGGTCCTCGATAGTGGATGTACAAATCACATGACTGGTGATAAGAATCTTTTGATGGATGCTCCCTTATCACCGTCACATCTGAAGCACATCATCTTTGCTGACAAAGGCAAAAGTCAGGTATTGGGTCTTGGTAAGGTTGCGATCTCTAAGGATAAACACATGGACAAAGTCATGCTTGTTGAGTCCTTAGGATACAACCTCATGTCAGTCTCAATGCTTTGTGATCTTGATATGGTTGTTGTCTTTGGCAAGTATTGCTGTGTTGTGATTATGGAAGCTGACAATTCCAAAGTCTTCGAAGGCTTTAGGAGGGGAGATTTGTATATTGTTGATTTCTCTACAGGACCACAACCAGCCGTGTGTCTACTTACAAAAGCTTCAGAAGGCTGGCTATGGCATTGACGACTTGGTCATGCAGGCATGAGGAATTTGCACACGCTTGCGAAGAAGAAGCATGTCATTGGCATTGAGAATGTTAAATTCCTCAAGGATCACTTATGCGGAGCCTGTGAAGCTAGAAAAATGACCAAGGCCAAGCATCCAACAAAGACTATCATGACCACTACTCGTCCATTCGAATTGCTTCACATGGACCTCTTCGGACCTAATCATTACTCAGCAGTCACTAATGCTGCATATCTATATGGTTTTGTCATTGTTGATGATTACTCTCGATATACATGGGTACACATTGTTACTTACAAACATGAAGTGCAGGAAGTCTTCAAACGTTTTTCCTCGAGGGCTTCAACCAACTTTGGTATGAAGATCAAGCACATTAGAAGTGACAATGGAACTGAGTTCAAGAATTCCGGTCTTAATGACTATCTTGATGAACTTGGTATTACTCATGAGTTATCTGCTCCCTATACTCCTCAGCAAAATGGCGTCGTGGAGCGCAAGAACAGAACTCTTGTTGAGATGGCTCACACTATGCTTGATGAATACAAAACGCCTCATCGTTTTTGGATTGATGCAATTGATACTGCGTGCCACATCATCAACAGAGTATATCTTCACAAATTCTTTAAGAAGACGGCCTATGAACTCCTCACTGACAAGAAACCCAATGTGAGTTATTTCAAAGTCTTCGGTGCTAAATGTTGGATTAGAGATCCTCACCACAATTCTAAATTTGCACCGAAAGCACATGAAGGTTTTATGCTTGGTTACGGAAAGGACTCGCACACCTACAGAGTCTTCAACATTGTTCTTCACAAGATTGTTGACACTGTAGATGTGCGGTTCGATGAAACTAATGGCTCGCAAAGAGAGCACCTACCTTCTGTGTTAGATGAACCAGCACCTGAGGATTCTATCAAGTTCAAGGCAACTGAGGATGTCATTCCTACTGAAGAATTTGCTGAAGAATTCATTCCAGTTCATGAAGAACATCAAGCTGATACACCTGAAGAAAATGCTGAGGAAGATGGTGCTGAAGAAAATGCTGACCAAACTCCTCAGCGACAACCAGCTCATCCTCGCGTTGCAAAAGAAGTGCAAGTGGAGAAGATCATCGATGACATTAGAGCACCAGGTCCTCTCACACGCTCAAAAGCTTCACATTTATCTAACTTTTGTGGGCACTATGCTTTTGTCTCTATCACAGAGCCCACTAAGGTAGATGAAGCATTTTTGGATCCGGAGTGGATTCAGGCTATGCAAGAAGAATTACATCAGTTCGAGCTCAACAATGTTTGGGAACTGGTCAAACATCCAGGTCCTTGCAAGCATAATATCATTGGCACAAAGTGGATCTACCGCAACAAGCAAGATGAAAATGGCCTTGTGGTGAGGAATAAGGCACGACTGGTAGCTCAAGGCTACACATAGGTTGAAGGAATTGATTTCGATGAAACTTTTGCACCTGTTGCTAGACTTGAGGCTATTCGCATATTACTTGCTTATGCTAACCATCATGATATCATCTTATATCAAATGGATGTGAAAAGTGCATTCCTCAATGGTAAGCTTGAGGAAGAAGTATATGTTGCTCAACCCCCAGGTTTTGAAGATCCAAAGAATCCTGACAAAGTCTTCAGACTTAATAAGGCCCTCTATGGCCTCAAGCAAGCCCCTCGGGCGTGGTATGATACATTGAAGGAATTCTTCGTGAAGAATGGCTTCACACCCGGTTCACTCGACCCTACTCTCTTTACTAAATCTTATGATGGTGAACTGTTTGTGTGCCAAATATATGTTGATGATATTATCTTTGGCTGTACTGACCAACGTTATAGTGATGAATTTGCCTATATGATGAGTGAAGAATATCAAATGTCTATGATGGGAGAGTTGAAATTCTTCTTAGGTCTTCAAATTCGTCAACAGCGCAATGGCATATTCATATCTCAGGAGAAATACCTCAAAGATGTACTGAGGAAATTCGGCATGCAAGATTGCAAAGGCGTCAAAATTCCTATGCCCACAAATGGCCATCTATGCACTGATGAAAATGGTATAGACTTCGATCACAAGGTATACCGCTCCATGATTGGTTCTTTATTGTACTTATGTGCATCTAGGCCAGATATAATGCTTAGTGTTTGCATGTGTGCCCGATTTCAAGCTACACCGAAGGAATCACACCATAAGGCTGTGAAGCATATTCTTCAATATCTAGCTCACACACCAACACTAGGATTATGGTACCCCAAGGGCTCTGCTTTTGATCTCATTGGATATTCCGACTCTGACTATGCTGGTGATCGTGTGGACCGCAAGTCAACTTCTGGCACTTGTCATTTCCTCGGACGATCTTTGGTCTGTTGGTCCTCGAAGAAAAAGAACTGCATATCACTGTCCACTGCGGAAGCTGAATACATTGCTGCTGGCTCTTGCTGTGCTCAACTGCTTTTGATGAAGCAAACACTCAAGGACTATGGCGTCAACGTGAAGAATGTACCTCTCCTCTGTGACAATGAGAGTGCCATCAAGATTGCTCCTAACCCAGTTCAGCACTCGAAGACAAAGCACATTCAGATTCGTCATCATTTTCTTCGTGATCATGTGTTGAAGGGCGACATCTCCATCGAGCACGTGAAGAATGAAGAACAGCTAGCTGATATCTTCACTAAGCCCTTGGATGAGAAGAGATTTAACAAGTTGCGTGTGAGCTAAATATCTTAGAATCTTCGAATGTTCTTTGAAAAGGACACACATCCTAACACTTATGCAAAGTTGATGACTTAGATGTGCAACACATGAAGAAACATTTTTCTTCAATCAATGAAGAATAACACTCTAAGTGTGAAGAAATTAATGAAGAATTTGATTCTCAGAACCCTACGACAATTGTACGTGATGTCTGAAATCATCATTCTTATACGGTGGGTTACGCCACCACAAAAAGTTGAAAATCTTCAATTTGAGTTTTTCCTCAGTTTTGAAATTCTTCAGTTTTTCAAATTCTTCAACTTTTCAAAATCTTCACTGTTTCCTTCGTTTTTCTTCATTGGCTATATATATATATATATGAGTTTATGTCCTCTACAGCATTCACTTATAGCTATTTCTTCAAGTTGCTTTTTCTGCTACGTGAATGTGATCGGACCCTTCCCCCTTTATGCTATACTCAACCCAATCTATTCACAAATTCTTCATATGCGTTATATTTGAAACTCGTTCAAAATCTTCACTGTGTCCTTGTCAGCTGAAGGAATTGCGAACGAAACTTTAAAACAAATCTTATCCAAATTTTCGGTTTTGTCGCTCAAACCGTTCCGCATCCCACAATGCATTATTCTATTCACCCACGATCGTACATGATCTCAACTACACAGTACGTGGGTGACACATGTCGCGAGAAGGAGAAAGGGCAGGGGCACGTTCGTCCCAAATCTTCGGGCGAATAGTTTTTCACCGTGTCTATAAATACCCCTCTCCCCTTCCTCACTTCATTTACTCCGCTCGATCCCTACTCTCTCACTCGAGCTCCTCAAACCCTAGCGCCGCCGCTACTCCATCATCGCCGGTGAGGAAGAGCTTCGCTGCCTCGACCTCGTCGCCGTCGTACTCACGCCGACCGCGGAAACCTTCACTCCGCCGCCGCCGTAGCTGTCTTCCTCTGCCAAGTTAGGGCGTGGGAGATCTAACCTGACGAACTTCGCATCTGTTCTTCTCAGTTCGTTGTGTTCTTCACTTCTGGTAATTAAAAGTTACTTTTATTACTCACTTGGATTCTCAAACTTTCCTGAAAATCTTCAAAGGTGTTTATTCTTCAAACCTTCACACATATGAACACCACACATAATATGATCTTGAACTGTTTCTCTAAGCAATTATTTTCTTCAAGATTCCCTAATTGTGTGGATCTTTGACTATACAACTCTGGAACCTAAGACAAGAACGCTTAGTGAAATTCCTCAAGGTTCATCTGGTCAAATTCCTCAAAACTTGTTCTTTTCGAAAAACCTCCTCAGAACGCATATGACCTCTCCGAATTCCTCGCACCTGTACTCTGTTCACAGGTACTCATGTCTGCTGCTGAATCACTAGGTTCTCATCAACTTAACTCATTTGCAGCGTTCCTCGAAGAAAAACTGCATACTTCTTCAGATAACTCGATTGTTCAAATTCCTCAACTGAAGAATATGGCAGACGGTAAGAAGCCGCAGAAAGGAGGAAAGAAACCTGAGGTTATGACTGCGTTTGAAATCCCTGAGGAAATTTATGCTGACTATTGCACACCTGATGAAGCAAAATTTGGCAAAGAAAACAAAAATCAGTGCAAGGTGCGCATTTAGAGGATTGAACGGAGATGGGCAAGGGAATGGAGGGAATACGGATATGTGACTCCAAAGTACATGAGGAAATTCGCCCTCAATCCTCCATGCCCAAGAGCTCCATTGGCACCTGGCCATCTAACTGACCCCACAAGCATCAAACGTGGCGAGGACTTTCCTGAAGAATGGGCTAAGCGCCAAGCTAAATTGGCAAGACAAGCCAAGGAGGCAGTGAAGAAATTCAATGAGGATTCTGCCACTGCTACTGCTACTGAGGCCTCGGTCAAACCGAGGAAATCCATGCCAAAGAAGCCTGCTCATAAGCCAAGTGCTTCACCAACAGTGCCCTCACGGCAAATTCCTCACACTGCTACAGCTCCTTCAAAGTCCTCAGCTCCTGTGCATCTGGCTACATGTCAAAGGACTGCTGGTTTCTCGATTGCCTCTCGTGTTTCAGCAAGGTCCTCAGCTGCACCAATGTCCTCATCAGGCCCCACACTGTTGAAGACCAAAGCAACAGGTGGACGAGGTCCTCGGCCAAGTCCAAAGAAGAAATAGGTCGCATTCCATGTGCCTTCTGATGATGAAGCTTCTGATGATGAACTTGCAGAAATCATCAGAGACAGACAGGTGAAGGCCGCTAGAGCCAAAGGCACATCTGTGCCACTGCTGTTGGATCCGAGGAAAATCCTCGATTATATTGATCTCTGGCACAAGGATCCAAACACTCCAATGCCTGATTTTCATCTGACCCCTGGACAAAGTCATATGTTAACCCATTTCATCACTGAAGAGAAATGGAAGTTTGAAAAGGCAAGAGAGATCAAGAAAGCTCAATACAGAAAGGATAAGCTCCTGAAGAAAAACGTTGTCAGAATGACACCTGAGGAACTTCTCCAGGCTCAGTCTGAAATTCAAGCCCTCAGCAATGACTTTGATGCCTACTATGCTGATTGGCAAGGAGCTAAAGTAAGATTTGTCAATCTGATGAAGAAATTCACAAATGTTGCAGCCCCATCGCAACAAGAAAATCTTTAGGCTGCAGACTCTTCTCAGCCTGCTGAAGAACATGCCAGCACCGCTGATGACTTTCAGCCTGCTGAAGAACATTCTCGTTCCAGGGCTGGTGAAGAAATTCCAGCCGCTGAAGAAATTGCCAGGGCATCCACTAGTGGTGCGCCTGAAGAAACTGAAGAGATCGGAGCAACTGCATCAGTTGCGCCTGAAGAAAATGAACCAGATTCCTCAGCTCCTCCCGCGCCCACACCAACTCCAATTCTTCCATCTGCTTCTGATGTGAAGAAGACCAAGGCTGCAGAGCGAGCTGCAGTGAAGAAAAGGAAGGCATCAGCTGCGTCAAACTCTTCGGGTGCGAAGAAAATGAAGCCAATGACCAGCTCACTCGAAAATCCAATTGATGTTGTTCCGATTTCCTCCATGCCATCAAAGGACCTTGTTCCTTTTGGAGAAGACTATGAGATCCCAAGCGGATCTGATGAAGAAAATCATTCCGCTGCTTCGTCAGAGCAGATTGATGAAGAAATTGAAGTGGAAGCAATCCCTTCAACCCCAATCATTTCCTCGCATATGCCTCAGTTCACAGCTGAAGAGGCCGGTGTTGAGGAACTTGAAGAAGATGTGGATATTGGAAGCACAACGCCAGTGATGAACGATGACTTTTGGGAAAGTCAGCATCCAACTTCTCCACTCTTCACCCCAATCCAACAGATACCTCAGTCCCCTGCTCCAACTGTTCAAATGGGCTCTGAAGAAACTCATCCCACTTCATCTGTTCATGAAGAAATTCCAGCCACTAGTGCTGATGAACCTGCTGCCGCTGATCCTCAGACTGCACCTGTTGAGGAACAAGAAATTCCTCAGCCTGAAGAACCTGAGCTCGCGATTCCTGAGGTGGTGATGCAACTCACTGACACCCCTCTGCCAAAGCCAAAGAATCCGTTCTCAAGCACACAGAAGTTCAAGGCTGAAGATTTCTTTGCCGAGCACATATTCTTCACTGATTATAATCCATATGATTCTGCTCGCATAAGGAAGAGGCGTTTCTGGACTGCCAGCCAAGCCAATTTCTATTCCTCAGTGCTCTTCAACAAAGACAAAGTCTTCGATCATGCACCTATTCCTCATGTGGACATGGAGTCTCTGCCCGGCTTTGAGCCAGTCCTCAGTGTTCTTCACGACGCAGGACTTCTGAATTTCTGCACTGATATCTATGACTGGAATGAAGAACTCATTCTTCAATTCTATGCAAATCTGCACATCACCGGAGACGCTGAAGACGTGAACTCATGGGTATTAGACTGGATGTATAAAAATACTCACTACAAGGCACCAACAACTGAATTGCTTCGTGCTCTACCACTCAGTCCTCCACTTGATGGTGCTCGTTGTATCTACAACGAACCAGAACTTTCAAATCACTATATGCAAGTGTTGATGAAGCCTTTAAAGCCAAGGCAGGCCCCACGAACCAAATTCCTCGTCAAGGAATTACTCTATGTGCCTCGGACTGTCTATCGAATTCTGACGAAGACAATGAGTCCCATAAAAGGCCATGACTCAAATGATGAAGAAGTCGTTGGCATCATGAAGAATATGCTTTTCAACATCATTCATGGCGTTCCCATCAACTTCCATGATTTCTTCATGAGGACTCTGGCCAATATTGCTATGTCACCATTCGAGCTGAAGCCCTATGCTCCTTGGATTATGAGATTCATCAGGGCAAGATCTTCACTGAATTACAAAGCTGACACTCTGAACCATGGTAGCTACTTGCCTCCCATTGAAGTCCTCAAACGGATAGTTTCATCAGCTGATGATAAAGGCAAGGCCGCTGCTGTGATCGATGAAGGCATTCGTCCATTGGATGGTCAATTTCACAAGGCTGCATCTTACTCTACCAATGACGATTCTACCACACATGACTCTGCCGCAAATACCTCAGCCAAGCAAAATCCTCAAGCCACAGCACCCAGGGTGATGACTGACCGTGAGTTACTCCTTAGTCTTCATCAGAAGGTTGATCGCAATCACAAATGGGTAAAGCGTCAGTTTGGTGCACTTCTTCACAATATGACCTCAACACACAATGCAGTGAAGAAGAACCAATACTACCTTCATGAAACCTTTAACCGCACCTGGGTTGTCCTCAGTCATGTCTATAGCGCTGAAGAACTGAAGACTATGGGTCTCAAGGAAGAATTTGACTGGTCTGCACCTCCTCCGAATAAATTCAAGAGGGTCAAAATTCCTCCACTGGTGGCCAGCTCTTATTCTTCATCGCGTGACACCGATGAGTATGAAGATTTGGACGACACTGCGGCAGGCCCTGCTACAACAAACAACCCCGACAATGCTGGCGCTCCTCCATCGACTTGAAATTCTTCAGGGGCGTTAGTCCTCAGTTTCAATCCTTTTGGTCATTTGATGACAAAGGGGGAGAAATCTGAGTTAGTCTTCAAGCGGGTCTATATTAAGGGCATTTTTTTAAGTTACAACTCTCGTTCTTCTGAAACTTTTATTTGGATCGAGTTGTAATCTTAAACCCGATGGTGCGCTGATACTTTTGTTGCATTATGCTTTGCATGCTTATTCCTCATTAATGACATTGCACGCATGCTGAATCTCATCAGGCACCATATTTCATCATGCATTTCAAATTCTTCATATTATATATCAAATGCGTGTATGAATTACAAGATATAGGGGGAGATCTCCATGATTCAACTCTTCAAATGTGCATTGCCTCAAAAGAAAATTCCTCACTATGCACATCTTCAGGGGGAGTTCTACTATATCTTGTAATCAAATTCCTCAATATCAGTGTATACACTTCATATGTTTATCCCTGTTGAAAACTTAACCTATGTTGTCATCAATCACCAAAAAGGGGGAGATTGTAAGTGCATCTAGTGCCCCTTAGTGATTTTGGTGTATTGAAGACTTATAGCTTAAGGGTCTAATGCGTTTGTGAGTATACACAGGTCTATAAGTCTATGAGGAGTTTGATATTTACAGAGAAAGTCGACCCCTAAAAATGAAGTTCTTCAACTGAAGACTTTGATATTCTGAAGACTTTCTGAAGACTTTGAAAGTGAAGAAATTGGTGTGACCTTGAAGACTTGGTATTCATTTGTGGAACATGAAGCGTGAAGACTTTTGTTTTTGTAGTTTCATTTTCTCTTTCTTGAGTCATAGGAAACACCGTACTGTTAAAGGGGGTCGAGGAAATACTAAGGAAAAATTTCCATGTGATGCTCAACTCAAAATCCTACACCTACCAATCCCTTCGAGTGAAGCCTTTGGAAATCTCATACAGTTCAGTCACTTTCTTCAGTGACAGAGACGAGGTTCTTCTGGTCGTTGATGAATTTGTTCTGACTGAGGAGTTAGGAATTCGTCAGTGCGAATTACCTACACAGTGAGGAACATGATAGCCCTGAGGAATTTGTGAGTCAAATTTCCGACCGTTGTTGTGCTGCGCGCCAGCTGTCCCAAAATATCTTATCCACCTAATGGTCAATATCATTGAGGGGCATTTATGTCTTATCATGTCGGGCTGCTCCCTAGGCTATAAATAGCCTCCCCCTACAACCACTAGCTGGTTGGCTGCTCCGAGAGAACTTGACACTTGTCATTTGAGAGCAACCCATCCTCCGAGGACTTTGAGCGAAAATCATCGAGTGAGGAAAACCCCAAACCAAACCCCTACAAACCCAAAGTGATTGAGCATCACTGAAGAAATTGATCCTGCGTGGATTCGACGCTTGTTACCTTTAAAGACTGTGCTTCTTCCAGACGGTTAGGCATCAAGGTCTAGAGCATCCAAGAGGAATTGTGGATCGCCAAGTGACCAAGTCTGTGAAGGTTTGGAAGTCGCCTGAAGACTTACCACGAGTGATTGGACGAGGTCTGTGTGACCTTAGTTCAAGGAGAATACGGTGAGGACTAGGTGTCCTGAGCTGCGTGCTCAGCGACTGGGTGTTCGGGACTGTGTGTCCTCGAGTTTAAATACTCAGCCGCTCTAACCAGACGTACAACTGAGACAGCAGTTGGAACTGGTCTACCAAATCATTGTATTCACCAACCTAACTGGTTCTATTTCCTGAACCCTTTCATTTCCTCATTACTGTGTTGAGTGTTTGTTCATATCTGTGTTTGAAGACTTTGACTGAAGACTTTCTTAATTTCCTCAGTTCAATTTCTTAAGTCTGTTTGTCTTCATCTTGTGTTATCCTGTGATTACGCTTTCTGTACTCTGTGCTAGTCTTCATTTCATCATGATGACCATGCTTCTATTCTGTTATGCTTATTTCTGAGTACTTATTCCGCTGCTAATAGTTCTTCGCTAAGGAATTTTCTCACCGGCAAATTCCTCAGTGAAGAATTCATAAAAATCGCCTATTCAGCCCCCCTCTAGTCGACATAACGCACTTTCAACATTTAAGTCTAACCCTGTTCCTATGCATAGGGATTTTGTGAGAACACAATTTATGGGAACAAGAATCAACTAGCATAGGAAGGTAAAACAAGCATAACTTCAAAAATTTCAACACATAGAGAGGAAACTTGATATTATTGCCATATGTAAGAGAATATGTTACTCTCTCATAATAATTTTCAGTAGCATCATGCATGAATTAAACAATATAACCATCACATAAAGCATTATTCTCATGATGCACAAGCATATAAATTTTACTACTCTCCACATATGAAAATTCTTCTCATTCGGAATATTGGGAGCAAAGTCAACAAAATAACTATCATGTGAGGCATAATCCAATTGAAAATTAAAATCATGATGACAAGTTTCATGGTTATCATTATTCTTTATAGCATACATGTCATCACAATAATCATCATATATAGCAACTTCGTTCTCATAATCAATTGGAACCTCTTCCGAAATAGTGGATTCATCACTAAATAAAGTCATGACCTCTCCAAAACCACTTTCATCAACATAATCATCATAAATAAGAGTCATGCTATCATCATAATAAATTTTGCTCATCAAAACTTTGGGGAAAAAAATTACCATCTTCATCAAACATATCATCCCGAAGCATGTGGCTTTGTATATCATTAGCATCATGGATGTTCAGAGAATTCATACTAACAACATTGCAATCATGCTCATCGTTCAAATATTTAGTGCAAACATTTTATAAACTTCTTCTAACACTTGAGCATAATTTTCCTTTCCATCATTTTCACGAAAGACATTAAAAAGATGAAGCATATGAGGCAACCTCAATTCCATTTTTTGTAGTTTTCTTTTATAGACTAAACTAGTGATAAAACAAGAAACTAAAAGATCTGATTGCAAGATCTAAAGATATACCTTCAAGGAAGGTAAATAGTAATAAACGTGAGTGAAAACAGTATTGCAATGCTTGGAAGAAAGGCCTAGGGTTCCTACTTTCACTAGTGCAAGTTCTCTCAACAACGATAACATAATTGGATCATATAACAGTCCCTCAACGTGCAACAAAGAGTCACTCCAAAGTCACTAATAGCAGAGAACAAACGAAGGGATTATTGTAGGGTATGAAACCACCTCAAAGTTATTCTTTTCGATCAATCCATTGGGCTATTCCTATAAGTGTCACAAATAGCCCTAGAGTTTGTAGTAAAATAACACCTTAAGACACATATCAACCAAAACCCTAATGTCACCTAGATACTCCAATGTCACCTCAAGTATCTGTGAGTTTGATTATACGATATGCGTCACACAATCTCAGATTCATCTATTCAAACCAACACAAAGAACTTCAAAGAGTGCCCCAAAGTTTCTACTGGAGAGTCAAGACGAAAACATGTGCCAACCCCTATGCATAAGTTCTCAAGGTCACAGAACCCGCAAGTTGATCACCAAAACATACATCAAGTGGATCACGTGAATATCCCATTGTCACTGCAGATAAGCACATGCAAGACATACATCAAGTGTTCTCAAATCCTTAAAGACTCAATCCGATCAGATAACTTCAAAGGGAAAACTCAATCCATTACAAGAAGGTAGATCCAACTATAGTAGAAAAGCTCGCGGTACATGAAGATCGTGCCAAATCAAGAACACGAGAGAGAAAGAGAGAGAGAGAGAGAGAGAGAGAGAGAGAGAGAGAGAGAGAGAGAGAGAGAGAGAGAGATCAAACACATAGCTACTGGTACATTCCCTCAGCCCCGAGGGTGAACTACTCCCTACTTGGCATGGAGAGCGCCGGGATTATGAAGATGGCCACCGGTGATGCATTCCCCCTCCGGCAGGGTGCCGGAACTGGGTCCCGATTGGTATTTGGTGGCTACAGAGGCTTGCGGTGGTGAAAATCCCGATTTAGGTTCTGTTCTGGAAGTTTGGGGATATATAAGAGGTGTTGGCGTCAGGAACAAGTCAGGGGTCTACAAGGCAGCCAGAGGTAGGGGGCACGCCCTCCACCCTCGTGGTGGCCTCGGGACTCTTCTGGTCCATCTTTGATGCTCCGTGGGCTTCTTCTGGTCCAAAAATAATCTCCGTAAATTTTCAGGTCAATTGGCTCCATTTGATATTCCTTTTCTACGATACTCAAAAACAAGGAAAAAACAGAAAATGGCACTAGGCTCTAGGTTAATAAGTTAGTCCCAAAAATCATATAAAATAGCATATAAATGCATATAAAACATCCAAGATGGATAATATAATATCATGGAACAATAAAAATTATAGATACATTGGAGACATATCAGCGCGCCCTAGGGGGGCGCCGTTTGCCCTTGTGGATGCGTGTTGCTCCTCTGGTCCATATCCGATACTCCACGGGCTTATTTTGGGACATAAAAAATCATCGTAAAGTTTCAGCTCATTTGGACTCCTTTGGTATTCCTTTTCTGTAAACCTCAAAAACAAGGAAAAAAACAAAAACTCGCACTGGGCTCTAGGTTAATAGGTTAGTCCCAAAATAATATAAAATAGCATATAAATGCATATAAAACATCCAAAACAGATAATATAATTGCATGGAACAATAAAAAATTATAGATACGTTGGAGACGTATCAAGCATCCCCAAGCTTAATTCCTGCTTGTCCTCGAGGAGGTAAATGATAAAAACATAATTTTTGATGTGGAATACTACGTAATATATTTATCGATGTAATTTTGTTTATTGTGGCATGAATGTTCAGACCCATAAGATTAAAAAAAGTTTAATATTGACATAAAAACGATAATACTTCAAGCATACTAATAAGGCAACCATGTCTTCTCAAAATATCATGGCCAAATAAATTTATCCCTACAATATGCTCCATATTCATCACAAAAAATATTGAAATCATGCACAACCCCGACGACAAGCCAAGCAATTGTTTCAAACTTCTGATGTTCTCAAACTTTTTCAAGTTTCACGCAATACATGAGCGTTAGCCATGGCTTTAGCACTATAGGTGGAATAGAATATGGTGGTTGTGGAGAAGACAAAAAGAAGGAGATAGTCTCACATCAACTAGGCATATCAACGGGCTATGGAGATGCCCATCAATAGATATCAATGTGAGTGAGTAGGGATTGCCATGCAACAGATGTACTAGAGCTATAACTTTATGAAAGCTCAAAAAGAAACTAAGTGGGTGTGCATCCAACTCGCTTGCTCACGAAGACCTAGGACAATTTGAGGAAGCCCATCATTGGAATATACAAGCCAAGTTCTATAATGAAAAATTCCCACTAGTATATGAAAGTGACAACATAGGAGACTCTCTATCATGAAGATCATGGTGCTAGTTTGAAGCACAAGTGTGGTAACATTGCCCCTTCTCTCTTTTCTCTCATTTTTTATTTTGGGCCTTCTCTCTTGTTTTTTCGTCCAGACTAGTGGGGGAATCATAGTCTCCATGATCCTTTCCTCACATGGGACAATGCTCTAATAATGAAGATCATCACAATTTTATTTAGTTACAACTCAAGAATTACAACTTGCTACCTCTTGAGCACTGCATTGGTTTTCCCTTGAAGAGGAAAGGGTGATGCAACAAAGTAGCGTAAGTATCTCCCTTAGTTTTTGAGAACCAATGTATCAATCCAGTAGGAGGCTCCACGCAAGTCCCTCGTACCTACACAAAGAAACAAGAACCTAGCAACCAACACGGTAAAGGGGTTGTCAATCCCTTCACGACCACTTCCGAAAGTGAGATTTGATAGATATAATAAGATAAGATAAATATTTTTGGTATTTTTATGATATAGATTGAAAAGTAAAGCTTGCAAAATAAAGTAGATTGGAAACTTATATGATGGAAGATAGACCCGGGGGCCATAGGTTTCACTAGTGGCTTCTCTCAAGATAGCATAAGTATTACGGTGGGTGAACAAATTATTGTCGAGCAATTGATAGAATAGTGCATAGTTATGAGAATATCTAGGCATGATCATGTATATAGGCATCATGTCCGCGACAAGTAGACCGACTCCTGCCTGCATCTACTACTATTACTCCACACATCGACCGCTATCCAGCATGCACCTAGAGTATTAAGTTCATAAGAACAGAGTAATGCATTAGGCAAGATGACATGATGTAGAGGGATAAACTCAGGCAATATGATATAAACCCCATCTTTTTATCCTTGATGGTAACAATACAATACGTGCCTTGCTGCCCCTGTTGTCACTGGGAAAGGACACCACAAGATTGGACCCAAAGCTAAGCACTTCTTCCATTGCAAGAAAGATCAATCTAGTAGGCCAAACCAAACTGATAATTCGAATAGACTTGTAAAGATAACCAATCGTACATAAAAGAATTCAGAGGAGATTCAAATATTTATCATAGATAAACTTGATCATAAACCCACAATTCATTGGATCTCGACAAACACACCGCAAAAAGAGTACATCAAATAGATCTCCAAGAAGATCAAGGAGAACTTTGTATTGAGATTCAAAGAGAGAGAAGAAGCCATCTATCTAATAACTATGGACCCGAAGGTTTGTGGTAAACTACTCACAACTCATCGGAGAGGCTATGGTGTTGATGTAGAAGCCCTCCGTGATCGATTCCCCCTCCGACGGAGCGCCGGAAAAGGCCCCAAGATGGGATCTCGTGGATACAGAAGGTTGCGGCGGTGGAAATAGGGTTTCGTGGCGCTCCTGGATGTTTTCAGTTTATGCAAGTATATATAGGCGAAGGAGGTCAGTCAGGGGAGCCACGAGGGGCCCATGAGGGTGGGGGCCGTGCCCACCCCCATAGGGTGCGCCTTGCACCCTCGTGGCCGCCTCAGCTGCTTCTTGACGTTCACTCCAAGTCTCCTGGATTGCGTTTTTTCCAAAAAGATCTCTCCCGAAGGTTTCATTCTGTTTGGACTCCGTTTGATATTCCTTTTCTTCGAAACACTAAAATAGGCAAAAAACAACAATTCAGGCTGGGCCTCCGGTTAGTAGGTTAGTCCCAAAAATGAAATAAAAGTGTAAAGTAAAGCCCATAAACATCCAAAACAGGTAATATAATAGCATGGAACAATCAAAAATTATAGATACGTTGGAGACGTATCAAGCATCCCCAAGCTTAATTCCTGCTCGTCCTCGAGTAGGTAAATGATAAGAATAGAATTTTTGATGTGGAATGCTACCTAGCATATTTCTCAATGTAATTTTCTTTATTGTGGCATGAATGTTCAGATCCAAATGATTCAAAATAAAAGTTCATATTGACATAAAAATAGTAATACTTGAAGCATACTAACAAAGTAATCATGTCTTCTCAAAATAACATGGCTAAAGAAAGTTTATCCCTACAAAATCATATAGTTAGGCTATGTTTCATTTCCATCACACAAAATACTCCCATCATGGACAACCCCGGTTTCAGCCAAGCAATTGGTTCATACTTTTTAACGCGCTTCAGCTTTTTCAACTCTCATGCAATACATGAGCATGAGCCATGGATATAGCACTGTGGGTGGAATAGAATACTATGATGGAGGTTGTGTGGAGAAGACAAAAAAAGAGAAAGTCTCACATTGACGAAGCTAATCAACGGTCTATGGAGATGCCCATCAATTGATGTCGACATGAGGAGTAGGGATTTCCATGCAACGGATGCTCTAGAGCTATAAATGTATGAAACCTCAACAAAAAGAAACTAAGTGGGTGTGCATCAGACTTGCTTGCTCACGAAGACCTATGGCATTTTGAGGAAGCCCATCGTTGGAATATACAAGCCAAGTTCTAGAATAAAAAATTCTCACTAGTATATGAAAGTGACAAAATAAGAGACTCTCTACCATAAAGATCATGGTGCTACTTTGAAGCACAAGTGTGGAAAAGGATAGTAACCTTGTCCCCCTTTTTTGGGCCCTTTTGGCCTTTCCTTTTTTTAATTTTTTGGCCTTTTTTTATGTGGCCTTTCTTTTTTTAGGGGACAATGCTCTAATAATGATGATCATCACACTTCTATTTATTTACAACTCATGGATTACAACTCGATACTAGAACAAGATATGACTCTATATGAATGCCTCCGGCGGTGTACCAGAATGGGCAATGAATCAAGAGTTACATGTATAAAAAATTAAGCATGGTGGCTTTGCCACAAATACGATGTCAACTACATGATCATGCAAGGCAATATGACAATGATGAAACGTGTCATAATAAACGGAATGGTGGAAAGTTGCATGGCAGTATATCTCGGAATGTCTATGGAAATGCCATAATAGGTAGGTATGGTGGCTGTTTTGAGGAAGATATAAGGAGGTTTATGTGTTATAGAGCGTATCGTATCACGGGGTTTGGATGCACTGACGAAGTTTGCACCAATTCTCAAGGTGAGAAAGGGAAATGCACGGTACCGTAGAGGCTAGCAATGATGGGGTAAGAGTGCGTATAATCCATGGACTCACATTAGTCATAAAGAACTCATATACTTATTGTCGGGTGGTATGTGCGACATATGCCAACGGGTGGTTAATCATTATGGGAGCCAGTAAGACATCGCCGGTGCCTGGAAACGGGATGAGGCGAAGACATGCACGCCAGCGAATCTTACCCAGGTTCGGGGCTCTCCTAGGAGAAAACACCCCTAGTCCTAGTCTACGGGGTCTCCGCATGATCACTAAATCAATAAGTGGCTACAAGAGGCTCCTTGAGTTGTTCGGCTAGAGGAGGAAGAAGGGCAAGGCTAGCTCTCCTCTTCTCTCTATGTGGTGTTTGTAGTTCTAATGGATCAACCCTTTGCATGGGTGCCCTAGGGGTTTATATAGGCCTACCCCTCAAGGGTACAATGGTAATCCGGCTGGATGTGGGTCCAATCCGTCAGTGTCTATGGTCGCCGGCCGCTGGGGTCTGCTGACTGGTGGGTCCTGCCGGTTGCCGGCCTCTTGGTCAACAGGCTGGGCCCACTGTCCGGGGGCCTTGTCGGCTGCTAGTTACTGTAGCCTTGCTCTTGGTGACGATGACTTTGTCGGGGTAAGCATGGCTACAATATCGCCGCCTGGCGGGCACTCACTGTAGCCTTACCCCATCTCATCTGCTTAATGGTGCACAAACTTCTAGGGTAGGGGCAGGCCAGCTGCTGGAGCCGGCCTCCCCCCGTGCTGACTGGTCAGGTCCAGCCGCCCTCTGGTGGCTCTCTGGCACGAGGGGCCTGCCGCCTGCGGGCCGTACTGACAGCGTGTTGTGGGCAACGTCACGGTCAACGTGGCAACAGTGCTGCGCCGGACAAGGGATGGCCGCCCTGTACGACACACTGTGGCCACGCTCGCTCCGGGATTCGGGGGTGGCAGGCTTCACTGTAGCCATGCCCCGTCTTATCGCCGTTATGTGGGTGCAAACTTTGAGGGTGTAAGACAGGCCCCCTGCTAGGAGTTGTCCACTCTAGTGGCCGCCTTCTAGGAGTCGGCCTACTTTGGGAGGGCTTGTTGAGCCTTGCCGCCTTCCGGCAGCCGGCCACTGGGACAGCCGGCCAGGAGAAGGCGGCCCTTCGTCTTTGATGTTTGAGGGACCAGTCGGCCCGATATTTTTGAAGAGCCAGGGGGAGCCAGTTAGGCTACCCGTGGTCATTTACTCCGGCAGTAGTCCCCGAAGCTGGTGGGGCTTTGCGGCTGAATGGGGAACGAGAAGCCCGAGCAGCTTCCTATTCTGAAGGGCTGACAGCTAGGAGTCGGCCACAACTAGGCGCGCCGTCTGGAAGATTTTGAAGCCCGAAGGCGGGAACCAGATGGCACGCGCGCCGGGCGTCGGGCCAGCCGCCCGCTGTCCGTGTGCCACGCGGCACCTATCGGCTGGGCTAGCTTGCTAGCCCACATGCGTGACAGGATGTCGCCACAGGCTGGGGCCGCCACTACCATGCCTCGACCCACGCATGGATCCTCTGCGGCCGAGGCACGCGGTTAGCATTCCAATCGCAGTTACTACACGCTGTTAAGGCGTGATAATCGCGGGGTCGTGGGGGAGTGGGCGTAGTTAATCCCACGATCCCCACTCCCCGCCCCCTCGGCTTCGCCGCTCCGAGGCTATAAATAGGGGGAGGGTGTGGCATACGTACGCGCACCCACCTCCTCCTCCGCCATTCTCTTCTCCTTCTCCCTTTCGCCGCTGCAGCTGCCCGCCGTTGCACCGTGCTTCCAGCCACCTTGCAGCACCGCACCCCGTCGCCACATGGCCTCGCGCTCGTCATCACGTCGCCTCTCCATTAAGCATTTTGACCCCATGGTGCGCCGGAGCTTGGGACGGCTCCAATGTCCATGAAGACCACATCGACTTCCTCTGCCGGACATGGCGGCTGCCCGGTGAGGGCTAAGTGAAGGTTCGCCTTGCACCGGAGCGGGAGATCTTGCCGGTGCCGGAGGAGGGCGAGTGCGTCATCTTTAGGTCACACTGCCTGCGCGGCCTCGGCTTGCCGGCGAGTGGCTTCTTCTGCGCCTTCCTCGACTTCTACGACCTTCAGCCACACCACCTCACACCGAATACGGTGGTGCTGCTGTCCGCCTTTGTCACCCTCTGTGACGGCTTTCTTTGCGTCCTCCCCACCCTCGAGCTTTGGGGTGAGTTCTTTTACTCGAAGCTCGGCACGATCGTCAAGAGTGTGGCGGCGCAGTGCAGTGCCTTCGTTGCAGTGTGGAGGTCAGTTGCCGACAATCCGTTCCCGCCCATCACACTGATTCAGTCGGTGAAGATGTGGCAGCAGTCGTACTTCTATGTGAAGAGCATCCACCCGGAGGGCGACTGGGTCAATCTGCCGGCTTACGTAGCTGGCCCGCCGACTGGAATGCGGCCTAATTGGTCGTACCGTCCCAGGTCGCTGTCGGCCTCTGGCGCCATAGCCGTTGCGTGGCTCAGGGTGATGGTGAGGTCGGAGGGCCTTACCAGGCCCGAACTTGCTGACCGCCTTCGTGGCGCATCGTGTGCTCCCGCTCCACGGCCTTCTCAGATGATATGCCAGATGAGTGGGCACCGAGACCCAAGACAGATGTGCACCACGGAGATGCCTCACTCGGAGGTAGCTCACTTGGTGAACTACATCTCGAACTGCAAGCTCTCAGAGGCGGAGTGGCGGTTCGGCAAGGAGCCGTACTCGTGCGCGAATCCGCCACCAATGGTAAGTCTTCTTTTCTTCTTTTCTCTTTATTTTCCGAGTTCTCCTTGGCCGTCTTGACCAATCGGCTATGAAACAGAGCGCCCTCCCTGGCCGGGAGGAGAGCGATATGGACGACCCCGACTTGGGGGCGGCCGCCTTGGACGACGATGCTACGGGAGGAGGCGGCGACACAGGCGGCTCGAGAGTCGGGGGCGGCCTCGAGGACTGGCGTAATGATGACGAGGAAGAGGTCGCCCCGCGCCGCTAGCCAGTGTCTGACCAGCAGGGCGCGAGTTCATCCGCCGCGCCGGCTGCCCAAGGCGGTGCGCAGAAGCGCCGGCCGCGCCGTCCATTTATGGCAGCCGGTCGAAGAAGCCCAAGAGCTTGGCCGCAGCGACCAAACAGGAGGAGGCGGCCGCAAAGGCGACCTGCTTCCGCAAGGTTGTGAAGGAGCCTCAAATGGTTTCTGTGTAAGTTCCGATTCCCTAATGCATTCTTTCTTCTTTCTTGTAAGTGCTATTCTGATTTTTCTTCTTCTTGCTCAAAACAGAGCTCCGCTCTCTCTTGATCGGTCGGCCGCTGCCTCCGTGGTTGGGATGGCGGGAGGCTCTGCCAGCACCCACCGCATGGACCCTCGTGCCGAGCTTCAGGCGGTGACGGAGAGGAATGCGCGGGAGGCACGTGAGGAGCAGGAGGCGGAGCAGCAGAGAGCGGCTGCCGCCAAGGCAGCGCAGGAGGCGGCAGATGAGGTCGCGAGGGCACAGGCCGACGCTGCAGCCAAGGCCCAGGCGGATGCTGTGGCCGCACCGCAGGCGGGGGAGGCTTTGCGCAGCCAACCCCCACAGCTCGTCATTCCCCTCCGCGCGGTGGCGCCTGCACCTGAAGACTCAGCGGTGCCGTTAAAAGGAGCCGGTGGCAACCAACCGGTTATGGAGAGGGAAGGGGGCGACGTCGTCGCTCTAGAGATGGAGGTGATTCCGCCAGCGCCGACTGTGGCGGGCTAAGGCGGCCAGCTCAGCATGCCACCATTGCTGCCGGCTGGAGGCGAGCCGACTGCGGGGGCAGACCTTGTGGTCCGGTCTCCGGCATGCCAGCGCGCGGGGAAGGCGGCTTCGGCGCCGTACCCGTAGAGGGCCTGGGGCTCCGGCTCATCGACCCAGGAGTTGGAGGCGGCGAGCATCAGCTCGCCGGACTGGACGCCAGGAGGCGGGACGACTGTGTTGAACGAGGAGGCGCAGGATGTCCGGACCTAGCTTCAGTCGCAAGCCAATGCCGTGAAGAATTCCAACCAGGAGTTCCTGGAGACATGGGCATCCATCCGGGTGAGTGTCTTGCTTTTTTCTTCTTGCTCTTGCATTCTATGGGGGTGCGTCAGCGCACCCACTGGGTGTAGTCCCCGAGTTCCGGGTCGGCTGCTGAGCAGGCGGCCTGGAACTTCTAAGTAGGCTTGGGTGCTGACTTGTCTCTCTTTTTTGTTTGTCCATCCTTTTTGTAGGACTATCATAACCTCCGTGCGGCCGCCTTCAACTCCCACTTCTGGGAGCTGATTCAACGGACCACCGACCTGTCTAAAAGTCAAAGTGAGTATTCCATCTTCTTTCTCTCGTGGGGGCGCGTCAGCGCACCCACTGGGTGTAGACCCCGAGATTCGGGCCGACTGCTGAGCAGTCGGGGCGGATCTCTTCTGGCAACTTCTTCCTTACTGATTATTCTTCTTTGTTGTATTTGTAGAGGCCAACGCCGCCCTGCAGCAGCAACTGGGTGAGGCCCAGATCGCTTTGTGCGCCAAGGAGGCAGAGTGTAGTGCAGCGGCTCAGGAGCGCGACCGCCTGGCCAAGAAGCTGGCTGACCAGGAGGAGAGTCACAAGGCGGCTTTCCAGGCGGTGAAGGACAGCGAGGCGGCCCTTCTAGCCGAGTATGAGACCGAGGCAGTGAACTAGGCCGAGTCGGAGCGGGCGCTGAGTGACGGCTACGGCCAAATCAAAGACATGGTTGACGGTAAGCTGCCTTCCTCTTTTTCCTCTTTGTTTGCCGCATGTTGCTTGGTCCAACTTCTGACTTTGTATTCTCTTTTTCTTCTTTGCGCATAGTACTTCCCTAGCTACTCTGTTGCTGCAAGCCAGGTCATCGAGGCCCACCGCAACGCACGGAGGCAGGCTGGTGCTGAAATCGCGCCAAATGCTCGCCGAACGCTTGAGGAGCAGCTCTTGGCCATCCAAGCTCGTCTCCAGCCGGCCCACCGGATGCTCCGCCGCCTTCAGCGCGTTGGAGCTCAGGTGCTTTCCACCCTCTGGCCCGACACCATGATTCCTCGCACTCCTAATCGGACTGCCGACTGGCTGGAGGTGGCAGTCGGCCGCTTCGGGGCATGGAAGGCTTCTTCGTCCTGGGTAGACGCCGGGCGGGCGTTGGAGTTTATCCGAGCATGGTACCCTGGGCTGGTTCTATCCCAGTTGGCCACATTCCGGCAGGAGGCCCATGAGGAGCTGGTGGCGGTGCGGTCGGCTAGCATTCATCGCGCTACGGTGATTGCCAAGTACACCGACACTAGCGTCTTCATCCCCGACTTCAACAACGACGGTGTTGAGTGGCCGACGGACTGGTTTGGGTTGAACCCGACGGATGGCAAGGACTCGGCGGAGGAGATCGACTCCAGCGATGTGGGTGAGGAGGAGGAGGACGAGGATGGTGAAGACGCCGTGCCAGATGGTGGGGTGGCCAGCCAGCCTAAGCCTGACCGTGCCTCCAGCAACGAGGCACACGCGAGCACGCTGCCTACTGCTGGCGATGATCAAGCCGAGACTCGCCACCAAGCCACTCCTCCAGCCAGCGCTGCCATCTCCGCCGACCTTCCAAGCTCGCCTGTTGCACCCTTGGCCTGAGCGGCCAATTTTATCTTTGTTTTCCAGCTCGTCAATCTTTTGAACAATGTTCGTTAAATTTGCGCAGTTCCACCCACTAGGGGTGTATCCAAACTATGTTTAACTCTGGCCTTCGAAGGCCTTTTGTGTAAATATTATCTTGCATGTGCTATGCTGGTGTTGGCTTTCGACTTTACTTGCTTGAATCTTTTTCCAGCTTTTTCCTTTGCCGCCCTCCCTTGGTCGCCGTCTTCCCAGCCGAACAGCTGCTCTGCAGTCTGTGGCTGGGTAAGTACTTGGTCGTTTGGGAGGGCAAGTACTTTAGCCTTCTTAGATTGTGACAAGGTGAGTGGGAAGCCGGCCAGCCGGCTGCTTAGCAGTCTGGTGGCAGGGTGGGGAGCCGGCTTGTGTTATGTAAGCTCATTGGTCCTTAGCCGTTTTTCATGTGGGCATCATTTCCTGCCTTTGACTCTTGCTAGTCGAACAGCCGCTTCTGCGAGCTGCGACTTTCGGCAAGAGAGGGCTTAGATGCCGGCACACTACTTGTCTGACTGCAGGTAGTGCTAACATAATTCAAGGCGGCAAGTCCTCGCGCTGACTAGTCGAACCTAGTGAGGACGAAAGAACAAGTGTACTAACACATTCATAGGCATAATACTCATCATATAGATAGAAGAGGGTAGTCCCCGAGTGCTCCATTTCTTGTTGAGGCTGGTATACTCTATACACATGCGCCATTTCTTGTTTTTCTTGAGCACAAGGACTGGGTTGGCAAGCCACTCTAGAAAGAACACCTCCAAAATGAAGTCGGTTGCCAGAAGTCGAGCTATCTCTTCACCAACAATTCTTATCTTCTCCTCCGACAGTCGGCGGAGGGGCTGTTTGACTGGTTTTGCATCCGCTCGAACATGTAGCTTGTGCTCGGCGAAATTTGTCGGGACACCCGACATGTCCTTGGGGGACCATGCAAAGATATCTCGATTCTCATGAAGGAAATCGACGAGCTCGCTTTCCTATTTGTTGTCCAGGTTCGCTCCGACAACAGCGAACCTCTCCAGGTGCTATGGGTTCAGAGGTATCTTCTTTGTTTCCGTGGCCGGCTGGAAGGAGCCCTGAGCTTCCGACTCCTTGGGATCAGGCGATAGGTCCGGATGCTTGCCGGCCATGGCCACAACCCGGTCAAGGATCTTTTTCTCAGTAGCAATCACGAGGGACTCGGCCAGCCAGCTGCTGGCTGCAGCGCAGGCAGAGGATTTCTTGTAGTCTCCGACTATGGTGATGAGGCCCTTGGAGTTTGACATCTTCATCTTGAGGTAGGCATAGTGGGGCATAGCTATGAACTTGGCCAGGGCAGGTCGGACAAGCAAGGCGTGATAAGGGCTCTCTAGATCCACTACCTCAAACCAAACCGCTTCACGGAGGAAGTGATCTTTGTCTCCGAAGAGGACATCTATCTTGATCTTGCCGATTGGTGAGCATATTAGGCCGCGTACAATTCCATGGAAGACGGTCCGACTGGGTAAGAGGTACTTTGTCTTGATGTTCAACTTCTCCATGGTGTCACGATACAGGATGTTGATGCTGCTTCCGCCATCAATCAGAACTCGGGAGAAACGAGCAGCCCGCCTCTCCATTGCAAAGGTGGCATCCAACACCAAGGCATAAGAACCCAAAGAAGGCATCACCTCTAGGTGATCAGCCCGGCTCTAGCTGATTGGATTTTCAGACCAATGCATGAACTCTGGATCTTTGGAGGCGACTACATTGACTTCTTGGTGCTGTCGGCGCCGGCTGCGCCTGTCCTCAGCTTGGCTTTTAAAGACGACGTAGGATGCATGCTCATCATGGAACTCGTCTTGAATGGCTCCGACTATTGGGCAGGCGGCCGGCTGCTGAGGAGCCGGAGGCGGCTGGCTAGTAGGTGGAGGAGGTAGCAGCCCTTCTCCCTTGGAGATTCGGCTGAGCCAATGGCACTTCCGCCTTTCGGACGGCTTCACGTTGCTGTGGAACTTGCAGGGGGCATCAAGGGTTTGCTCGTAGGAGAAAGCAGGTTGCCAAGCCGGCCTGCCGCCTTTCGGACGCTTGGTCATACGCTGCCCTTCAGGCTGCTGGTCTTCGACCATTGCCACTTGCCGACTGGTGGAAGTCGGCATTGGAGCCTTGCTCTTGTTATCGTTCTGATGCGGGCGCCGATTGGAGTCGCCAACTGGCGTTTTTGGAGCCGGAGGGAGCACCTTTCCAGAGGCGTCCACCCAGAGCTCCGTCTTCATTGAGGAGTCGGCGGTGGCGTATTTGTCTGCTATGATCAGCATCTCTTCGAGTGTAGCCGGCTCGTCATAGAAAAGTCGGTGCTTGAGGAGGGTGCCTTCTCGGTACCCGAAGGTGAAGTACTCTATTGCTTGCACCTTGTGCACCCCTTCACAGGAGTTGCGGAGCTCGGCCAAGCGCGTCCTGTAGTCGCGGCTGGACTCAGTTGGGCATTGGACGCGCAGGGAAAGCTGATGTGGCTTGGGTGCCCGCTTTTACGTGCTGATGGAGTTGTGGATGAAGACTTCTGTGAAGTCCAGCCAGCTATTGACGCTGTAAGGCTTGAGGCTGTTCAACCAGGTAAGTGTCGTGCCTTGAAGCATGACAGGGACGTACTTCACGACAACACGCCTATTGCCGTTTGCTATGCTGACTGCTGTGGAGTAGTCTATCAGCCAGTCTTCCGGCTTCACCGAGCCGTTCTTTTTGGGCGTGTCTCTTGGGAGCGAGAACCCTTTGGGAAAGGGCTCATCGCGGATGCGGGGGCCGAAACAGGGTGGGACGACATCATCATCTTCTTCTAACGCCAGGGATCATGCTAGGCGGTCAATCCGATGGCGGGCGTCGTTCTCGCCGATTCCTTCGCGGCGGCCGAGCCGGCCGCTGAGTGTCGGGTGCTCAATAGGTGGCAAGGAGGGATATCTCTCCCTGCGGGGCGGGGGAGGAGGCGAGTTATTGCCTCGCTGCTCCACGGATCAAGGGCGGCCTTCTGCGTCGCGCTCAATGGTGAGGCATGTCCGACTACGGCTAGCAGTCAGCTCCTTGTCTTTTCGCTCACAGGCACCGCCTGAAGTCGGTGTCCGGGAGGTCGCGCCGTGCTCTCGGCATGGGGGGGGGGGCTCTCGGCACGGGCGCCGGCTTCTTGCCGTTCTGCAGCCGCGTTGATGAGGTGCTGGACGCGTCTCTTCATGCAGCGTAGCTCGTCGCCATCCAAACCTTCCAGCTCGTTTACTGCCGCCTGAGCGGCACACAGGTTCTCGAGTGGCGTGGCGTAGACTGGGCGGTCAGCACCTAGCATTCTGGCGATTGCTGCGCCGCGCTTCTTGATAGCACCAAGCCAGCTGGGTCCGCCAGCAGGCGGCATGCCAGAGGCGGCACGACCGACCTCGCGCTGATAGGCCTCGGTGAGGCATCTCATGGAGGCTATCTTCTTGCCATTCTTGATGAGGGCAAGGCGGTGGGCCTCTAGCGTGCCAGCATCGGCGTCAGCTGGAATGGGGGCGGACAGGTCGTGCAGCACCGTCTGCAGGGTGTCGTGGGCGTTCCCGCCGGATGCGGCGCCGTGACTGATGACCAGCACCTCGGTGACAGTGCTGCGGCCGCTATCGGCTCGAGGAAGAGAACCATCGATGACCACCACGTTGGTGGGGAAGGCGTCGAGGGATGTCGTGTTAGAGTCGACGAGCATCGGGTCGATGGAGCCGATCGACTCCAGGTCGGATGTGAGCTCGCCGGCGATGTTGAGCTTGCCGAGGAGGTTGATGAGGCAGCTCTCGGAGCTGGTTGCACCCGCGTCTGGCACGGGCTTGTCGGAGAGGCGGACCTCGCCGAGAAGATCGGCGAGGCAGCTCGCTGCGCAGGCGGCGTCGACGCCATGCAACATGTTGGGGCAAGCGCCATCGGGTGTGCCGGGATGGCTACGCTCGCTAGGAAGGAAGAGGGTTCCCGTTCAGAGCAGGTCTCCAAACGATGGTGCACCTGGCCCCATGGTGGTGCCAAATGTCAGGTGGTAGGTGCGACATATGCCAACGGGTGGCTAATCATTGTGGGAGCCAGTAAGACAGCGCCGATGCCTGGAAACGGGATGAGGCGAAGACATGCACGCCGGCGAATCTTACCCAGGTTCGGGTCTCTCCTAGGATTTAACACCCCTAGTCCTGCTCTGCGGGGTCTCAGCATGATCACTAAATCAATAAGTGGATACAAGAGGCTCCTTGAGCTGTTCGGCTAGAGGAGGGAGAAGGGCAAGGCTAGCTCTCCTCTTCTCTCTATGTGGTGTGTGTAGTTCTAATGGATCAACCCTTTTCATGGGTGCCTTGGGGGGTCTATATAGGCCTACCCCTAAGGGTACAATGGTAATCCGGCTGGATGTGGGTCCAGTCCGTCCGTGTCTATGGTCGCCGGCTTCTCCGCCGGCCGCTAGGGCCCGTCGACTGGTGGGTCCCGCCGGCTGCCGGCCTCTTGGTCGATAGGCTGGGCCCACCGCCCGGGGGCCTTGTCGGCTGCTAGTTACTGTAGCCTTGCTCTTGGCGATGATGGCTTTGTCGGGGTAAGCATGGCTACAGTACCGCCGCCTGGCGGGCATTCACTATAGCCTTACCCCGTCTCATTTGCCTAATGGTGCACAAACTTCTAGGGCAAGGGCAGGCCGGCTGCTGGGAGCCGGCCTCCCCCTGTGCCGACTGGTCAGGTCCAGCCGCCCTCTGGTGGCTCTCTGGCAGGAGGGGCCCACCGCCTGCAGGCTGTACTGACAGCCTATCATGGGCGACGTCATGGTCAACGTGGCAACAGTGCTGCACCGGACATGGGATGGATGCCCGGTATGGCGCACTGTGGCCACGCTCGCTCCGGGATTCGGGGGTGGCAGACTTCACTGTAGCCATGCCCCATCTTATCGTCGTTATGTGGGTGCAAACTTTGAGGGTGTAAGTCAGGCCACCTGCTAGGAGTTGGCCACTCTGGTGGTCGCCTGCTAGGAGTCGGCCTACTTCGGCAGGGCTTGTTGAGCCTTGCTGCCTTCCAGCAGCCGGCCAGGAGAAGGCGGCCCTTCGTCTTGGATGTTTGAGGGCCCAGTCGGCCCGATGTTTTTGAAGAGCCAGGGGGAGCCAGTTAGGCTACCAGTGGTCATTTACTCCGACACTTATTGCAAAAGTTTTATTAGCCCTCGAAGCAAAGTACTACTAGGCATGCTCCTAGGGGGAGGTTGGTAGGAGTTAAACATCGCGCGCCCCCGACCTCCACACATAAGGAAGGCAATCAAAAGAGCACGCCATGCAACAAATTTGTTACACAACTTTTACCATATGTGCATGCTACGGGACTTGCCAACTTCAACACAAGTATTTCTCAATTTCATAATTACCCAACTAGCATGACTCTAACATTACCCCTTTATATCTCAAAACAATTATCAAGAATCAAATTGATCATAGTATTCAATTCACTTTCTATGGTAGTTTTTATTATACCCAACTTGGATGCCCATCATTCTAGCACCAATTTTATAACCATAGCAAATACCATGCTGTTCTAAATGACTCTCAAAATGATATAAGTGAAGCATGGGAGATCAATAATTTCTACAAAATAAAACCACCGCCGTGCTCTAAAAAGATATAATGAAGCACATAGAGCAAAACTGTCTAGCTCAAAAGATATAAGTGAAGCACATAGAGTATTCTAATAAATTCCGAATCATGTGTGTCTCTCCCAAAAGGTGTGTACAGCAAGCATGATTGTGGTAAACTAAAAATCAAAGACTCGTATCATACAAGACACTCCAAGCAAAACACATATCATGTGGTGAATACAAATATAGCTCCAAGTGAAGTTACCGATAGACGAAGACGAAAGAGGGGATGCCTTCTGGGGCATCCCGAAGCTTCGGATTTTGGTTGTCCTTGAATTATCTTGGGGTGCCATGGGCATCCCCAAGCTTAGGCTCTTTCCACTCCTTATTCCATAGTCCATCAAATCTTTACCCAAAACTTGAAAACTTCACAACACAAAACTCAACAGGAAATCTCATGAGCTCCGTTAGTGCAAGAAAGAAAAACCACCACTTAAGGTACTGTAATGAACTCATTATTTATTTATATTGGTGTTAAACCTACTGTATTCCAATTTCTCTATGGTTCATACCCCCCGATACTAGCCATAGATTCATCAAAATAAGCAAACAACACACAAAAAATTGAATATGTCAAAAACATAACAGTCTTTAGTAATATGTTACTTTATAATACTTATGGAAGTCCAAAACTCCTACCAAAATATGCAGTCTTAGGAAATTTGTCTGTTGATCTACTGAAAAAAGAATCAACTAAAAATCACGTTTCTGTGATTTATTAAAATTATTCTCGTGTGTGCAAAAGTTTCTATTTTTCAGCAAGATCAAATTAACTATCACCCAAGATGATCCTATAGGTTCTACTTGGCACAAACACTAATTAAAACATAAAACCACATCTAAACAGAGGCTAGATGAATTATTTATTACTAAACATGAACAAAAATAAAGGAACAAAAATAAAATTGGGTTGCCTCCCAACAAGCGCTATCGTTTAACGCCCCTAGCTAGGCATAAAAGCGAGAATAGATCTAAGTATTGCCATCTTTGGTATTCAATTCATAAGTGGATCTCATAATAGATTCATAAGGTAATTTTATTTTCTTTCTAGTAAAGTGTTCCATGCCTTTCCTTATAGATTCATAAGGTAATATATTCATAAGTGGATCTTATATTTCCTTCGTTCATATCAATAATTGCACCAATCGTTCTAAGGAAAGGTCTACCAAGAATAATAGGACATGAAAGATTGCAATCTATATCAAGAACGATAAAATCTACGCGCACATAATTCCTATTATGAGGAGAATTAATCCTTCCCATAGGTTTCTTAAGAGTGGAATCCGCAAGGTGCAAGTTTAAAGATCAATCATCAAATTCACGGAAACCTAGCACATCACATAAAGTTTTTGGAATCGTGGAAACACTAGCACCCAAATCACACAAATCATAGCATTCATGATCTTTAATTTTAATTTTAATAGTAGGTTCCCATTGATCATAAAGTTTTCTAGGGATAGAAACTTCTAATTCAAGTTTTTCTTCATAAGATTGCATCAAAGCATCAACAATATGTTTAGTAAAAGCTTTATTTTGGCTATAAGAATGAGGAGAATTCAACACGGATTGCAACAAGGAAATACAATCTATTAAATAACAATTATCATAATTAAATTACTTGAAATCCAAAATAGTGGGTTCATTGCTATGTAAAGTTTTGACCTCTCCAATCCCAATTTTACCAATTTTAGTATCAAGATCTAAAAACTCCGAATCATTGGGACGCCTTTTAACTAAAGTTCACTCATCTCCAGTCCCATCATTATCAAGATTCATATTGCAAAACAAAGATTTAATAGGAGACACATCAATCACTTTTATATCTTTATCGTTATTATCATGAAAACTAGAAGAACACACTCTTACAAGGCAATCTTTCTTAGCACGCATCCTAGCGGTTCTTTCTTTGCACTCATCAATGGAAATTCTCATGGCTTTGAGAGACTCATTGATATCATGCTTAGGTGGAATAGATCTAAGTTTCAAAGAATCAACATTAAGAAAAAGTCTATCAACGTTTCTAGCCAATTCATGAACTTTAAGCAATTTTTCTTCAAGCAAAGCATTGAAATTCTTTTGAGAGATCATAAATTCTTTAACACTATTTTCAAAATCAGAGGGCATCTTATTAAAATTTCCATAAGAGTTGTTGTAGGAATTACCACAATTATTAGAGGAATTACCAGGAAACAACCTAGGATTAAAGTTTCCTCTATACGCGTTGTTACCAAAATTATTCCTACCAACAAAATTCACATCCATAGATTCATTATTATTCTCAATCAAAGTAGACAAAGGCATATCATTAGGATCAATAGGAGCACTCTTAGTAGCAAACAATTTCATAAGTTCATCCATCTTTGCACTCAAAACATTAATCTCTTCAATCACATGAACTTTTTTACTAGTAGATCTTTCGGTGTGCCATTGACAATAATTAACCATAATATTATCAAGGAGTTTAGTAGCTTCTCCTAAAGTGATTTCCATAAAAGTTCCCCCCGCGGCCGAATCTAAAAGATTTCTAGAAGCAAAATTCAATCCGGCATAAAAATTGTATGATCATCCATAAATTCAAACCATGTGTGGGGCAATTGCGAATCACTAATTTCATCCTCTCCCAAGATTGGGAAACATGCTCATGATCAAGTTGCTTAAAATTCATAATATCATTTCTAAGAGAGATGATCTTAGGAGGAGGAAAATACTTAGAGATAAAACCATCTTTGCACTTATTCCAAGAATCAATGCTATTTTTAGGCAAAGACAAAAACCAAGTTTTAGCATGATCTCTCAGTGAAAACGTAAATAACTTCAATTTAACAATATCATTATCCATGTTTTCTTCTTTTTCATATCACACAAATCAACAAAGTTGTTTAGATGAGTAGCGGCATCTTCACTAGGAAGGCCGGAGAATTGATCTTTCATAACAAGATTCAACAAAGCAGCATTGATTTCACAAGATTCAGCATCATTAAGAGGGGCAATCGGAGTGCTAAGGAAATCATTATTATTGGTATTGGAAAAGTCACACAATTTAGTATTACCTTGAGCCATCGTGACAAGCAATCCAACACACAAGCACACAAGATGCAAGCAAAAAAGAGGCGAACGGAAAAGACAGGGCGAATGAAATAGCAAGGGTGAAGTGGGGGAGAGGAAAACGAGAGGCAAATGGCAAATAATGTAATGTGAGGGAGATTAGTTTGTGATGGGTACTTGGTATGTCTTGACTTGAGCGAAGACCTCCCCGGCAACGGCGCGAGAAATCCTTCTTGCTACCTCTTGAGCACTGCGTTGGTTTTCCCTTGAAGAGGAAAGGGTGATGCAGCAAAGTAGTGTAAGTATTTCCCTCAGTTTTTGAGAACCAAGGTATCAGTCCAGTAGGAGGCTCCACACAAACAAGAACCTCACAACCAACGCGATAAAGGGGTTGTCAATCCCTTCACGGCCACTTGTGAAAGTGAGATCTGATAGAGATAATAAGATAAGATAAATATTTTTGGTATTTTTATGATATAGATTGAAAAGTAAAGCTTGGAAAATAAAGTAGATTGGAAACTTATATGATGGAAGATAGACCCGGGGGCCATAGGTTTCACTAGTGGCTTCTCTCAAGATAGCATAAGTATTACGGTGGGTGAACAAATTACTGTCGAGCAATTGATAGAAAAGTGCATAGTTATGAGAATATCTAGGCATGATCATGTATATAGGCATCACATCCGAGACAAGTAGACCGACTCCTGCCTGAATCTACTACTATTACTCCACACATCGACCGCTATCCAGCATGCATCTAGAGGATTAAGTTCATAAGAACAGAGTAATGCATTAGGCAAGATGACATGATGTAGAGGGATAAACTCAAGCAATATGATATAAACCCCATCTTTTTATCCTCGATGGCAACAATACAATACGTGCCTTGCTGCCCCTGCTGTCACTGGGAAAGGACACCGCAAGATTGAACTCAAAGCTAAGCACTTCTCCCATTGCAAGAAAGATCAATCTAGTAGGCCAAACCAAACTGATAATTCGAAGA
The DNA here is from genome assembly GCF_018294505.1 of Triticum aestivum. Taxonomy (NCBI): domain Eukaryota; kingdom Viridiplantae; phylum Streptophyta; class Magnoliopsida; order Poales; family Poaceae; genus Triticum; species Triticum aestivum. Next base: position 579,580,131 of record NC_057798.1, read on the forward strand.
GACTTGTAAAGATAACCAGTCATACATAAAAGAATTCAGAGGAGATTCAAATATTTCTCATAGATAAACTTGATCATAAACCCACAATTCATCGAATCTCGACAAACACACCGCAAAAAGATTTACATCGAATAGATCTCCAAGAATATCAAGGATAACTTTGTATTGAGATTCAATGAGAGAGCAGAAGCCATCTAGATAATAACTATGGACCCGAAGGTCTGTGGTAAACTACTCACAAATCATTGGAGAGGCTATGGTGTTGATGTAGAAGCCCTCCATGATCGATTCCCCTTCCACCGGAGCGCCGGAAGAGGCCCCAAGATGGGATCTCATGGACAAAGAAGGTTGCGGCGGTGGAAATAGGGTTTCGTGCTGCTCCTTGATGTTTTTAGGGTATGCAAGTATATATAGGGGAAGGAGGTCAGTCAGGGGAGCCACGAGGGGCCCATGAGGGTGGGGGGTGCGCCCACCCCCCTAGGGCGCGCCTTGCACCCTCGTGGCCGCCTCAACTGCTTCTTGACGTCCACTCCAAGTCTCCTAGATTGCGTTTGTTCCAAAAAGATCTCTCCCAAAGGTTTCATTCCGTGTGGACTCCGTTTGATATTCCTTTTCTTCGAAACACTACGGTTGGTGGGTGCAATGCACCGGTGAAAGTTGCGCAGTACTAGAGAGGCTAGCATTGGTGGAAGGGTGAGAGTGCATATAATCCATGGACTCAACATTAGTCATAAAGAACTCACATACTTATTGAAAAAGTCTATCAGATATCAAACACAAAGTACTACACGCATGCTCCTAAGGGGATAGATTGGTAGGAAAAGACCATCACTCGTCCCCGACCGCCACTCATAAGGAAGACAATCAATAAATAAATCATGCCCCGACTTCATCACACAACGGTTCACCATACGTGCATGCTACGGGAATCACAAACAACACAAGTATTTCTCCAATTCACAATTACTCACTAACATGACTCTAATATCATCATCTCTATATCTCAAAACTATCATAAGGAATCAAACTTCTATTAGTATTCAATGCACTTTATACGTAAGTTTTTTTTATAACCCTCTTGGATGCCCATCATATTAGGACTAAATTCATAACCTAAGAAAATTACCATGCTGTTTAAAGACTCTCAAAATAATATTAGTGAAGCATGAGATTTCATAAATTTCTTCAAAATAAAAGCACCGCCGTGCTCTAAAAAGATATAAGTGAAGCACTAGAGCGAACGACAAACTACTCCAAAAAATATAAGTGAAGATGAATGAGTAGTCGAATAATTGCGTAACTATGTGAAGACTCTCTAATATTTAAGAATTTAAGATCTTGGGATATTATTCACACATCAAGCAAAACAAAACAAAATAAAATGACGCTCCAAGCAAAACACATATCATGTGGTGAATAAAAATATAGCTCTAAGTAAAGTTACCGATGAACGAAGACGGAAGAGGGGATGCCACCCGGGGCATCACCAAGCTTAGGCTCTTGGTTGTCCTTGAATATTACCTTGGGGTGCCTTGGGAATTCCCAAGCTTAGGCTCTTGCCACTCCTTATTCCATAGTCCATCGAATCTTTACCCAAAACTTGAAAACTTCACAACACAAAACTCAATAGAAAAGTCGTAAGCTCCGTTAGTATAATAAAGCAAATCACCACTTAGGTACTGTTGTGAACTCATTCTAAGTTTATATTGGTGTTGTATCTATTGTATTCCAACTTCTCCATGGTTCATACCCTCCGATACTACTCATAGATTCATCAAAATAAGCAAAACAACACATAGAAAACAGAATCTGTCAAAAACAGAACAGTCTGTAGTAATCTGGAAACTTTCCATACTTATGTAACTCAAAAGATTCTGAAAATTTAGGACATTCTAGGAAACTTTTATGTCAATCTTGTGTAGAAAATTCAGATCAAAACACTTTCTAGTGAATTTTCAAAATTCCTGGACTGAGAGCAAAAGTTTCTGTTTTTGCACAGAATCAAGTTAACTATCACCCCAGACCATCCCAAAGGTTTTACTTGGCACTTTATAGAAACAAAATCTATAAAATATGATTACTACCGTATCTTAATCATGTGAACACACACAAAAAGTAGGTAATGGTGTTGGGTTGTCTCCCAACAAGCGTTCTTCTTTGATGCCTTTTAGCCAGACATGATGATTTCCCTGATGCACTCATAAAAGATAAGAATTGAAACATAACGGGAGCATCATGAAGCATATTACTAGCACATTTAAGTCTAACCCACTTCCTATGCATAGGGATTTTGTGGGCAAACAATTTATGGGAGCAAGAATCAACTAGCATAGGATGGTAAAACAAGCAAAACTTCAAGATTTTCAACACGTAGAGAGGAAACTTGATATTATTATAATATGTAAAAGCACATGTTCCTCCCTCATAGTAATTTTCAATAGTATCATGAATGAACTCAACAATATAAATATCATGTGAGGCATAATCCAACTGAAAATTACAATCAAGATGACAAGATTCATGGTTATCATTATTCTTTATAGCATACATGTCATCACAATAATCATCATAGATAGCAACTTTGTTCTCATAATCAATTGGAACCTCTTCCAAAATAGTGGATTCATCACTAAATAAAGTCATGACCTCTCCAATCCACTTTTGTAATCATAGTCATCATAAATAGGAGGCATGCTATCATCATAATAAATTTGCTCATCAAAACTTGGGGGACTAAAAATAGCATCTTCATCAAACATAGCATCCCCAAGATTGTAGCTTTGCATTTCGTTAGCATCATGGATATTCAAAGAATTCATACTAACATCATTGCAATCATACTCATAATTCAAAGGTTTAGTGCCAAATTTTTTATTGATTTCTTCTTCTAACACTTGAGCACAATTTTCCTTTCCATCATTTTCACGAAAGACATTAAAAAGATGAAGCATATGAGGTAACCTCAATTCCATTTTTTGTGGTTTTATTTTATAAACTAAACTAGTGATAAAACAAGAAACTAAAAGATTCAATTGCATGATCTAAAGATATACCTTCAACACTCACCTCCCCGGCAACGGCGACAGAAAAGAGCTTGATGTCTACTACGCAACCTTCTTCTTGTAGACTCGTGTTGGGCCTCCAAGCGCAGAGTTTGGACAACATCAAATTTCCCTCAAGTGGATGACCTAAGGTTTACCAATCTGCGGGAGACATAGGATGAAGATGGTCTCTCTCAAACAACCCTGCAGCCAAATAGCAAAGAGTCTCTTGTGTCCTTAACACACCCAAATTGTATAGGTGGACTAGTTCGGCGAAGAGATGGTGATACAAGTGTAATACGGATAGTAGATATAGGTTTTTGTAATCTGAAAATATAAAAACAGCAAGGTAGCAAGCGATAAAATTGAGCGAAAACAATATTGCAATTCTTCGAAACAAGGCCTAGGGTTCATACTTTCCCTAGTGCAAGTTATATCAACAATGGTAACATAATTGGATCATATAACAATCCCTCAACGTGTGACAAAAGTCACTCCAAAGTTCCTATCGCGGAGAACATGAGATGAAATTTCTTGTAGGGTACGAAATCACATCAAAGTTATTCTTTCTGATCAATCCATTGAGCTATTCCTATAAGTGTCACAAACAGCCCTAGAGTTCGTAGTAAAATAACACCATATGACACACATCAATCAACCCTAATATCACCTAGATACTCCAATGTCACCACAAGTATCCGTTGGTCAATTATACAATATGCATCAAACAACTTCAGATTCATAATATTCAATCCAACAAAAAGAACTTCAAAGAGTGCCCCAAGATTTCTACTGGAGAAACAAGGACGAAAATATGCATCAACCCCTATGCATAAATTTCCCCAATGCCACCCCCGGAATCCGCGAGTTGAGTGCCAAAACATACATCAAGTGAATCAATAGAACACCCCATTGTCACCATGGGTATCCCACGCAAGACATACATCAAGTGTTCTCAAATCCATAAAAGTATTCAATCCGATAATAGTGAAACCTCAAAGGTAGAAACTCAATTCATCAGAAGAAGATAGAGAGGGAAAAACACCACATGATCCAACTATAATAACAAAGCTCACGGTACATCAAGATCATGCCAAATCAAGAACACGAGAGAGAGAGAGAGAGGGAGAGATAGAGAGAGAGCGATCAAACACATAGCTACTGGCACACACCCTCAACCCCGAGGGTGAACTACTCCCTCCTTGTCATGGAGAGCGCCAGGATGATGAAGATGGCCACCGGTGATGGTTTCCCCCTCCGGCAGGGTGACAGAACGGGCTCCCAATTTGTTTTTCTTGGATACAAGAGGCTTGCGGTGGCGGAACTCCCGATCTAGGTTTATTTCTGGAGGTCTCTATATTTATAGGAATTTTTGGCGGTGGGAACAAGTCAGGAGGTCCACGAGGATACGACAAGGCAGGGGCGCGCCCTGGGGGGCACCCTCCACCCTTGTGGATGTCTCATGGCTTCTCTGGTCCATCTCTGATACTTCATGGGCTTATTTTGGTCCAAAAAAATCGTCATAAAGTTTTAGCTCGTTTGGACTCCATTTGGTATTCCTTTTTCTGTAATACTCAAAAACAAGGAAAAAATAGAAACTAGCACTGGGCTCTAGGTTAATAGGTTAGTCTCAAAACTAATATAAATAGCATATAAAACATCCAAAACAGATAATATAATAGCATGGAACAATAAAAAGTTATAGATATGTTGGAGATGTATCACGGAGCACCTGTAATCTTGGCCCGAGTTCGTCCATCTCACGGTGCATGTCTGCCACTTGGCGGTGGGCTGCCACCCGGAGCTCGTCGACTTGCTCCAAGAGGCCATCGCACTCGCGGCCTACCTCATCTATTTTACGAAGGACCTCGATGCCATTGCTATGAGGCCCGGTAACGGTCGTTGTCGCCCATCTCCTCGTACATTACAAAGTGCCTGACTTGGCGCCATCAATGAGGGGGAGAGATCGAACACAGCACCGGCTGGTGTCGGGTCGGAGGCAAGAGTGTGGTGGGTTTGGTCGGGCTCACCATTGGTGGTCCTGGTGACCTATGTGGCATGCCACCGGCCACGGAGATGTGGGGCTGTAGGGCGGCATGCGCACCATCGTTGATGGAAAGGGGTTGTGGGGTTTTCTCGGGGATTCGTTGGTACTGTGGATGGAACCGCTCCTTATATTCAGCGATTACCTAGTGTGGACTGGTGCAAACATGAACCAGTGAGAACGAAGTGGTGGTTGTTGAGAAAGGATGGGAGGAGGTAGACATAGGGGAGGCGTCCATCATCCATCTAAGTGTCGAAAAGGTACTCAATTAGCTACTTCCTTAATACACATTGCAATCCCAGAAAATCAACACTCAATTGTATGACATGGAAGGTAGTGGCAGTAATGCTACAAATGAAATGATCATGGGTTTGATATCCCACAGTCTCATGTTTTTTACTTCTTCACATTTGTATTTTTTATCAATTTTTCTAATCTTTTTGTTGATTAATAAGATATTTGTAAAGTGAAAAAATTAGTGGCACAATGCATGATCAACACCATTGTTCTAACTTAATGTCAAAGTGTACCTTGCATTTCACTTTTTCACATTTGCATTTTTGATCAATTTTTAATCTCTCTATTGATTAATAAGATTTTTGTAAAGTGAAAAATCAGTGGCACAATGCAATATCAACACCACTGTTATAACCTAATGTCAAAGTGTGCCTTGTTTTGCACTTTTCACATCTGTACTTTCCATCAATATTTTTAATCTCTCTATTGATTAATAAGATTTTTGTAAAGTGAAAAATCAGTGGCACAATGCATGATGAATACTACTGTTCTGACTTAATGTTGAAGTGTACCTTGTTTCATTACCATGCAGAGGTTTGTTTATTTTTGCATCAAAGATGATATGCATGCACCCATAACATGACACCATGGCATGGTGTATCTATTATTCAGAGTTGCCAGAAGAACATTTTTTTGTCACCGAAATCTCGGGTGGATTAGAGAAGGAAATATAAATATAAATAATTGAGACCCTAAGATTCGTAAGCATGAGCTTTCGCTTCCATACGCGTTAGACTAAGAAGCTTACCAATGGGCTAGTGTTTGATTAGCGATAGTACTTTATAGCTGAGTTGTTTTGTACTCACTCCGATCGAACAGAAATGTCATGGTTTTTGTTCTAATTGGAATTTAACTAAAGCCACCACACTTTAATGGGAGCGAGTACTATGTTCAGTGTATTACATGTGCATTACAATTTTTTTAAGAAAAAAACATGTTTAATCCCCCTTTTCACTCTAGCACAATACTCTGATTGATCAAATAATATATTTCATTTAGCCACGCCGCGATTTACAATCATACGATTGAACTACAATATTTTGAATGAATAAACTAATTGTGGCGGGGTGACGTCTTGCATCGGCGTTGACGTAGTCCGGAATGTCATGCCAAGCTTCCAGTAAGGCCAGAATGTTTTGGACTTTCGGCTGTAGTAGCCAATCCCATGCAGTCTGATGAAGCCTATCCCATGTTGCTGAGGGCGATGTTGTGGCAAATGGTGGCTCCGCAAGGAAGTGAACGAGGGCGGCGTCCCATGACGCAGAGGTCTGCACTTGCACCGACGTGGTGATAGGCGTATGCGCGGGCGCATGTGATGTCGCTTGAAGCTACGTCGGTATTTCCCCAAAGAGGAAGGGATGATGCAGCACATCGGTGGTAGGTATTTCCCTCAGATATGAAACCAAGGTTATTGAACCAGTAGGAGAACCAAGCAACACAACGTAAACAACCCATACACACAAAGAGCAACACCTCACAATCCGACGTGTTAAAGGGGTTGTCAATCCCTTTCGGGGTACGACGCTTGAAGATAGGCAAATGACATGAGGTACATTTGTAGTAGATTGATAGATCAAACGCCAAATAAAATAAATAAGAATAAATTTCATCAAGGTATTTTTGTATTTTTGGTTTAATAGATCTGAAAATAAACGCAAGGAAAAAGTAGATCGCAAAGCAAATATATGAGAAAGAAGACCCGGGGGCCGTAGGTTTCACTAGTGGCTTCCCTCGAGAAAAATAGCAAATGGTGGGTGAACAAATTACTGTTGGGCAATTGATAGAACTTCAAATGATCATGACAATATCCAGGCAATGATCATTACATAGGCATCACGTCCAAGATTAGTAGACCGACTCTTGCCTGCATCTACTACTATTACTCCACACATCGACCGCTATCCAGCATGCATCTAGTGTATTAAGTTCATGGAAAAACAGAGTAATGCAATAAGAACGATGACATGATGTAGACAAGACCCGTTTATCTATTACGGCAGATATGGATCCCATCTTTTTATACTTAGTAGCAATGATACATACGTGTCAGTTCCCTTTCTATCACTGGGATCAAGCATCGTAAGATCGAACCCACTACCGGGCACCTCTTCCCATTGCAAGATAAATAGATCAAGTTGGCCAAACAAAACCCAAATATCGAAGAAGAAATACGAGGCTATAAGATATCATGCATATAAGATATCAAAGAAACTCAAATAAATTTCATGGATATAAAAAGATATAACTGATCATAAACTCCAAGTACATCAGATCCCAACAAACACACTGCCAAAATACTTACATCATATGGATCTCCAAGAGACCATTGTATTGATAATCAAGAGAGAGAGAGAGGAAGCCATCTAGCTACTAACTACGGACTTGAAGGTCTACAAAGAACTACTAACGCATCATCGGAGAGGCACCAATGGAAGTGGTGAACCCCTCCATGATGGTGTCTAGATTGGATCTGGTGGTTCTGGACTCTGCGGCTTCTGGATGAAAATTTTGTTGACTCCCCTAGGCTTTCTGGAATATTGGGGTATTTATAGAGCAAAGAGTCAGTCAAGGGGGCACCCGAGGTGGGCACAACCCACCAGGGTGCGCCTGGGCCTTCTAGCACGCCCTAGTGGGTTGTTCCCTCCTTGGGACTCCCCCCAGGTGCAATCAGGGCCCAACTTCTTCCTTCTGGTCCAAATATTTGTAAATTGGCGTGGCATTTGGACTCCGTTTGATATTGATTTCCTGCGATATAAAAAACATGCAGAAAACAACAATTGGCACTTGGCACTATGTCAATAGGTTAGTACCAAAAAATGATATAAAATGATTGTATAATGATTATAAAATATCCAAGATTGATAATAAAACAACATGGAATAATCAAAAATTATAGATACGTTGGAGACGTATCAGCATCCCCAAGCTTAACTCATGCTCGTCCTCGAGTAGGTAAGTGATAAAAATAGAATTTTTTATGTGGAGTGTTGTTTATCATGTCATATCATATTCTTTTCTTTATAGCATGGACATTTGGACTTTTATGTGATTCAAATAAATAGTCTAGTTTTTACATAATAATTTAGATACTCAAGCATATCAACAAGAAACCATGTCTTTCAAAATATCAATGCTAAAACAAGTTATCCCTAGCCCATCATGCTCAAACATTGATCCATTAATGAAACACACTGAAATATAGCTACACCCAATACTTGTGTACGATCATATTGCCCCCTAGTTGGTGCTTTTATAAGAGAGTATGGAGACTCAATTTCAAAAATAAAAATTGCATAAGGTAAAAGAAAGGCCCTTCATAGAGGGAAGTAGGGATTTGTAGAGGTGCCAGAGATCAAAGCGAAAAATTAGAGATAAAAACATTTTTGGGAGGTGTATCCATCCCACCAACGAAAACGACTTGGAGCAACCCAACACTTTCCATCCCACCAATATTACTCTGCCAAGTTAAAAGTGTCTTGTCATAAGTGGCAATTCGAAAAATTAGAAGCAGTACACCATAGAAATCAATGCAAGATGCAACCACTATCAAACTGCCATGTTAAAAGCGTCCAATCATGAGTGACTGATGCGGGATACACAACAACAGTACTTTGATGTAAGAACATGGTATGATAGATAGATGCAGTGTATTCTAGACACAGAAAGCCATGTCATCTGCACATGTATAACGTATAAACTCAACAGGTGCAATTTAATCAAAATAGAAGAAATACAGGCTAGACAACCTATGCAACATGAAACCAATTATCACACTATCAACTTAGAGCCAGCACCTGCGATGGTGGTGTGGGGGAATTGCGGTCATCAACTAGAGATCTATGTTGACTATCTTCATTTAGCCTTGTTGTTTCTTCAGAATCATGTGGGGAGGATGATACTGCACTCTTTGAACGGGTAGCGCGTCTCACAGTAACCACGGGAGATGAACTCATCATGTAGACTTGGGACTTCAACTTCATTAGCAGTAGCAGTGGAAAATCTAGAGAATCTCTGTTTGCATCGGTGTGGAGGACCACAACCATCCCCTAACTTACTCTTTTCCTTCCTATTTTCTGATATTGCCTTATGAAGTCAAAACCACAAGAAGATGAATAAAATTAGCTTTGCATAACTGGTTGATGCATGATACAAATGAACACTACTTTGATGTAAGGCAAGGGCAGGATAGGAGGATGGAATATATACAAAAAAGACAGCATCGCATATTCACACGTATGATAGGAGGATGAAATATGTATGAAAAACAGTAAGCAGAAGGCATTTCAACAAAATTAGATGAAATGAAAGCTAGGCACCATATGAACATGCAACCAATATCACTCTATTAGGTAAAAAGTGTCTCAGCGTAAGTGCCATTTCAAGAAATTAGAAGCAGTACAAGCTAGAAGACAATGCAAGATGCAACCTACATCACAGTCCCAAGTTAAATGTATCTTATGGGTAAGTGATCGTTGCAGGTATAAGTTGTAAGCTACACAGATGCAATTCAACATAATCATAAGCAATACAAACTAGACATCATACGGAACACGCAACCAAGTTAGAGCAAGCAATACAAACTAGACATCATACAGTTCCAAGTTAGAGCAAGCACATGTGATGGTGGAGTAGGGGAGATGTGCTCATCATGTACACGTATGTTCTAGAAACAGGAACACGTGTCATATTCACATGCATTATGTGTAAAGTAAGCATATGCAATTCAACAAAGTTAGAAGCAATACAAGCTAGACATCATACACAACAAGCAACCACATATAGTACTGCCAAGTTAGAGCAAGCACCTGTGATGGTGGAGTAGGGGAGATGTGCTCATCATCTACACAGCTACGTTGACTGTCCAGCCTTGTGTTGTCTTGCGAATCTTGTTGGGAGGATGGCGGAGTAGAATCTGTAGAGACCCCCTGTTTGAGTTGCTCGGAAGGACCACCATCATCCACTGTCGGACTAATTTCCTTCAGTTGTAATGATGTTGTATTGTGAAGTCGAACCAATAAGAAAAAGGAATAAAATTCACCCTTCAGAACTCATTCATGCATGATACTGACGAACACTACTCGAATGAAAAGCAAACACATGATGCGAGGATGGAATATGTACGAAAAATAGGATGGCGTAGCATATTCACACCTATGATGTGGTAACTAAGCAGAAGGTATTTCAACAAATTAGAAGCACTGCAAGCTAGACACCATATGAAATATGCAACCAATATCACTCTGCCAAGTTCAAACTGTATGGTGTTTCAAAAAATTATAAGCAATACATGCTAAAAATCATATGCAAGACACAACCAATATCACAATGGCGACTTAAAGGTGCCTTATCATAAGTGACTGATGCAGGATATGCAAGAACAATAGTCTGGTATAAGAACATGGTGTGATCAGATATAGTATGTTCTAGAAATAGGAACTTGTGTCATATTCACAGGCATTATGTGTAAAGTAAGCAGATGCAATTCAACAAAGTTAGAAGCAATACAAGCTAGACATCATACGCAACATGCAACCACATATAATAGTGCCAAGTTAGAAGAAGAACCTGTGATGGTGGAGTAGGGGAGATGTGCTCATCATCTACACATCTACGTTGACTGTCTAGCCTTGCGTTGTCTTGCGAATCTTGTTGGAAGGATGGCAGAGTAGAATCTGTAGAGACCCTCCGTTTCAGTTGCTCGGAGGGACCACCATCATCCAATGACTTACCAATTTCCTTCCGCTTTATTGATTTTGCATTATGAGGTCAAACTGACAAGAAAAAGGAATATAATTCGCTCTTCAGAACTCATTCATGCATGATACTGACGAACACTACTCTGATGAAAGGCAAAGTCATGATACGAGGATGGAATATGTACGTAAAACTGGACGGCTTGACATATTCACACCTATGATGTGGTAACTAAGCAGAAGGCACTTCAACAAATTAGAAGCACTGCAAGCTAGATATCATATGGAAGGTGCAATCAATACCACTCTGCCAAGTTAAAATTGTCTCGTCATAGGTGGCATTCATCAAAGTAGAAGCACTACATGCTAGAAATAATATTCAAGATGAAAACCAATATGACACTGCCAACTTAAACGTTTCCCATCATAAGTGTCTGATGCAGGATACACAAGAAGAGTAGTTTCATGTAAGAACATGGTGTGATGGACAGATATAGTATGTACCAAAAACAGGAGAGTGTGTCATATTCACACGTATCATGTGTAAGCAAGCACATGCAGTTTACACTAATTAGGAGCAATACAAGCTAGAAACCATATGCAACATGCAAGCAGATATCACACTGCCAAGTTAGAGCAAGCACCTTGGATGGTGGAGTAGGGGAGCGGAGATTTGGACCTTGTAATGCACTAGCAGTACAAGGAGAATCCGTATAGATGCTCCGTTTATGTTGCTGCAGAGGACCACCATCATCACCTTCCTTACCCTTTTCCTTCCTCTTACTTGATTTTGCCTTGTCAAGTCAAACACACAAGAAAAAGGAATAAAATTTGCTCTTCAGAACTCATTGATGCATGATACCGATGAACACTACTTTCATGTAAGGCAGCCGCATGATAGGAGGATGGAATGTGTATGAGAAACAGGACGGCGTGACATATTGACATGTATGATGTTTAAAGTGTAAACTAAGCACAACATGTTTGAACTTGTTAGAAGCAATGCAAGCTAGAAACCATATGAAAGATGAAACCAATATCACTCTGCCAAATTAAAAGGGTGGCCTAGCAAATGTATTTGACCAAATTAGAAGCAATACATGGCGACAGGCTAGAAATAATTTGCAATACGCAACGAATAAAGGTGTCTCATCGTAAGTGATTGATGCAGGATACAGAAGAGAGGTAGTTTCATGTAAGAACATGGTTAACACATAGATGTAGTGTGTAACAAAAATAGGAAGGCATGTCATATTCACAGATATAATGTGTAAACTAAGCAGATGCAATTTACCCTAATTAGAAGCATTACAAGCTAAACACCGTATGCAACATGCAACCACATATCACACTGCGAAGTTAGAGCAAGCACCTGTGATGGTGGCGTAGGGGAAGTGTGGTATTCAAGTACAAAGCTACGTTCAATATCTTCATTTAGGCTTGTTATTTCTTGAGAATCATGTGGAGAGGATGAAACTGTACTCCTTATAAGAGTAGCGCGTGTCATACTAACCCACGGGTGTGACTGTCTCATTATAAGCGATAGATGCAGGATACACAAGAACAGTAGTTTGATGTAAGAACATGGTGTGATAGGCAGATGTAGTATGTACCAAAAACAGGAAGGCGGGTCATATTCACATGTATAATGTGTAAGCTAAGGAGATGCAATTTAACAAATTAGGAGCAATACGAGCTAGGCACCATATGCAACATGCAACCAGATATCACACTACCATGTTAGAGCAAGGACCTGGGGTTGTGGAGTAGGGGAGATGAGATTTGGAACTTGCACTGCAGTAGGAGTAGAAGGAGAATCTGCAGAGATCATCTGCTTCGGTTGCTCCGGAGGACCACCATCATTCTGTGCCTTCGTCCTTTTAGATTTTTCCTTATCAAGTAAACACACAAGAAAAAGGAATAAAATTCGCACTTCCAAATTCGTTGATGCATGATACTGACAAACACAACTTTTATGTATGGAAACCACATTGTAGGAGGATGGAATATGTATAAAAACTCTAAGCAGAAGGCATTTCAACAAATTGGAAGCAATGCAATCTAGACACCACATGAAAGATCCAACCAAAATCACTCTACCAAGTTAGATGTGTCTCATTATAAGTGGCACTTCAACAAATTAGAGGCAATACTTGTTTGAAATGATATGCAAGATGCAACCAATATTACACTGTCAACTTGAAGGTGTATCGTCAGAAGTGATTGATGAGGGATACACAAGAAAAGTAGTTTGATGTAAGAACATGGTTAATAGAAAGACGTAGTATGTACCAAAAATGGGAAGGCATGTCATATTCACAAGTATAATGTGTTAACTAAGTAGATGCAATTTACCCTAATTAGAAGCATTACAAGGTAGACACCATATGCAACATGCAACCACATATCACACTGCCAAGTAAGAGTAAGCACCTGCGATGGTGGTGTGGGGGAATTGCGGTCATCAACTAGAGAGCTACGTTGACTATCTTCATTTAGCCTTGTTGTTTCTTGAGAATCATGTGGGGAGGATGACACTGCACTCTTTGAACGGGTAGCGCGTCTCACAGTAACCCACTGGGGTGACTGTCTCATCATAAGTGATTGATGAGGGATATAAAAGAGCATTAGTTTGATGTATGAACATGGTTAATAGACATATGTAGTATGTACCAAAAACAGAAAGGCATGTCATTATCAAAGGTATAATTTGTAAAGTAAGGAGATGCAATTTAACCAAATCAGAAGTAATACAAGCTAGGCAACCATATGCAACATGCAACCACATTGACAGCGTGAAGTTAAAGCAAGAACTTGGGATGGTTGTGTGTGGCAATTGAGATCATCAACTGCAGAGCTATGTTTACTGTCTCCATCTGCTGACACTACAACCTTTAGAGCGTTGAAACGCTTAGTGCTTATCTTGGAATTACACTGGAGCGACTTCTATCTTTTCTTTTTTGTATTCATCAACACTGCACCAGAGTCTGGAATACCCATGCATAAAAAAATTGTGTGAGTATGGTTGAGGTGTGTGCACAAGTAGTATAGTGTAAAGGTAGAAGATAGCAGGTCGGTGAGAAATAAATGACGGGATACATATGATAGCTTTACAACATGCATGTCACACTAAATTACTACATGATTCTATGAAAATAACAGTTGACTGAAAACAAATAGGCCAGTCCATTTTTTCTGCACCGTCTGATGTACAAAGAACGGGCAGATTCCCTTCATCTACCTCCAACCAGTCAGTGTTATGATCTTCCTCAAAAAGCCAGTGACCACCGGCCCAATCCTTTGCCTCCGCCCTTTCCTCGACCTCACCGCACCGTAGTGGTTGGCACCGCCCCCCGACCATCCCTTCAAGCCCCGCTGAACTCCAGATCTGGCGCAAGCAGCTCCTGCGCCCCACATCCCTATGATAGACACCGATGCGCCGCTTCCCTGATGAACACGTGAACTAGGTGCTACACGCGCCTAAGCGGGTGCTGCTTCTTTTAATTGCGGTTCGGCTGACCCTGAGTTGAAATCCAGGCAGGCTAATGACCGCTAGCAAACGTGAAATAGTAAATGGGAGGAAACCTTGTGCATTTAGTATCACGAAGAAGATGCAGTAAGAAGCGCTCAACTAGTTTCTTTCGTGGGATGAATACGGTGTGAGCAGAGACGTAAGATTTGCACGAATAAGGGAAGCGGAGTACCTCTTTCTGCTGGCAGTGTTGTGTCCTCCTTCTGTTTTTCCAACGATCTTCTTGTGGTTCGCTGGAAACGAAAAGTTTTGGAGGACGGTGGAGCCTTGGACGAACCCATGGCCAAGTTGTTGATTATGGTGCGGTGGCCGTCTGTCGGCGGCGGGGAACCAGATCCGAGGTGGCGAACAATGGCGTAGCGGGAACAGCTCTAGTGCGGTGGACGGTTGCGACAGTGGAGCGGCAACAGTGAGGCGCGGGACGGCGTGGTCGAAGTGGTTCTGGTAGGGCGCATGTCGGCGTCGGCATCGTGGAGGCAGCTCTGTCTCGGCTTCAGCTGCTAAGTCCTTGAGGGCGTTGTAGTTGCGGTTGCGTTGGACGATGATGTTGGGGTACCGGCTCCGGCGTGATGGAGGAGGACGGCGGTGGATTGGGCGCCATGGGGTGGAGGACGGAGGAGGCCTGGGTTTCACGGCTAGTGGAGAGGGCGTTTTCGCACCCACGGAGTATGAATGGGGAAGCGGAGGGTGTAACGCCCTGGATCTTATGTGCCAGGTGTCCGCCAGTTATTCGCCGTCGTTTCCATGTCATTTGCTTGCGTGTCGCACTTTGCCATGTCTTCATTTGCATCTCATTTTGCATATGTGTTCGTCTCATGCATCCGAGCATTTTCCCCGTTGTCCGTTTGGCAATCCGACACTCCTATGTCCTCCGGCGTCCCCTTTTGTCTCTTATTGTGAACGGGTGTTAAACATTCTCGGAATGGACCGTGATTTGCCAAGCGGACTTGGTACACCACCGGTAGACCGCCTGTCAAGTTTCGTACCATTTGGAGTCTGTTTGATACTCGAACGGTTAATAGGGGAACTGTAAAGGCCTCTTTATGTTGCAGCCCAACACCCCTCCAAACAGCCCAATAACCCATCCAAACCCCCTCCATGCTCTTGGACGTTCGATCACGATCGTGTGGGCGAAAACCGCACTCCATTACGACTCTCCTAGCTCCCTCTACCTATAAAATCACCCCCTCCGAAATTCACGGTGCAAACCCTAGCTCTCCTTCTCCTCGCGCCACCGGACGTTTTCTCCCCACCGGCCGGACATGTCCGCCGCCCTCGCCACACCACGTGTCGGCTCCTGATTTGCCGAGCCCCACACTCACCGTTCCCCGCGCCGCCGGCCCGCCCGGGCCCAAGGCCGGCCCCCGCGGCCCGTCTCCCCCCCGCCGCCGCCGCCGCGGGCAACCGCGCCGCCCGAGCGCCGCGCCCGCCGCCGCCGAAGCGCCTCGCCGCCTCCGCCCGCCGGCCACCTTCGCCCGCCGCCGTCGGACGACATCACGCCCGTGCCGCCTTCCTGCACGCCGCCGAAGCTCGCCGGACCCGCCGCCCAGTGCCTCGCCCGCCGCCGCCTCCACCTCGCCCTCCCCTCGCCGGTGCCCGCGCCTCCCCTCGCTGGAGTCCGCTGCCTCTCCGGAGGCCGCGACCTAGCCAGATCTGGGGAAGGTTGATGAGATCCACCAACCCCGGGAAGCAAACGGCCGCGTCCCGCCTGGATCTCTCCGTCCCGCTCGTCCCCGTCTATTTTTTTTCAGAGGTTGATTTTTCACTAAGTCCTATAATTTTTGCATTATATTGCTCTGTTCATCATGCCATATCTCCATGTTCGTAGATCCATTTTGCATGTATAATATATAAAATTGTTCATCATGAGATGCTATTCAATTTGTTCCATCGTGCCATGCTTGTTTGAGTTCATCTTGATGCCCTATTCATTGTTGCAAGAGTGCTATATGAAGTTAACTGTTGTCTGTTAACAGAACTTGGTGATTTGCCTTTTTCATTGCATTTTGTGTGTGCATCCTTTGAGCTTGATGTCTACATGTGTTTTGATCTACATCATGCCATCTTTGCAGGGGTGCTTGTCTTGTATTTTTTTCAGTCTTGTACTGAGTGCATCGAGCTCGTGAAATAGGGTACTTGCTGTTGCTGTTTTGCATGTCTGAATCTGTTACATCATGATGCTATGTGAACCTGCTGCTACAAGTCATTCTATGCATAAGATGGAGATGTTCACTAAGGATGTTTTGTTATACATGTCATGATCTACCCATGCACGCCCCTAGTTGCATTTATAGCCTGTTGTACCTTGTCGCAATCGTGCCCTCAAATTGCTACATAATGTTGCTGTCAGCCTGTTAACGTTAAGTTCAGTTTTGCCATGAGCTTTGCTAGTGATCCATGAACCCTATGAACTTGCTCTTACCATGCTTAGATTCATAAATATGTTATATTATTGTTGGTCACCTTGTAATGCCATGTAATGCTCTATGGTGAGTGGTACAAGCTGACCAACATGCCTACTTATTGTTGTTCCTGCCATGTTTGAATCTATCTTATAACTTGCCATGTTTACATGGGTGCCATCATATCTTCTGTTCCTTTTTGGCGCATGTCCAATAAGGGACTTTTGTTCTATGCGTTTATGAGATTCATGCCATGCATTTGTTTGCCATGATAAGTTCCTGTAGCATGTTGATTGATAGCTCTAAACATTGCAACCTGATATTATTTCTGTTAAGTCTGTGAACTGTTATTATTTGCAATCTTGCCATGTGTGTTTGAGCATGTTCTAGTGATTTTTGGAGATAGCTTAGTGTTCATGTTTTGTCATGCTTTACCTTTACATCATGTTCATGCCTTTTGTTCTTATGTTGAGATGTTGTAGCATATTGTTTTGATGCTTGCTAGATGCCTAGTTGCTGTTTTTGACAGCTTGTCCTTTAAACTTATATATAGTGTATGTGTTGAACCGTTGCTCCGTTTTGAGTGTGCTCTATATGAAACTTGCTTGATTTTGCATGAAGTTTCATATTATGATGTTGCATCCATGTTTTGAGGTGTTTACTTGATGTTTGGATGCATTTAGAATCAATGCCATGTTTAACTTGCTTTGCTCATATATTCTAGGCTGTAGCTCCAAATCTAATGAACTTTATATGTAACTTGACTAGAATCTCGTGTAGATCATCTTGGTGCATCTTAACTTGCTGTTTAACAACTTGAACATAAGGTTTATTCAGATCTGGACCAATTTCGAAATTTGCATATGAGGACTTACCGGAATTGTTATATGTTGTTTCCGGCCTCATTTAAACTTGTTTGATGTGTTGCTATTGTATGCATCATTTCTTGCCATGAGTAGCTTCATGTAGCCTTTGTCATGCATCATGCTTGGTTGAGCATCTTGTCATGTTTATGTGTTGTGTGTTTGCCATGCTGTGTGCTTCTTCTCGATAGTTCCCGTTTCGTTGCGATCGTGAGGATTCGTTCGTCTACGGTTGGTTCTTCTTCGTGGCTTCATCTTCTTCATGGACTCGTTCTTCTTCCTAGTGGGATTTCAGGCAAGATAACCGTCACCTTGGATCTCATTACTATCATTGCTATGCTAGTTGCTTCGTTCTATCGCTATGCTGCGTTTCCTATCACTTGTTCTTCAAGCCTCCCAATTTGCCATGTCAGCCTCTAACCTTTTTCGCCCTTCCTAGCAAACTGTTGCTTGGCTATGTTACCGCTTTTCTCAGCCCCCTCTTATAGCATTGTTAGTTGCAGGTGAAGTTTGAAGATTGCTCCATGGTGGACATGATTATGTGGGGATATCACAATATCTCTTATATTATTAATGCATCTATATACTTGGTAAAGGGTGGAAGGCTCGGCCTTATGCCTGGTGTTTTGTTCCACTCTTGCCGCCCTAGTTTTCGTCATATCGGTATTATGTTCCCGGATTTTGCGTTCCTAACGCGGTTGGGTGATTTATGGGACCCCCTTGACAGTTCTCCTTGAATAAAACTCCTCCAGCAAGGCCCAACATTGGTTTTACCATTTGCCTACCACCTATACCTTTTCCCTTGGGAGTAATTAACCCAAGGGTCATCTTTATTTTAGCCCCCCCGGGCCAGTTCTTCTCTAAGTGCTGGTCCGAACCGAGTAGACTGCGGGGCCACCTCGGGGAAACTTGAGGGCTGATTTTACTCGTAGGATGTCTCATCCAGTGTTAACCTGAGAACGAGATATGTGCAGCTCCTATCGGGATTGTCGGTACATCGGGCGACTTTGCTGGTCTTGTTTTACCATTGTCGAAATGTCTTGTAAACCGGGATTCTGAGACTGATCGGGTCTTCCTAGGAGAAGGAATATCCTTCATTGATCGCGAGAGCTTATCATGGGCTAAGTTGGGACACCCCTGCAGGGTATAA
This sequence comes from Triticum aestivum, assembly GCF_018294505.1. Lineage (NCBI taxonomy): Eukaryota > Viridiplantae > Streptophyta > Magnoliopsida > Poales > Poaceae > Triticum > Triticum aestivum. The sequence goes on from NC_057798.1 coordinate 579,599,153, forward strand.
ACTTTCGAGAGCCGTGCCCGCGGTTATGTGGCAGATGGGAATTTGTTAATGTCCGGTTGTAGATAACTTGACACCAGATTCGAATTAAAATGCATCAACCGCGTGTGTAGCCGTGATGGTCTCTTTTCGGCGGAGTCCGGGAAGTGAACACGGTTTTTTGGGTTATGTTTGACGTAAGTAGGAGTTCAGGATCACTTCTTGATCATTGCTAGTTTCACGACCGTTCCACTTACTCTCTTGTCGCTCTTATTTGCGTGCGTTAGCCACCATATATGCTTCGTCGCTGCTGCAACCTCACCACTTTACCCCTTCCTTACCCATTAAGCTTGGCTAGTCTTGATACCCATGGTAATGGGATTGTTGAGTCCTCGTGGCTCACAGATTATTACAACAACAGTTGCAGGTACAGGTTATGCGATGATCATGACGCAAGAGCGATGTTTGCTTGTTTTGGAGTTCTTCTTCTGCTTCTTCTTCGATCAGGGGATAGGTTCCAGGTCGGCAGCCTGGGCTAGAAGGGTGGATGTCGTTTGAGTTTCTGTTTGTGTTTCATATGAAGTCGGATGTTGATTTTATGTATGATGATGTTGTATTCATGTGGCATTGTATGCCTCTTGTATGTATCCTCATCTATTATGTAATGTTGATGTAATGATATCCACCTTGCAAAAGCGTTTCAATATGCGGTTCTATCCTAGGTGGCACCTTCGAGTCTCTTTAGGATAGTATCGCATATTGGGCGTGACAAAGGGAGGGGGAAACTAAGGGGGAACAATGTTTCGGTTTGGGACGCGCTTGTTTGAAATTTGGGGAAAGTTACAAACTTTGCCCCCATCTAAAATTTCGGACATATTGCTGGTTGGGGGTAGGACGGTAATCTCAGTTGTCCCAAATGTGGGCGGGATAGATTTCGGCCGATTGCATGGGTGTTTAGGCGCCCACGGCGTATGGATGCTTCTCGGAGGTGGTTGAGACTGGCGTCTTGGTGAAGTTACAAACCTACCCCGGTTTAGACCTTTGGACATCGAGCCGACAGGCTACACGGGCCAGAGTCAGGACAGTAATTTCCTACCGCCAAACATTAGTCTCACGCGGTGTCAGGTGACCAGAGGCTTATTTGGTGCTTCGTTCAATATTTGGGAGCAGAAGCATTAACGTTTTCGGTTCTCTTGAATTGAACTTTCAGGATTTGTCAAATTTCACAAATCTTTACTCTTGAAAATCCTAAAGCTACGATTATTTTGGAATGGAGGGGGTGCATTTCAATATAAATTGTACACGAGTATATATTAAAAAATATGCAACTTACCTCAGTTCATGCATGGTTCCAGATATAATCTCCTTGGTTGCAAAAAAAATAGTTAGACATGTGTATGAATATATAGCATGTTCAAACGCACAACAAAGATTGATGCCCCCTTTTAGATCTGATTTACAAATGCCATTATCTCGAGTTCAAATAGATGAATGCACTTCCTATGTATTCGAATCTTCGAAACCCCCTTTATGTTGAATTCAACATGTATTCTATTTCATAGCTAGCAATTTGGAATGTATCCATGTAAGTGATAAATGTATAAAGTGCTTCACACTAACAACAAGGAGTGGACTAATTAATGTTTATATATGAATTGCAAAAGCAATGCATTGCCTGTATTTCAATCCGCTCTCACTCTATGGATCGATAATATGAAATAAACACATGCACATGCTAGAATTCAATAGAGTATGGGTGTCTGATAGACCAATTTTTGTTCATACGCAAATTGCAAAATTCATGATCTCATCCAAAAATAATAATGCCATTTATATTTTAATTTAATGCCTAGAACTGCCTTTTACACGTAGATGCAGTATGCATCGGCCCATTCACAAACGCGCTATATATCTCTCTATCTAACGCATAAGTGCACACACTTTATATGCATCGACATTTCTCTTTCACACATGCTCACAGTCTCTCCCGGGGTGTCGGGGTGTCTCATGCACTCTCTCTCTCTCTCTCTCTCTCTCTCTCTCTCTCTCTCTCTCTCTCTCTTTCTGACTACTATGTACGACTCTTTTCACTAATCTCAGTTGGAAAACACTATTTCTCTCACATGCATATATACACACGCATGATCTCTACTATCCCTCTATACGCACATATATGCCTACGTGTCTCCCGCATGCACATTATCTTTAGGCATCTCTCGCACTCATTGCCCCCCATAGACACAACTCTCTCTTAGTAGTTGGTAGATATGATTCCATTAGATCATTCGGTAGGATATCCCTGACTGTTGGGCTGGATGGTAATACGAGGCAAAGTTTTACCCTAGTTCAGACCCTTGCAGGTCAGTAAAAAGCCTACTCTTGGTACTAGGAGTGTGTACAAAGTACACGTGAATACCAGGCATTGTGCATGTGTGTATACTATCGATGAACTAGCCCCCAGGCTTCTATAACATACTCGGGGCCTAGGGTTACAAATCATATATAGTCAGTTTTTCAGCAGTGGGGATAGAGTCCTCCACGACTCAGGTAGCTTCGTGTTGTACGCCGAGTCCTCCACATGGGTCTTCGTATAATGCGTCTCGGTCCAACCTATGTGGCGCAGGATGGAACCGACCCATGAGTCCTCATGTTGACCCGCCACAACAAGAAATGATGTGCCCACCCCAACTAGAAATGATGTGCCCACCACACCACACACGCAATTGGCCACTAAGAAAATAAGCATATACAATAGTACAATGTTATACATGAAAGTTAATTGCATGGTGCATCCAAAAATATTTGTTCTGCATTGTGAATGTTTATGTTTTCTCCTAAAATATTAGTCACGGGAAAGATAAATGAAGGGCAGATCTCTCCTTGTCTCCACCAAACACCCCCTCTTTATACACCACTTTCATGTATGCACACAAACTATCTCTCGGCCCTCTAAAAGTATGCATGCCCATGACAGATTCACGCATGACGGTCACTGTATTTCAAGCGAAACTATACGTTCACTGGACTTCAGAATATGCTTATTACGGTCACCGTATACATTCTCGTGGTGATCATACGGTATCTAGCTCACGATACGTCTTCGTATTTTGTTGATGACACCGACGAACTTTGTATTTGATGCGTGCTTCATATGTTGTTGACGACACTTACGGTCATTATATTTGAAGCGAAAGCACAATATGGTCACTGGACTTCAGAATAAGCTCATCACGGTCACCACATACATTTTGTGGTGCTAATCAACCTGTGGTTGGCTGGTTAGGAGGAAATGGTGGGGAACGTTGCAGAAAATTAAAATTTTTGCTACGGTTTCACCAAGATCCATCTATGAGTTCATCTAAGCAACGAGTCATGGGAGAGAGATTGCATCTACATACCACTTTGTAGATCGCGCGGAAGCGTTCAAAAGAACGGGGTTGAAGTAGTCGTTCTCGTCGTGATCCTATCACCGGAGATCCTAGCGCCGAACGGACGGCACCTCCGCGTTCAACACACGTACGGTCAGCGTGACGTCTCCTCCGTCTTGATCCAGCAAGGGGGAAGGAGAGGTTGATGATGAAAGCTCCAGCAGCAGCACAACGGCGTGGTGATGGTGGAATAGCAGCACTCCGGCAGGGCTTCGCCAAGCACGTGACGGAGGAGGAAGAGGTGTAGCAGGGGGAGGGAGGCGCCAGAACTTCAGGGTGTGGCTGCCCCCCTCCCCCTCCCTTTATATGGGCCCCCAGGGGGGGGGCGCCAGCCCTGGGAGATCCAATCTCCCAAGGGGGCGGCGGCCAAGGGGGGTGGAGTACCCCCCAAGGCAAGTGGGGCGCCCCCACCCTAGGGTTTCAACCCTAGGCGCAGGGGGTGGGCCAAGGGTGGCGCACCAGCCCATTATGGGCTGGTTCCCCTCCCCACTTCGGCCCTTGGGGCCCTCCGGGATGGGTGGCCCCACCCGGTGGACCCCCAGGACCCTTTCGGTGGTCCCGGTACAATACCGGGTGACCCCGAAACTTTCCCATGGCCGAAATACCACTTCCTATATAGTTTTATTTACCTCCGGACCATTCCGGAACTCCTCGTGACGTCCGGGATCTCATCCCGGACTCCGAACAACATTCGGTATACTGCATACTCATATTCATACAACCCTAGCATCATCGAACCTTAAGTGTGTAGACCCTATGGGTTCGGGAGACACGTAGACATGACCGAGACGGCTCTCGGGCAATAACCAACAGCGGGATCTGGATACCCATGTTGGTTCCCACATGCTCCTCGATGATCTCATCGGATGAACCAAGATGTCAAGGATTCGAACAACCCCGTATACAATTCCCTTTGTCAATCGGTACGTTACTTGCCCGAGACTCGATCGTCGGTATCCCAATACCTCATTCAGTCCCGTTACCGGCAAGTCACTTTACTCGTACCGTAATGCATGATCCCGTGACCAAACACTTGGTCACTTTGAGCTCATTATGATGATGCATTACCGAGTGGGCCCAGAGATACCTCTCCGTCATACGGAGTGACAAATCCCAGTCTCGATCTGTGTCAACCCAACAGACACTTTCGGAGATACCTGTAGTGCACCTTTATAGTCACCCAGTTACGTTGTGACGTTTGGTACACCCAAAGCACTCTTACGGTATCCGGGAGTTACACGATCTCATGGTCTAAGGAAGAGATACTCGACATTGAAAAAGCTCTAGCAAAACGAACTACACGATCTTGTGCTATGCTTAGGATTGGGTCTTGTCCATCACATCGTTCTCCTAATGATGTGATCCCGTTGTCAATGACATCTAATGTCCATAGTCAGGAAACCATGACTATCGGTTGACCAACGAGCTAGTCAACTAGAGCCTCACTAGGGACATGTTATGGTCTATGTATTCACACGTGTATTACGATTTCCGGACAATGCAGTTATAGCATGAATAAAAGACAATTATCATGAATAAGGAAATATAATAATAACCCTTTTATTATTGCCTCTAGGTCATATTTCCAACAGTCTCCCACTTGCACTAGAGTCAATAATCTAGTTACATTGTGATGAATCGAACACCCATAGAGTTCTGGTGTTGATCATGTTTTGCTCGCGAGAGAGGTTTAGTCAACGGATCTGCGATATTCAGATCCGTATGTACTTTGCAAATATCTATGTCTCCATCTTGAACATTTTCACGGATGAAGTTGAAGCGACGCTTGATGTGCCTGGTCTTCTTGTGAAACCTGGGCTCCTTGGCAAGGGCAATAGCTCCAGTGTTGTCACAGAAGAGTTTGATCGGCCCCGACGCATTGGGTATGACTCCTAGGTCGGTGATGAACTCCTTCACCCATATTGCTTCATGCGCTGCCTCTGAGGCTGCCATGTACTTCGCTTCACATGTAGATCCCGCCACGACGCTCTGCTTGCAGCTGCACCAGCTTACTGCTTCACCATTCAACATATACACGTATCCGGTTTGTGACTTAGAGTCATCCAGATATGTGTCGAAGCTAGCGTCGACGTAACCCTTTACGACGAGCTCTTCGTCACCTTCATAAACGAGAAACATGTCCTTCGTCCTTTTCAGGTACTTTAGGATATTCTTGACCGCTGTCCAATGTTCCTTGCCGGGATTACTTTGGTATCTTCCTACCAAACTTACGGCAAGGTTTACATCAGGTCTGGTACACAGCATGGCATACATAATAGATCCTATGGCTGAGGCATAGGGGATGACGCTCATCTCTTCTTTATCTTTTGCCGTGGTTGGGCATTGAGCCGAGCTCAATCTCACACCTTGCAGTATAGGCAAGAACCCTTTCTTGGACTGATCCATTTTGAATTTCTTCAAAATCTTATCAAGGTATGTGCTTTGTGAAAGACCTATGAGGCGTCTCGATCTATCTCTATAGATCTTGATGCCTAATATATAAGCAGCTTCTCCAAGGTCCTTCATTGAAAAACACTTATTCAAGTAGGCCTTAATGCTGTCCAAAAATTCTATATCATTTCCCATCAAAAGTATGTCATCTACATATAATATGAGAAATGCTACAGAGCTCCCACTCACTTTCTTGTAAACGCAGGCTTCTCCATAAGTCTGCGAAAACCCAAACGCTTTGATCATCTCATCAAAGCGAACGTTCCAACTCCGAGATGCTTGCACCAGCCCATAAATGGATCGCTGGAGCTTGCATACTTTGTTAGCATTCTTAGGATCGACAATACCCTCCGGCTGCATCATATATAGTTCTTCCTTAAGATGCCCGTTAAGGAATGCCGTTTTGACGTCCATCTGCCATATCTCATAATCATAGTATGCGGCAATTGCTAACATGATTCGGACGGACTTAAGCTTCGCTACGGGAGAGAAAGTCTCATCATAGTCAATCCCTTGAACTTGCCGATAACCCTTAGTGACAAGTCGAGCTTTATAGATGGTGACATTTCCATCCGCGTCCGTCTTCTTCTTAAAGATCCATTTGTTTTCTATCGCTCGCCGATCATCGGGCAAGTCAGTCAAAGTCCATACTTTGTTTTCATACATGGATTCTATCTCGGATTTCATGGCTTCTAGCCATTTGTTGGAATCTTGGCCCGCCATTGCTTCTTCATAGTTCAAAAGTTCACCATTGTCCAACAACATGATTTCCAGGACAAGGTTGCCGTACCACTCTGGTGCGGAACGTGTCCTTGTGGACCTATGAAGTTCAGTAGAAACTTGATCTGAAGTACCTTGATCAACATCATTATTTTCCTCTTCAGTTGGTGTAGGCATCACAGGAACATTTTCCTGAGCTGCACTACTATCCCGTTCAATAGGTATTACTTCATCGAGTTCTAGTTTCCTCCCACTTATTTCTTTCGAGAGAAACTCTTTTTCCAGAAAGGATCCGTTCTTGGCAACAAAGATCTTGCCTTCGGATCTTAAGTAGAAGGTATACCCAATGGTTTCTTTAGGGTATCCTATGAAGACGCATTTTTCGACTTGGGTTCGAGCTTTTCAGGTTGAAGTTTCTTGACATAAGCATCGCATCCCCAAACTTTTAGAAACGACAGCTTAGGTTTCTTCCTAAACCATAATTCATACGGTGTCGTCTCAACGGATTTAGACGGTGCCCTATTTAAAGTGAATGTAGCTGTCTCTAGAGCGTATCTCCAAAATGATAGCGGTAAATCGGTAAGAGACATCATAGATCGCACCATATCCAATAGAGTGCGATTACGACGTTCGGACACACCGTTACGCTGAGGTGTTCCAGGCGGCGTGAGTTGTGAACGATTCCACATTTTCTTAAGTGTGTACCAAATTCGTGACTTAAATATTCTCCTCCACGATCCGATCGTAAGAATTTTATCTTTCGGTCACGTTGATTCTCTACTTCATTCTGAAATTCCTTGAACTTTTCAAAGGTCTCAGACTTGTGTTTCATCAAGTAGACATACCCATATCTACTCAAGTCTTCAGTGAGAGTGAGAATATAACGATATCCTCCGCGAGCCTGAACGCTCATTGAACTGCACACATCGGTATGTATGATTTCCAACAAGTTGGTTGCTCGCTCCATTGTTCCGGAGAACAGGGTCTTGGTCATTTTGCCCACGAGGCATGGTTCGCATGTGTCAAATGATTCATAATCGAGAGACTCTAAAAGTCCATCAGCATGTAGCTTCTTCATGCGCTTGACACCAATGTGACCAAGGCGGCAGTGCCACAAGTATGTGGGACTATCGTTATCAACTTTACATCTTTTGGTATTCACGCTATGAATATGTGTAACATTATGTTCGAGATTCATTAAGAATAAACCATTGACCATCGGGGCATGACCATAAAACATATCTCTCATATAAATAGAACAACCATTATTCTCGGATTTAAATGAGTAGCCATCTCGTATCAAACGAGATCCAGATACAATGTTCATGCTCAAACTTGGCACTAAATAACAATTATTGAGGTTTAAAACTAATCACGTAGGTAAATGTAGAGGTAGCGTGCCGACGGCGATCACATCGACCTTGGAACCATTCCCGACGCGCATCATCACCTCGTCCTTTGCCAGTCTCCGCTTATTCCGCAGCTCCTGCTGTGAGTTACAAATGTGAGCAACGACACCGGTATCAAATACCCAGGAGTTACTACGAGTACTGGTAAGGTACACATCAGTTACATGTATATCAAATATACCTTTAGTGTTGCCGGCCTTCTTGTCTGCTAAGTATTTGGGGCAGTTCCGCTTCCAGTGACCCTTCCCCTTGCAATAAAAGCACTCAGTTTCAGGCTTGGGTCCATTCTTTGACTTCTTCCCGGCAACTGGCTTACCGGGCGCGGCAACATCTTTGCCGTCCTTCTTGAAGTTCTTCTTACCCTTGCCCTTCTTGAACTTAGTGGTCTTATTGACCATCAACACTTGATGTTCTTTCTTGATTTCAACCTCTGCTGACTTCAGCATTGAAAATACTTCAGGAATGGCCTTCACCATCCCCTGCATATTGTAGTTCATCACAAAGCTCTTGTAGCTTGGTGGGAGCGACTGAAGGATTCTGTCAATGACCGCCTCATCCGGGAGGTTAATGTCCAGCTGGGACAGGCGGTTGTGCAACCCAGACATTTTGAGTATATGCTCACTGACAGAACTATTTTCCTCCATCTTACAACTATAGAACTTGTCGGAGACTTCATATCTCTCGACCCGGGCATGAGCTTGGAAAACTAGTTTTAGCTCCTCGAACATCTCATATGCTCCGTGTTGCTCAAAACGCTTTTGGAGCCCCGGTTCTAAGCTGTAAAGCATGCCGCACTGAACGAGGGAGTAATCATCAGCGCGAGTCTGCCAAGCATTCATAATGTCTTGGTTCTCTGGGACGGGTGCATCACCTAGCGGTCCTTCTAGGACATATTGTTTCCTGGCAGCTATGAGGATGATCCTCAGGTTCCGGACCCAGTCCGTATAGTTGCTGCCATCATCTTTCAGCTTGGTTTTCTCTAGGAACGCGTTGAAGTTCATGTTGACATGAGCGGCGGCCATTTGATCTACAAGACATATTTTGCAAAGGTTTTAGACTAACTTCATGATAATTAAGTTCATCTAATCAAATTATTTAATGAACTCCCACTCAGATTAGACATCCCTCTAGTCATCTAAGTGTTACACGATCCGAGTCGACTAGGCCGTCTCCGATCATCACGTGAGATGGACTAGTCATCATCGGTGAACATCTCCATGTTGATCATATCTTCTATACGACTCATGTTCGACCTTTCGGTCTCTTGTGTTCCAAGGCCATGTCTGTACATGGTAGGCTCGTCAAGTTAACCCTAAGTGTTCTGCATGTGTAAATATGTCTTACACCCGTTGTATGTGAACGTAAGGATCTATCACACAATACTGCTAAAGCAAGATAAGACTAGTAGCAGCAAGCAAGTTGACAAGATCTACGCCCACAACCAAATTGTGTTCTACTCATGCAATAGAGAACTACGCATAGACCTAGCTCATGATGCCACTGTTGGGGAACGTTGCAGAAAATTAAAAAATTTCCTACGGTTTCACCAAGATCCATCTATGAGTTCATCTAAGCACCGAGTCATGGGAGAGAGATTGCATCTACATACCACTTTGTAGATCGCGTGGAAGCGTTCAAAAGAACGGGGTTGAAGTAGTCGTTCTCGTCGTGATCCTATCACCGCAGATCCTAGCGCCGAACGGACGGCACCTCCGCGTTCAACACACGTATGGTCAGTGTGACGTCTCCTCCGTCTTGATCCAGCAAGGGGGAAGGAGAGGTTGATGATGAAAGCTCCAGCAGCAGCACAACGGCGTGGTGATGGTGGAACAGCAGCACTCCGGCAGGGCTTCGCCAAGCACGTGACGGAGGAGGAAGAGGTGTAGCAGGGGGAGGGAGGCGCCAGAACTTCAGGGTGCGGCTGCCCCCCTCCCCCCTCCCTTTATATAGGCCCCCAGGGGGGCGCCGGCCCTGGGAGATCCAATCTCCCAAGGGGGCGGCGGCCAAGGGGGGTGGAGTACCCCCCAAGGCAAGTGGGGCGCCCCCCCCCAACCTAGGGTTTCAACCCTAGGCGCAGGGGGTGGGCCAAGGGTGGCGCACCAGCCCACTATGGGCTGGTTACCCTCCCCACTTCGGCCCTTGGGGCCCTCCGGGATGGGTGGCCCCACCCGGTGGACCCCCGGGACCCTTCCGGTGGTCCCGGTACAATACCGGGTGACCCCGAAACTTTCCCGATGGCCGAAATACCACTTCCTATATAGTTTTCTTTACCTCCGGACCATTCCGGAACTCCTCGTGACGTTCAGGATCTCATCCGGGACTCCGAACAACATTCGGTATACTGCATACTCATATTCATACAACCCTAGCGTCACCGAACCTTAAGTGTGTAGACCCTACGGGTTCGGGAGACACGTAGACATGACCGAGACGGCTCTCGGGCAATAACCAACAGCGGGATCTGGATACCCATGTTGGTTCCCACATGCTCCTCGATGATCTCATCGGATGAACCACGATGTCGAGGATTCGAACAACCCCGTATACAATTCCCTTTGTCAATCGGTACGTTACATGCCCGAGACTCGATCGTCGGTATCCCAATACCTCGTTCAGTCTCGTTACCGGCAAGTCACTTTACTCATACCGTAATGCATGATCCCATGACCAAACACTTGGTCACTTTGAGCTCATTATGATGATGCATTACCGAGTGGGCCAGGAGATACCTCTCCATCATACGGAGTGACAAATCCCAGTCTCGATCCGTGTCAACCCAACAGACACTTTCGGAGATACCTGTAGTGCACCTTTATAGTCACCCAGTTACGTTGTGATGTTTGGTACACCCAAAGAACTCTTACGGTATCCGGGAGTTACACGATCTCATGGTCTAAGGAAGAGATACTTGACATTGAAAAAGCTCTAGCAAAACGAACTACACGATCTTGTGCTATGCTTAGGATTGGGTCTTGTCCATCACATCATTCTCCTAATGATGTGATCCCGTTGTCAATGACATCTAATGTCCATAGTCAGGAAACCATGACTATCTGTTGACCAACGAGCTAGTTAACTAGAGGCTCACTAGGGACATGTTATGGTCTATATATTCACACGTGTATTACAATTTCCAGATAATACAGTTATAGCATGAATAAAAGACAATTATCATGAACAAGGAAATATAATAATAACCCTTTTTATTATTGCCTCTAGGGCATATTTCCAACAGGACAGTGGTTTCTCGAGCCCACCAGGGTTAAAGTCCTGGTGCTCACATTTATCCTGGGTTAATTTCAGTATTTTCCGGCGATGTGTGTTCAGTGGGAGGAGACGTTCCACTCGACTACGAGGCAACCTATGGTGACTTCATAAAATCTCAAGATCATATGCTGGCTCACTCTCTCGAAGGTGCTCATAGGGGTAGGGTCTGCGTGTGTGTGCTTATAGCGGTGAGTGCTTGCGCGTATATATGAGCCCTTGCGTCTGTACCATGTTAAAAAAATACATGTCGTGATTAAACGGTCACTGGCTCACTCGTACAACTCCGTATTTTGTTGATGACACAATCAATTGACCAGTGAAACGTTCCACGTGGCGCAACTAGTGTTGCACCATCGGGGAGTGTAACCATAGGGCCCACCTGTCAGCGCATATATGAAAGAAAGATATGGTAGTTTGAGTCTATACTGTATTAATAAAATACATTTTAGGGTGATCATACGGTCACATACACCTCCATAATTTGTTGATGACACGATCAATTGACCAGTCAAACGGTCCACATTCAGCAGCACACATTACCAGAGGGCCCTCCTGTTCGCGCATATATGAAGGACAGAAATGGTAATAAATTACTGGTCGGTGGGGATTCGAAGTCGTGAGACCTTTGGTTGGCAGTCGCCGGTGATGGGGTGAGCGGTGATTGGGCGGTGGCGTGGGGATTGCCGAAGAAAAAGCTCGCGCGGGGGGGGGGGCCTAGAGGGATGGCCGGGGTGGTGGTGGACCGGGGGGGAGTGGTTTCGGGGCGGGCAGGGTGGCGTGGCGGCGCGGGCCGGCCGCGGGCGGCTGGGGCTGGCGGTTAGGCCAGTGGTGGCTGGTGGCTCAGGGGGGTGGAGGTTGAAGATAAACTGTAGGCCCTTGATTTTGTATCCAATGGCTGGAAAACCTACTGACCAGAGATGAAAAAGTCAGTCGACTGACGTGTAGCGTCACCCCACACGTACACATGCACGCACGCAACACTCGCACACATGCAGGCGTGCAACATTGACACGTACACATGCACTCACAAACCCATGCACGTATGCACACATGCATGCAACACTTAAACGTACACATGAACGCACGCAACACTCGCACGCCTGCATGCACACAACACACGACACAAGACACACGCTCAACCTATAAGTGCATGCACCCTTTGTTAAGTACATGGATTGTTACGGGTATTAATCAATGTTATCTGTGATAAGCAGAACATTGATGTTTGCAGTGGTCTTTATGAATCACAACGTGTCGAATGGGCTATCAACGTACATATGAAAATTTTGTAATTCTCTTACATTATATAGTAGGCTTATCTACATGAAATAGATGACGTCACACTCAATGAACAATCATCGGTTTATGAAATGCCCGCTACTGACCGCCCTAGCCCACCAAAAGTTCCTCTAGCGTCGCTGCCTGCATTGGGTCACTGACATGCAGGCCATGTACCCAAAAATCCCACACGTAAGTTGAAGAACGGCGCGGTGTCGTACGTCAGAGTCGAGGGCGCCACTCGCTGCACGCCCGGCTGAACATGCCTCCTTGCCGCATTCAAGCGCCTCCATGAAACCCGCCCGTGTGGAAGCCAAGAAACCCTCTCTGGACACACGTCCATTCATGACCGGGCCGACATTAAACACAATGTCGGCCGAGCTCCTCCCGTCCGTCGTCTATCTAATCTCCTATTTAAACGAGGCCAAACATCGGCCAGGAATCGCACACCTCCGCCGCTCCCCTATCTCCTCATTCACCATTTTGTCTACTCTTACAATGGCTTATGAAGAGTAGTTATCCCGCATCCAAACCGGCTGGGTGGCCCGCCGAGCCCACCGGATACGAGCTATGAAGCTCGCTGATCCACCTCCCTCCCCTCGCCCAACGGAGCCAGATGCCGCCCCAAGCCGGTGCGCGGTTCAGCAACTCGCCGCTCCAGGCCAGCTCGACGAGGAGCGGCGAACGGGCGTCATTGCTGCCGTCCATGCCGCCGCCTCGTACCGCGCCTCCCGTGTCTGCGACCGCGTCTGCCGTTTCTGTGGCCGAGACTCCCATGCTGGCGGCCGCGTCATGCAAGCAGCGACCGAAGCCGGGTGCGCAGAGAGCAAAGAGTCGGTGGCCAGCACCTCCGCGTCCGCCGCCATCATCAAGGAGAAGTAGAACACGGGAGGCTGCCGCCACTTGGGTCCCATGAAGGCCACCGCGGAGGCGACGCTGGCATACACAGTAGGTGTCTTGCCGGATCCTTTTGTTGCAAGGACCTTCGTCGACCCCTCATGGGCTCCACAGAAGCGGAGAAGCCCCCTTCCACCATCATCTTGGGTATCAGCGAACGATATCAGTTGGGCAGTGGGAAGCGAGCCATCCTTTGCGCTGAAGCATATACCTCCGGGGCTCCCGGCAGTCCGGTGATCGCGCTGCCTGACATGAGGAACACAAATGGATCGGCGGGCGACCATTTAGGCCAGGTGTTATATACATGTGCTGTCTAGAACTAGCACCGTGTAGTTGATTTGAATGTAATGAAATCCGTTATGTTTGTATGAAAATCCGGTATTTTATATGATATCCGTCATTGTTTATATGAAATATCGCCGTGTTTGCATGAATTTCGTTCGGTTGGTTGAGTTGCTGTCATAATGTGTGCGGTAACGGTTGGATGGCGTAATTTACGGGTCGTCAGTCGGTCTGCGGCCGGCTCGGGCGGCGTGGTGGGACAAAAAAAGCACAGCTCGTGCGAGCTCGTCTCAACATGCGCGCTGGAGGATGCATGAGCACCCGAGCTATTCCTCGTTCATCAGTGGTAAAGGCACAGGTGGACAAAAGGGTCACCAATATTTTGGCTACCCCGGGCAGACATCCAAATAGCCCCTCGTAGACAATTCAAATCACTTGTTCGCCGTGAAATTTTTCCATGTGTTGTTTTCATGGACTAGCAAGATGCCCGTGCATTGCACGGAACATCAAGATGCATTTTTTTACAAGACACCTGTTGTGATTGACCCATGCAGGAGTAATACCATTGTAAAAACTAATGATATCTCGAGAATTTTATCGAAAAAATGGTATCTCAAGATTTTTATCGGAAAAATGGTATCTCGAGAAAGATGAGAGATAAGGTGAGGAGGAGTGGAGCGTGGTGGTGACCGGTGGTTGGACTGGGCGGAGTCATGGGGATGGACGGCGCATTATGTCTAGGTTTGTATCTCACTCACACACACACACACACGTAGGTGGGGGACGTGCACGAAGAGAAGAGGTGCACGCACGGCGCACGTACTCCCGTCTCTTTCCCAACCACACCCGCACGGATACACGATGGAGCTCATTTCTGTACGAAAAGGCAACCCACGTGGTAATTTGACATGTGTACTGGTTGTCCACTTGATGGAGGATCGTCTACCACGGGTGAACAAACAAATTGCGACTTGACGCGTTATGTTAAAAATGAGGCAAACCATGTGGGGCCTACCTTAGAGGCAAGGCTCTATACACTGGAGTACTTTTGATATGTCCCATCAACTCACAGAACAAGGAGAAGCTCTCTTAGTACGCCGTGTCCCCCTCCCACGGGCGCGGTGTCTTGCAGGATGAGGTGAAGCTTGCTTACTAGTACGCCTTACGCCCGCTCCCTCACCCATGCGCACGATGGCCCGAAGGACAAGGAGAAAATTTTACTACTCCCTCCGTTTACTCCTCGTCCCTACCTTAGTTAGAGAGATTATCGTATTGTTTGGAATATATGTCCTTTAGTACTCCATCCATTTACTTATACAAGGCCACTATAAAAAAATACATTTTGCATCTATACAAGGCCACAAATACTAGTAATCGAGACAAAAGTTACTACTCCCTCCTTTCCAGTTTATGGCTCAATTTCAAAATCTCTCCAACCAAGGTAGACGGTGAGTGGTGGAATTAATTTTGTAGTTTGCACAAGTAATTAGTATGCTCATTTTTCTCAAGAAGTTTTGTTTACCGAGGCATCAATTAGAATGAATGCATGCATGACCACTAAATTTCCATGAACTTCTACATGCATTGGTGGTTTTCTCTTGACACTGCTTGCATCGGTGATTTAACGCACCTCGAAATCCAACATGTGATGGTACTACTACTACTAGTAGAATTGAGACTTATAAAATGGAAAAATGAATTTTTTTAGATGAGCCCTATAAACCGGAAATGAGGGAGTAGTAAGTGGTACTACCTCCATAGTGGGTACGTACTCCGTAAAATCAGATTTTCCGAAAACTAAATCATTCAACCTTTATTTGCTTGTTTCCCTTCCTGCCTCCTTGCCTCGAACAGACAATGCCAAACGGGAAAAGACCCGCCCTCACCTTTTTTAGTCTGGGTTTGTATCGATGGATCGCGCGAAGCAGCAAAAACCAAGTCGTGTCTTGAACTCCTACGTCGACGCTCGCTTTCATGAATTCAGTACTTCCTCTCGCCGACATGTGGGACATATAGCAACCGGGTCGACGTGTCATGCACCAAATAACAGTGGAAAACATCAGGGGGACGCACCCCAGTCGTACCTCCCTAGTAGTAGTAATGAGCAATGAGACGTAAAATCACAATGTTGCACCTTCCCAGACGGACGAAGCAACCATTATTTCACACCTCCCTTCGCCATTATCTCCTTAAACAAACCACGTAGTATTTCTTCTGCCATTGTCCTGCCTCAAGAGGGACACGCGCATCACCTTGGTACATCATGACACGTGGGAGCGCATGATAGGCCATGCTCCCCCGCCCATCGCTCGGTAAAATCACCTCATTTTTACTACTTCCTCCGTATCGGTTTACAGGGCATGCACGTCGTTCTAGGTTGAGAATTTAACTGGTTATATATGTGATGAACAGTGTATGTTTAGAAACTACATCCGCTTAAGAATCTAATGATATACTTTTTGTGACATAGTAACTCATATTTAGTTAGTCAAATGGATGACCTAGAACTACGTGCATGCCCTATAAACCGAGACGAAGAGGGTAGTACAATACGTATCTTTTTAGATCAATATAGTCAGGATTCACCAAGGAACAAAACCAAGTGGTAGGCTGCTCTTGTCGTGTTGGCGTAGCAACTCAAGCAGGGTCAGACCGCGCACGAAATGGTGACACACTTAACAGGACCCCTTTGGCTGACATGTGGCTCATCCACTGTCTTGTTCCACGTGCGATGCACCAAAATTATAGTTTGGAGCAGTGGTTGGACTTGGAGGCACCCCGGTCGTAGCGTCGCAGTAGTAGTAAATGAGCGATGATGGCTCAAATCACAAAGCCCCACCTTTCCCGCATTAAGCTGGACGGATGAAGCAACCATCATTTCACTCTAGGGTGCAAGAGCATAAAGAAAAGAGAAAACCAATGATGCGTGCGACAGCTACCTAGGGCACCCTAGGGTAGGGGCCTCCACTACAAATCCTTTTTTTGAAAGCGCCTCCACTACAAATCCGCTTCTCCCTCGTCCTCTTGAAGAAAACCGATGATGCGTGCGGCGGTAGGGTTTGTAGGAGTACTACGGCGTGCGGGGCCACGTCGTAGTAAACGGGAGAGGGATTGAGTTCGAGTCGACGCCTTAATATGTGTGGGCCGCTTGGTTTTACGGGAACGAGGCACATTTTGGGTTCGGGGACCAGTGGAGATATACGTACAAAAAATTGTGGACGTAGGTTTGACCGAAAGGCAGTGATGCATGGGCCCTGCATTTTGATATACCCGCGACCGCGTGAAATTTGCTACTCTACTCAAAACTAGTAAGGTACACATGCATTGAACGCATGAGATTTGGAAACCAAATTATGAATAAATACACACTATAGCATGTAAAGCTTTGAGTCATATATGCATGATGTAGATGTTCGTTTAGTTCTTATAGTTCATCTCATTCAAAATCAATTAGTTTTATAAAAATGTTAAGATTCATGGGGTCGTGCATTTTAAAGCATAAAGTAAAAAAAAATAATGGCAATTCATTTAGAAAAAAAGTTTGGGCAATTATGATACGAAGATTCTAGAACAAAGGAGAAGTGCTTGTGTTTTGAGGTTTGTGCATTATGCTTAAGTTCAACCATGGAGTCTTCTAAATTGTACATGTGGCAGAATCTGGTGGAATGTTGATGATATCCAACGGCCAGTAGTGCTCGGATTTGCCATCTCTGCACTGTCGGATTAGCTTCATCCAGCGACCATCTTTCAAAGTTATTCGCACACTATATAGGGGTATAGATAATGCATAAAAGTTCCTCCAAAAACATCTATAACTAAAGAGAAAAAATGAATTGCAGTTAAAAGAATGACATTTCTAACAAAAATGTGAATGTGAACTACATATGTGTGCACGTGACCAGCACATACATTGTCAATACAAAATTTAATGCAAGAAATAACTTATGAGTAACATGCACGAATTGATGATGTGGTGCTTGCATGCATAGAGTACAAAAACAATGTGATTTATGACTTGCATGCATGACGTGTTCTTGTGCCATAGTTGCATGTCTTGGAAAAAAGCTACTAGTGGGTTGTACTAGCTATTTAGGAATAGAAGATGTATACATGGAAGTTGTAGGGAAAGAGATGACATGGAGTATCTCAATTCCTATGAGTAGGGATTGGAAAAGAGATGTCATTTGGTTCACATCATAGGAACTTTTCTATTGAATCTAGAGATGACATGTATCTCAATTCCTATGAGGAGGGATTAGAAAAGAGATGTCATTTGGTTCACATCATAGGAACTTTTCTATTGAATATACGCTAATGTTTATTTTCCTTTGAAATTATGGGAGTATAGGAATCCATTCATATGAACCAAGTGGCTCTAAAGCTATAAAAATGATATCATGTTTATTTCCTTTGAAATGTGGAGTATATGAATCTATTCCTATGAACCAATTGGCTCTAAAGGAAAAAATCCTATAAAAATCATATCATATAGAGTTCCTATGATATTCCTCCACACCAAAGGATGGTTGAAATTGCTGCAGGTGATATGATGGTCTTTCTTTGTAGACTCCTCCCCCATATTTATAGTTAGCTCTCGAAGATGAATGAAATGATATATACTGGGTATTCTATATGTGCATTTTGGTACATGAAAACTCGGTAAAAGTTTGCGAGGTTCGAATTTTCAATAAAGCTATATGCACTGCATTTTGGAACGGAGGGAGGAGCATACGACAGTTGCTAACACTCACGTGGAAGATTTGTGTGTAGGAGGAGTGGTTGTTCTGTTAAATGACATGGCAAAACTGACACTGTCGGATGCCGATCTAACGGTTCTTACGGCGTTATTCAAAAAGGCTTGTGGCGAACGTTTGTCGGATAATGATTTACGGACACATGCATTGCATTGATGCGTGTCCCTCTCCCTCATGCACACACGCACCCTCACGAGTCACGACTCTCCCGAGTCCTCTCGCACCCACCGTCTATCTACAGGTAGACGTCACACACATATGTTCTCTTCACACCCTACCCTCAGAACTTTAAAAAACAAAAGACGTCACGCACATTTTATTTTAGCTCACATGTCACATACTTATACTATTACTCTTGTGGTGAACGTTCTTTGGGCATAGTATAGTGTACTCTCGCAAAGAAAAGTGGTGCACGCACACACTATTTCTCTCACACCACTCGTGGGTACATGTAGGAGCACATTGAAGCTGGTACAACAAAATCACTCCACTATATATATAAGTAGGAGCCGTCGCGCTTGTTGTACTAGGGTTCGTCTCTTTCACTCTCTCATGCTCTCCAGATCTAAGCAATACATAGGTGGCCACACTCTCTCTCTGCTCACGGCTGGTCACAAATTCGACCGGGCCACCTCGACCGGGGAAGAGGTGTAGGTGCATTGTTCACACTATCGTCAGTGGCGAGGGAGGAGACCAATGGCTGCCCGCACGTCCTGATCGGCGGCCGTGCCGTTCTCTTACAGAGAGCGTCGGCTCGGGAGGGCCGCCAACCCCTTCTTCCTCCCTGCGGTATTGTGGCCAAGATGCGGCCTCCCGACGCCATCTTTGGCACATGCTGACAACCCTCAGGTATATATTCCTTCGAAACTTGCCTTGCTCTACTGCCCCAGCTCCCCACTTGGCTGTGTGTGGATCTTTTTCTACTTCCATCGGTTGTTCCAAAGCCACCTAGACTTTTAATATCATTAGAGGTAAAGCTAGTTTATACAGTCGACTCTAAGAGTTGGTTCAAATAGGGAAGAAAGTGGGAAAGTTGTAGCATGAATCTAGGACTTGGTTGTAAGAGGAAACGGGGGAAAGTAGTAGATACTGGCTACCCAACCAGTCTCTTGGTTGAAAAGGCGAAGAAATCATGGTGGATGGCGAAGGGTGGGGGGAAGTGGACCTGTCTCTTGGTTGAAAAAGGAAAGAAAGTGAGGGGTGTTGGGGGACAACACAAATGAGAATGAGCAGGTCTAGATTTCCTGTGCTCACATAGGAAAATGTCGCCGAGGAGATAAAAAATGGGACAAATGCAGACATGCTGCCTGAGTGTTTGCCGCTCTCGGCAACCACATTTCCCTCACCACTTTATGCCCCTGCTGTCCCTACGCCCATATCGCTACCGTTAATGTAAAATCACATGAAGCATTAAGCAATGCCACCTAATGTCACTATAAGTAATGGTCTAGTGCCGTCGATAAATTGAAGCAATGCCACCACCATTTTATGAAGTGCTTTTGTCTTGCTTTATTTCCCATGAATTGTGTTTTTGCAGTTACACTTAAATCTCACACCGCTAACATTGCTTCATCCCAGTGGAACTGCACAAATTTGATTGCACATTTACTGACCATGTGCTACTCTCATGACAGTAATACTAATGCTATTGTTCTGCATGTTAATCTAGGGGCAGTGTTGATGTGATGTGATGCTACTTACTTAAGGGCACTTTCATACTGTCAATCTAGTGCCAATTATAGCACAATAGATGCTACTGTTAATCATACGCCACTTCAAATATATGTCACTATTTAAATAACCGTATTTTGTATTTGCGCAAGTAGGGATGTCTGTCTCCATATCGTTTCTGTCTGCGCAATCAAAAGTACACACCTTAGTTTTAGTACAACTGCACAAAATGAGATGGCTATTCCTAGCTGTCGTCCTCTAACGACCAGTGTTCCAGGTATTCCAACATTGGTAGTAACTAGGTAGAATGACCAACGCAATCTAAAAGAAGCTGATTCATACATTTTACTTCCTGATTGTAGTGCAGGGACGAGCGAAAACAATTGCATCCTAGTCCAGAATGCACTTTCTACCAGTTCATCCATGGACCGAGGACTAGCTGGCACGGTTGCATGGCGGTTTTTAGGATAGGTGCACTGACAAGAGGCATTATGGTCTGCTTATTTCTGCAAATAGCAGTGCTTAAATTTAGTGGAATGCATAAGAATTTCAGATGGGTAGTACACTGCATGATTAAATTCAGCATTCCAGCTAAGAACACAATTATAATTGGTATTCTGGAATGAGAGAACCTAACCCTGGATGGTGGCAACAAGAAAAAACCAGTGTGAACTCCAGGAAATTTAAGCCTGCCGGGAGACCCTTTTCTCAGACAAGCCTTGCTTGTCCTTTCCTGATTTCTAAACCTTCTCACAACTTTGTCTTTTGCTGTGAACTAGTACATGTTTGTTATGTTCTATGAATCATTGAGATGTATAAAATTGCTTAACTTACGCGTTTCAAGTTTTTTATGAAGCTGAGTTTAATGTGAGTGTTCTAGATGAACGTTGGACTAGCGTGTGAATGTTTGGAATTTACATTCTGGCCTCAGTTAACTGCATGAACCACTGTAACAAGATACATAGTTGCTTATATGCCAGACAACAAATTGTTGATTGTTAGTTGGTCGATAGCCTAGTGTTGAAGGAGCTGAGCCAATGTGTCGTGTTTTCCACAACTGCTTACAAGTGGGGTAGCACCAACAGTGTTTACAAGTACTTATGTATACGTCGGCGCACAGTTCTCGAATGAGTACTCTATTTCATCAAACACACACTGTTTGTATGATAAACTATGACAACTTATGTCTTACCATGCCATATTCATGAAAAAACTAGTGATGGCGCATTTGTTTTGGCAATAATTACGATGGGTCTCACATGATTTACGGGCACACAAAAGTAGCACCAGTTCCCACAGACGGATTCAACAGAGTACTAGCCCCAGAGGGCTCAATAATAGGCAAGCTTCGGATAATTAGACACAATCCAAACTACTATTAAACACTAGATGGGGCAACTATATCATGCCTCGATCTAATTTGGGTTGGACACAAGACGGACCTTGCCATGAACATCATCGAGGACGTCCGGAAGCAGCTCAATCCTATTAACCTTCATGAAGATAATCTTGTGGCCTTGCCATTCATAAACTTGTTTGTGGAGGCATGCCATGTCATCTTCCTGCATAAGCTTGACAAGAATAGTATGCCTCACAAACGAATGTGTAGCTTTGAACTTATTGTGCTTCCATACACCCTGTACAACACGCCTGACAATAGTGAGGCTGGAATACAACTCGACATCGGTATAAGCGCAAATGGCTTCCAGGATCCAAGATCCTAAAAAATATGTTTTCCCAGTGCGTATATTCAGGTCATCCGCCTCATACCGAGTGACATGTAGAACCACACAATCCTTGTATGAATTAGGGCTCTAATTGAAACCTAGGCAAATTCTGAATTACTTTCCAGTATAAGAAACACAAGTTATTTAAACACTATGTATAGCATGGCATCGAAGCTAATAAAATTTTGCATTATTCATCACCACATACTTAGATGAAAAACCACAATCGAGATCTGCAAAGAAGAAAATCACCTTGGCCAGCTCAGCTGGGGGGGGGGCACATCCTCAAAGGGGGGAAACTGCTCCTGCAGTGCCATAGGGGCTGTAACATGAAACGGGGCGTTGGCCATCTCAGTAGTGGCCATGAGCGTATCTGGGGTCGGCTCGGGGGCTGCCTCCATCTTCCTAGAGCTCTCTGTCTCGTGGGGATCAGCCTCTGGCGTATGCTCCAATATTGGCAGATCTTTGCCTGGTTCTCCTTGGTCCATCATGAAACTGACGAATACTAGGAGACCACTGAAAGGAAAACACAATCGCAATGACAATGAAACAAAAAAAAAGAGTGAGGTTCGGTTACTGCTCTGCAAAAGTTCTTTTTTTCTCTGAATGAAAATATACCAACATCACGGATCCGCTTACCTTCCCTTTGTTGGGAGAGAAGAACAGTGGCAGATGCGCGTGTTGGCTTTCTTGAAGGCGGTAAGGGAGAAGGGGATTCGGCGAAGAGTGAAATGATGGTTGCTTCATCCGTCAAACATAGACTACGAGGAGGTGGGGTTTTGTGATACGACGACTCGTTAGTGTCGCGCTATGACTGGGGTGACTCTCCGCCTGCATACTGCCTTCTAATTTCGTGGATGGAATATGGGCCTGCGCGCTGCATGGCCCGCATGTCGGTGAACAAAAGTAAAATGGCATTCAATAGAGGGAGATGTTTCGATTACCTAGGAGGAGCCAGAAGCAGTAGTCTATCCACTGTACTAGTAGTAATTGTTTTTCTGGGTAGTTGTAGAGTGTCTCCACTGTACTAGTAGTAATTGTTTCTCTGGTCCCAAGACAAAACAGCCCATCCATCCTAGTAAATAATAAAATCAATTCAAAAGCCCATATATTTACTTAATGGCAGGCGCTACCCACACCCAACACACCTCCCCCCCAAAAAAACATGGGTGCTCTTCTTCCTCGTCACTTCCACCCACCTCACATCAGCTCACTCCACTCGTACCCCCAAATTCCTCACCTCACTCCTACAGAAAAACCCCAGCTCCCCTTCTTCCTCACTACTACAGAAAAAACCAACTCCCCTTCTTCTCCACTCGCTCTACAACTAGGCTCGTCATTCGTTACACTGCTCAAATCCGTGAGCACGACGCGACACCCTCGAGGAAAATGGAGTCGGCTGACCCCCAACACCAAGAAGATGAGGCTCCCGCCAGCGGCGACGCCTATTGTAGATCTCGCACCCGGCAGCGCAGGGAGAAGCGGCGACCCCGCCCCCACCGGATCCCAAGAACCCGTAGAATCTCGGGTGGACCGCATCAGCGATCTCCCAGACGCCGTCCTTGAGGAGATCATCTCGCTTCTCCCCACCAAGGATTGTTGCCGCACCCAAGTCCTCTCAATTCGGTGGTGCCCTCTATGGTGCGCCGTGCCCCTTAATCTTTACTGTCATCAGCTATCTCTCTTCAATGATTTTGAAATCCCCAGAGCCATCATCTCCTCCCACCAGGGCTCTGTTCAAAGCCTCTGCTTCCCGTCATGCTACCTGAGTAAGCATACCATGCCCTGTGCGGTGGACGCCTGGCTAAAATCCCCTGAATTCATAGAACTATAGCTGCTTGAGTTCTACTATTCCCCTGGAAATCACCTACCAGATATTGAACGCCATGCACTTGTGCCCTCAGCATTGATGTCCATCTCGCGGTTTTCCTCCTCTCTCCACACTGCCACCTTTGCGCTGTGCTACCTACCAGACAATCTGGTACTAAACCTTTGACTCCCATTTCTCAAGAAACTATCACTTGGCGGGTTTGTATATCGGAGGCCTCATTGCACAGCGTCAACCACTCCAGTTGCCCTGCCCTGGAGTGCTTGGTGCTTGTTTTCATAGTTAGAATCGGTTGTCTCCAAATAAAGTCGCCTAACCTTGTAAGAATTGGAATTTCTTTTGATGAAAGGCAGCTCATCATCCTAGATGCCCCTTCACTTCAAAGGTTGATCCTTGATTCTAGTTATTCACCGTCGCAAATAACCGTCCTAAACTGGAGACCTTGGGTGCAATACATGATCTATGTGCTCATTTCAATGTGGTGTTTGGCTCCATAGTTTTTCGGGTACTTTATACTATCATCTACATCTGTAACCATAAGCTGCATTTTAAATTTCTACGCATAAGTTATATATCATCTTGGAGTACATATTTTGTACTAATATTATGTTCTATGCTCAATGAAGAGTTTCTCCATGGATGGCCTATCAATGGTGCTGGATTCTGTCAAGATATTGTATATCCAAATGAATAGTTTTGATCTGAACAAGATTATTGGCTTGTTGCAATGCTTTCGATGTCTGGAGAAGTCGTATATAAAGGTGATAATTTCACGCACATTGGAAGCCCGCATATAGTGTACTAGAATTAACCGTTCAGTTGTTGCTGTTTCGACACTCTTTTTCTAGACCTTAACTATTTTCAATCTTCATGTCTATTTATGCAACATGATGGGGTAAGAAAGTTATAACCAGTCGGTGGATTCGTAAGGACCGGGATTTTCTCACTTCTCATGACATTCGATTGAAGACAATAACGCTAGAATGATATGTAGCCAACTGTGCAAACACCAGATTTGTCGCATTCTTCCTGCTGAATGCGAGGTTACTGTTGTCCATCAGGCTTAAGTTTATCAGCAACATGGTTTTGACGGATGGGTATATTGAAGAGCAAAATAAGGAGTTTCAGGTGGGCAAAAGAGCTTCTAAACGTGCCGGGCTTCTATTTACAACATATTGTGGTCATAATCCAGTAAATTTTACGACCCATGATGTTCATTCTATGGACCTGACCGATCCATTTGACTGTGACTGCCGAAAATAGTGCTGGAGTTAGATATTGTTGCCCTTTTCAACCCAGGTTTTGTGTAAACCTGATGAACAATTAATCGTTGTTCTTTTGTACAATTTGTAAGCTAGAGTTAGATGTTCTTGCCCTTTTCAACTCGACTGTGACTGTCATATTTTCTTTCAAACAAGGCTAATGGCTTGCCATTCATTTAATTTAGAGTGAAATATTGTAACAAATCCCAGCCAAGGGAAATAACATCACTCTCGCTGGTTGCTTGAGCTCACTGTGCAATACAGAAGCCAAGTGATTAGCCCCCACCAGCACCCACAAACTTATTTCGACCTAGCACATCAAATGGGCTGTAAATTTTCATAGGAAAGGTTGCATGACCATGACAGATTTGGATTCTGACATTTGGGACCCACGAGGAAATAGCCTATCCAAGGTGGTGTCGACTTACTAGCCAGTCAACAAATGATTCTGCCTACCAGCCGTTGGATTGACATCCAACATCTGTCGTGTATCTTCTATCTCTTGTCTTCTTTCTCCAGCCGCCCAAACCAAACCACCCCGTCGGCTCCACCTGCTCCCGCATCCCATGGTTGGTTGCGCCTCCGCCGCCCTACCATACCCTCCAACATTGGCCAGTCCCTCCCTCTATTCCCCCACACATTCTGTTATTCTCCGGTGACGTCAACCCCAACACGCACCCGCACCCGAACCAGTCAACCCTCGTACTCCCCTCCACCTGTGACTGGACCGGCGCATCTTCCACGGCTCCTGCTCGTTCCGTCCGAGGCCTCGCCATCATCCTCCGCCTTGGTTCGCTCGCCGTGCGCAGTGCGCTACCCTCTTGCGTTGTCAACATCGTCATGGAGAGGATGACAGTAGGGACCCTCGAGCGTCATGGCAGTACGCAAGCAAGTGCCTCATTATTTCAAGCCCAAAAATGGTTCTTCCTAATAGTTGGACATCTGCGGCTCACGCCATTGTCAACGTAGTCAATAAACGAGAGAACTACACTACGAGCGGCTGACACCAAGGACCCATCAGGTCGCACAGTTTTTTTTGAGGAACAGGCAGTTGTTATTTATACTAGTTTTAGCGATGGATTAGGGTAAGAACAGGGTTGTGCGGGGGCTGTGGCCCGTCTAGCCAGGGTTTTATTTATGGTTACCACATCATGAGCCCAGTTTTGTTTTTTCTTTCTGAAAATGGCTAGCCCAGTTCTATCTTTTTTAAAGAAATACCCAAACGAGGCCTACTTGCTTTATCAGCCCTCCTAGGCTGCAAATCTTTCAAGACGAGGAGAGTTTCATTCAGTTTGCCCAGAAATGGGTTGTACATTTTTAAAACACATCAAACCGGGAATTAGTTTCAATTTTTTTTATTACAAGACTTTAAATTCCATTGATTTTTATGCGTGGACAATTATTTGGATTTTATATGTATATAAATTATTTTTTGAAAATAGTTTGAATGTGACTCAATATTTTGGGATTAAAAACAGTTGACCGCATTGAAATATGCAAAATTTCGTATAATTTTTAACCGTGGCCACAATATGGGGTGTAATGCTAACAAAAAGAAGATGGGCTCCAAAAAAATTCTTAAGAATTAGCAAATGGGCTGTAAATTATTAGAAATAATGGCAGATGGGATGTATGCTGTTTTCCACAGATTTGAGGCTGACTTGTGCGCCTACTACAGGTTGACGCGTATGCTTTCCTTAAAAAAAGGTTGACGCACATGCAATATCGTGTCAACTTAGTCAACACACGAGAGTAGTGACTGTTGGATGTCCATCCAACGGCCATCGTGCTTCTTCAATCTCTGCTCTTCCTGCTCCAGCCACTCAAACAAGCTCCGGCGGGACTGCCTCCTCCCTCCTCCCGTGGCCGCCTATGCTGCTGCGCAGGCCTCACCACCACACCGTACTCCCACCGCTGGCCTAGCCATCCCTCTACTCACCCAAACCCGCTGTTATTCTCCGGCGACGGCAGATGAACCAGTAAACCCACGTACTCTCCTCCGCGTGGGAAACAACTGCCGAGACTTCCCTGGCTCAGTGTCGTTCCCTTCCTAGGCCTCGCTGTTGTCCACTGCCTTGGTGCTCTCAACGCGGCGTGGTCAACGTGGTCAACGAATGACATCCATCAGAAGTGGACTGTACATGGAGAGGCTGACAGCTGGGTCCACAAACGCACGCAAGGAAATGCCTCCTTATTACGTGCAAAATAATGATTCCTCGACCTGACAGCTAGGACCCACCGGAAGGGCCTCTGTATTTTGCGAAAAAAACGTTCCCCCGGCTGACAGGTCGGACCCACCAGCTATATCTTCGCACGCATGGAAGTGCCTCCTTATTACGTACACAAAAACGAATACCCCCTGCTAGCTGGGACCCATCATAGTGGGAGGCTGACTTGTGGGCCTACTAAGTTGACGGGGATGGAGGGCTTTGTCAACTTAGTCAATATGAACAATTCTAGCTCAAGTGACTGTACGATGTCCATTCAACGACCGTAGTGCTTCTTCAACCTCTGGTCTTCTTGCTCCAGCCGCCCAAACTAGCGCCGGTCATGTCGCGTGCTCCTGCCTCCCGTGGCCGGCTGTGATGCCACGAAGGCCTTAGTACCCCTACTACTCCCACCGCTGGCCAGGCCATCCACTCATCCACACTCCCTGTTATTCTGCGGTGACGGCAGCCTCACACTGCAGCCGAACCAGTGAACCCTCGTACTCCTCTCCACGTGGGCTTCCACTACCGCGACTTCCCCGGCGCCGTGTCGTCCCCTTCCTAGGCCTTGCTGTCGTCCCCCTGGTGCTCTCGGTGCGGTGTGGTCAACATGGTCAAGGAACGACTTCCATCGGAAGAGTACTATACATGGAGAGGCTGACAGCTGGGTCCACGGCAGCAGCAAGGAAGTGCCTCCTTATTACGCGCAAAATAATGATTCCTCCACCTGACAGTAGGGACCACCGGACAGGCCACCGTATTTCACAAAGAAAATGTTCCCCCCTGACTGCTGGGACCCACCAGCTACATCTTCGCACGCAAGGAAGTGCGTCCATATTACGGGCAAAAACAATTATTTGCCCCCTGATTGCTGGGACCCACCAGCTCGATCTTCGCACGCAAGGAAGTGCCTGACAGTCAGGACCCACCTGGTCGAAGCGTACGTAGCGTTGTCATTCTGGTCGCGAACGTGTACGTACATACTGGTCGATGTAGAGGCGCGCACGTGTCGTGGTAGAGGCGTGCACGTGTCGTAATAGAGGCGCGCATGTAGCATGTACACGTACATACAGTGGCCAGGGTGCAAGAAAGTAAATACAACCACATACATACATATGGTCGGGGTCTCGAATGCCTACTCGCGCATACATACGGCCAGGGCTCGTGTACATGCCAGGGTCGGAATGGAGAAACTGCGTTGTCGTCGTGTTCATGGGGAGCCAACTGGCTGGATCGGAACGGAATGCCTCGTTGTGTTCATTGGGAGCCAACCAGCTTGGACGGAACAACAGATGGAAACGAGGCCTGGCGTACCGCTGAAAGGAGGAAATGGCCTTGTGTTCGACTGGCCACGGTTGAAATGGGATCCAATTCATCAGGAGGGATCTGGCGTACCGCAAAACGGAGGAAACGGACTTCTGTTGGACCTCCTACGGTCGAAACAGGGTCATGTTGACCGGGAGGGGTGTGGCATACCGCAAAACGGAGGAAACGGACTTGTGTTGGAGCGCTACATCGAAACGGGGGTCCTGTTCATTGGGAGGGGTGTGGCGTACCGCAAAACAGGACTCCATTGGATACTGTTCATCTCCACCATCGACCTCCTCCAGCCTCCATGGGCTACTGTTCATCCAATGTCGACCTCCTCTAGCCACCACCAACGATTGTTCATCCACATGCTCCTGTTCATCCAGCCTCCACCGCGCGCTCCTCCACCGGCTACTGTTCAACCAACCCTTTCCACGGGGTCCTGTTCAACCACCCCTCCACGGGCTACTGTTCATCCAGTCCTCCACCGGCTACGGTTCAACCAGCCCTCCACCGGCTACTATTCAACCTTCCCTCCACGGGGTCCTGTTCATCCAGGCCTCCACGGGGTCCTGTTCATCCATGCCCAACCGGCTCGATCGATAGCGGTCCTGTTCATCCAGCGGCAACACCACGAGGTCCTGTTCATCCAACCCCACACCGGGAACTGTTCATCCACCCCCCCCCAACAATGCTCACTGTTCATCCAGAGGCAGCATCCACCGGCTTCAATTAGCAGCAGTAGCGAAGGAATCGCTCGATCGGGTTTAATTAACAGCCATCGATTGATCGCTCAGGTTCAGTAATGTGTAGCCTGCAGTGCAATCGCTCGGGTTCAATAGGAAAATGCCTCGCTCGGGTTAAGTTAGAGCCCAATGCCTCACACCCACGCGTGTGCATGTATGAGAGAAACACGCAAACCTCCATGCATGGCTCGGCCCCGAGCACCCACCGTAACCGGGAACACCACGATATTTTCGTCGCCCTCGCTTCTATCACGGTTTTTTCCATCATGGACGGCCCAAAGAATGTCATGCAGCTGCGTCTTCGGCCCGCCCAGGATGAAAAGCCCATTTTCTGCCATGATTGTTTTGTCATAGAAGTAGGAGCCCACCACATCTATGATGATACCGGGTTTTTTCACAATTATCGTCATAGAAGTGTCATAAGCATGACAATTTTTTTGTTCGGCCCATAATATCATGGATGTGTCTTTTTTTGTAGTGATGCGCATATCTGAGCTAAGGTGAGAAACTCTAGAGCCCGCGTTGCCAAAGATTTATAAACTGGCTGAATGATTGTTCAAAGGCATGGATGATGAAAGATTGGAACATATTATTGCTAACCAAATATGGCGGTTGTCATGCTATTGATTTGATTCTTTAAACCGAACAACTCATCAGTCACCGGTTTATGGGAAGCTTCAGCATCTTCTGCTCTTTTCAGTAGAGTTGCCTTTTCAGTGTCCCAGCCAGTTCTCTCTGTGCTGAAATCCTGCTTCAGCTTCTTGATATTTTCTAAGGCAGTTTTCAGCTCTGACTTAGCCTTTCAAGTCTCTGATTATTGGGATTGGATGTTTTGCCTCAGATCCGCCACTTGAGATTCTTTCATGGTTAATTCAGCCTACAAGATATGGCGAGTCAGTAGCAATATACGGTTATGATAATTAGCTCATTTGAAGTCCCAAGCATAATACAAGTATTTTACTTGGCACTTGGGGGCTAATTTACGTTGCTCTTTTTCAAGACAATTCTCTGATGACCCGGCTAAATTTCTATGACTATAGCTGGTTCATAGGGGTACATATTTGGATTTTATTCATAATTTTAATGATAAGTCCCGACTTAGCCATGCTGATTAAGCCGGCCCTTGGGCGCTACAGGTGCAAAATTGAGCACTATTATTTGAAATCCCGGCTTAACTTGTCAGTTTAAGCCGGTCCTTGGCGGCTACGTATGTGAAGTCGAGAAGTACAGTTTGAAGTCCCGGCTTCAGCTATACAGTTTAAGCCGGTCCTTGGGGACTACTCGTTCTGATTCTACAAGCTACAATATGTCATGATATGAATGCAAGATTCAAGAGGCTATTTAAAGTCTAGAGCATATTAAATTCTATCATATCAAATAGACTTGACGGCTGAGAAATATATATGACAGAAGTTTACTTTACCTCAAAATGCTCCTTCATGAGATTAACCAAGCCGGCTTCAAAGTCACGGCTGGTGTGAAGGCGGTTCAAGTAACCCGCATGAAGCTCATGGGCATTGAATTGAGCATAGCTTTCCAGATCTAGTTTCCACTTACCTTTGTCAACAGCTAAGAGTTCCTCTTTGGCGCTATGGTTGGACAAGACGATGGGGTTACCGGGTGCTATGTAAGCCATCCTAGTCACTATTACATCTTCGGTTTCCTGAGCCGGGTGAGCGGGACTGGGCGGCTTAGCATTTTTCGGATCAATGTTCATGGGGTCCATGGTGACATGGTGCTCCTGTGGCGGTGGATCATCAATGGCTGCTTCGGAAGTTTGATGCAAAGACTCAGATATTGTCTGCTTCTCCAGATCAGCAGCCTTGGGATCTTCGGCTGGTTTAGTAACTTTCAGCTTCTTGCTAGGTTTGGCCATAGCACTGAAAGAAACACATGATGAGATAAGTATATCAATTGAATAAGGTGTTAAGACAGGCAGGTTTAAGTGTTCTTACCCAGGTACAGGCTTGAAAAGAGGGACCTGAGTCCCAGTTGAGTCGCCAGAAGAAGAGTGAGAGGTTCCCTGATAGTTTGAATCAGAAGGGTTAAGAGGTTGTCAAAAATGACCCGCCTTTGGAAAAGCTAAGCCGGAAATTTGTGAAACCTTTGCTTGGTGCTTGCGAGGAACCGCGTGTTGGGTAAGCCAGAAGATAATATCCCACCACCGCTGTTCCGAGTTGTTCGACGAGCTTCATGTTGTTGTTTCTTCAAAATAAAGTTGGGATCCAAGTAAGCTAAAGGGTGAGAAAACCTTACTTTACGGCTTGCCTAACGCACTCTCTGTTTGATCAGAGGTTCAAAGTCGGAGGAAAGGATAGTTACCTCTTCAACATTTGCTTGGCTTCCTTCCGCATCATCCTGATGGTGATCATTATCAATAAGATGTACAAAAAATGAGCCAAGGGAGTCAACCTTTACCTCTGACTCATCATTATCATCCAAGTCAAATAACTTGGAAGGGTTGGTCTTCTTCTTGGCAGGCTTTTTAGAAGCCTTGTTCTTTGTCCGGGTCTTCTTCGCCGGTTTGTCCTGAAGTTTCTTATTCCAGAAAGAAGAGTCGGCCTGTAGCAATCACATGGTTAAGAAAATAATTCAAGGGAAGATGCTTAAGTTGGAAATAGTTCAAATACTTACAACTGACAGTTTGTTGAGAACAAAGAAAGGATTTAACCTTGTTTTGATGCAATCCGCCAAGCTCTCGTTTAGCATGGTATTGGTCATGTGATTGATGTCTTCATCAGTTAGCTCTATCTGGCAGTGGCATTGGGGATCTTTGACATCTCCAGTGTACTCACACATTAAACCAGATCGTCGGCTTAAAGGCAGAATTCTCCATGCAACCCAACACTGGACTAGGTCGATTCCAGTCAAACGTTGGACAGTAAAGCTCTGATCTTTGAAAAGACGAGCATATATTTGGCATGTTCTCCTATACTTATCCGTTCTGGCAGAGGGTGCATGTTGCTAAGCCGGTTTTTACGATAACCCGGCAGAGGATGCTCCCCTTCTAGAGAAGTGTCTTGGCAATAAAACCAAGTTTGGTTCCAGTCCTTGGGATGACTGGGCAGTTTGGCGGCTGGGAAGGTGGCCTCTTTCGGCCTCTGAATCGAAATGCCACCTAACTCTAGGTTGGACCCGTCTGTGAACTCAGTTTGCCGGTTTAAATAGTTAAACTCCCTGAATAGTTCTATAGTGGGCTCCTGTTGAAGGTACACTTTGCAGAATACTTGAAAGTTGCAGATGTTTGAAACGGAATTGGGGCCAATATCTTGAGGGTGGAGCTCGAAAAAGTGCAGCACATCGCGAAAGAATTTTGAGCTGGGAGGTGTAAAAACTCGGAGCAGATAATCGGTAAAGACAATTAGTTCACCATCCTTGGGCTGAGGAGGGGTTTCTGTGCCTGGGACCCTCCAATGGATGACATCTTTTTTGGCTAAGACGCATGTTTGGACATACTCATGCAATGTTTCCTCGGTAACCCGACAAACGACCCAGTTGCAGGAGGTGACGGTCTTGGCTTTAGACATTGTTTACTACAAAGGAAAGATTGCCGATTTAAGATTATGCTATTAAACCGGTTAATGATCAAAAAAATAAGTACTACAAAGGTTGACATGATTAAACCGGAAGGCAGTGCCGGGTTATGCGACTTATGAACACATATTGGCTGCTTAACAAGGGGACTAATGCTATATGGTGGGTTATGGTTTATCATATAAGCCGCCCGTATGATCGCAGTGTGACAGATCTAAAAGTGAATTTTTTCTAAGTAATGGACAAACAGATTCCATAGATTGATGCTATGATTTTGGATCTATAGCAGTTCCAAAAATAAAATAAATTCTAGACCTAAAGTGAAGTAAGTGGAAGAAGTCATGTGTTCGGATGGATCTTATACAGAAAAAGTATCTACTGCGATTGGAAAAGGGATGCTAAGCTACTAGCACGCGTCTTTAATATCATGTTCAGATTCAACTACGCGATCTAAAGAAGGAAACGAAGAACAGGAAAGAACTCTGAGGAACTGGGCAAACCCTAATGAAGATCTTCTATGTGGGAGGAGGAGTACTTACTGGCGTTGTTGAATAGTGGAGGTGCGCCGTAGTGCTCTGCTTCGTTCAGGTTGATGCAGCGGTCGGAGTTGAGGCAGTTGACAAAGGCCGATGGCGGCGGAGCTCGGGCACACAAGGGTGTTGCAAAGAGGAAGACGAAGAAGAGGGGGCAAGGGTGAAAAATGAGAAGGACACCATGTCCCTATTTATAAGGAGATGGATAAATGGCATGCGCGGGAATCAAGGAGGCCGAAAAAATGATTATGTGGCTACACAGACGCCTCAATTTTCGGGGGATCCATTAAAGATAAAATCTATTGAGATGTTATAGGATTAGTGCGAAGTTAATGCAAGATGATGTCATGGCGGGTTACAACATATTTATAAAAAATGATGGTGGAAGGTTCTCCTTACCGTTGAAGATTGATGCGAACAAGTCCAAATCAACCTGGGGCCTAATGTTGGGGATATAACTACTAGGTATGACCCACCCAGGAGGGGCCGGGTCATGCCACTGGCGACTTAAGATGAAGAGGCCCAAGAAGATATGAAGATGGCGGTTCGTAGAACAAGCTTATTGAAGGCCCAAGACCCGGGGACCATTTGAGGCCAATGAGTGTGAGCCGCCATATGCTTAACTTGTATTGTAAGGCAAGCTTAGTTAGTTACCGAGCCGGACACATTGTGTATGAGCCGGCCGGGACTTTGTAAGTTGCCGGGCATCAACCTGTATATAAATGGGTGACCCGACGGCGGGTTAACTCAAGAAAAAAATCATTGAGAACTAGGTCAAGCTTTTTCACTCCCTTGTAATCAAAACCCAAGCAATACAACCTAAAGCAGGAGTAGGATTTTACCTCGTTGAGAGGGGCCGAACCTTGGTAAACTCTCTGTGTCTTTTGTCCTGTTTAACCCGTTCAAGCTAACCTAGATGCGATGGCTCCACACCTAAGTCCTTTTGCTAGGACATCTGTCGTGTTAAGTCCACGAAAGGTTCAGTTGCTCATATTGGTAACTCGAAACAGGAGCTACGGATTAAACAAAGAATGGCTAAGGATGAGGTGACGATGCACGTCGGGAATGGTTCCAAGGGCGATGTGATCGCCGTCGGCGCACTACCTCTACATCTACCTTCGAGATTAGCTTTAGACCTGAATAATTGTTATTTGGTGCCAGCGTTGAGCATGAACATTATATCTGGAAGTTGTTTAGTTCAAGAAGGTTATTCATTTAAATCACAGAATAATGGTTGTTCTATTTCTATGAGTAATATCTTTTATGGTCATGCACCCTTGAAGAGTGGTCTATTTCTGTTGAATCTTGATTATGGTGATACA
Source organism: Triticum aestivum (assembly GCF_018294505.1). Taxonomy (NCBI): domain Eukaryota; kingdom Viridiplantae; phylum Streptophyta; class Magnoliopsida; order Poales; family Poaceae; genus Triticum; species Triticum aestivum. The sequence continues at coordinate 579,633,753 of NC_057798.1, forward strand.
CATATTCATAATATTGATGGAAAAAATATGTAAAGTTGATAATGATAGTGCAACATATTTGTGGCACTGTCGTTTAGGTTATATTGGTGTAAACCGCATGAAGAAACTCCATGCAGATAGACTTTTGGAATCACTTGATTATGAATCATTTGATACTTGTGAACCATGCCTCATGGGAAAGATGACTAAAACTCCGTTCTCCAGAACAATGGAGTGAGCCAATGACTTATTGGAAATAATACATACTGATGTATGCGGTCCGATGAGTGTTGAGGCACGTGACGGGTATCATTATTTTCTGACCGTCACAGATAATTTGAGCAGATATGGGTATACCAACTTAATGAAACACAAGTCTGAAACATTTGAAAAGTTCAAAGAATTTCAGAGTGAAGCAGAAAATCATAGTAACAAGAAAATAATGTTTCTATGATCTTATCACAGAGGCGAATATTTGAGTTACGAGTTTGGCCTTCATTTAAAGCAATGTGGAATAGTTTCACAACTCACGCTACCTGGAACACCACAACGTAATGGTGTGTTTGAACATCGTAACCGTACTTTATTAGATATGGTGTGATCAATGATGTCTCTTACCGATTTACCACTATCATTTTGGGGTTATGCATTAGAGACAGCTAAATTCACGTTAAATAGGGCACCGTCTAAATCCGTTGAGACGACACCGTATGAACTGTGGTTTGGCAAGAAACCTAAGCTGTCGTTTCTTAAAGTTTGGGGTTGCGACACTTATGTCAAAAGGCTTTAGCCTGATAAGATCAAACCCAAATCGGAGAAGTGTGTCTTCATAGGATACCCTAAGGAAATAATTGGGCACATCTTCTACCATAGATCCGAAGGCAAGATCTTTGTTGCCAGGAATGGAACCTTTCTAGAGAAGGAGTTTCTCTCGAAACAAGTGAGTGGGAGGAAAGTAAAACTTGATGAGGTAATCATACCTTCTCTCGAATTGCAGAGTAGCACATCTGAGAAATCCGTTCCCGTGATGTCTACACCAACTAGAGAGGAAGCAAATGATAATGATCATGAAACTTTAGATTAAGTTGCTAATGAACCTTGTAGGTCAACCAGAGTACGATCTGCACCAGAGTGGTACGATAATGTTGTTCTGGAAGTCATGTTATTAGACCATGGTGAACCTCAAAACTATGAAGAAGCTATGATGAGACCAGATTTTGACAGATGGCTTGTGGCCATGAAATTTGAGATCGGATCCATGTATGAAAACAAAGTGTGTACTTGCTCGATGATCGGCAAGCCATAGAGAATAAATGGATATTCAAGAAGAAGACTGACGCTGATGGTAATGTTCCTATCTACAAAGCTTGACTTGTCGCAAAAGGATTTCTTCAAGTTCAAGGGGTTGACTATGATGAGACTTTCTCACCCGTAGTGATGCTTAAGTCCATCCGAATCATGTTAGCAATTACCACATTTTATGATTATGAAATCTGGCAAATGGACGTCAAAACTGCATTCCTTAATGGATTTCTTAAAGAATAATTATATGATGCAATCAGAAGGTTTTGTCAATCCTAAAGGTACTAACAAAGTGTGCAAGCTCCAGTGATCCATCTATGGACTGGTGCAAGCATCTCAGAGTTGGAATATACGCTTTGATGAGGTGATCAAAGCATATGGTTTTATACTGACTTTTGGTGAAGCATGTATTTACAAAAAAAGTGAGTGGGAGCTCTATTGCATTTATAATATTATATGTGGATGATATATTGTTGATTGGAAATGGCAGAGAATTTCTAGATGGCATAAAAGGATACTTGAATAAGAATTTTTCAATGAAAGGCCTCGGTGAAGCTGCTTATATATTAGGTATCAAGATCTATAGGGATAGATCCAGATGCTTAATAGGACTTCCACAAAGCACATACGTTTATAAAGTTTTGAAGAAGTTCAAAACGGATCAGTCAAAGAAAGGGGTTTTGCGTCTGTTACAAGGTGTGAAGTTGAGTCAGACTCAATGCCCGACCACTACAGAAGATAGAGAGAAAATTAAAGTCATTCCCTATGCCTCAGCCATAGGTTCTATCATGTATGCTATGCTGTGTACCAGACCTGATGTGTGCCTTGCTATAAGTTTGACAGGGAGGTACCAAAGTAATCCAGGAGTTGATCACTTGACAGTGGTCAAGAACATCCTGAAGTACCTGAAAAGGACTAAGGATATGTTTCTCGTTTATGGAGGTGACAAAGAACTCGTCGTAAATGGTTACGTCGAAGCTAGCTTTGACACTGATTCAGATGACTCTAAGTCACAAATAGGATACGTATTTATATTGAATGGTGGAGCTGTCAGTTGGTGCAGTTCCAAGCAGAGTCTTATGGCAGGATCTACGTGTGAAGCAGAGTACATAGCTGCTTCGGAAGCAACAAATGAAGGAGTCTGAATGAAGGAGTTCATATTCGATCTGGGTGTAATACCTAGTGCATCGGGTCCAATGAAAATCTTGTGTGACAAAACTGGAGAATTTGCCTTGGCGAAGGAATCAAGGTTTCACAAGAGAACCAAACACATCAAGCGACGCTTCAACTCCATTCATGAACAAGTCAAGTATGGAGACATAGAAATTTGCAAGATAAATACAAATCTGAATGTGGCAGACCCATTGACTAAGCCTCTTCCACGAGCAAAACATGATCACCATCGAGACTCCATGGGTGTTAGATTCATTGCAATGTAATCTAGATTATTGACTCTAGTGCAAGTGGGAGACTAAAGAAAATATGCCCTAGATGCAATAATAAAGTTGTTATTTAATATTTCCTTATTCATGATAAAGGTTTATTATTCATTCTAGAATTGTATTGATCGGAAACCTTAATACATATGTGAATACATAAACAAACAACGTGTCCCTAGTGAGCCTCTACTAGACTAGCTCGTTGATCAAAGATGTCTAAGGTTTCCTAACCATAGACATGAGTTGTCATTTGATAACAGGATCACATCAATAAGAGAATGATGTGACGGACAAGACCCATCTGTTAGCTTAGCATAATGATTGCTCAGTTTTATTGCTATTGCTTTCTTCATGTCAAATACATATTCCTTCGACTATGAGATTATGCAACTCCCGGATACCGAAGGAATGCCTTGTGTGCTATCAAACGTCACAACGTAACTAGGTGATTATAAAGATGCTCTACAGGTATCTCTGAAGGTGTCTGTTGAGTTGGCATAGATCGAGATTAGGATTTGTCACTCCGAGTATCGGAGAGGTATCTCTGGGCCCTCTCGGTAATACACATAATAAGCTTGCAAGAAAATGACTAAGGGGTCAGTTATGAGGTGATGTATTACGGAACGAGTAAAGAGACTTGCCAGTAACAAGATTGAACTAGGTATAGAGATACCGATGATCGAATCTCGGGCAAGTAACATACCGATGGACAAAGGGATTTGCGTATGTTGTCATAACGGTTCAACTGATAAAGATCTTCGTAGAATATGTAGGAGACAATATGAGCATCCAGGTTCCGCTATTGGTTATTGACCGGAGAGGTGTCCCGGTCATGTCTACATAGTTCTCGAACCCATAGGGTCCGCATGCTTAACGTTCATTGACGATATAATATTAGATGAAATATGTGATTTGGTGACCGAATGTTGTCCTGAGTCCCGGATGAGATTACGTACATGACAAGGAGCCAAGAAATGGTCGAGAGGTAAATATTGATATATAGGACGATGGTATTCGGTCACTGGAAGTGTTTCGGAGGGTACTGGGTACATATCGGGTCAGCAGAAGGGGTTCCGAGCACCCGCATCAAAAGATATGGGCCTTATGGGCCAAGAGCGGAAATGCACTAGCCACCAGGGGCTGGTGCACCCGCCTCCCCCCATATGGGCCGAATCAGGAGGAGAAGGAAAGAGAGGAAGGGAAAAGAAAGGGGGGATTCGGCCTCCCCCTTCCCTCTCTTCCCCCTCCGGCTAATATGGAAAGGGGGCACGACCAAGGGGGAACCCAAGTACGATTCGGTCCAACTTGGGGCGCCTCCTGGCCTCTCCCCTCCCCTCCCACCTATATGTATGTGGGGGCGCCCCTAGCACACACCAGACAATTGCCTAGCCATTTGCGGCACCCTCCTCTACCGATTACTACCTCGGTCATATTTTCGTAGTGCTTAGGCAAAGCCCTGTGGAGGTCACTTCACCATCACCGTCTCCGTGTTGTCGTGCTGACAGAACTCATCTACTACCTTGATGTCTTGCTGGATCAAGAAAGTGAGGGATGTCACCAAGCTGAACGTGTGCAGAACTCGGAGGTGCCGTACATTCGGTACTCGATCGATGGAGCGCGAAGGAAGTTCAACTACATCAACCGCATTGTGAAACGCTTCTGTTTACGGTCTACGAGGGTACGAAGACACACTCTCCCCCTCGTTGCTATGCATCTCCATGGATAGAGCATTGCGTGTGCATAGAAATTCTTTCATTTCCATGCAACAATTCCCAACATCTGGAAGATTGGGGAAAGACCATCATGATGCGCCATGGCGTAGGGTGAGATTTGGCTGATTGAGGTAGGCGAGAGGGGAATCGAAGGTGGGGAGAGAATTTTAGAGGGAGATCAGTGAGAATATAGCGGCTCGGCGCCATTAAGGGTGCAATTGAGAGGAAGGCGGATGGGTTGCGGAGGATGATCAAAGGCCACATCTCCCTGTGAGCATGCACATTGGCGTGCTCACACGCATCCTGTCCACTCACACGGCACCTCATGGCCTACGCGAAGCGGGTTGCGTGGAGCCTCCATTTGAATCGTGCGTGACACAAACAATGTAGATGGACTACTCATTCATTTACATCACTCAAATATTGCATCACAAACTTCAAGTTATATCATCTATTCGTAAACACTCATGAAAATTACATGCAAATTATTTAAAAGTATTGCATCACAAACTTCTTATATTCAACTTGAACATGTGGTGAAACCTCTAAAATTCACCTTAAGCATGAGGTGAAGCACGTAAGAATTACGTTCAACATATGAAGCTTTAGTTAACACATCTAAACCCCATTAACTTAACAGGTACGTAACACAATTATTAAGAACAATGAAACGCAGAACTTCGGCATAACTTAAAATACGTAATACATGTACTGATCAATCCAAATTTGTTCCGACGCTGCACCTTCTCAAATTTGAGTTTCTTCTTCTCTGTCTTCTTGTTGCTTGCATGAATAACCATCATCACTTGTATATCTCTTATTCTGAGAGACCTTGCACAATGGGATCGATCCGACTCCATACGGCATAGCATGCATATGCGTCCCTGCATGCATACTCGATCTTCTCTTATTTTTCATGGAGTTCGCTCGCTCGTTGCGCTTCATTCCCTGGTTTTGCGTGGTTTTCTAGGTTTTTTCTGGTTTTCTTTGTTTCCTAACTAGTTTCTTCGGGTTTTTTGTTTTTATTTATTTTTGAATTTGTGTAACTCACATGGTTACTTATTTCAACATTAGAATTTGCATATGTGTAATATGCATCCATATATTTAAACATGTTGATTTTTTTAGATTTTTTTGACACTTCAAAATACCATTTTGACACTATTCAAAATATAGGGCTCACTAGAGCTCGTCCTCCAAAGTAACCTTTTTAGTACTGCCATGCACTTCATTAATAAACTAAAACGTGATCATGATAATCTATGCAGCAGCTGGACCCATTGGGCATCACATTAGTTTTTCAGCTAGTTGACTTGACCCACATGTAGGGACGATTTTGGGGGTGCGGGGGTGGGGGGGATGGGGGTCTTACGTAGGCGACGAGAGCCCCCTAACGATTTTTTCAGCATTATTAACTAGTTACTAGGTTGTGGCATGATACGTCTCCAACGTATCTATGATTTTTGATTGTTCCATGATGTTATATTATCATTCTTGGATGTTTTACAATCATTTTATAGCAACTTTATATCATTTTTGGGACTAACCTATTGACATAGTGCCAAGTGCGAGTTGCTATTTTTGCTTGTTTTTTACTTCACAGGAAATCAATACCAAACGGAGTCCAAACACAGCGAAACTTTTTGGAGAATTTTTTTGGATGAGAAGACACAAGTTGGGCCAAGGAAGTACCAGAGGGGGCTCCGAGGAGAGCACAACCCACCTAGGCGCGCCTGGGCGCCCAGGCACGCCCTGGTGGGTTGTGCCCACCTCAGCCTCCTCCCAAATTGCCTCTTTACTCTATAAATACCCCCAAAATGCAAAAACCCTAGGGGAGTCGACGAAAGACAATTCCAGCCACCGCAAGTTCCTGAAACCACAGATCCAATCTAGACACGATCACGGAGGGGTTCATCATCCTCATTGGTGCCTCTTCGATGATGCGTGAGTAGTTCATTGTACACCTATGAGACTATAGTTAGTAGCTAGATGGCTTGCTCTCTCTCTTTTTATTCTCAATACAATGGTCCCTTGGAGATCTATTTGATGTAACTCTTTTTGTAGTGTGTTTGTTGGGATCCGGTGAAGTTTGAGTTTATGATCAGATATATTTTATGCATGAAAGGTATTTGAGTTTTGATCTCTTATATGCCTGATTACGTATAGCCTCGTATTTCTTCTTCGAATCTTTGGTTTAGTTAGGCGAACGAGATCGATTTTTCTTGCCATGGGAAGAGGTGCTTTGTGATGGGTTTGATCTTACGGTGCTCAATCCCAATGACAGAAGGGGGAATGACACGTATGTATCTTGCTATTAAGGATAACAAGATGGGGTCTATTCCTACATGAATAGTTCTTGTCTACATCATGTCATCATTCCTATTGCATTACTCCGTTTCTCCATGAACTTAATACACTAGATGCATGCTGGATAGCGGTCGATGTGTGGAGTAATAGTAATAGATGCAGGCAGGAGTCGGTCTACTAATCTTGGATGTGATGCCTATATAATGATCATTGTTTGGATATTGTCATAATTATTTGAAGTTCTATCAACTACCCAATAGTAATTTGTTTACCTACCATATGCTATTTTTCTTGAGAGAACCCACTAAAGAAATCTACGGCCCTCGGGTCTATTCTTTATCATATTTGCCTTTGAGATCTGTTTTTATTCGCTTTTATTCTCAGATCTATTAATCCAAAAACCCGAAAATACCTTGTTGCACTTTATTATTATTATTTTTTTCTTGTTTCCGCAGGAACTATTTATCCAATCTACTACAATTTTATCTATCTTTTTACTCGGGAGGGATTGACAAGCCCTCTTACACATCGGGTTGCAAGTATTTGTTCTTTGTGTGTAGGTACCATTTACATAGTGTTGCGTGGTTCTCCTGCTGGTTCGATAACCTTGATCTCATCACTGAGGGAAATACGTACTGTAGCTGTCCTGCATTATCCCTTCCTCTTTGGGGAAATACTGACATAGTTCAAGCCGCATCAAAAGGAATTTATGGCGCCGTTGCCGGGGAGGATCAAGTCAAGATAGTCTCTCGGCCACGTGCCAATTTCTGGCGCCATTGCCGGGGAGACATCATCAACACCTATCAGGTTCCTAATCACAAATATCATCTCCTTGCAATTTACATTATTTGCCATTTGCCTCTCATTTTCATCTCCCCCACTTCACAAAAATTTATCATTTCTATTCGCCTCCTTTTTCATTCGCCGTTTTCTCGTCAGATCTCTTAATTGCTTGGACTTGTCATCATGAGTGACTTTGGTATGGCAGAAACAGATGATGGCCTAACTCATAAAATTGGATGATCTGGCAATCTAGATGCCAAAACTTCTGTTTTGGGGCAAGGGAATGTTATGGGAAAAGAACTTATCCAAGAATTTTTCAATTTTGTTGGAAATTTGACTCTTGATGATGCTCATATACTTAAAAGAACTAAATCTTATGTGGAAGCTATTTCAGCACTAGTTCTGAAACTTGAAAATAGATTTATTCACACCCATCCTACCTGGCAAAGATTGTTTAATGATCTACCATCTATAAAAGATACTAAGGCTAAAAATATAGCTACCCAAGTTCTTATGAATGAATTTGACTACTTAATTCGGGAAGCAAGGGATTTTTTTTGTTTTTATGGTATGAGCCGTGAAAAAACGGTGATAAATGAGATCCTTTGTAATAGTGACTATATGTTAAGACATTTTCTTGGAAATAACCAAATTTTTTATGAGAACATTAAAATGGAAATTCCAGTTTTAGATATAATCCAGCAAGTTTTTCATGATGTCAATCAACAATATTCTTGGATTGTTGCCAGAAATCAAAGGGGGTACACAGATGGGCAACTTGATAATGCTAAAATTACTATGGATAATGTGTTTCAAGTTATTTTGGCAAAGCCTCCTGCCAAGAACACATCTACGGAGAATGAGAAGAAAGATGACAATACTTAGATCTTTGCACTATGCCCAACTAGGGGCATAAAACGATAGCGCTTGTTGGGAGGCAACCCAGTGAATAAAATTTATTTTTGAATTTTTATTTCTATTATTGAGTGTTTGCACAATTATGCTACTGTTATGATTGTGTTTTTTGTGTTTTAATTAGTGTTTGTGCCAAGCAAAGCCTTTGGGATCATGTTGGGTGATAGTTGATTTGATCTTGTCGAAAAACAGAATCTTTGTGTGCCAATCACAGAATTATCAAAAATCACAAAAGCGCGATAAAATCCTGATTTTTGTACACAAGATTAATATAAAAATTTCCTACATTGTCTTAATTCTTAAGAATTTTTGGAGTTACATAAGTATTCGAAGTTTTCAGATTGCTACAGATTGTTCTATTTTTGACAGATTCTGTTTTCTTTGCGTTGTATGCTTATTTTGATGAATCTGTGGTTTGTATTGGAGGATATAAGCCATAGTAAAGTTGGAATACAGTAGATATAATGCAAAAATAAAATATGAATGGGCTTGCAATAGTACTTAGAGCAGTGATTTGCTTTGTTATACTAACGGATCTCACGAAGGTTTTGTGGAGTTTTGTGTGATTGAAGTTCTCAAGTTTTGGGTGAGATCACGATGGATGAAGTTATAAGGAGTGAGGAGAGCCTAAGCTTGGGGATGCCCCATGGCACCCCAGGTTATTATCCAAAGAGGAACAAGCAACTAAGCTTGGGGATGCCCCGAGTGGCATCCCCTCTTTCTTCTAACGACCATCAGTATTTTACTTGGAACTATATTTCTATTCATCACATATCATGAGTTTTGCTTGGAGCGTCTTGTATTATATGAGTCTTTTCTTGTTTTGCTTTTTAGTTTAAGTCAAGTATCCTTGCTGAACACACCTATTTGAGAGTGCCAAAATTATGTTATGATTTGTTGGAGTTGCTCTAGTGCTTCACTTATATCTTTTTAGGCATGCTGTGCTTTATTATTTTTGAAGAAATGCTCTCATGCTTCACTTAGATTTATTTGAGAGTTAGTAATATTTTTAAGAAATTCTCTCATGCATCACTTATATTATTTTGAGAGAAGAAAATTGTATGCTCGTGTTCTTCACTTAGATTTGTTTGAGCTATCAAAAGCAACATATGAAACTAGTCCCAAAGTGATAGATATTCAAGAGGGATATAATAAAAAATCATGAAGATCATTGGACAAAATAAACTTGATTCTTTGTAATAGTTTTGCGATATGATGATAGTGATATTTGAGTCACGTTGGTGAGTAATTATGGTTTAGTAAGAATATTAATGTTAATGTTTGTGATTCCCTATGCAAGGATGAAAGTCAATAGTTATGAAATGAAACTACATCCTACTTGTGGTGCATTATCGGTGTTAGTTATGCTTAATGCTCGCTTATGAGATTTTTTTGTTTCTTGGTTGGATGCTTCTCAATCCTTTGCTAGCCTTCACTTGTACTAAGTATGATCACTACTTGTGCATCCAAAATCCTTAAACCAGTTTTGCCATATGAGTCCACTATATCTACCTATATGCAGTATTCTTTTATCGTTCTAAGCAAATTTGTATGTGCCATCTCTAATCTTCAAAATAAATTTCCTTTTTGTGTGATTGTACCACTCATGAAATGGTAGGGGGTGGCTGATATTTCCATGCTATATGTGTTATTCTTAAGATGAGTGTTTATTCACTTGTCCTTGCACGAGAGTATGGCGAAGGTATTAGGGAAGCCCAGTCCCAAAATGAAAAATAAATTTACTTTATGTTGTCAAATAATAAATTCCTTGGAAAGTGTTGGTATGGACGGCACCCGTGGATTTGGTTAGCCGTGGAATGTGAAAGTATGGTGGAAAAAGGAATAAACTTTAGTTTCTGTTTGGGAACCGCCTATGATATATCTAGCATGGAAAGTATTGGGAATTACTCGATCATTTTCTTTGACAAGAAAGGCATGCCACCCAAAATGTTTTATCTCTTAGTTTCTCACTTTGAGCTCTGGCACCTCTACAAATCCCTACTTCCCTTTGTGAAGGTCCTTTCTTTTTTTACTTTATGCAATTTTTATTTTTATTTGAATCTCCATCTTCTCTTATAGAGCACCAACTAAGGGGTACTATGATCGTACTTGAGCATTGGGTGTAGCTAATATGCGAATGTGTTTCATGAATGGATCAATGACTGAGCATAATGGGCTAGGGATACTTGCTTTGGTGTTGATATGCTTGAGTATTGAAATCCTCATGTCAAAACTAGACTATTGCTTTGAATCATATAAAAGTCCAAATGTCCATGCTACAAAAGAAAAGAATATGTGATGAACATGTTAGGTAGCATTCCACATAAAAAATTCTATTTTTATCATTTACCTACTCGAGGACTAGCAGGAATTAAGCTTGGGGATGTTGATACATCTCAAACATATCTATAAATTTTTATTGTTCCATGTTGTTATATTATCATTCTTGGATGTTTTACAATCATTTTATAGCAACTTCATATCATTTTTTGGGACTAACCTATTGACATAGTGCCCAGTGCCAGTTGTTGTTTTTTGCTAGTTTTTTACTTCACGAAAAACCAATACCAAATGGAGTCAAAACGCAACAAAACTTTTTGGAGAATTTTTTGGACCAGAAGACACAAGTTGGGCCCAGGAAGTACCATAGGGTGGCTTTGAGGTGAGAACAACCCACCTGGGCGCGCCTGGGGGCCCATGCACCCTGGTGGGTTGTGCCCACCTCAGCTGCCTCACGAACCGCCTCTTTGCTCTATAAATACCCCGAAAATCCAAAAAACCCTAGCGGAGTCGACTAAACATAATTCCAACCACCGCAAGTTCCAGAAACCACAGGTCCAATCTAGACACCATCACGGAGGGGTTCATCATCCTCATTGGTGCCTCTCTGATGATGCGTGAGTAGTTCATTGTAGACCTATGGGTCCGTAGTTAGTAGCTAGATGGCTTCCTCTCTCTCTGTTTTGATTCTCAATACAATGGTCTCTTGGAGATTTATTTGATGTAACTCTTTTTGTGGTGTGTTTGTTGGGATCTGATGAACTTTGAGTTTATGATCAGATCAATTTTTTGCATGAAAGTTATTTGAGTTTTGATCTCTTATATGCATCTGCCGGTGTTCTGGGTACGGGGGTACCCAGACTTGCCTGCCTGCAGCCCACTGCGCGGCTCCATCGGCGGCCTGGTACGGCCCAGGTTCAGCATCGACAACTCAAGACCTTCGCGAGGGGCCAAGCGTCGCGAGGTAGACGGCGCCAAGAACCCTGGGGGGATCGGCCTCATCAGGCTGACTCCCGAGGGGAGAAGAGTTCTATGCAAGGTGCACCTAACGAGGCTCAGGTGACGTGAGCCATGACGACCAAGGCCGGGCGGGCGCCAGCAGGCGCAGAGCGCCAGTTTCCCCTTTGGTACCAAGGAGGCAAGTGGCAGGTGCAGAGTCCCGACGAACCAGCCAAAGGTTTCAATTCTAGTGCAACAAGACCAAGACCGCTAGGATGGAAGGACGGAGGTCGTTACCGAGCCAACCGCAGCGTTGAGATCTCCGCACACACACCAGAGTTCGAACCTATCAAGGGTTTGCGGAACCCGAAATCCGACATCTGGCGCGCCAGGTAGGGGTGCGTCGGAGATCTGCTGCTCCGTCCGTGACATCGCGCCTCCGGCTTCGATGGCGGGCGCTCCTTTGTCGACTCGACCATCGCGCGCCTTTGAGGGGGCCGAGGGGCTCCATGCTTTCACCCCCTCCTTGCGACGGGTGGATTGGCCACCTAAGTTCAAGCCATAGATGCCGCCTCCTACAATGGCACGGCGGAGCCGGCTGGTTTCCTCCGGGCGTACGAGGAGGTGATCTAGGCAACAGGCGGAGACGACAAGGTGAAGGCCAACTGGCTCCCCATGGCCCTAGTGGGCACACCGCGCGCCTAGCTGCTCAACATGTCGGTGTCCTCTATGGCCTCCTGGGAGGAGTTGCACGGCCTCTTCATCACGCGCTTCACAGTGCCGGCGCATCCCGTTGTTTCAGCTCTCCTAGGTGGCTCGTAGACACCACCCTGTGACCAGCACATCAAGCAGTTCTACCGCCAAGTGAGCACTGCCCAAGTGAGCCCCGGGGCCCCTCCAGGCAGGCCAGCGCCTAAGGCCGACCTCGCATTCGGACCAGAAGATCATCCAGCAACCACGGCAGGAGCAGACGCGCTCCCGATGCTCTTCACCCCCACCATCTACAATGTGGCGGTCACCAAGACCCTCATCGACGGCGGAGCCGGCCTCAACATGCTCTCCGAAGAGGCATTCGGCCTGCTGCACATGCCCCCTGACCGGCTCCGCCCCACCAAGCCTTTCTCCGGAGTCGGCAGTGGCTTCACCAACCCCTAGAGGCAGATTCGCCTCTGTCGGCATTCTGGGAACGGGGGTCCCCAGACTTGCCTGCCTGCGGCCTGCGGCATGGCTCGGGCAGTGGCCCAGTGCGGCCCATCTTCATCAACTCAAGCTCAAGACCCTCGCGAGGGGCCAAGCCTCGCGGGGCGGACGATAGGAAGCTTCCTCAGGAACGGCCTCACCAGGCAGGCTCGCGAGGAGGCGGAGAGATCAAGGCAGGGTACCTCGCGACATGCTAATGGCACAAGCCATCAAGATCGAGACTAGGCGGGCGCCAGGCGGGCGCCAGCCTGCGCAGTGTCCTTGTTTCCTCTTTGGTGCGAAGGGAGCAAACACAGACCAATGCATCAGGTAAAGTCTACCATTTCGGTGCAACAAGACCAAGACCAGCAGAGCGGCAGGATGGAGGTCACCGTGGAGCCCAAGACTGCGTCATCGTCAGGTCCTTTGGCAGTCGAAGACCAACTTTAGTCAGGATAAGTGTACTAGATGTTCCCCTTCAAAATGGCCATTGTTGGCGCCCTTCCCGCTCAATATTTGGGAAGACGACCAGGGCCTCTATATATAGGGCTAGCCACCACAGTAGGCGGGACAGCTCATTTGGCACCCGAAGGATCGACCAATCGAATCTTAGCTAGAACCACCCACACCAACACAAGAACTCCTCCCCTCGCGAGGCAGTTCTTCCTTTGTATTGTTCATCATCAGCCCCAGAGGCAATCCACTCACCACACACTGGAGTAGGGTATTACACCACAATGGTGGCCTGAACCAGTATAAACTCTGTGTCCCTTGTGTTGTTCATATTGCTAGCCTAGATTCTGAGCGAGACGTTGGGACGTGGGTTGGTAGAGGAGAGATCTTCGCGCGCACCCCAGAGTTTGAACCTCAAGGTTCTGCCGGAACCCGAAATCCGACATTTGGCACACCAGGTAGGGGTGTGCCGGAATCTTTCCTTCTGCCATCTCGCATTCCAATTTCCGTCGCGTCCATGGCTGACGCTCGCCGAGCCCGTGCCGAGCGTCGGGCTGCTCTCGCTGCCCATGTCGCCCAGACGGCTCCTGTTGCCCCCCCCTGTTGTTCCCCGTCGCTTCCGCCCACGCCGCCACCGGCCCGGCAGGGAACGAGCAGCAGGCGTCATCACTGCATCCCTCGATGCAGCGAGAAGGCCGCACCGCCACCCCGTCGCTGACTCCAACGGGCTCGTCATCGCATGCCCGCCGCGCCCCAGCGGACGCGTACGCCGCGTTGCTCCTGGCACGTGAGCTCCTACACTACCGTCCCGTCGACGACCTCTATGAAGAGTGGCTCGCTCGCATCACCGAGCTCGTCAGCACCGCAGGGGGCTCCCCTGCATCGTCCCTTTCGCTGCATCGCCCTCCGTCCTGCATGGGCAAGGCAGCCCCGGAGGCGCCTCCGCCGCCTCCTCCCCAAGAAGGCGTCTTGGCTCCAAGGCGCACGGCCCCTGGGCGAGACCCACCACGCCCAGTGCCCGCGCAACAAGAAAGGAGCTGCCAAGAAGTCCCTCACCTTCAAGAAGGCGCATGCGTGCTCCCTGCACTGGTGCGTCATGATTGCGTTCCTGCTCCGGCGCGCCAAGACCCCGCGTTGCTCCTGGCGGCAGCGCGCGGAGACCCCCAGGATCAAGCCCTTCGTCAGCAAAGGCCCCCGGTGGCCACCGCAGGCTGCCGCGCCTTCACCGCCGAGCTGCGCAGCATGGCCTGGCCAGGCAAGTTCAAGCCAGATCTGCCTCCTCGCTATGATGGCACCGCTGACCCTACGGAGTTCCTCTAGCTCTATGAGCTGGGCATCGAGGTGGCCAACGGGGATGAAAAGGTCATGGCAAACTGGTTTCCCATGGCGCTCAAGGATGGTGCCCGCACCTGGCTCCTGAACCTGCCTCCCAGCACGATCTCCTCTTGGGACGAGATGCGCACCCGCTCCATCGCCAACTTCCAAGGCACTCGCGACCGGCCCCCGGCCATGAGTGACTTGCGCCGCATCAAGCAATAACCTGGAGAGACCCTACAGGAGTACATTCAGCGCTTCAACAACGCTCGCCTCAAGATCCCCAGGGTGACTAAGGAGGCCATCATCTCAGCCTTCTCTAATGGCGTCCGCGACATCAAGATGAAGGAGGAACTGGCGATCCACGAAGACCTGTGCACATCTCTGGAGCTGTTCAACTTAGCGACCAAATGCGCCAGGACTGAGGAGGGGCGCCTCTCCCTCCTTGAGCTCCCAGCCGCTAATCCTGAAGAGAAGAAGCCCAAGGCCAAGGACATGAAGCGCAAAGGAGCAGTTGTCCTCGCAGCTGAGCCAGACACCAAGCATGGCAAAGATCAGCCGGAGTCATCCAAGGGCAAATGGTACTGCGTGTACCACGACCTCCACACTCACAACACCAACGAATGCCAAGAGCTCAGGGCCGTGTGAGATGGACGTGTCGGCCGACGCCCCGAGCGCAGCGATCGGGGCTACGGCCGAGGAGGACGAAGAGGTGGAGGACGATGGGAAGATCGTGGCCCTCGCCAAGGGTGGCGTGACCGCCCTCGCGAGGACCGTTGGCAGGACCAGCCTCGCGAGGAGGCTTGGTGGGATCAGCCTCGTGAGGATCGCCTGCAAGGCAACGCAGGCCTCCCTCCTCTACCACCGCCACCAAGGAGGAATGAAGACCAGCATGAGGACGAGGGGGCTGGGGGCTTCCAGGAGCCGCGTGCTATCGCTTGCATCTTGGGCGGAGCTCAAGCCCCAGCCTCTCAGTGCATCTTCAAGCAATTTGCTCGCGAGGTGAATGCAATCCTCCCAAAGCTCGTGGCCTCACGCCCTCTCCGGTGGTCCATGTGTGCCATCACGTTCAGCTCAGCGGATCAGCTCAAGTGCGCAGCAACAGCCGGGGTCCTCCCGATGCTCTGTTCCCAGTCATCAGCAATGTGCAGGTCACCAGGACCCTCATCAATGGTGGCGCGGGGCTCAACGTTCTGTCTATCGAGACATTCAACAATCTCTAAGTGTCATATGATCAGCTTCAGCCAACCAAGCCTTTCTCAGGAGTCACTGATGGTTCTACCACCACGATAGGGCAGGTCCGCCTCCCTGTCACCTTCGGGCAGCGCAAAAACTATCGTACCAAACTCATCGACTTCGACGTCGCCCACATTCTTCTGCCGTACAACGCCATCCTTGGGTATCCAGCCCTGGCCAAATTCATGGCGGTGACTCACCATGGCTACAACATCCTCAAGATGCCAGGAAGTGGTGGGGTCATCACAGTCCCCTGTGTGGAAAAGGATGCAGTGTGTTCTCTCGAGCGTGCCTTCTAGGCTGCGTCAATTGAAGACCCAGATTGCAAAAGTGGGAGCCTTCCCGAGGCAGTTCCCAAGAAGAAGAAGACATCACCTGGTCCGAGCCCTCAGGAGGAAGGCACCTCCAGTGGCACGGTGTTAGGATCCGTGCCCATTCAAGGGGCGCCTCCCTCTGTCGCATAGGAAGGTGCGCCCGGCGCCCTCCATAGGCAAAGCTTGGGGGCTCTCTCCTGGAGGGCCATTGACTTTGCCCAGATCATGAGGGAGGCGCTCAGGCACTACTTGGAGGCGTGCTTCGCGGCATGTTTCCCTTAGGAAGGTACAAAGCAAGGAAGGTCCAACCCTCAGGAGTTCATCACTAAAACCACCCAGGAGCTACAGGAGTTAAGACTCATGCGCGGCAGCCGCCGCTTACCCACCGTAGCTCCCCATCTAGGCGAGGATGGTGGGCTACGCGTCTGCATCAACATACCAGGGCTCAACCGAGCCGCGTCTCAGGAACGCCTATGGCCTTCGTGCGTGGGACGTTGCGAGGGTCTGCCTCACAGCTACGTTCGCATGCCTCTCGGCTTGCCAAACGTGGCCACTGCTCATCAGCGCCTGTTGTGGAGCATTCTGGAGGCTCAAGAGGTCAGGCGCCGTGCGGTCCTGGCAGATATGGAGATGGTCCTCGAGGAGGCGCCTAGGCCCCTGGAGCCTCCCGAGGCTCAGGGCCCTGGGAGCTCGTGAGGGTCGGCTTCCTCACCACGCGTCGTCAGCTACTCCAACACTCGTTCGTCTCCAACGGTATCAGGTGACATCTTTCAAGTTCCATTTCAACTGGGAGCACCCCCAGGGCTGCATCATTCCCAGGTCGCGTGGGTCCGTCCCTGCGGCATGTATATTTTTCTTATGTCTTTAGTTTACCTTGCTGGGGGCGCCCCTCGGGCTGCATTATCCCCAAGCTGCTCGTGCCTAACTCAGTGGCATGTATCTTTCTCGCATCTATCTAAGTTGATTTGCTTCTTCATGCTTAACCTGCTTGAGATAAATTGCCTGTTCGATTAACACCTACCTTTGGAGCCGCTCGCTCTGGCACGGCGCTTGCGCATGGGTCTGTCCCTGCAACACCGACAAATCTGAGTGGTCGAGCTCTGGCCGTGGCAGCCCCGCGTAGCATTACCTCACCAGGCCCTCAGTGCCTCAATCACTCCCTCGGAGCAACCAACGGGAGGCTGACAACCACAATGGTAGCCCTTGTTTTCCTCGTGTTGGTGTACAGGATCCTCCTAAGAAGTGGCACGGTGGGCATCGTGAGCTCCCTCTCCCTCTCTCCCGTGCAATCCGCTCGCACGTTAAAAGGGGGGCACCTGAGCATCGCGACTCATGAGCTCTTACTGGCTCTCCAGCCCTCACCCCCTGGGCTTGACCCACGGCATCGCGACCTATCATACCAGCGGCGGCTGAGCTCGCTCGAGGGCCGGGACCTGAGAACGTAGAGCATAAAGGAAAGTGTGGGCAAGAGGGGAGAAGCTCACGAGTACCTAACCCAGCGACACCCCAGTTGCCGGCCCGCAGGCCCGACACCTCACCGGATAACAACTCCAAGCCCATGAGATAAGTCACGCCTCTGCAGAAGCTAGATCAACGCAACATCAAACCCTCGCCCAGTGCGGTCCTGTCACAATGACGCTACCTTCCTTTCTCGCCCAGCGGAGGCTGCTTGTGCGCTAAAGGGGACCTCCCGAGCATCGCGCCTCAGGGGCTCTTTCTAGACCTTGGGCCGCTCACCTCCTGGCCTTGACCGCGGCATCGTGACCTGGCATACTAGCAATGGCTGAAGCCTGTCTGGGGACCGGGGCCTGTCAGCGTAGAGCACCAAGCCCTCGTGAGGATAGAAAGGGGGAGCCGAGCCGGGACAGGACAAGCACCTTGCAACAATTCATAATAAGGATAACATACACAAAAGCTATGGCAGACGCCTTACATACCCCCGCGCGGTGTTACTTCGATTCCTCGCAGGGAAAAAAAGGCGCTAACCCTAAGGAACACTAACCACGCGCGCCTCCACAGGAGACGCCATCATCAACAGTGGGCCGCCAAGTGCTGGCGCCGACCCCATCCAGATCAGTAGCGTCAGCGGCCAGATGAAGCTGCCCTACTCCGAGCGCGACGTGAGATCGGGGTATCGTAGTTGTTGTCGCTCGTCTCCGGAGTCGCAAGAAGCTCGGGAGAGTCGCTGGACGCACCAGCTCCTGCGCTGCTGCCTGAGGAGTTGCTTGGGAAGCAGTTGGCAGGCCTGCCCTCGCCACTCTGACGTCCCGGCCGCTTTCCTTGGGGCAGCAATCCAGTCGGCGTCCTTCCACGTCGAAGACCTTGAAGAACATCAAGGAGGCGCCATCGTATTCCAGATGAATTACGAGGGCACCCCTGTCCGGCAGACCCAGGTGATCTCACCCCGGCCCCGGGTCATCAAGACCTTGCTCGAAGCAACAACCTCGACCTCCGCTTCGGTCGTGGGGGTGCTGCAGTCGGCGTGCTGCAGCCAGAGCTCCTGAGGCCCCCTCGGCGGTATCTCGAAGCCGAAGGAAGCCGGAAGGCGAATCCAAGAGCGCGGAGGCATAGCGGCGTGAAGCACAAGCTCACGAGAACAGCCCTCGGCATGGACTCCAGGGGGGACAACGCGCACCGCCGTAACTCGCCGGCGTCGCCGGCGGTGTCGCTCGGCACCCTCTTCTCTAGGGCCCTCGATTCGGACGTACAAGGACAACGGAAACCCCGGTGGTGGCCGCTCGTACCAAGGCCTCGATGTCTCCTGTCGAGCACCCTCGTCACGACAACATAGGACTGGCCGCTTCTTCAGTGGGAGTGGGACGGGCCCCTCTCGGGGGGCCTTCCCCTTCTCTTCGGCAGAGAACCGGCGAATCGGCGCCATTGTCATCGAAATGAAGGAGAGGCGAAGCAAGGAGAAATGGGCTGGAAGGGCTCACGATGTTCCATACTTATAGCCGGAGGAGGCCAACCGTCGGCCTCCACGACCGCAGGTAATCATGACTCATTTTGCATGCAGGGACTTGTCATGTCGAGCAGTTGCCGAGGCGTTGTGGGGAAGCGAAGACACCCACGTCCAATCAATCGCCACGCGGCACCCAAGGCCGCAGGCTGATGGGGCCCGCGGCACTTCGTGCTTGCCCCTTTGCTTCTCCGCTAAGCCAAGTCCGAGCGGGCCTTGGGCCCGGGGGCTACTGTCGGTGTTCTGGGAATGGGGGTCCCCAGACTTGCCTGCCTGCGGCCTGCGGCGTGGCTCGGGCAGTGGCCCAGTGCGGCCCATCTTCATCAACTCAAGCTCAAGACCCTCGCGATGGGCCAAGCCTCGCAAGGTGGACGACAGGAAGCTTCCTCAGGAACGGCCTCACCAAGCAGGCTCACGAGGAGGCGGAGAGATCAAGGCAGGGTACCTCGCGAGGTGCTCATGACGCAAGCCATGACGATCGAGACCAGGCGGGCGCTGGCCTATGCAGTGTCCTTGTTTCCTCTTTGGTGCAAAGGGAGCAAACAAAGACAAAGGCATCAAGTATAGGCTACCGTTTCGGTGCAACAAGATCAAGACCAGTAGAGTGGCAGGATGGAGGTCACCGTGGAGCCCAAGACGACGTCATCGTCAGGGCCTTTCGCAGTCGAAGACCAACTTTAGTCATGATAAGTGTACTAGATGTTCCCCTTCAAAATGGCCGTTGTTGGCGCCCTTCCCGCTCAATATTTGGGAAGAGGACCAATGGCCTTTATTGTAACACCCACGATGCAGCTATATCTCCCACGTGTCGAAGCACGACTTAGAGGCATAACCGCATTGTGGTTCTGTCGCAAGAAGGGTCATCTTCACACAATCCCATGTAATGAACAAGAATGGGATAAAGAGTTGGCTTACAATCGCCACTTCACACAATGAACATATAATTCATACATCATTCAGAGTACACACATAGTCTGATTACGGACGAAGCCAAAAGAAAAGAAGATAACCCAACTGCTAGATCCCCGATCATCCCAACTGGGCTCCACTACTGATCAACATGAAACGATACATAGCAACGACCAAGGTCTTCATTGAGCTCCCATCTGAGCTCGGTTGCATCACCTGCACTGGTATCATCGGCACCTGCAACTATTGTGATAGTATCTGGTGAGTCACGAGGACTCAGCAATCTCAAAACCCGCGAGATCAAGACTATATAAGATTATGGGTAGGAAGTGGTAAAGTGGTGAGGTTGCAGCAGCGGCTAAGCATATATGGTGGCTAACATACACAAATAAGAGTGAGAAGAGAGCAAACGAAATGGTCGTGAAGCTAGCAATGATCAAGAAGTGATCCTGAACTCCTACTTACATCAAACATAACCTAAAACCATGTTCACTTCCCGGACTCCACCAAAAAGAGACCATCACGGCTACACACGCGGTTGATGCGTTTTAATTCGGATCTGGTGTCAAGTTATCTACAACCGGACATTAACAAATTCCCATCTGCCTATAACCGCAGGCACGGCTTTCGAAAGATTATATACCCTGCAGGGGTGTCCCAACTTAGCCCATCACAAGCTCTCACGGTCAACAAAGGATATACCTTCTCCCGGGAAGACCCGATCAGCCTCGGAATCCCGGTTCGCAAGACATTTGATCAATGGTAAAACAAGACCAGCAAAGCCGCCCGATGCACCGACAAATCCCGATAGGAGCTGCACATATCTCGTTCTCAGGGCAACACCGGATGATACTAGCTACGAGTAAAACCAGCCCTCAAGTTTCCCCGAGGTGGCCCCGCAGGCAGCTCAGTTCGGACCAACACTCAAAGGAGCACTGGCCCGGGGGGGTTAAAATAAAGATGACCCTTGAGTCTGTAGAACCCAAGGGAAAAAGGCTTAGGTGGCAAATGGTAAAACCAAGGTTGGGCCTTGCTGGAGGAGTTTTATTCAAAGAGAACGGTCAAGGGGGTCCCATAAATCACCCAACCGCGTAAGGAACGCAAAATCTGGGAACATAACACCGGTATGATGGAAACTAGGGCGGCAAGAGTGGAACAAAACACCAGGCATAAGGCCGAGTCTTCCACCCTTTACCAAATATATAGATGCATTAATTAAATAAGAGATATTGTGATATCCCAACATAATCCTGTCTGTCATGGAGCAATCTTCAACTTCACCTGCAACTAACAATGCTATAAGAGGGGCTGAGCAAAGCGGTAACATAGCCAAACAACGGTTTGCTAGGAAGGGTGAAAAGGTTAGAGGCTGACATGGCAACTTTGGAGGCATGGTAAACAACTGATAGTTAGCGCAACATAGCGATAGAACGAAGCAACTAGCAAGCAAAGATAGAGGTGATATCGAGGGTAATGGTCATCTTGCCTGAAATCCCGCAAGAAAGAAGAATGAGTCCATGAAGAAGACAAACGAACGTAGTCGAACGAATCCTCACAACTCCAGAACGAAACCGAAGCTAACGAGAGAAGCAAACCGAAAAGGAGCAAACAATATGGTAAACACACAAGCATAATCATGTCATGATGCACAAACAAGTATGATGCATGTCCGGTTTAAAGAGGCATGACATGGCAAAGTGCAACAAACAATACTACAAATTAAGTGGAGCTCAATATGCAACGAGTTGCATATTGACGAAACACCACATTCAAATATTTTGTTCTCTCTCGTTTAGGTACCCAACAACATTAAATGTTGTTAAACATGGCAAGAGGTGAAGCATAAATAAACTAACTATTTAGGCAAGTTTAAATGAGGCCGGAAACACAAACAACAATTCCGGAAAGTCCCCATGTCATTTAGTAGTTTAATGCAAACACAATTTTAAACATTTTAATTGTTGTTATCATGATGCTGATGACATATGCAAGTTTTATGCAATTTTTATGAAAATGTTGACATGAGCATGTTATGAAGCATTTGGTCACCATGGCAGAACAAAACGGGTGCCACAGCAACGAATCCGAAAATGATGCCACGGCAACATATCGGTTCCGATAGCTCATGGAGATACCAGTGCAAAAGAAAGTGGGTGTGAACGAGTCATGCAAGATGGTGGGGTGATCCCGAAATCCGGGTGTCCCACATGACGGTGGCATGGATTACGGCGAACGTGCAAGTAACAATTCGGACACGGTCCAAACATAGGGTGCATCTCATTCAACACATGCATTCGGTCCACGGTGGTCGTTCTCGGCGGTTATACCTTCGAAGCGTGCATTTTTGGAGCGGTTCGAGTCGTCGAGGGAAGTAGTCGTTCACGTTTGTTTCGAAGAGGCACTTGACGAATCCAGCATCTTCGGGGTGACGGTAGTGGAAGTAGTGGAAGTAGTTGTACACGGCGACGGTAGTTGTACATCTCGGTCTTGGTGACGGTAGTGGTACACGCGACGTCGGGGTACTTGTCGGTCCGGTCTTGGCGGTATAGATGTACACGTTGTCGGGGTACTTGTCGCATCACCGAATGTAGTCGAACCTGGCAAGCGATGGTCGTCATGCTACTTGACAAATCCACGTAGATGTTTAGGGTCGCCGAGAGGAACTTGTCAAATGGAATCCACTGAGGCGGTCTTGTGTCCCTGGATTCAGTGGCCTTGGCAACGACAAAAGGGGCAGCATCACAAGTCACGGACAGAGGAGGTGCTACCGGGCGCTGATGGTGGTGGAGCAGGGGCAGTCAACGCGGGCTCGCGGGCAGGCGGATCGAGCAGGCAGCAACGCTGCTCGTCCTCCTCGATCGAAGCAGAGGAGGCGACGGCGTGGGCCTGCTGAGGAGCTTGGGGCGGACATGGGGGCTCCTGCTCTTGCCGAAGACGACAACGGCGAAGGAGGGAAACGTGAGGCAGGGGGCGTCGGAGTGGATCTCAGCCACGGGGAAGGTGGACGGCGGGCTTCGGAGCAAGGGGAGGCAGTGGTGCTGGCCATGGCGCCAGTGCACGGGGACGGTCGCAGCTTCGAACGGCGACGGGGGACAAGGGCGAGGCGACGTCGCAGGATTGCGGGAGGCGAAGCACAGGGCGGCGCGGCAGAGATGCGGCAAGGAGCTCCGGCAGGGACCAAGGCGGCGGCAGGGGAGGACCCTGGAGGTGGGGCGACGAGCGAGAGGAGGGTTCGGGCGCGGTGGAGGCGACGAGGGGATCGGGAGGAGCCGGGCTCTCCCTGGCGATGCGGGTGTGCATGGCAGCGGCGACGCGCGGAGGGAGATGGGGGTAGGGCGCGAGGAGAGGGAGAGGGGGTCGGGCGCTGGCGGCACTGGAGGGAATCGAGAGGGAGAGATGGGGATCGGGAGAGAGCGCTGGGTGCGGCTAGGGTAAGAGGGGAGTAGATGGGCTGGCTGGGCCTGAGAGGCCGGCTGGCCTGGGCTGTCTCTCTCTTCTCTCACTAATCTCTATCAGAAAAGAAACAGAGAGAGGAAAAGAAAGAGAGGGTTAGGGAAAGATTTGCACATGGGGATAATTTTCCCGGACTCGCAAAAATACACTTGTTCCAAGAAAAATAGAAAGGCCATGATTGAAAGATTTAAATTCAAACTCATTTGAATTTAATTCAAATGGGTTTGAACTAGGACTTGATAAAAGGAAGGTCCAAAAATGTTCGGATTTTTGGTGGAGCTCCGAAAAATGGTAAAAGAATTTATTGACAAGGTTAGAGAGTCAAAACTTGAAGAATAAAAGGCCAAGGGATTTAATATGCAAGTGGGTTCATGGGTGATTCCAAAACAATGGAATATTTTATAATATCTCCCTAAATATCGGGAGGGTATGTTATAAAGAGAAGTCACCATGTGAGTTCCCTCGGTTTAAATGGATCGAAGATCCATACAATTTATTTAGATGAGTTTTTAAAATTAATGATATGATGGCATGATGACATGATGCAATGCAAAAATAAAAGAGCAAGCACACAAGACACATGGCAAAACTCGGAATAGCTGGAAGTCTTCTGAAGCGTCGGTCTCGGGGCGTTACATTTATATATAGGGCTAGCCACCACAGTAGGCGGGACAGCTCATCTGGCACCAGGGGGATCGACCAATCAAACCTTAGCCAGAACCACCCACACCAACACAAGAACTCCTCCCCTCACGAGGCAGTTCTTCCTTTGTATTGTTCATCATCAGCCCCAGAGACAATCCACACACCACACACTGGAATAGGGTATTACACCACAATGGTGGCCTGAACCAGTATAAACTCCGTGTCCCTTGTGTTATTCATCTTGCTAGCCTAGATTCCGAGCAAGATGTTGGGACGTGGGTTGGTAGAGGAGAGATCTTCGCGCGCACCCCAGAGTTCGAACCTCAAGTGTCTGCCGGAACCCGAAATATGAAAGCCTCTCCGTCACCTTTGGGACCCGCGACAACTACCGCATCGAGCTTATCAACTTCGACATCACTAGGATCGACCTGCCATACAACGCCATCCTAGGGTACCCCACTCTGGCCAAGTTCATGGCGGCAACCCATCCAACCTACAACCTCATGAAGATGCCAGGTAGCAAGGGTGTCCTCACGGTGGCTGGGGACACCAAGGACGCACTGCAGGCCCTCAAGCTCGCTTTCAGGTCTGCGGCGTCCGCGCTGCCTGGCGAGAAAGGGGGCCCTGAGGCCCCAGGGGCAGCACCGGCCAAGAAGAAGCAGTTGTTCTCGCAAGACCGAGCCAAGACGAAGCAAGTGCTGGTCAATGAAGGCGGGGCGTCAAGCGCCACCTTTACTATAGGAGCTGGCCTCCCTCAGGACCAAGAGAAAGTGTTGGTTGACTTCTTGTACGCCAACAAGGATGTGTTCGTATGGGAGCCCAAAGACCTGGTCGGGGTTCCAAGGGGAATAATCGAGCACCACCTGAAGGTATGCCCAAACGTGCGTCCAGTGAAGCAGAAGGCCCGCCGGTAGTCCACCGAGAAGCATGCATTCATTGTCCAAGAAACCCGCAAGCTGCAGGATGCTAGGGTCATCAGGGAGGTACGGTACCCGGAATGGCTGGCAAACCTAGTTATCGTCCCCAAGAAAGGAGGGAAGGAACGCCTGTGCATCGACTTCGCCAACTTCAACAAGGCTTGCCCTTAGGATCCCTTCTCGCTTCCTCGCATCGACCAGATCGTTGACTCCACCGCCGAGTATGACCTGTTGTGCTTTTTGGATGCCTTCTCAGGTTACCACCAGATCAAGATGGTCGTGCAAGATGTGGAGAAGACGGCGTTCCTGACCCCCTACGGAGTGTACTGCTACCCCTCATGCCCTTCGGGCTGCGCAATGCTGGGGCTACCTTCCAGCAGTTGATGCACATCGCCCTGGGTGGGCAGCTCGGGAGAAGCCGAGGCATATGTTGACAACATAGTGGTGAAGTCTCGAGAGGCGAGGACCCTGATTGAGGATCTGGAGGAGACGTTTGCCAGCCTGCACAAGGTGGATCTGCGGCTCAATCCCGAGAAGTGTGTATTCGGGGTTCCCTCTGGCAAGCTGCTGGGCTTCCTAGTATCACACAGAGGGATCGAGGAAAATCCGGAGAAGGTCAAGGCAATCAAAGACATGAGCCCTCCGCAGACCCTGAAGGAGATGCAGAAGCTGGTGGGCTTCATGACCTCGTTGGGGCGTTTCATCTCCAAGTTAGGAGAATGCGCCCTCCCGTTCTTCAAGATGATGAAAAAGAAAGGGGCGTTCGAGTGGACCCCTGAGGCTGACGCAGCCTTTCAAGACCTCAAGAGATACTTGATCAGCCCGCCGGTAATGGTGGCGCCAGGCCCTCTTGAGCCCCTGGTACTCTGCCAGCGCCGCCCTGGTGGCGCTAAGGGAGGAACGCTCATTCAAGGGCCCTCGGCAGGGCGCTCGATCACCGAGCAAAGCACAGCAACCTCAGGACAGCGCTCCTGAGGCCTCGGCTAACCCGGCGGCCGGCATTCCTCCCAAGGCTGCAACCGACCCCTCGTCTGGGGGGCCTCCTGAGGCCGGCCCTTGTGATACCGCGCTCGTCACGGTGGAAGGCAGGACCGCTGAAGGCCCGCATCCTCAAGAAGCACAAGACTCCGCCAACACCTCTTCCCCTCGTCGAGCACCCGGTCTACTTCGTCAGCACGATCCTGCGGGAAGCACGGTGCTGTGGGAGGCATGGGCGCGTTACCCAATACCTCAAAAGCTCTTGCTCGTGCTCCTCATCGCCCCCCGAAAGCTGTGCCACTACTTCCAAGGCCACCCCATCAAAGTCGTTTAGGCCTACCCATTGGAGAGGGTGCTCCGGAGTCCAAATGATGTCGGGTGAGTTGCGGAGTGGAACATCGAGCTCCATGCATTCCAACTAGAGTTAAGTACCACTAGGGTCATCAAGGATGCGGCCCTCGCGGATTTCATGGCAGAATGGGCTGACGCCCCTGACCGTGGAGTGAGCGAGGACTATTCCCTCTTGCCTGGGGGCGAAGAGCCGAACGGGTGGATCATGTACTTCGATGGCGCATTGGCACGACAAGGTGCGGGTGCTGGGGCCGTCCTCATCCCGCCCACCAAGGACAAGCTCTACTATGCAGTACAACTTTGTTTTCAGCAGGGCGAGAAGGTCTTCAACAACATCGCGGAGTATGAAGGCTTGCTCACTGGCCTCAGGGCCGCGGCGGTACTGGGGGTGAAGCGCCTCACCATCAAAGGCGATTCCTAGCTCCTCATCTACTTCTCCAACAAAGAGTACACACCCAAGGACGAGCACATGGAGGCATACCTAGAAGAGGTACGCAAAATGGAGAAATGGTTCTTAGGCTTGGAACTGCAGCAGGTGCCGCGAGGAACGAACAAGGAGGCAGACAACGTCGCTAAGAGGGCATCTCGGAGGCTCCCTCAGGAGCCGGGGGTGTTTGAAGAGTGGCTCTTCAAGTCGTCGGCGGCTCCCCCCACCCCGGCTCCAGCACCTCCTCAGGAGGATCTACCCCAAGCACCAGCAACCGGCGCCCCAGCATGCGGCCCACCCTCTGGGGCCTGCCTGCTCCTCGCGCTCGAACCCCAGGAGTGGTGCTGGACACAGGAGTTCAAGGCATACCTGCTTCAGGGGACCCTGCCGGAGAAGGAGGAGGACGCCGAGCGGGTGGCTCGTCAGGCCACCACGTATTGCATCCGTGATGGTGAGTTGTACCGTAAGAGGCCCAATGACATTTCGTTATGATGCATCTCTAGGGAGCAGGGTCTTGAGTTGGTGGCGGACATACATGCTGGGGATTGTGGACATCATTCCTCATCACGCACTCTTGTGGGAAAGGCATTCCGTAGTGGCTTCTACTGGCCCACTACACTCAACGATGCCGCTGAGCTAGTGCGCTCCTGTGAAGCATGCTAGTTCCACGCCAAGCAAATTCACCAGCCTGCACAGGGCCTCCAGCCTATCCCACTCACATGGCCGTTCGTGGTCTGGGGGTTGGACATCTTGGGGCCGTTCCCTCAAGCGCCAGTGGGCTACCGCTACCTCTACGTCGCCATCAACAGTTCACCAAGTGGGCGGATGTAGAAGCCGTCCGCACAATCCCAGCTGGATCAGCCGTCAAGTTCATCAAGGGCCTCGTGAGACGGTTTGGGGTCCCTAACCGCATAATCACCGACAATGGCTCACAGTTCACTAGCAACATTTTCAAAACATACTATGCTAACCTTGGAACGCAGATATGCTACGCCTCAGTGGCACACCCTAGGAGCAACGGCCAAGCTGAGTGCACTAGCGCCAAGGTCCTGAGGGGCCTCAAGACAAGGACCTTCAAGAAGAAGCTTGAGGCCTGTGGCAGGGGCTGGCTCGACGAGCTCCAGTCCATGCCGTGGTCCATCCGCACCACCACGACAAAGCCAACGGGAGAGTCGCTGTTCTTCCTTGTCTACGGAGCTGAAGAGGTTCTCCCACACGAGGTCAGGCATCGCTCCACGCGGGTCCTGGCGTTCGACGAGGCGCGTCGGGATGCCATGCGGGGGATGGATCTCATGTTGGGGGAGGAATGCTGCCGCCAATCCTCGCTCCGAGCGGCAAGGTACCAACAGGCACTGTCGCGGTACCACTGTCGCAGTTTCTGCTCTAGGACGTTGGAGGTGGGTGACCTCGTCCTGAGGCGGGTGCTCTCCAGGGAGGGAGCTGCACAAGCTCTCTCCCATGTGGGAGGGCCCGTTTAGGATCGCCCATGTCTCCAGGCCTGGCACCACGCGCCTGGAGACACAGGACGGGGTCCCCATCCAGAACGCCTGGAACATCCAGCACCTCCGGAAGTTCTATCCATGAAGCAAGGCTCCGGCCTATGAAGGTCTCCATTCGTGACACTCTCACGTAATAATGAGTGGGGCTGTACACGCCCCAGAGTCTCCTGAGAGCCGCCCTGGGGCCTCACGAGGGCTCCCTCCCATGTCTTAGTGGCAACACTTAGCACCACGCTGGTGAGAAGACTAGATTAGGTGCCGGACGCGACTGTTCATTTGCTTTCCAAAGTTGCTTGCGGTCTTTTAGTGATCTTTAATGGAGTTGGTGCTTTCATGCTTTGGTTCGCCGAGTTGGATTTTTCTCCTCCTGTTTCGTTTTTTCTCAGCCTAAGGGCCAGGAAGCTGCGGCAGTTGTCCGTCGCTCTTCCTCCTGCGCCTCACGTGTGAGGGGCTAGGCAGGTGTGTGCGCCGGCCTGCCCTCGTGCTTGCACACCACGCTGAACCCCGCTGCCCCAGTGCTTCGTCCTTATCCTCGCAAGGAGCCCTTAATCAAGCTCACAAGCGCAAGCACCCCTCATGTCCGTGCCCCCCGGGCAGTGTGACACGGTGCATTAGGCCACGGCTACTACGATGGGAGGATCGTGCGGAAAGGAACGAGGTGCTAGACAAGCTTCTTTTTCCAAACAGCTCTGCAACGGATCTACAACACCACCCAAGGGCAGAAGCGCCTCCCGAGTCGTCGGTAACGGGGGCTTCGCCAGACACCAACGGCCTCACCCTTGTGAGGGGTGAAGTCACTACAAACGCGTCAAGATAAGTTACCCCACCCTTGCCTACCCAGAGTACATACGCTACAACATGGCCTTGAATAATAAGCATAGCATAAAAGGGGGACATAACTGCCATATTTCATTACACACCCTAGTAGGGCACACTACTTTTTTTTGAATTGCAGAAGAAAGGAAAGGCTAAACAAAGATGGCCCGAGGGCGTGCGGATCCAGTGCCACCTCTGCGTCCTCAAGCAGCGCCTCAAGGTTGTCACGACACTCCACCAGTTCCCCAGCAGGTGGCCCGGGACCATGGCGGGTCTCGAGTCCAAGTTCGGCGGCCCCGCGCTCATGTCGGGCTTCCCTCCAGCTTCACCGGAGCATGGCAGCGGGACGACACACCGCCGCCCTCGATGCGAGCTCAATGGCATGGGGGCTGGTCGTAGCCGCCGCTGCTCGAGCTCTCACCCGAGGAAGAACTGCCACCACGAGAGGAGGAGCAGACGTCGTCAGGGCCAAGCTCGCCTTCGCCACCTTCGTCGTTGCTGCCGTCTTCGGGGCAGCACCCCACACGGCGGCTATCCTCCCTGAACACCCTCACGTAGAGGGTCGCCAGGCCATCGTACTTGAAGTGGAGGGTGCACCTCCCACCTAGGCCTCAGGCGCGGGCGAACGTCTGCCAGCCACGGGTTAGGACTACGCTGCCCGTGGCGGCGCCCTCCGTCCCCACCCATGAGGCCTTGCTGCAGCAGCCTTCAACCTGCAGCCAGAGGTCGTCGAGCCCCGAGGATGGTAGCTCGCTAGAGAAGAAGCGCGGAAGCCGGAGCAAGGTGCCAGCAGGCGCCTCCGATCACACCACGAACTCCGGAAGCACGTCCAGCGAGGAGAAGCGTGGGCAGGGAGGGAGCGCAACCACGGCACGCCTCCCCTCATTGTGGGGGCTGCTCCAGAGCCGGTGGCCCCCGCTGCGAGAAGAGGTACCACCGCGGGCGCTAAGAGAGACGTCGGCCCGGGGGGATGCGCGCCCACGCCTCCTGGGGGCCACAGCAGGGGTCGCGGGGTGCTTACGGGGACGGCCGCGGCCTCTCTTAGGAGGCAGAGAGGCTGGCCCCTCCTTGGAAGCCTTCCCTTTTCGACCGTAGAAAACCTTCTCGTCAGCGCCATGGAAGCAAGACGGAGAAGGAGAAGAAACGAGCAGCGAGAAGACGGAGGAAGAAATGAGCAAGGGGGGCTCTGCCCCTCACCCTCATTTATAGCTGGAAGGAGGCCAACCGCCGGCCTCCACGACCTCGTGCAATGATGATCTTCTGCATGCAGCGTCGACTTGTCAAGTCGAACGGTTGCCGAGGGGGCGTGGGGATGTGGAGACGCCCATGTCCCATCAATCGCCACGCATCGTTCAAGGCCGCAGGCAGTTAGGGCCCTCAGCGCTCCGCACTTGCCCTTTGGCTTCGCCTAGAAGCCAAGTCCGAGCGCGCCAAGGGCCCGGGGGCTACTGTCGGTGTTCTAGATATGGGGTACCACACTTGCCTGCCGGCAGCCCACCGTGCCGCTCCATCGGCGGCCTGGTACGGCCCAGCTTCAACATCGGCATCTCAAGACCTTCGCGAGGGGCCAAGCCTCGCGAGGCGGATGACGCAAGACCCCTGAGGGAATCGGCCTCCTCAGGCTGACTCCCGAGGGGCGGAGAGTTCTATGCAAGGTGTACCTCACGAGGCTCAGCTGACGTGAGCCGTGACGACCAAGGCCAGGCGGGCACCAGCGGGCGCAGAGCGCTAGTTTCCCCTTTGGTGCCAAGGAGGCAAGCGGCATGTGCGGAGTCCTGAGGAACTAGCCAAAGGTTTCCATTCTGGTGTAACAAGACCAAGACCGTCAGGACAGCAGGACGGAGGTCATCACCGAGCCCACCGTAGCGTCACGACCAGAGGCTTTTCGCAGGCGAAGACCAATTTAGTCAGGTAGGATGTACTACTTGTCCCCCTTCAAATCTGGCCGCTGTGGGATCCCTTCCCTCTAACATTTGGTAAGGGGACCAAGGCCACTATAAATAGGACTTAGCCACCACCAAGGTGGGGGGCGAAGAGGTCAGATCCCTTCTCATCCAGCCACCTCACCAGCTCTCTTGAGTTCAAGAACACCTCACCTCCTGAGGCCAGTTCATCCACAGTACTAGTTCATCCTCAGCCCTTTGAGGCAATCCACCAAAACGCTAGAGTAGGGTATTACACCGCAAGGTGGCCCGAACCAGGATAAACTGTTGTGTCTCTTTGTCCCTTTGAGCTCGACGCGCTAGGCTTAGGAGGATCGCGAGTAGGCAGGTTGGGTAGGTTGAGATCTCTGCACGCACCCGAGAGTTTGAACCTATCAAGGGTTTGCGGAACCCGAAATCCAATAGCATGATTACTTATAACCTCGTATTTCTTATTCGAATCTTCGGTTTAGTTAGGCCAACTAGATCGATTTTTCTTGCCATGGGAAGAGGTGCTTTGTGATGGGTTCGAACTTACGATACTCAATCCCAGTGACAAAAGGGGAAATGACACATATGTATCGTTGGTTTTAAGGATAACAAGATGGGTCTATTCCTACATGAATAGATCTTGTCTACATTATGTCATCATTCTTATTGCATTACTCCGTTTCTTCATGAACTTAATACACTAGATGCATGATGGATAGCGGTCGATGTGTGAGTAATAATAGTAGATGCAGGCAAGAGTCGGTCTATTAATCTTGGACGTGATGCCTATATAATAATCATTGCCTGGATATCGTCATAATTATTTGAAGTTCTATCAATTGCCCAACAGTAATTTGTTTACCCACCGTATGCTATTTTTCTCGAGAGAAGCCACTAGGCCCCGGGTCTATTCTTTATCATATTTGCCTTTGAGATCTATTTTTATTTGCTTCTATTTTTAGATCTATTAATCCAAAAATACCTTGCTGCACTCTTTTATTATTTATTTTATTTCGTGTTTTACATGAGATCAATTTATCCAATCTACTACAATTTTATCTATCTTTTTACCCGGGAGGGATTGACGACCCCTCTTACACGTTGGGTTGCAAGTATTTGTTCTTTGTGTGCAGGTACCGTTTACATAGTGTTGCGTGTTTCTCCTACTGGTTCGATAAGCTTGATCTCAACAGGAGGAAAATACCTACCGTAGTTGTGCTGTATCATCCCTTCCTCTTTGGGGAAATACCAACGTAGTTCAAGCCGCATCATGGCATTCTTTTAGGGGAGATTAGGTACCTATTCGCCCCTCCCCCCCCCCCCCCCCCCGTTTTAATGGTATGCGTGCATGCACATCATATTTGATGCAAATATAAATATAAACAATTGAGTCCGTGAGATTAGTAAGTGGGCTAGTGTTTGATTAGCGATAGTACTTTATAGCTGGATTGTTTTGTACTCCCTCCGATTGAAAAGAAATGTCATGGTTTTTGTTCTAATTGGAATTGAACTAAAGCCACCACACTTTAATGGGAGGGAGTACTATATTCAGTGTATTACATGTGCATTACAATTTTTTTTAAGAAAAAACATGTTCAATCCCCCTTTTCACTCTAGCACAATACTCTAGTTAATAAAATAATATATTTCATTTTGCCATGCCGTGACTTTACATTCATACGATTGAACTACAATATTTTAAATGAATAAACTAATTGTGGCGGCGGTGGCGTCTTCCATCGGCGTTGACGTAGTCCGGGATGTCGGGCCAAGCTTCAAGTAAGGCAGAATGTTCTGGACTTTCTCATGTAGTAGCCAGTCACATGCAGCCTGATGAAGCCTATCCCATGCTGCTGAGGGCGATGTTGTGGTGAATGGTGGCGCTACAAGGAAGTGAACGAGGGTGGTGTCCCATGACGCTGAGGTCGGCACTGGCACCGACACGGTGACAGACGCGTGCATGGGAACATGCGATGAAAGCAAGCGGTCGACGACAGCCTCCCATGTCGCTGAGGTAGGCACTAGCACCAGCGCGGGGACAGGCGTGCGCACGAGCATAGGCTATGCAAGGTAGCGCTCGACGGCGGTGTCCCATGCCGCCGAGGAGGGCACTCGCATCGGTGCAGGGACAGGCACGCGCACGGGCACAACCGATGCAAGGTAGCAGTCGACGGCGGCGTCCCATGAAGTTGAGCGGAGCACTGGCACCGGCGTGGGAACAAGCGCGGGCATGTACTACAAGCGCTCGCACTGGCACACCCCGAAGCTCATTCCGTTCCTGCTCTTCCAGCTCGGGTATTCCTCTAGAATCTGGAAGATTGGGGAAAGACCATCGTGATGCGCCATGGCGTAGGGCGAAGTTTGCCTGATTGGAGGCGGGCGAGAGGGGAATCGGAGGTGGGGAGAAGATTGTAGAGGGAGATCCGCGAGTAGGCGGCCTATTATATAGCTGCTCTGCTCCATTAAGGGCGCAATTGAGAGGAAGGCGGACGGGCTGCGAAGGGTGGTCAAAGGGCCCGCCTCCCTGTGAGCATGCACATTGGCGTGCTCACATGCGTCCCGTCCACTCGCACGGCACCTCCTGGCCTACGCAACGCAGGTTGCGTGGCGCCTCCATTTGAACCATGCGTGACACACACAAGGTAGATGGACTATTCCTTCATTTACATCACTCAAATATAGCATCACAAACTTCAAGTTATATCATCTATTCATAAACACTCATGAAAATTACATGCACATTATTTAAAAGTATTGCATCACAAACTTCTTAGATTCAACTTGAACATGTGGTGAAACCTCTAAAATTCACTTTAAACATGAGGTGAAGCACGTAAGAATTACGTTCAACATATGAAGCTTCAGTTAACACATCTAAACCCAATTAACTTAATAGGTACGTAATACAATTATTAAGAACAATGAAACGCAGAACTTCGGCATAATTTAAAATACGTAGTACATGTACTGATCAATCCAAATTTGTTCCGACGTTGCGCCTTCTCAAATTTGAGTTTCTTCATCTCTATCTTCTTGATGCTTGCATGAATAACCCCCATCACTTGTCTATCTCTTATTCTAGCAGACCCTGCATAATGAGATCGACCCGACTCCATACGGCATAGCATGCATATGCGTCCCTGCATGCACACTCGATCTGCTCTTATTTTTCATGGAGTTCGCTCGCTCGTTGCGCTTCATTCCCTGGTTTTGCTTCGTTTTGTAGGTTTTTTCTGGTTTTCTTTGTTTCCTAACTAGTTTCTTCGGGGTTTTTTTATTTGTCATTTTTTTGTGACTCACATGGTTACTTATTTCAGCATTAAAATTTGCAAATGTGTAATATACATCCATATATTTAAACATGTTGATTTTTTATAGATGTTTTGACACTTACAAATACCATTTTGACATTTCAAAATATAGGGGTCATTAGAGATCGTCCTCCAAAGTAACCTTTTTAGTACTGCCATGCACTTCATTGCTAAACTAAAACATGATCACGATAATCTATGTAGCAGCTGGACCCATTGGGCATCACATTAGTTTTTCCAGCTAGTTGACTCGACCCACATGCAGGGACGATTTTAAGGGGCGTGGGGGGGGGAGGTTAGGGAGGCGGCGAGAGCCCCCTAACAATTTTGTCAGCATTATTAACTAGTTACTAGGTTGTGGCATTCTTTTAGGGGAGATTAGGTACCTATTCGCCCCCTCCTCCCCCCGGTTCATGGCGACTATATCTCATTTCACGTGACACTTCCTTCTGTATCGATGAAGCCCTGTACTATACGAACTAGCTATTGGGTCGGCCCTATTTCATGTTTTTTTTTCATTCGCACGATTTTCCGTGGAGTTCGCTCGCTCATTTTGCTTCATTCACTAGTTTGGCTTGGTTTTTTAGTTTTTTTTTCTAGTTTTCTTTGTTTCCTAACTTGTTTCTTCAGTTTTTCTGTTTTTATTTATTTGTCCATTTTGTGTAACTCACATGGTTACTTATTTCAACATCAAAATTTTCTCATGTGTAATGCACATCCATATATTTATTTGGTGTTGTGTGTGGGAGGGGATGGCACTATCCTTCAGAAATATGTTGATTTATTTGGTTGCCAGATAGAGCACTTTCCTATGAAATACCTAGGAGTGCCGGTTAGTTACTCTTCTCCAAGGAACTCTGATTGGGAATATGTTGTTGTTAGATATCTTAAATGTTGTGACTCCTGGATTGGCAACTCTTCCTCTTCTGCTGGGAGATTAACCTTGTTGACCTCTTCCCTTTCAAGCATCGCATATTATTATATGTTGATGTTTCTGCTTCCTAAGACTTTTATCGAGAGACTAGACAAATATCACCGCAAATTCTTTTGGTGTGGTGGGATGGGTAAAAACGATACTACCTGGTTAATTGGACACAGGTGTGTCGATCTAAGAACAAAGGAGGGCTGGGTGTGAAAGATCTTCACAAACAGAACATCTCTCTCTTAGCTAAATGGTGGTGGAAATTGGACACAGGGGAGGGGCTCTGGCAAGACGTGGTGAGAGCGAAATATCTTAAGAGCAGCTATGTAGCCAACGTTAAAATATTAATGACTCCCCTGTGTGGAAAGCCTTGCTCAAAGTAAAGGAGGTCTATATGGCTGGGTGGAAAGTGATTGTCACTAGTGGCAACATTGCTAGGGTATGGCATGACCCCATTGACACCCACCCACCTTTGTGTATTACTTATCCAGAGCTGTTTAGCATTGCTAACTACCAAGATGACACGGTTGCTCAATTTAGGAACCGTGTCGGTGGGGAGTTATTTAGACGCAGGCTGAATGCAGACATGATTCATCAGTTTGAGTGGGTTAAGAAAATTATTGATAGCCTGGACGCTTCGGCTGGTCAAGATGAAATTGTGTGGGCTGCTGGACCCAAGGGCAAATACACAACTAAGTCTATGTACTCCTACTTAGAGAAAGATCTGGCTGGTTGTGACTATAGATGGATTCGGAAGGCTAAGCTGCTTGTCAAAATCCAGATTTTCCTATGGCAACTTTTCCAAGATATTGTTCTAACCAGAGATGTTATGAAGCAAAGGAACTGGGCTGGCAATCCCCATTGTTCTTTTTGTGACTGTAGAGAAACTTATTTATACCGTGGCAAGGATAGCTTGGCGCATAGTGGGAGTGCTGCTTGGGACTAATTTATGTCCCAACAATCTATGTCAGTTTTACTCTTGGTGCTATGCTTTTCTACCTTAGGGGGAGCAATATTTCACAATGGGGATAGCAGCCATTTGCTGGGCTATTTGGAATCGCAGAAACCAGGCTACTTTTGAATTCAAGAAACTGTCATCTCCTTTTGAGATTGTTTTCACTACATGTATGCATCTATCTTACTGGGCAGGACTCCTGAAGGGTGAAAGGCGAACAGAGCTAGAGTGCGGTGCACTGATTATGAAGGAGAATGCTAAAGAGATGACGAGTCCCTGCGCGACCGCGTATGTTGGTGACACTGTGGAGTGATATGCTTGACAACAAGCTATCTGGAGTACTATGTG
Source organism: Triticum aestivum (assembly GCF_018294505.1). Lineage (NCBI taxonomy): Eukaryota > Viridiplantae > Streptophyta > Magnoliopsida > Poales > Poaceae > Triticum > Triticum aestivum. The sequence continues at coordinate 579,670,308 of NC_057798.1, forward strand.
GAGTTCGTTTTGGTGTAGTTCTGCGTGTTTGTGTTACCTCTGTGTAGGCTGTAATGAGGTCTGAACTAAAATCTGGTCTGGTTGATGCGTGTTGATGGTGCTTCAGGGTTTTCGCCTCATAGTGAGCGTTTCAATCGTGAGCGCCCACAATGGGTTTCCCTGGAGTGCTTTGAACTCACTTTTCCCTTTCCCTTGTCGTGTGAACTTGGATTTGGCAGTATTTCCGTTACTCATTAATGGAAAGGGGATTAGCCCGGTTAAAAAAATCTATATATTTATACATGTTGAGTTTTTTTCAGAATTTTTCAAAACGTCAAATATCATCATGACACTATTCAAAATATAGGGCTCACTAGAGCTCATCCTTCAAAGTAACTTTTTTACTACCGCCATGTGACGCCCCCGATTCAATCGTACACTAATCATGCACGCAAACGTGTACGATCAAGATCAGGGACTCACGGGAAGATATCACAACACAACTCTAAAACATAAATAAGTCATACAAGCATCATAATACAAGCCAGGGGCCTCGAGGGCTCGAATACAAGTGCTCGATCATAGACGAGTCAGCGGAAGCAACAATATCTGAGTACAGACATAAGTTAAACAAGTTTGCCTTAAGAAGGCTAGCACAAACTGGGATACAGATCGAAAGAGGCGCAGACCTCCTGCCTGGGATCCTCCTAACTACTCCTGGACGTCGTCAGCGGGCTGCACGTAGTAGGGGCACCTCCGGTGTAGTAGGGGTCGTCGTCGACGGTGGCGTCTGGCTCCTGGACTCCAGCATCTGGTTGCGACAACCAGAAAGAAAGGAAAAGGGGAAAAAGGGGGGAGAAAGCAACCGTGAGTACTCATCCAAAGTACTCGCAAGCAAGGAACTACACTACATATGCATGGGTATATGTGTAAGGAGGCCATATCAGTGGACTGAACTGCAGAATGCCAGAATAAGAGGGGGATAGCTAATCCTGTCGAAGACTACGCTTCTGGCAGCCTCCGTCTTGCATCAAGTAGAAGAGAGTAGATTGAAGTCCTCCAAGTAGCATCTCCAAGTAGCATCTCCAAATAGCATCTCCAAGTAACATCGCAATAGCATAATCCTACCCGGCGATCCTCCCCTCGTCGCCCTGTGGAAAAGCGATCACCGGGTTGTCTGTGGAACTTGGAAGGGTGTGTTTTATTAAGTATCCGGTTCTAGTTGTCATAAGGTCAAGGTACAACTCCAAGTCGTCCTGTTACCGAAGATCACGGCTATTCGAATAGATTAACTTCCCTGCAGGGGTGCACCACATAGCCCAACACGCTCGATCCCATTTGGCCGGACACACTTTCCTGGGTCATGCCCGGCCGCGGAAGATCAACACGTCGCAGCCCCACCTAGGCTCAACGGAGAGGCCAGCACGCCGGTCTAAACCTAAGCGCGCAGGGGTCTGGGCCCATCGCCCTGAGCACACCTGCACGTTGCGTACGCGGCCGGTGAGCAGACCTAGCAACCTCCATTACAAAGGAAGTTGCGTTAACGCAGTCCAACCCGGCGCGCGCCGCTCAGTCGCTGACGTCACGAAGTGCTTCGGCTGATACCACGGCGTCGGGATACCCATAACTACTCCCGCGTAGATGGTTAGTGCGTATAGGCTCGTAGCCAACTCAGATCAAATACCAAGATCTCGTTAAGCATGTTAAATATCCGCGAACGCCGAACAGGGCTAGGCCCACCTGCCTCCTAGGTGGTCTCAACCTGCCCTGTCGCTCTGCCACCAAGTAACAGTCGGGGGCCGTCGGGAACCCAGGCCCACCTCTACCGGGATGGAGCCACCTGCCCCTTCAGCCCCCCAACTCCGAACAGTATCACAGGTAATGTAACAGTGTAAAGTATATAGTATATGCCCGTGATCACCTCCCGAAGTGATCACAGCCCAGTAGTATAGCATGGCAGACGGACAAGAGTGTAGGGCCACTGATGGAACACTAGCATCCTATACTAAGCATTTAGGATTGCGGGTAAGGTATCAATGACTGTAGCAGCAATGGCAGGCTATGCATCAGAATAGGATTAACGGAAAGCAGTAACATGCTACACTACTCTAATGCAAGCAGTATAGAGAAGAGTAGGCGATATCTGGTGATCAAAGGGGGGGCTTGCCTGGTTGCTCTGGCAAGAGAGAGGGGTCGTCAACTCCGTAGTCGAACTGGGGCGTCAGCATCGTCACGGGGTCTACCGAAGAGAAGAGGGGGGAGAAACAGTAAATACATAGCAAGCACGTGCATAACAGGATAACAGGCAGAGCTAGACGTGTTCTAACGCGGTAGGAGGTGATACCGGTGAAGGGGGGAAGCATCCGGGAAGTATTCCCGGGGTTCCGTGTTTTCGGGCAGAGGAGCCGGAGGGGGGGAAAGTTGCGAGTTCGATAGGTTAGGGGGGTGTGGCGGACAAACGGGTTGCGTATCCGAAATCGTCTCGTCGTTCTGAGCAACTTTCGTGTTGGAAATATTTTAATCCGAGTTACGGATTAAAAGATATGATTTTCTAAAGATTTTATTAATTTCTAGAATTTAATTATTTATTTAATTAATTCGAAAAATGGATTTATGACATCAGCATGATGTCATGTTGACATCAGCAGCCAACATGGATTGACTAAGTCAAACTTACACGTGGGTCCCATTTGTCATACTCTGTTAGCTAATTAACAGTAGTTAATTAGGTAAATTAGTCATTAGGTTAATTAACCTTATTTAGTTAATTTAATCAGAATTAATTAAGTTAATTATTTAGTTAATTAACTAATTAGTTAATTAACTTTTTACTAATTAATTATTTATTATATTTTTTTATTATTTTTTTTATTTTATTTTTTTTATTCTTTTTTTTAACGTTATGGTCATGGGGCCCATCTGTCATAGGCCCCAGGGGCCTTAGCGGTAGCGGGCATCGGGCGTAATGCGCGACCGAATGGGCGCACGCCCAGGTGCAGGCGGACCCGGAAGGGCACCGGAACGGCGGAGGTCGGTGGCCACGGCATGGCCATGGCCGGAGCGGGGCGAGGCCGCGGTGGTGCGCGGGCGGCCGCCGGAGGCCGTGCGGGTGGCAGCCGGAGGCGGTGCTCGGCTGTGGCCCAGCGGGAGCTGCGGCAGTGGCCGCGAGGGGGCTCGGCCGGAGCAGTAGGGGAAGGCGGGTGGCGACCGGAGGCAGCACAGAGGAGCGAGGCCACCGTGGCGACGAGGCGCTGCAGCCCGACTGGTCCCCTGGCGCCGGCTGGGGCGAAAGAGGGCGTCGGCCAGGGCGGAGGAGGGCGAGTGCGGCCTGGAACGCAAGCTCCGGCACGCGGGCGCAGTGATGCGTGCACGGGCGTGGACGGGACAGGGTCGTGGTGAGCGCGGGGGCGAGGGAGAGGGAGGAGGCCGGGGGCCTCACCACGATTCCTAGGGATTCGGGCAGCGGGGCTCGGGGAGGAGGTCGAGGACGTCGCGATGGAGGGGAAGCAGGCCGGCGGGGAGGCGCTCTCGGCGGCGACGGGCGGCGGTGTCGAGCCCGCGGGCGTCGGGTGGCGGCGACTTGGGGCGGCGGTGTCCAGGCGGCGGGGCGCGGCTCGATCCGGCGGCTTCAGGGTCGGTAACGAGGCGAGGCGCCGGCGTCGAGGAGTGGGGGGGGGGGCGCGGTTGCCGGGAGAGGCGGCGGGGTCGGGACGAGGCCGACGGGGCGATGGGATGGGGGCGCCGAGCGCTGGGGCGCTGGGTGTGTGGCGGCGCTGGGAGGGAGAGGGAGAGACGTGCGGGGGGAGAGTGGGGGTTCGTGGGATAGGGTTAGGTCACGGTGGGGGGTTATGGAGGGTTAGGTGGGCCGTCCTGGTTGGATGGCCAGCCCGGCATGTGGGTGGGCCGATGCCCAGTAGGGGGGAAGGCCTTTTCTGTTTTTATTTCTTTTGTTCTATTTTTGTTTATTATTCTTTTTCTGTTTTCTGTTTTATTTTAGTTCCTCTTTTATTTTAGTTTTATAGACTATAAAAGTAGTCCCTAATTTAGTGTTAGTAATTAGCTACTGCCACATAAGTTTGGGCAACAAAATAAAATAGCTTAATATTTTATTTATCGTAAAAGGCATTCAACAAATTGTTTTTGCTACTCTTTTATTCATTTAACAGTATTTAAACATTTTATAAAAGTGTGGTTTCTCCACCATAATTATCTATTCAATATTTGGTTCACTCCGAACATTTTAGTTTTAATATTTGAAAACTTTTATTGTTTGCCTACTTTTGAATTTGAATTTGAATCGGTTTCGAACTTACTCGAGATTAGCAACTATAAACGAGGTGACGTGGCACCATTAGCAGAGGATCACTGTAGCTTAATTTCCCGGGCGTCACAATTCTCCTCCACTACAAGAAATCTCGTCCCGAGATTTAAGCGGTGGAGTAAGGGGCGAAGGTGTTGGTAGCGAAAAACCTAACGAGTCTTCTCGGTCTTGGCTTCCCTTTCGAAGAGGTTGATCCCTTTCATTGATGTCTTCATTTCATTGCTTCAAGTCACCATGATCAATTTGTCATCCTTTCTTCGGGATCTCCATCGTACTTACGAATAGGTAAGGGGCAGCTCTACAACGATAGGATGTTACAAGGGAAAATCTTCTGGGGGTTTCCCAAGTATGAACATATGAGTATCTCTCGAGTTGAACAAACGAAACACATCGAGAGCAAAGTAAGACGGTGCAATAAGAAGTTTCAAGCGGATAGGCAATCGTTCATTGCCTGAAACAGAGTGTGAATGGGGTTCAGAGCAACGGGAATAAGTATTGTGTCCGATACCAGAATTGATCACTAGGAAGGTGGCTCGCAAATTACATACGAAGTCAAGCTATAGGAATAACTTTGGCAACAGGGTGTATAGGAGAGTCAGGTTTCGATCCTGTGAAACTGTGGGTTATGGGCCCACCATGTGGTTCTTTTTTTTATATTTATAATAGGAGCAGTGACATCTTGCACGGTCATGATAGCAAGGCATGTCAGGGAGTACCATGTCAGCTATGTCGGCAACAACGTTGGTACCAAGGGCGAGGGACGAAGAGAACCATTTTCCTGCTCGTTGAAACGAGGCGGACCAATAGGCAAGGTTCCCGTCCATCGGTGGTTACCGGAATGTCATCAACAATAGTAACAAGGTCTTACTGACAGAGTTGTACATCGAGGTGTTTGCACAAGCAGTGGATTATTACTGCTTATATCATATAGATCATAGAAAAGGTTTAAACAAACCAATGGAAGGAAAATATGATCATCAGATTAAACAGAACAATGGAAAGGAAAATATGTTTAAACACATATTTCGAGGGTATATCCTTCCCAAGGACAAGCAGAGCAAGATATCCATGACAGGATATAAAGTAGAAAACCATTTAGGTAAGGGGGGAGGAATCTCATGATATTACTCATACAATGGTGTTAGGATAATTGATAATTAAAATATAGCATCGTGCTTCAAACGTGCCTGTTTAAAATCGGAGTACCATTGACATGCTTCGAGATAGCAGTGACATGGTCTTCAGGTGAAGATCAGACTTTGGAAACACGAAGGATCCATCAAGAATAACTTGTAGAATAAGTCTTACAATTTCCTCATGGATGAATGGATAACCTTGCTGAAAAGGAATCTATAATGATAGGTCCTCCAGCCCGGGGGGGGGGTGCTAGGCATGACATCATGTTACCGGGTCATCAAAGGATCAACGTCATAACTCTTAGAAAGTTGCCCCAACCATCATATCTGACCGAGATTCAGATCCGATTGGTGTCAGGATACCTGAGACTCAGGATGTCCGAGAAGAAAAGGCGCAACACAAATCGTTGAAATGGCATTGCAAGCTTCTCGGGAAATGAACTATGGGAGCGGGTTTCTGAAGCAATAGTTCACCATTAAACCAAGGAGAGGACAAGGAGGTGTTTGGTGAACTCAACGGCAATTCACCGAGATTCCCAAAAGATGGATTTCCACCATTAAGTGAACAAGGAGATAACATTTGTCAGATCAACTGATATAAGGAAGTATGCTCGAGGAAAACATACACAATTAAACATTGGTTGAAGGGTGCGCCCGAAGTATGGGTTGGGTTGCACGACCAATGTTAGAATGGTGATTCAATTAGCGAAGGACTTAGAATGAACTATCGCCCATTCACTTCAAAGCAATAGGGTTGCTAGAAGTTTTGAATTCACACGTCATAGCTCCATTGTCGGTATTCCGATTGAAAACAATACGGGGACCAAGGAATGAACGAAGATGGCAAGAAGTATTAAGATATCAAGAATTATTAAGAGGTGGTGAAATTCTCACCACATTCTTGACAAAAAGTGATGGTAATACTTCCGAGGTAAGGAAGATCAACTGCTGGGTAGCAGTGATCTCAAGGTTTACACAAAACGTGAACAAGTTGTGTTGAACGGAAGGCAATAAAGTGGTCGATGAGAACAGGAATCATCGAGGGGCAAGGATGGTATTACCCATCATGAATTCAATTGAATTCCTGGAAGAGCTCATAAGGTTGATGGTGATCACGACACAACTGTCGAGAGATTTCATGCAGATGTAGTCAATCAGCGACGACATCAAGTCAAAGGAATGATGAAGCAAGAGGTTATTGGAACCACAGTTACGACACAAACTCGAACTCAAGCTTGTTGTTTAAGGTGAAAGGGTATGACGAGGAAAGAAGAAAAAAAATCGACGTAAGATTAGTTCATCGTCAAAAATTGGTGCTCCGAGAATAAGGACCAGGTAGCACCGTTAGAATCGTCACGACAATGATATAGCCAAACAGGCTAGGAATGGCGTGATCGGGTACAAACTCATACTTATAGAAGCTTACTGAAGAGTTGCTGAACCGTAGAGCGGACTCGGTTCAGTTATCGGTGTCTTTGAGTGTTTAATAACTCAGAGCCCGTGAAAAATTGGAATCAGTGGTAAGGTAGCACTTGATGAAGAACTCATAAGAAGTTATGCAGTACCATGATAATCTCGAGATACCAGGGGGGTAATACTCGACGACAGATCAAAATAGAGGTTGGACTGGGGTATTGCTCTGCAGAAGACAAGTGCTTAAACTTGCACGAGAATTGGTATTTAAAGGAGAACATGGTCGGAACCACGATTGAAAAAGGCCAGATCCCAGATATAAGATGAACTTATACCAAGGGATTAATTAATTTTAAAAGAAGCTTCGATGAGAAGATCTACATCGTGTCTATGGGCATGAACACAAAGTTCAAGGTCGACTCCCACTTCTTCAATGTATAACCTTCCATTCACTTCTCGCTTTGATAAAGGCATTAGTGTTGAAAGTTTTACCTGGTGAAATACCAGATGAGTATGACTCGTGAAATCTTCCGAGTTCACACATATTAAGGAAGGCATAGGTTCAACCCATCAGGGCATCTTACGAACATATAACACAAACTTCGGGGTAATTAATACAAGCTCGAAAGTAGAGCATTGTTGGTCAAGCAGAGGATACAATGTACCAAAGGCATTATGTATCAGGGGAAAGAGCTCACAACGTGATTAATATGAAGGACATAAAATCCAACAAAGGAACCGATGGTCCACAACGGAGCTGGTGTGGGTATCGGTACTCTATCAAAGGAAGAAGGAATGCAAGTGCACCGGATTATAGAAACAACTGACTAACTCAATTGTCAAATGCAAAGGAACTATGATTCCCAAATCAAGTGATCAGAAGCAATGCTCTGATTAGGGGTGGATAAGTTGAATAGCCTTAGGGTACAATCAAAGACAATTCGATTGGTCGAGAACCAATTCCAGTTAAAGGAATGGCAATTCACTCGGAAAGTTAATTTATAAGGATCAATGATGATTGCATGTATTCGCAAACACATTGAGTCAACAGACTCAAAATGATAATGACAAGGAATGTCAATATGACTACGAGACTTATGGGATTAACCATAATGCAAGCAAGCAAGAATTTCAAGAGCCAAAGGTTGCTGAGGATTTTCGGAATATCGAATGGTATTTCGAAGACTTTTGTGTAACACAGGAACAACTGGGGGGATGAGCGGATACTCGATAAGTGCGAGAATTACCCATAGGGGTATTCAGGTGACAAGGAACAGCACGACAGTAAGCTCAAAGGATTATCGAAACAACGATGAGTTCTTCCAGGGTATCTTGTAATAACAAGACCAACTGGGGATGAATGTAAGAATAACAACTGCAAGTAGTTATCCATAAGGGTTGACGATGGAAGGGGAATTGCAAACGCGATTGGCACAAGGTCTCAAGAGAATATCAGAAGGTATCTTCAGAATCCTTCGGTGCACCAAGTAATCATCCGGACTGAAGAGGCTCTCCGGGAGAAAGTATTATCGAGAACCTAGAGACAGAGTTAGTAAAATTGTTTAACCCGAGTAGAAGAGAGTTCAGAGTCCCAGAGTAAAGGTCGAGGAGTAAAAGATCCTAATACCACCCAATGGCGACGTGTGCCCGTAAGACACACAGCCATGTTAGTAAAAGTTTTGCAATGTCTAGACTCGACTTCGGCCAAGGAGTGTGGAAGGGGGATCCCTACAGGCAGTTGGCTCTGATACCAACTTGTGACGCCCCTGATTCAATCGTACACTAATCATGCATGCAAACGTGTACGATCAAGATCAGGGACTCACGGGAAGATATCACAACACAACTCTAAAACATAAATAAGTCATACAAGCATCATAATACAAGCCAGGGGCCTCGAGGGCTCGAATACAAGTGCTCGATCATAGACGAGTCAGCGGAAGCAACAATATCCGAGTACAGACATAAGTTAAACAAGTTTGCCTTAAGAAGGCTAGCACAAACTGGGATACAGATCGAAAGAGGCGCAGACCTCCTGCCTGGGATCCTCCTAACTACTCCTGGACGTCGTCAGCGGGCTGCACGTAGTAGGGGCACCTCCGGTGTAGTAGGGGTCGTCGTCGACGGTGGCGTCTGGCTCCTGGACTCCAGCATCTGGTTGCGACAACCAGAAAGAAAGAAAAAGGGGAAAAAGGGGGGAGAAAGCAACCGTGAGTACTCATCCAAAGTACTCGCAAGCAAGGAACTACACTACATATGCATGGGTATATGTGTAAGGAGGCCATATCAGTGGACTGAACTGCAGAATGCCAGAATAAGAGGGGGATAGCTAATCCTGTCGAAGACTACGCTTCTGGCAGCCTCCGTCTTGCATCAAGTAGAAGAGAGTAGATTGAAGTCCTCCAAGTAGCATCTCCAAGTAGCATCTCCAAATAGCATCTCCAAGTAACATCGCAATAGCATAATCCTACCCGGCGATCCTCCCCTCGTCGCCCTGTGGAAAAGCGATCACCGGGTTGTCTGTGGAACTTGGAAGGGTGTGTTTTATTAAGTATCCGGTTCTAGTTGTCATAAGGTCAAGGTACAACTCCAAGTCGTCCTGTTACCGAAGATCACGGCTATTCGAATAGATTAACTTCCCTGCAGGGGTGCACCACATAGCCCAACACGCTCGATCCCATTTGGCCGGACACACTTTCCTGGGTCATGCCCGGCCGCGGAAGATCAACACGTCGCAGCCCCACCTAGGCTCAATGGAGAGGCCAGCACGCCGGTCTAAACCTAAGCGCGCAGGGGTCTGGGCCCATCGCCCTGAGCACACCTGCACGTTGCGTACGCGGCCGGTGAGCAGACCTAGCAACCTCCATTACAAAGGAAGTTGCATTAACGCAGTCCAACCCGGCGCGCGCCGCTCAGTCGCTGACGTCACGAAGTGCTTCGGCTGATACCACGGCGTCGGGATACCCATAACTACTCCCGCGTAGATGGTTAGTGCGTATAGGCTCGTAGCCAACTCAGATCAAATACCAAGATCTCGTTAAGCGTGTTAAATATCCGCGAACGCCGAACAGGGCTAGGCCCACCTGCCTCCTAGGTGGTCTCAACCTGCCCTGTCGCTCCGCCACCAAGTAACAGTCGGGGGCCGTCGGGAACCCAGGCCCACCTCTACCGGGATGGAGCCACCTGCCCCTTCAGCCCCCCAACTCGGAACAGTATCACAGGTAATGTAACAGTGTAAAGTATATAGTATATGCCCGTGATCACCTCCCGAAGTGATCACAGCCCAGTAGTATAGCATGGCAGACGGACAAGAGTGTAGGGCCACTGATGGAACACTAGCATCCTATACTAAGCATTTAGGATTGCGGGTAAGGTATCAATGACTGTAGCAGCAATGGCAGGCTATGCATCAGAATAGGATTAACGGAAAGCAGTAACATGCTACACTACTCTAATGCAAGCAGTATAGAGAAGAGTAGGCGATATCTGGTGATCAAAGGGGGGGCTTGCCTGGTTGCTCTGGCAAGAGAGAGGGGTCGTCAACTCCGTAGTCGAACTGGGGCGTCAGCATCGTCACGGGGTCTACCGAAGAGAAGAGGGGGGAGAAACAGTAAATACATAGCAAGCACGTGCATAACAGGATAACAGGCAGAGCTAGACGTGTTCTAACGCGGTAGGAGGTGATACCGGTGAAGGGGGGAAGCATCCGGGAAGTATTCCCGGGGTTCCGTGTTTTCGGGCAGAGGAGCCGCAGGGGGGGAAAGTTGCGAGTTCGATAGGTTAGGGGGGTGTGGCGGACAAACGGGTTGCGTATCCGAAATCGTCTCGTCGTTCTGAGCAACTTTCGTGTTGGAAATATTTTAATCCGAGTTACGGATTAAAATATATGATTTTCTAAAGATTTTATTAATTTCTGGAATTTAATTATTTATTTAATTAATTCGAAAAATGGATTTATGACATCAGCATGATGTCATGTTGACATCAGCAGCCAACATGGATTCACTAAGTCAAACTTACACGTGGGTCCCATTTGTCATACTCTGTTAGCTAATTAACAGTAGTTAATTAGGTAAATTAGTCATTAGGTTAATTAACCTTATTTAGTTAATTTAATTAGAATTAATTAAGTTAATTATTTAGTTAATTAACTAATTAGTTAATTAACTTTTTAGTAATTAATTATTTATTATATATTATTTATTATTTTTTTATTTTATTTTTTTTATTCTTTTTTTTAAACGTTATGGGCATGGGGCCCATCTGTCATAGGCCCCAGGGGCCTTAGCGGTAGCGGGCATCGGGCGCAATGCGCGACCGAATGGGCGCACGTCCAGGTGCAGGCGGACCCGGGAGGGCACCAGAACGGCGGAGGTCGGTGGCCACGGCATGGCCATGGCCGGAGCGGGGCGAGGCCGCGGTGGTGCGCGGGCGGCCGCCGGAGGCCGTGCGGGTGGCAGCCGGAGGCGGTGCTCGGCTGTGGCCCAGCGGGAGCTGCGGCAGTGGCCGCGAGGGGGCTCGGCCGGAGCAGTAGGGGAAGGCGGGTGGCGACCGGAGGCAGCACAGAGGAGCGAGGCCACCGTGGCGACGAGGCGCTGCAGCCCGACTGGTCCCCTGGCGCCGGCTGGGGCGAAAGAGGGCGTCGGCCAGGGCGGAGGAGGGCGAGTGCGGCCTGGAACGCAAGCTCCGGCACGCGGGCACAGTGATGCGTGCACGGGCGTGGACGGGACAGGGTCGTGGTGAGCGCGGGGGCGAGGGAGAGGGAGGAGGCCGGGGGCCTCACCACGATTCGTAGGGATTCGGGCAGCGGGGCTCGGGGAGGAGGTCGAGGACGTCGCGATGGAGGGGAAGCAGGCCGGCGGGGAGGCGCTCTCGGCGGCGACGGGCGGCGGTGTCGAGGCCGCGGGCGTCGGGTGGCGGCGACTTGGGGCGGCGGTGTCCAGGCGGCGGGGCGCGGCTCGATCCGGCGGCTTCAGGGTCGGTAACGAGGCGAGGCGCCGGCATCGAGGAGTGGGGGGGCGCGGTTGCCGGGGAGAGGCGGCGGGGTCGGGACGAGGCCGACGGGGCGATGGGATGGGGGCGCCGAGCGCTGGGGCGCTGGGTGTGTGGCGGCGCTGGGAGGGAGAGGGAGAGACGTGCGGGGGGGAGAGTGGGGGTTCGTGGGATAGGGTTAGGTCACGGTGGGGGTTATGGAGGGTTAGGCGGGCCGTCCTGGTTGGATGGCCAGCCCGGCATGTGGGTGGGCCGATGCCCAGTAGGGGGGGAAGGCCTTTTCTGTTTTTATTTCTTTTGTTCTATTTTTGTTTATTATTCTTTTTCTGTTTTCTGTTTTATTTTAGTTCCTCTTTTATTTTAGTTTTATAGACTATAAAAGTAGTCCCTAATTTAGTGTTAGTAATTAGCTACTGCCACATAAGTTTGGGCAACAAAATAAAATAGCTTAATATTTTATTTACCGTAAAAGGCATTCAACAAATTGTTTTTGCTACTCTTTTATTCATTTAACAGTATTTAAACATTTTATAAAAGTGTGGTTTCTCCACCATAATTATCTATGCAATATTTGGTTCACTCTGAACATTTTAGTTTTAATATTTGAAAACTTTTATTGTTTGCCTACTTTTGAATTTGAATTTGAATCGGTTTCGAACTAACTCGAGATTAGCAACTATAAACGAGGTGACGTGGCACCATTAGCAGAGGATCACTGTAGCTTAATTTCCCGGGCGTCACACGCCATGCACTTCATTGCTAAACTCGAGCATGACCATGATAATCTATGCACCAGCTGGACACAGTGGACATCACATAGCTTTTCCAGTTAGTTGACTTGACCCACATGCAGGGATGATTTCAAGGGGCAGGGGGTGTGGGGAGGGAGAGGGCTGGGAGGGAGGCGACGAGAGCCCCCCTAACCATTTTGTCACCATTAACTAGTGACTAGGTATCGGATTTTTTAGGGGAGATTAGGTACCTATTCGCGCCCTTTCATGGCGACCATATCTCGCTTCACGTGAGACTTCCTTCTATATCAACGAAGCTCTTTACTCTGCGAATTAGCTATTGGGTCGGCCTTGTTTCATGTTTTTTCTCATTTGTTTCGTGGAGTTCGCTCGCTTGTTGCGCTTCATTCGCTAGTTTTGCTTGGGTTTGTAGGGGTTTTCCGGTTTTCTTTGTTTCCTAACTAGTTTCTTTGGGGTTTCTATTTTTATTTATTTGTCAATCTTGTGTAACTCACATGGTTATTTATTTCAGCATTATAATTTACACATGTGTAATATACATCCGTATATTTAAACATGTTGAATTTTCTCATAATTTTTCGAAGTAACTTTTTTTACTAATTCCGTGCACTTCATTGATAAACTAGAACGTGATCACGATAATCTATGCACCAGCTGGACCCACTGGACATCGCATTAGTTTTTCGATATAGTTGACTTGACCCACATGCAATGACGATTTCAAGTGGGGGTGGGGTTGGGGGGGGGGGGGGAGGGAGGCGCTGAGAGCCCCTTAACGATTTTGTTACCATTATCTAGTGACTAGGTATTGGCATTATCTAGTGACTATATCCCTCTTCACGTGCGACTTCCTTACGTATCTGTGAAACTCTCTACTCACCGAACTAGCTATTGGGCAGGCCCTGTTTCGTGTTTTTTTTCATTCACAAGATTTTTCGTCGTGTTTGCTCGCTCGTTACACTGTTTTCCTTGGTTTTTTAGGGTTTTTCGGTTTTCTTTGTTTACTAACTAGTTTCTTCAGTTTTCCTGTTTTTATTTATTTATAACCTTTTTCTTTGTTTCATACTCAGTTTCACTTCTTTCTCTTTTTATTTGTTTTTTGAACGACTTCCGTTGTTTTCTTCTCTGTTTTCACTATTTCTCTTTTCTTCATTTTTTATTTGTTTTTCCTTAGTTGTGTGTGCTTATTTCTCAGTTTTCAATGCCTTTTTTTCTTTTCCTGCCTTTTTTCTTCATTTTTCTTTGGTGTTGCTTGTTTCTTTCTCGTTTTTCATCTATTTTATTTTGCTTTCTAACGGATATTCCCTATTTTTCTATACACATTTTGGTATATATCTAATACATTTTTATAATACACGTTTAACGTTTTATAATACAAAATTTACATTTTTTGAATACATAGTGAATATTTTTCATATACACATTTTAAACATTTTTTTAAATGCTTCATTAACATTTTTCAAATACTAACATTTTTTTAATATATGATTAACATTTCTTGTATACATTTGAAGGTTTTTTTAGATGCTTTGTTAACATTTTTTGAATATGAGATTATTTGTTTAACAAATGGCCAACATTTTATATATATACATATAATTTTTTCAAATGTTTGATAGTTTTGTTTCAAATACTTGGTCAATTTTTTTTTCATATTCTTGACTAATATTTTATAATGTGTTAACACATGATTATAGCTTTTCTATAAACATTTGACTAATATTTTCGCCATTTTTTAACACATGATTATAACTTTTCTATAAACATTTTAGATTTTTCAAATGCTTGACTCAAATTATTCAAATACATGACGAACATTTTTTTAAATGCTTCATTAAAAGTTTTTATATACATGATCTAATTTTTACATCATTTTTTAATAGAAGGGCAAAAAATTTCTACACATTTAGCATTTTTTAAATGCTTGATTAACATTTTTTCAAATGCTTGATTAAATAATTTTGAAATAAATGACAATTATTTTCATAGACATTTTATTTTTTAGTACATTTTCCTATATGTGATAAACATTTTCTAAATACACATTTAACATTTTTCAAATGTTTGGTTAACACTTTTCAAATGTTTGAAGGATGATTTTTTTCGTCATATATATAGAATATTAGGAAGTATACCGAACCCTCGATTTAACCAAAAGCGAGACAGAGGCCTATGTCTCGGCTAAATCGAGATGGGCTGGCCCATGTGCGCTAGATGCCACAGTCTCTCATTTATTCTGCTTTTCATGTTTTTTGTTTTTATTTTTGATTTCTTTTAGTTACTTTTGTTTACAGATACAAAAATGAAAAGCTGATATATTAAAAACAATATTTTATAATGTGTTGTAAAATGTTAATCATGATTTGAAAAAAATTTAAACGTGTGTACCAATTTTCATTTATATGAAAAATGTGTACAAAAAATATATATACAACATTTGTGAAAAAGTTTGATTATATATTTCAAAATTGTTAATTCAAACTTTTGTAAAAAAGTTAACCAAGTATTTGAAAAATGTGAAGCAAACATTTGAAAAATGTTAAGCATGCTTTTGACAAATGCTAAATGTGTATAGACCAACTGTTTACGATGTTTTAAAAAAATGTTAAACTTTCATTTGAAAAATGTTAAATGTAGATAGAATTTTTTTACAATGTATTCAAAAAATGTTAAACTTGTATTTGAATTTTTTTAAATGTATATATAAAAAAGTTGACCATGTATTCCAATAATGTTAAACTTGTATTTGAAACATGTTAATTGATTATCGAAATTATGTTGACCATGTATTTAAAAAATAAAATTTTATTCAAAAAATGTTAAATGTGTATATAAAAAATGATAACTATGTATTAAAAAAATGTTAAACTCTTGTTTCAAAAACGTTAAATTCGTATTAAAAAATATTGATCATGTATTACAGAAAGGTTAAACTTGTATTCGAAAAATGTTAACTGTTTATAGAAAAAATATTTACCAGGTATTTAAAGAAAAATATTAAACTTGTATTTAAGAAATGTGTAGAATTTTTTGATTTTTTTTTCAAAAACGTAATAAATCATTAGAAAAATGTTAAATGTGTATAGAGTATATTTTGACCATGTATTAAAAAATGTTAAACTTTTATTTGAATATTGTTTGTCATGCATTTGGAAAAATGTTGAATGTGTATAGAAAAAGTGTTGACCATGTATTCACAAAATTTTAATCTGATACTTGAAAATAATAATCAAGCATTGGAAAATTATTAAACGTGTATTAGAAAAATGTATTAGATATATACCAAAAATGTCTATAGAAAGACAATGAAACCCAAGTGTAAAGTAAGAAACCGATGAAAAATGAGATGGAGACAAACCAAACCGAAGAAAGATGAAGAAAAAAGAAAGAAAAGAAAAACCCAATAAAAACCTGGAAAGAAAGAAAAGAAAACCAATGAAAAACAATGAAAAAAGAAAGAAAAGGAAAAAAATAAGTGAAAAGAGAGAAAACCCATTGAAAATACAAAAGTAAAACAAAACAATAGAACCCAAATAAACTAGCGAAAACCTGACGCATTTCGCCTCAAGTAGGTTGCGCCCTAGTACTTCATCACGAACCCGATGCTAGCCGAGTGGCTAGTTGCGCTGCCAAGCATCCAGGAGACCATCGATAAATCCCGCCGTGCACCATTTTTCTCCACTACTTCTTTTAAGTGTGTACTAATGGACCGGCCCGTCACTGTAGACTCTTGCAGTGAGAGTTCCTACTGTGTCGCTATAAGCCAGATATAGTCGTCGCAATAGAGGCGCCCCACCCCTGGGGATTGATGTGTAAGCTAATGTGAAGCCTCCATCCCATTTTTTTGAGGGGTGTCACCAAGTTTTATTGATCAAAATCCACATGGTGTGGGATTACAAAAGGATCATTGGGATGGACCATCTAGACATGTCGTCGGTGATCAAGAGAATTAGAAAACTTGGCTAACCTTTCGGTGTCTCTATTAATTGCTCGGCCTTCAAAAGTAAAGGTACAATCGAATGCTGGCTAAAGCCATTAATTCAGTAAATGAAAAGAAGAAGGCCCAACACAAATGAGCTAGGCTAAATAGCATCACACACGCACCTACGCATGGTTGAGGTAGCTAATCCTTGGTTGCCTGCCGCCTGCTGCGATCCATTCGACGTCTCCCGCATGCTGCAGTGCTGCCACAAGGGCGACGCATGGTGTCAGGACCCCGACTCGATGTCACATCGATCTAGCCTGTAGCACCTCATATCACTTTGCGGCCTCACGCACGGTATCCCCACGGGTGTCGCCTTACCTTTGCCCGGGACCGTTTGCGCCTTTTGGCTCACGTATATGATAGTGTCGCTAGCATCCATATGATAAGGAGCCCGGGCTGACATGACTAGTCGTAAACCCAAAGTGGCACAGACTTACAGGGACAGGCATCCATGACCCAGCATCGAACGTGTCGGTCATCAGCGAGTGAATCCAGGCTGTAGCACTGGGCTAGCAGGACTCCGGTGAACCGGGCTGTAGCGGGCTAACAGGACTCCGGTATTCATCGCGTGACATTTCCCCGAAGGGACAGACACAGGAACGAAGAAGGACACATGCCGGCCAGCCTAAGTGTTCCGGAGCAGTAGCAAGCTACCATGGCTCAGTGGAAACACTAGGAGACATTTCCCGGTAAGAGAGGCTACTAAAGATAAACAACTAGATGGTCAGATCCCACACATACCAAGCATTTCAATAACATACACACAATATGCTCGATATGTGCAAATACAACATGGCATCACAACATGACTCTATGACTCAAGTAATCTATTCAATAGGCTCCGAGGAGCGAGATATTACAAACAGGGGTCTCATGACCCAACAATCAGAGCATACAAGTCAAAGCACAAGCGGAAGCTATCATGTCTGGGTACAGACATCTATAAATGAAAAAGGCTGAGAAGCCTGACTATCTATCAGATCCTGCCGAGGGCACAAGATCGTAGCTGAGGTATCAAGCTAAACGCCGAAGTCCACGTGGAACTACTAGTGAGACTGAAGTCTCTCTGCAAAACATAAAATAGGCAAACGTGAGTACAAATGTACCCAGCAAGACTTACATCAGAACTATCTACATATGCATCATTTTCAACAAAGGGATGGTGGGGTTTAACTGCAGCAAGCCAGCTTTGACTCGGTGGCTATCCTGAACTACGACTGCAAGCGACTCTTTTGAGGTGGCGCACACGAGTCCACATATTCACCATATCAATACACCACTATGGATCCGCTCCCGTCTCCCTACGAGAACGCCATCCATAGCACTCACGCTTATCTTGCGTATTTTAGAGTATCCACTTTCACTTGTCTATGAACTGATATAAGCAACCCAGAGGTCCTTTTCCGTGGACACGGCTATTCGAATAGATTAGGTTAACCCTGCAGGGGTGTACTTCTTCACACACGCTCTCACCACTTACCGCCGTTTACACGACATGTACTCGGCAACCTTCAAGCGGAAGCCCAACGTGGGTGTCGGCCACGGCCTGCCTAAACACTCAAGTCTCTAGTCCAGGTTTATCGCCTATTCGGGTTCCATCCATGAGGAGATCCGGCCGGAGTTTCGCTCACAGCCCCAAACGATGTGTACAGGGTTCCGTGACACCAAACGGGTGCCCGGTTTACCCGGCCACGTGCCTACCGCATCACAGCCCACCCCTACGGTCAGCGCTGTCCACGGCCTCCAGCATACTACAAACACCAGAAACTACTTGCAACTCCTGGACAGAGGACAAAGGTGATTAAGAAGCCAAGAGGGTCCATTGGTTTCGGGCCCAATGCATGGTAGTAGTTGAATCATGGATCACAAACACAGAATTCAGTTCCTGAGGACGGCTGCGATGAGACAACCCACCATGTACTCCTACATGGCCTCTCACCGCTACCTTTACCAAATCGTGTTCACACACTTAGCTCACACATAGTAGGACATGTTCACACGCCTCTGATTCATCCCCGAGGAATCAGTCCTGACTCAACTCTAAGCAGTAGCAGGCATGACAAACAAACATGAATGAGTAGGCACAACAGGGCTCAAACAACTCCTACTCATGCTAGTGGGTTTCATCTATTTACTGTGGAATGACAGGTCATGCAAAGGATAAAGGGGTTCAGCTACCGCAGCAAGTAACAGATGAATCGATGTTGTCCTAATACAGTAAAAGAGAGCAGGAGCGAGAGAGTGGGATTTTATCGGAATGAACAAGGGGGTTTTGCTTGCCTGGCACTTCTGAAGATAACATTGAGTCTTCATCAGTGTCAACGATCACATCATCGGTACACGTCTATCGAGAGGGGACAATTACCGGCAAATACAGAAAAACACGATCAATGCAATGCACAATATGATGCATGATCATGACATGGCAAAATGGATGTGTTTTGGGCTAATGCAACTAGCAACAGATTAAATGAAGTTGGTTTGAATATAGGATTCAAATTCAACTCCATATGTGATTATTCAAATGCCATTTAATTGATTTGTGCTAAACAGCAGCTATAAGTTGTTCTAACATGCATGAAAATGGTACAGATGGATTCCTTGAATTTTTCTGATAATTTTTCATATATAATTTATTTAATTTGGAGTTACGGTTAATTTTCTATGATTTATTGAAGTTTTAGTTATTTTCGGGAATTTCCTGATTATTTTTAAATCCAGAAAAGAATTACTGCGTCAGCATGACTTCACAGTGACGTCAGCAAGTCAACGGCGTTGTCCAGGTCAAATCTGACCTGTGGGCCCCATATGTCAGTGTCACAGGAGTTAATCCCGGTCAAACCCAGCGCTGACTGGGGTTTGACCAGGGGTGGGGCCTACTGTCAGTGGGTCAGTGGCTTAACTAAAAGTAGTTATTAACTTAACCAAAGTTAGCAGGGGCCGGGCCCACCTGTCATGGACCTAGGGGAGGTCAAACCCCTGGTCAGCCGAGGCTAACACGCCGGCGGCTCGTCGCCGGTGAAGCCCGAGACGGCGGAGGGGGTCGGAATTCCTCCTCCGGCGACCAAATGGCCGGCGGAGGGCAGCTACGCGTAGCTGGGAGTCGTCCGCATCCATTTGTGCAAACGGTAGGGGCTGAGGTGGCTCGAGCTCACCGGAACGGGGTCCGCGGCGGCGACCGGAGTTCGGGCCAGCGCAGGCACGGGGCTACGCTTAGCGAGCGAGCGAGCTGAGAGGCTGGGCGGGCTCCTGGGAGATCCACGAGCTCGAGGTCGTGCTCGGACGCGAGTTTGGTGACCTGCAACGACGGCGGCGACATCGCCGGCGGAGCCGAGCTCGCGGCTCCGGTGGAATCGAAGCTACAGGGCGAAATCGAAGGGGGAAAGAGGGAGGGGAGACGTGGGGGCTCACAGCGGTGCCGTAGGGGTGGTTAGCCGGCTCGGGGACGCGACGATGGTGGTGAATTGACGATGAAGATCCTCGGCGGCCGGCGATGGAAACGGCGATGGTGGCGGCGTTGCGGCAGGTCCGGGAGGTCCGTAGCTCAACGAGGAGGTGTAGGGGGTTGTGGCGGAGCTCGGAAGCGCGTCGGAGAGGAGAGGGGGTGGCTGTGGTCGCAGCAACGGCGAACGGCGGCGATGGGCGTGTTCGGTGGCGAGAGAGAGGGGTCCAGGGGAGAGGATGAGGGCGAGGGAGAGCGAGAGGGGCCGGGGGGGGGGGTGCGTGGCGATGCCAGGAGAGTCCAGGGCGAAGCGGCAAGCAGGAGGTGGCCGTCGGTGGCCGTGCGCGTGCTGGCGCGCCATGGGCACACGCCCTCCTGCCCACTGGCAGGAGGTTGAAGACAGTAGGAGTGAGGAGGAGGTGGGCTGGGCCTAGCTGGGCCGGTTCCAGTGGCCTGCACAGGTAAGCTTTGCTCTTTTTATTATTTACTGTTTTCTATTTTCTGTAGTTTGTTTTGATTTAATTTAGCAACTAAATTATTTAAATAAATTCTGTAGATTTTTATGTAGCTTGCTAAAATATATACAAAGCCACTCACAAACCTCCAGAATTATTGGAGTCATATTTAATATATATTTAAATATAAATCCAAAGCAAATAGTTATTGGATTAATTCAAATGGCCAAAATAATTATCTCTGTGACTCCAAAAATATTGGTTTAAATTTTACCTCTTACCAATATTTCCATGGAATAACAGGAACATTTTCTTGGACACATTTGAGAAGATTTAATTGTTGGTTATTTTTAGAGGTTTCTGAGGCTTTGAAAATTCCTCAATTCAAATTTCATTTGAATTTAAACATGATGCAGCAAGAGGTCTAGCCTAGTGCATTACCAGAAGCTAGGGATGTGACACATGGCATTAGAAGGGAATGGGCAGGCGGCGATCTGCGGACCATGGGAGCATTGCCGGCCAGTGACCAGCGCAGATGATCATCGGCAAGATGAGGAAGAGGAGGGTTATTTTCAATACTCTTTTTTTTGAAATTGTTATCATCGACATTAGATTTGTTTATGCCTTTTACAACCATATTTATAGAAGTAGAAGAATTGGATAAACAACAAACATCACTAGTTAACTAAGAACAGATCCATGGAGCGAAGGCTTGTAAGATTAGTCAGTTCTGAATACATTATTAAGAAGAGACTAAAAACCATGAGACTTGAAGTTGGTCAATGCATAATTTTTATAATTATTGAGACCTATTGAATGGATCGATATGGTTGACTGGAGGGGGCGGGGGTTGAATAGGAAACTACTAATTTTTAGCTTTACTTAACAAATTTGGTTTAGCAACAAATAGGTTGTCTAGATATGCAACTAGGTGAATAATCTATATGATGCTAGCAACAACCACACACAAGCAAGGAAGAGATACAACACAAGTAAAGCTTGCTCAAAGTAAAGGTAAGTAATCACAAGTGGAGCCGGTGAAGAAAATGATGTGTTACCAAATTTCCTTCCCTTTGAGGGGAAATACGTCTTCGTTGGAGCAGTGTGGAGAAGCTAGTAGGGCCACCGTATTCTCCTCACGCCTCGCACGATGCAAGAGGCCGTGATTCCACTAGTGGTGCCCATGAGGGTGGCAACCGAACCTTTACAAACAAGGTTGGGGCAATCTCCACAACCAAATTAGGGGCTCCCAACACCACCGCGAAACTTCACCACAATGGATTGTGACTTTGAGGTGACCTCAACCGTCTTGGGTGCTCAAACAGCCAAGAATAACAAGGTCCAAGGGATTAGTGGGAGGAATCAAATTTTTCTTGATGGAAGTGCAGATCGGGGCCTTCTCAACCAATCCCTAGAAAAACAACAAATTTGATTTGCTAGGGATAGAGATCGGGCGAAAATGAGTTTTTGAGCAACAATGAAGTTTGGGGGAGGAAGAGGTGAGTCAACTTGGGGAAAAGACTTACTTATATAGTGGGGGAATGGATCCAAACTTTATGCACTTCCAGCCCATGCATAAGCGGTAGTACCGCTTGGGCGAGCAGTACTTCCGTTGGAATGGAAGTTCCAGCCTGTATGCACAACTGAACAAGTCAGAGAGGCAGTAGTGCCGCCGGAGCAGTGCTACCGCTCCCACCAGCGGTACTACTGCGTAGTGTTGAGGGAGCAGGTGAACCTGCGGTAGTAGAGACGGACAGTGCGGTAGTGCCGCACGGAGCGGTACTATCACACAATATTGCCGCTCTACTTCTGCTCGAAGGACAGAGCAGTACAGAGGCAAAAAATAAGTGGTACTCGAAACGGTAGAGAAACAACAGTGGTACCGCCGGAGGGTACTTCCGTTGTACTGTTAGAAGCCCAGTAGATTTGCGGTAGTGTGGTGCTAATCAGGGCCGCGGGAGCGATACTACCACGCTGAACTATCGCCCAACTAGCGCTCATTTAAAAAAGTTAACCAAGTATTTGAAAAATGTTAAGCAAACATTTGAAAAATGTTAAGCATGCTTTTGAAAAATGCTAAATGTGTATAGACCAAATGATTACGATGTATTAAAAAAATGTTAAACTTTCATTTGAAAAATGTTAAATGTAGATAGATTTTTTTTACAATGTATTCAAAAAATGTTAAACTTGTATTTGAATTTTTATAAATGTATATATAAAAAATGTTGACCATGTATTCCAATAATGTTAAACTTGAATTTGAAACATGTTAATTGTTTATCGAAATTATGTTGACCATGTATTCAAAAAAATAAAATTTTATTCGAAAAATGTTAAATGTGTATATAAAAAATGATAACTATGTATTAAAAAATGTTAAACTCTTGTTTCAAAAACGTTAAATGCGTATTAAAAAATATTGATCATGTATTGCAGAAAGGTTAAACTTGTATTTGAAAAATGTTAAATGTTTATAGAAAAAATATTTACCAGATATTTAAAGAAAAATATTAAACTTGTATTTAAGAAATGTGTAGAATTTTTTGATTTTTTTTCAAAAACGTAATAAATCATTAGAAAAATGTTAAATGTGTATAGAGTATATTTTGACCATGTATTAAAAAATGTTAAACTTTTATTTGAATATTGTTTGTCATGCATTTGGAAAAATGTTGAATGTGTATAGAAAAAGTGTTGACCATGTATTCACAAAATTTTAATCTGATACTTGAAAATAATAATCAAGCATTGGAAAAATATTAAACGTGTATTAGAAAAATGTATTAGATATATACCAAAAATGTCTATAGAAAAACAATGAAACCCAAGTGTAAAGTAAGAAACCGATGAAAAATGAGATGGAGACAAACCAAACCGAAGAAAGATGAAGAAAAAAGAAAGAAAAGAAAAACCCAATAAAAACCTAGAAAGAAAGAAAAGAAAATCAATGAAAAACAATGAAAAAAGAAAGATAAGGAAAAAAAATAAGTGAAAAGAGAGAAAACCCATTGAAAATACAAAAGTAAAACAAAACAATAGAACCCAAATAAACTAGCGAAAACCTGACGCATTTCGCCTCAAGTAGGTTGCGCCCTAGTACTTCATCACGAACCCGATGCTAGCCGAGTGGCTAGTTGCGCTGCCAAGCATCCAGGAGACCATCGATAAATCCCGCCGTGCACCATTTTTCTCCACTACTTCTTTTAAGTGTGTACTAATGGACCGGCCCGTCACTGTAGACTCTTGCAGTGAGAGTTCCTACTGTGTCGCTATAAGCCAGATATAGTCGTCGCAATAGAGGCGCCCCACCCCTGGGGATTGATGTGTAAGCTAATGTGAAGCCTCCATCCCATTTTTTTGAGGGGTGTCACCAAGTTTTATTGATCAAAATCCACATGGTGTGGGATTACAAAAGGATCATTGGGATGGACCATCTAGACATGTCGTCCCTGATCAAGAGAATTAGAAAACTTGGCTAACCTTTCGGTGTCTCTATTAATTGCTCGGCCTTCAAAAGTAAAGGTACAATCGAATGCTGGCTAAAGCCATTAATTCAGTAAATGAAAAGAAGAAGGCCCAACACAAATGAGCTAGGCTAAATAGCATCACACACGCTCCTACGCATGGTTGAGGTAGCTAATCCTTGGTTGCCTGCCGCCTGCTGCGATCCATTCGACGTCCCCCGCATGCTGCAGTGCTGCCACAAGGGCGACGCATGGCATTAGAAGGGAATGGGCAGGCGGCGATCTGCGGACCATGGGAGCATTGCCGGCCAGTGACCAGCGCAGATGATCATCGGCAAGATGAGGAAGAGGAGGGTTATTTTCAATAGTCTTTTTTTTGAAATTGTTATCATCGACATTAGATTTGTTTATGCCTTTTACAACCATATTTATAGAAGTAGAAGAATTGGATAAACAACAGACGTCACTAGTTAACTAAGAACAGATCCATGGAGCGAAGGCTTGTAAGATTAGTCAGTTCTGAATACATTATTAAGAAGAGACTAAAAACCATGAGACTTGAAGTTGGTCAATGCGTAATTTTTATAATTATTGAGACCTTTTGAATGGATCGATATGGTTGACTAGAGGGGGGGGTGAATAGGAAACTACTAATTTTTAGCTTTACTTAACAAATTAGGTTTATCAACAAATAGGTTGTCTAGATATGCAACTAGGTGAATAATCTATATGATGCTAGCAACAACCACACACAAGCAAGCAAGAGATACAACACAAGTAAAGCTTGCTCAAAGTAAAGGTAAGTAATCACAAGAGGAGCCGGTGAAGACAATGATGTGTTACCAAATTTCCTTCCCTTTGAGGGGAAATACGTCTTTGTTGGAGCAGTGTGGAGGCACAATGCTTTCCAAGAAGCTAGTAGGGCCACCGTATTCTCCTCACGCCTCGCACGATGCAAGAGGCCGTGATTCCACTAGTGGTGCCCTTGAGGGTGGCAACCGAACCTTTACAAACAAGGTTGGGGCAATCCCCACAACCAAATTGGGGGCTCCCAACACCATCGTGAAACTTCACCACAATGGATTGTGACTTCGAGGTCTTTGAGGAACGTAGTAATTTCAAAAAAATTCCTACGCACATGCAAGATCATGGTGATGCATAGCAACGAGAGGGGAGAGTGTGTCCACGTACCCTCGTAGACCGAAAGCAGAAGCGTTATGACAACGCGGTTGATGTAGTCGTACGTCTTCACGATCCGACCGATCCAAGCACCGAACGTACGACACCTCCGAGTTCGGCACACGTTCAGCTCGATGACGATTCCCGGACTCCGATCCAGCAGGGTGTCGGGGATGAGTTCCGTCAGCACGACGGCTTGGTGATGATGATGATGTTCTACCGACGCAGGGCTTCACCTAAGCACCGCAACGATATGACCGAGGTAGAATATGATGGAGGGGGGCACCGCACACGGCTAAGGAACGATCACGAAGATCAACTTGTGTGTCTAGAGGTGCCCCCCTGCCCCCGTACAAAAAAGACCCAAGGGGGAGGGGGCGGCCGGCCAAGGAGGGCGCGCCAAGGAGGAGTCCTACTCCCACCGGGAGTAGGATTCCCCCCCTCCAAGTAGTAGGAGTAGGAGTCAAGGAAAGGGGGAAGAGAATAGAAGGAAGGAGGGTGCGCAGCACCTCCCCCTAGTCCAATTCGGACTAGGCCTTGGGGTGGCGCCCAGCCTCTCCTCTCTCTTTCCCCTAAAGCCCAATAAGGCCCATATACTCCCCGGCGAATTCCGGTAACTCTCCGGTACTCCGAAAAATACCCGAATCACTCGGAACCTTTCCGAACTCCGAATATAGTCGTCCAATATATCGATCTTTACGTCTCGACCATTTCGAGACTCCTCGTCATGTCTCCGATCTCATCCGGGACTCCGAACTCCTTCGGTACATCAAAACTCATAAACTCATAATATAACTGTCATCAAAACCTTAAGCGTGCGGACCCTACGGGTTCGAGAACTATGTAGACATGACTGAGACACGTCTCCGGTCAATAACCAATAGCGGAACCTGGATGCTCATATTGGCTCCCACATATTCTACGAAGATCTTTATCGGTCAGACCGCACAACAACATACGTTGTTCCCTTTGTCATCGGTATGTTACTTGCCCAAGATTCGATCGTCGGTATCCAATACCTAGTTCAATCTCGTTACGGGCAAGTCTCTTTACTCGTTACGTAATGCATCATTCCGTAACTAACTCATTAGCTACATTGCTTGCAAGGCTTATAGTGATGTGCATTACCGAGAGGGCCCAGAGATACCTCTCCAACAATCGGAGTGACAAATCCTAATCTCGAAATACGCCAACCCAACATGTACCTTCGGAGACACCTGTAGAGCTCCTTTATAATCACCCAGTTACGTTGTGACGTTTGGTAGCACACAAAGTGTTCTTTCGGTAAACGGGAGTTGCATAATCTCATAATCATAGGAACATGTATAAGTCATGAAGAAAGCAATAGCAACATACTAAACGATCAAGTGCTAAGCTAACGGAATGGGTCAAGTTAATCACATCATTCTTCTAATGATGTGATCCCATTAATCAAATGACAACTCATGTCTATGGTTAGGAAACTTAACCATCTTTGATTAACGAGCTAGTCAAGTAGAGGCATACTAGTGACACTATGTTTGTCTATGTATTCACACATGTATTATGTTTCCGGTTAATACAATTCTAGCATGAATAATAAACATTTATCATGAAATAAGGTAATAAATAATAACTTTATTATTGCCTCTAGGGCATATTTCCTTCAGTCTCCCACTTGCACTAGAGTCAATAATCTAGTTCACATCGCCATGTGATTTAACACCAATATTCACATCTGTATGTGTTAATACCCATAGTTCACATCGTCATGTGATCAACACGCAAAGGGTTTACTAGAGTCAATAATCTAGTTCACATTGTTATGTGATTAACACCCAAAGAGTACTAAAGTATGATCATGTTTTGCTTGTGAGAGAAGTTTAGTCAACGGGTCTGTCATATTCAGAGCCGTATGTATTTTGCAAATATTCTATGTCCACAATACTCTGCACGGAGCTACTCTAGTTGATTGCTCCCACTTTCAATATGTATCCAGATTGAGACTTAGAGTCATCTGGATTGGTGTAAAAGCTTGCATCATTGTAACTTTTTACGACGGGCTATTTTATTATCTCCATAATCGAGAAACATCTCCTTATTTCTCTAAGGATAATTTTGACCAATGTCCAGTGATCTACTTCTAGATCACTATTGCACTCCCTTGCCAAATTCAGAGCAAGGTATACAATAGGTCTGGTACATATCATACTTTATAGAACCTATGACTGAGGCATAGGGAATGACTTTCATTCTCTTTTCTATTTTCTACCGTGGTCGGGATTTGAGTCTTAATCAATTTCACACCTTTGCAACACAGGCAAGAACTCTTTCTTTGACTGTTCCATTTTGAACTATTTCAAAATCTTGACAAGGTATGTGCTTATTGAAAAACTTATCAAGCGTATTGATCTATCTCAATAGATCTTGATGCTCAATACGTAAGTAGCTTTACTGAGGTCTTTCTTTTAAAGAACTCCTTTCAAATACTCCTTTATGCTTTCCAGAAAAATTCTACATCATTTCTGATCAACAATATGTTACTCACATATATTTATCAGAAAGGCGGTAGTGCTCCCACTCACTTTATTGTAAATACAGACTTCACCGTAAGTCTGTATAGAACTATATGCTTTGATCAACTTATCAAAGCGTATATTCCAACTCTGAGATGCTTGCACCAGTCCATAGATGGATCGCTGGAGCTTGCACATTTTGTTAGCACCTTTAGGATTAACAAAACCTTCTGGTTGCATCATATACAACTCTTCTTTAAAAAATCCATTAAGGAATGTAGTTTTGACATCCATTTGCCAGATTTCATAAAACGTGGCAGTTGCTAACATGGTTTGGACAGACTTAAGCATCGATGCGAGTGAGAAAATATCATCGTATTCAACACCTTGAACTTGTCGAAAACCTTT
This sequence comes from Triticum aestivum, assembly GCF_018294505.1. NCBI lineage: Eukaryota > Viridiplantae > Streptophyta > Magnoliopsida > Poales > Poaceae > Triticum > Triticum aestivum. The sequence continues at coordinate 579,698,332 of NC_057798.1, forward strand.
CGCAACAAGTCGAGCTTAGTAGATAGTAACACTACTATCAGTGTCCGTCTTCGTCTTGAAGATCCATTTATTTAACATGACTTGCTGATCATCGAGCAAGTCAATCAAAGTCCATACTTTGTTCTCATACATGGATCATGTCTCAGATTTTATGGCCTCAAGCCATTTCGCGGAATCTGGGCTCATCATCGCTTCCTCATAGTTCGTAGGTTCATCATGGTCTAGTAACATGACTTCTAGAACAGGATTACCATACCACTCTGGTGCGGATCTTTATTCTGGAAGACCTACGAGGTTTGGTAGTAACTTGATCTAAAGCTTCATGATCATCATCATTAGCTTCCTCACTAATTGGTGTAGGAATCATAGGAACTAATTTCTGTGATGAACTACTTTCCAATAAGGGAGTAGGTACAGTTACCTCATCAAGTTCTAGTTTCCTCCCACTCACTTCTTTCGAGAGAAACTCCTTCTCTAGAAAGGATCCATTTTTAGCAACAAAGATTTTGCCTTCGGATCTGTGATAGAAGGTGTACCCAATAGTTTCCTTTGGGTATTCTATGAAGACACACTTCTCCGATTTGGGTTCGAGCTTATGAGGTTGAAACTTTTTCACATAAGCATCGCAAACCAAAACTTTAAGAAACGACAACTTTGGTTTCTTACCAAACCACAGTTCATAAGGCGTCGTCTCAACGGATTTTGATGGTGCCCTATTTAAAGTAAATGCAGCTGTCTCTAATGCATAACCCCAAAACAATAGTGGTAAATCGGTAAGAGACATCATAGATTGCACTATATCCAATAAAGTATGGTTATGACGTTCGGACACACCATTACGTTGTGGTGTTCCAGGTGGCGTGAGCTGTGAAACTATTCCACATTGTTTTATATGAAGGCCAAACTCGTAACTCAAATAATTGTCTCCGCGATCAAATCACAGAAACTTTATTTTCTTGTTACGATGATTCTTCACTTCACTCTGAAATTCTTTGAACTTTTCAAAATGTTTCAGACGTGTGCTTCATTAAGTAGATATACCCATATCTGCTCAAATCATCTGTGAAGGTCAGAAAGTAACGATACACGCCGCGAGCCATAACACTCACCGGATCGCATACATCGGTATGTATTATTTCCAATAAGTCAATAGCTCGTTCCATTGTTCTGGAGAACGGAGTTTTAGTCATCTTGCCCAAAAGGCACGGTTCGCAAGCATCAAATGATTCATAACCAAGAGATTCCAAAAATCCATCTTTATGGAGTTTCTTCATGCGCTTTACACCGATATGACCCAAACGGCAGTGCCACAAATAAGTTGCACTATCATTATCAACTTTGCATCTTTTGGCATCAATATTATGAATATGTGTATTACTACGATCGAGATCCAACAAACTATTTTCATTGGGTGTATGACCATCGAAGGTTTTATTCATGTAAACAGAACAACAATTATTCTCTAACTTTAAATGAATAACCGTATCGCAATAAACATGATCAAATCATATTCATGCTCAACGCAAACGCCAAATAACATTTATTTAGGTTTAACACTAATCCCGAAAGTATAGGGAGTGTGCGATGATGATCATATCAATCTTGGAACCACTTCCAACACTCATCTCACTTCCCCTTCAACTAGTCTCTGTTTATTCTGTAACTCCTATTTCGAGTTACTAATATTTAGCAACCGAACAAGTATCAAATACTCAGGGTCTACTATAAACACTAGTAAAGTACACATCAATAACATGTATATCAAATATACCCTTGTTCACTTTGCCATCCTTCTTATCCACCAAATATTCAGGGCATTTCCACTTCTAGTGACCATTTCCTTTGCAGTATAATCACTCGGTTTCAGGCTTTGGTCCAGCTTTGGGCTTCTTCGCGGGAGTGACAACTTGCTTGCCATTCTGCTTGAAGTTCCCTTTCTTTCCCTTTGCTCTTTTCTTGAAACTAGTGGTCTTGTCAATCATCAACACTTGATGCTCTTTTCTTGATTTTTACCTTCGTCGATTTCAGCATCACGAAGAGCTCGGGAATCGTTTTTTTCATCCCTTGCATTATAGTTCATCACGAAGTTCCAGTAACTTTGTGATGGTGACCAGAGAACTCTGCCAATCACTATCTTATCTGGAAGATTAACTCCCACTTGATTCAAGCAATTGTAGTACTCAGACAATCTAAGTACTTGCTCACTAGTTGAGCAATTCTCCTCCATCTTTTAGGCGAAGTATTTGTCAAAGGTCTCATACCTCTTGACACGGGCATGAGTCTGAAATACCAATTTCATCTCTTGAAACATCTTATATGTTCCATGACATTTCAAAAATGTTTTTGTAGTCCCGGTTCTAAGCCATAAAGCATGGTGCACTAAACTATCAAGTAGTCATCATATTGAGCTAGCCAAACGTTCATAACGTCTGCATCTGCTCCTGCAATAGGTCTGTCACCTAGTGGTGCATTAAGGACATAATTCTTCTATGCAGCAATGAGGATAAACCTTAGATCACAGATCCAATCCGCATCATTGCTACCAACATCTTTCAACACAATTTTCTCTAGGAACATATCAAAATAAACATATGAAAGCAACAACGCAAGCTATTGATCTACAACATAATTTGCAAAATATTACCAGGACTAAGTTCATGATAAATTTAAGTTCAGTTAATCATATTACTTAAGAACTCCCACTTAGACAGACATCTCTCTAGTCATCTAAGTGATCACGTGATCCAAATCAACTAAACCATGTCCGATCATCACGTGAGATGGAGTAGTTTCCAATGGTGAACATCACTATGTTGATCATATCTACTATATGATTCACGCTCGACCTTTTGGTCTCCGTGTTCCGAGGCCATATCTGTATATGCTAGGCTCGTCAAGTTTAACCTGAGTATTCCGCGTGTGCGACTGTTTTGCACCCGTTGTATTTGAACGTAGAGCCTATCACACCCGATCATCAAGTGGTGTCTCAGCACGAAGAACTTTCGCAATGGTGCATACTCAGGGAGAACACTTCTTGATAATTTAGTGAGAGATCATCTTAAAATGCTACCGTCAATCAAAGCAAGATAAGATGCATAAAGGATAAACATCACATGCAATCAATATAAGTGATATGATATGGCCATCATCATCTTGTGCTTGTGATCTCCATCTCCGAAGCACCGTCATGATCACCATCGTCACCGGCGCGACACCTTGATCTCCATCATAGCATCGTTGTTGTTACGCCATCTATTTCTTCTACGACTATCACTACCGCTTAGTGATAAAGTAAAGCAATTACAGGGCGTTTGCATTTCATACAATAAAGCGACAACCATATGGCTCCTGCCAGTTGCCGATAACTTCGGTTAAAAAACATGATCATCTCATACAATAAAATATAGCATCACGTCTTGACCATATCACATCACAACATGCCCTGCAAAAACAAGTTAGACGTCCTCTACCTTGTTGTTGCAAATTTTACGTGGCTGCTACGGGCTTAGCAAGAACCGTTCTTACCTACGCATCAAAACCACAACGATAGTTCGTCAAGTTAGTGCTGTTTTAACCTTCGCAAGGACCGGGCGTAGCCACACTCGGTTCAACTAAAGTTGGATAAACAGACACCCGCTAGTCACCTGTGTGCAAAGCACGGCGGTAAAACCAGTCTCGCGTAAGCGTACGCGTAATGTCGGTCCGGGCCGCTTCATCCAACAATTCCGCTGAACCAATGTATGACATGCTGGTAAGCAGTATGACTTGTATCGCCCACAACTCACTTGTGTTCTACTCATGCATATAACATCAACGCATAAAACCTAGGCTCGGATGCCACTGTTGGGGAACGTAGTAATTTCAAAAAAATTCCTACGCACATGCAAGATCATGGTGATCATAGCAACGAGAGGGGAGAGTGTGTCCACGTACCCTCGTAGACCGAAAGCAAAAGCGTTATGACAACGCGGTTGATGTAGTCGTACGTCTTCACGATCCTACCGATCCAAGCACCGAACGTACGGCACCTCCGAGTTCAGCACACGTTCAGCTCGATGACGATCCCTGGACCCCGATCCAGCAGGGTATTGGGGATGAGTTCCTTCAGCACGACGGCGTGGTGACGATGATGATGTTCTACAGACACAGAGCTTCGCCTAAGCACCGCAACGATATGACCGAGCTGGAATATGGTGGGGGGGGGGGGCATCGCACACAGCTAAGGAACGATCACGAAGATCAACTTGTGTGTCTAGAGGTGCCCCCTGCCCCTGTATGTAAAGGAGCCAAGGGGGAGGGGCGGCCGGCAAAGGAAGGCGCGCCAAGGAGGAGTCCTACTCCCACCGGGAGTAGGATTCCCCCCCTTCCAAGTAGTAGGAGTAGGAGTCAAGGAAAGGGGGAAGAGAAGAGAAGGAAGGAGGGGGCGCAGCCCCTCCCCCTAGTCCAATTCGGACTAGGCCTTAGGGTGGCGCCCAGCCTCTCCTCTCTCTTTCCCCTAAAGCCCAATAAGGCCCATATACTCCCCGGCGAATTCCGGTAACTCTCCGGTACTCCGAAAAATACCCGAATCACTCGGAATCTTTCCGAACTCCGAATATAGTCGTCCAATATATTGATCTTTACGTCTTGACCATTTCGAGACTCCTTGTCATGTCCCCGATCTCATCCGGGACTCCGAACTCTTTCGGTACATCAAAACTCATAAACTCATAATATAACTGTCATCGAAACCTTAAGCGTGTGGACCCTACGGGTTCGAGAACTATGTAGACATGACCGAGACACGTCTCTGGTCAATAACCAATAGCGAAACCTGGATGCTCATGTTGGCTCCCACATATTCTACGAAGATCTTTATCGGTCAGACCGCACAACAACATACGTTGTTCCCTTTGTCATCGGTATGTTACTTGCCCGAGATTCGACCGTCGGTATCCAATACCTAGTTCAACCTTGTTACCGGCAAGTCTCTTTACTCGTTACGTAATGCATCATTCCGTAACTAACTCATTAGCTACATTGCTTGCAAGGCTTATAGTGATGTGCATTACCGAGAGGGCCGAGAGATACCTCTCCGACAATCGGAGTGACAAATCCTAATCTCGAAATACGCCAACCCAACATGTACCTTCGGAGACACCTGTAGAGCTCCTTTATAATCACCCAGTTACGTTGTGAAGTTTGGTAGCACATAAAGTGTTCTTCCGGTAAACGGGAGTTGCATAATCTCATAGTCATAGGAACATGTATAAGTCATGAAGAAAGCAATAGCAACATACTAAACGATCAAGTGCTAAGCTAACGGAATGGGTCAAGTTAATCACATCATTCTTCTAATGATGTGATCCCGTTAATCAAATGACAACTCATGTCTATGGTTAGGAAACTTAACCATCTTTGATTAACGAGCTAGTCAAGTAGAGGCATACTAGTGACACTATGTTTGTCTATGTATTCAAACATGTATTATGTTTCCGGTTAATACAATTCTAGCATGAATAATAAACATTTATCATGAAATAAGGTAATAAATAATAACTTTATTATTGCCTCTAGGGCATACTTCCTTCAGAGGTGACCTCACCCGTCTTGGGTGCTCAAACAGCCAAGAATAACAAGGTCCAAGGGATTAGTGGGAGGAATCAATTTTTTCTTGGTGGAAGTGCAGATCGGGGCCTTCTTAACCAATCCCTAGAAAAAAAACAAATTTGATTGGCTAGGGAGAGAGATCGGGCGAAAATGAGTTTTTGAGCAACAATGGAGTTTGGGGGAGGAAGAGGTGAGTCGACTTGGGGAAAAGACTTACTTATATAGTGGGGGAATTGGATCCAAACTTTATGCACTTCCAGCCCATGCATAAGCGGTAGTACCGCTTGGGCGAGCAGTACTTCCGTTGGAATGGAAGTTCCAGCCTGTATGCACAACTGAACAAGTCAGAGAGGCAGTAGTGCCACCGGAGCGGTGCTACCGCTCCCAGCAGCGGTACTACTGCATAGTGTTGAGGGAGCAGGTGAACCTGCGGTAGTAGAGACGGACAGTGCGGTAGTGCCGCACAGAGCGGTACTATCACACAATATTTCCGCTCTACTTCTGCTCGAAGGACAGAGCAGTACAGGAGGCAAAAAATAAGTGGTACTCGAAACGGTAGAGAAACAACAGTGGTACCGCCAGAGGGTACTTCTGTTGTACTGTTAGAAGCCCAGTAGATTTGCGGTAGTGTGGTGCTAATCAGGGCCGCGAGAGCGATACTACCACGCTGAACTATCGCCCAACTACCGGTCATTTACAAAGCACTAAAAAAGTGGAAATGCCAGTGACACTAAACTGCGGCAATACCACAGGAGCGGTACTACTGCGGGGCACAGCGGTAGTACCGCTTAAGCCTCAAGTAAGCCCATGCATAAGATAGGAAAAGCTCTAGTGCTGGGAAGAAAAGTGGGTGCAAAAAGACCGTGTACATGTTGATTCCACCCAAACCTTTCCGAAGTGGCTCCCTCTTAATAGCACGGTGGTCCTACAACTCAAATCCACCAAAAATGAAACGCAAGAAAAAGAATTGTTTTCGCAATGTATCTCTGAGGGGCACTAATCTTCTTGTGGCATATGATAGATTCTCTGAAATGCTCAATGCACATGATTAGTCCGCAAAAGCATGAATCATAAAAACCACTAAGGGAGAAATATGCCCTAACACCTTTGATCTTCATAATCATAAAAGGCCGACCTGAAGCTGGTAGATATGTAATTTTCATTTGTTTCACAAAACAATGAGCAGATTTGACCTATATATAGTTTATAATATTTAGCATGCAACGTCTTCTATGATTTTGGTCGTTCTGGTTCTAGCCCCCCATCCTCAATTCCTAGCTCCGTCCCTACCCACATGCCTAAAAGCATCTCCAACAGAGGCGCCAAAATATCGAGCGCTAAAATAGTTTTATAGCGTCACTGTAGCACTTTTAGCGCACCACAATCAACATTGGTGTTTCACATGCCCAAAAGCACGCGTCCAAAAAAACACGCAATGCAAATTATGAAGCGTGCGCGGTCCAGCGCCCAACATTTGCAGCGTGCGATAGCGCTTTTAAGCGTGTGCCTTGAATTCTTTTGTGCGCATACTATTTTGCAGCATCTGTTGGAGCGTCTCCGGTGCAAAAAAATGACGGTTTTTAGCGCGTGGAGCAGGTTTGGGCGCCTGTTGGAGATGCTCTAATGCAGGGCTGGGATTGGAGCTGCATATTCAATACGCTGCACAAAATCTTCTATATGTTATTTGTGTGTGGCCCAGATTATATGTTGTTGACATATAAGATCGATATAGATAGGTTTTATTAGCACTACAATTGTAAAGCATATCAATATACCGGAGTGTCTAGCATCAGGGAAATTACTCACAAAATTATATACTACTTTATTTTATTTTTATTTTTATTTTTGAGAATCACGGGGGGGGGGGGTTCCCCACCTGAATATATTGCTCAAAACGGCTGCAGAGCCAGCAGGTCCAGATTACATAGGCACGATGCATCGTGCAGAGAGGTAGGAACACCACGAGGAAACGTCCTCCTTGTCACCCGTATCAACAAGATGGTGTGACCAGAGATCCAAGTCCGATAGAATGTTCCTAATTGTTATTACAGAACATTGATCGACATTCCTAAAAAGCATGTCATTTCGCGCTGCCAAAATATTTGAGAGTAGCGCGAGGAGGACGAGGGGCCATGCATTTTTGGGCAGGTGTTGAGGCAGTGGAGCATCCCAAAGTTCATTAAGGTCAGCTTTGTGTGGCAGAACACCCAGTCGCTGCCAAATTCTGTTGGCAAGGGGGCATGTGATGAAGAGGTGAGCGGAGTCTTCGGGTAGCATAGCACACCGTGTGCATAAGTCGGAGGAGATTATATTCTTGTGGGCAAGATTGACGGCGGTGCTTAGGCGATCTTTGAATAGAAGCCAAGCGAAGATTTTTGTCTTGCGAGGAGCCTTGGTATTCCAGATGAGTGGGGCATTGAGGTCCGTTTCTGGCCTTGCCATGATGGTGCCGTAGGCTTGCTTGGTGGAGAAGGCATGACCACGAAGGAGGAACCGTTGATCTTCTTCTAGAGATGGCACGAAGTCCTGCAAAACAGCCAAAAGTGAAACCAGCTCTGTTTCTGCTGTGAGGGAGAGACAATTACAGAGGTTTGTTTCAATGCCGAAACGCAAGATGTTAGCCACTTTTACCAGCTTTTGTGTTGAGTGTGAGAAGAGGTGTGGGTAGGTGGTAGCTAGGGGTTTTGGGGTGAGCCAAGTATCTAACCAGAAATATGTATGTGTTCCACTGTTTGTCAAAACGAAGGAGATTGATTGTAGGGTTGGGATTTGTGGCGAAATCCTGCGGCATAGAAAGGATGTTTGTGTTCCCGAAGAAACTAGGTCATTGGGATGTTGTAGTTCTAGCCAGTCTAGCCATGGTGACTTTGTGGATGATAGAGCTTTGACAGCAAACTTCATTAGTAGACAGTTATTTTGAACTTGTAGGTTCTTCAGCCCTAAACCACCGATTTTTTCTGGCAAACACACGTTTTTCCACGCAATCAGGCATTTGGCTCCCGAGCAGGCGTCCTCACCAGCCCAAAAAAAAGATCTTCTCAGGGAATCAATAAGCTTTAGGGTTTTCTTGGGGATTCGAAAAACAGACATAAAGTACGTAAGAATGGAGTCGAGGACTGCGGAGATGACTATGAGGCGATCGCCCCTGTCTAGTAGCTTTGCGTGCCAGCTGGTGAGAAGTTTGCGAGTACGTTCAATCAGCGGGGCGAATGCATTGGATGGTGGTTTGGTCGGAGCGAGGGGGAGGCCGAGGTAGGTTTGAGGAAGGGAGGCACGTGTGCAATCCATGGCTAGGGCAATGTTGGCAGCTAGGGTTTCATTTGTATGCAAGGTTGCTAGGGTGGTTTTGGAGAAGTTTATGGTGAGTCCAGTAGCCTGGGCAAAGTGCTGGAGTATATTCTTGAGTGTGGTAGCAGCGGTGGGGGAGGCAGCAGTAATGATCAACGTGTCGTCAGCGTATTGAAGAATAGTAGGGGGCAGGTGGGTGAAGATGGGATGGTGAAGATTAGGATCAGGGTTTTGAAAGATAAGTTGTTGGAGTAGATCAGCAACAATTAAGAAAAGGTAGGGGGAGGCCGGGTCTCCCTGGCACAGTCCATTCTTACATGGAATCCATCGACCTGGGATACCGTTTAGGAGGATGGCAGTCTTGCCAGTGTTGAGCATATTCTGAATCCAATTATGAAAAGTTTGAGAGAAGCCATGCACAGCCAGGATTTTGTCGAGGGCGTTCCAGGAAACCGAGTCGAAGGCTTTCCTGAAGTCAAGTTTGAAGATCATGGTGGGGCGTTTGCGAGAGTGGCAAGAGCTCACAAGATCTGCTGCAAAGACATAGTTTTCGACAATGTTCCTCCCAGGAATGAATCCAGTTTGATTACCATGTACTATAAGTGGGATGAAGGGTTGAAGTCGCGAGGTGAGAACCTTGGCAATGGCTTTGACCGGGCAGTTTTGCAAGGATATGGGCCTAAAGGCGTCAGGTGAGGTTGCAGAGGTAGATTTTGGGAGGAGGGCAATGTGGGCACGGTTTAAACGCTCTGTATCTGCTACACCCTGGTGGAACTGTGTGAAGAAGGAGAAACTTTCCTGTTTGATAGAGGGCCAGAATGTTTTATAGAAGGACGGGCCAAAACCATCGGGGCCCGGGCTTGCTTGTGTTTTCATTTGAAAGAAGGCCAGTTTGATCTTCAGTGAAATGCGCATCAAGAGCATGGAGCCCAGGCACGGGGTGAGGATAGATCGACTCTAGGTCAAAAGGGCAGGTTGTGGGGGTAGTAGAGCCGATTAACGTAACAAAGAACTCTCGCAAGATGTCAGCTTTTTGTTGGTGTGAGGTAAAAACCGAGCCGTCTCGGGTGAGGGAGAAGATCTTGTTCTTACGCATCCGTTGTGAGGCAGGCATGTGGAAGAATCTGGAGTTTTCACCGCCATGAATTGCACGTGACACTTTGGCACGCCATTTCTAGTAGGAAGCTTTTTCTAAGATGGTGCTTTTTAGGAGAGAAACGATGATCTTTCGTGTGAGTTGTTCTGGGATGGAGAGGGGCCTAGATTCTTCTACGTGGTCGAGAGCAGAGATGGCTGTTTTGCAGCGGGACTCACGGAGGGGGGCGGGAACGCGTGAACGGGCCCATTTTTTGAGTGCGGCTCGGGTTTGTTTGAGCCGTGAGGCGAGGGAAGCGGCGGCGTTAGGTGGTGAAGTGGGCCGATTTGCGGCCCAAACCGATGAGACTATATCGCGGCAGGGTTGTAGTTTGGCCCAATCAGGTTCAAATTTAAAAAAGTTTGAGCGCGGGATTGTTGTGGTAACGTTAATGATGAGGGGAACCTGATCTGACATGAAGCGCGCGAGATGTGAGGGAGGAGTTGGGGAAGGCATTTGCCCAATCTAGATTAAAGAAGGCGCGGTCAATGCGTTCGAGGGTGGGTGTGTTCCTATTGTTAGACCATGTGAATTGTCGGTTGAGAAGCGGTAGCTCGATGAGTGCCAGTTCATCAATAGTTTGGTTAAAGGCGTTGGCATCTGCCTGTCTAAAAGCCGCATTGTTTTTGTCTGAGGGGAACCGGAGGAGGTTGAAGTCACCAACGAGAAGCCAGGGTGAGTCATCTGGTTGGGCAATAAGTAATAATTCATCGAGGAATTGTTGCTTGAGAGCGCATGAGGAGGGAGCGTAAATGTTAGTGATGGCTATGTTACGGTCGTTTATCGTAGATCGCAAGATCAGGGTTGAGGAGAAGGAGAGGTGTGAGAAGGAGATTACTTGAAAGAAGGCAGGGTTAACGGCAGAGATGGTTCCGCCCGCAGAGCCTACAGCTGGTAAGGAGAAAACTTGATCAAGGTGGCGGCATGAATGACCGTAGCTTCTGGTCGGGTAGCATTTCAAGTTTGGATTCTTGAAGAAGGGCGATATGTGGTTTGATTGAGATTAGTTCCGAGAGGATGTCGGAGCATTTGTCCTGATCACCGAGACCGCGTACATTCCACGAGCATATAGAGAAGGTTGTGTTACTCATGATGTTGGGCGATATAGAGAAGGTTTCGTACACCATAGATGTTTTTAAGACCGGACTACAATAGTTGCACATAAGCAAAAGGTACACCGCGGCAAAGGAACAATACATGGTTGGGCGATCACACGCGAGGGTCCAAAAGTAGAACGACACGATTGACATAATTAGAGCACGGGGGACTGACGGTGGCGGCAAGGCACACCCATCAGAGCGTAGTGGAGGCATGCTGATCATGGAGAATCTTCAGCAGCAGAGGCCGAGTCGTCGGCCTCGAGGATGGCATCAACGTGGTCATCATCTGCTCCGCAGAGCTGGGCAATGGCGGCGAGATCTTGGGCTGTGGCAGGAGGGCCGTCGGCGACGTCAAGGCTAGCCTCATGGATGGCTCAGTCGATAGCCGTGCCCACGTCAGAAGCGGAGAAGCGAGCTGCCTTGGCCTTGACCGCCTTGGCAAGCATGGGCAAGTACTTGGCCTCCTTGCCAGCAATCCGCGCGCTGTGGCGCAGCTTGTCCTTGGAGCAGGACTGATCACGGGCCGTCTTACGGCGTGCCTTGCAGATGATACTCTCATGGGTGTCCATATCATGGAGGTGCAGCGCTGCATCAGATTTGTCATGGGTGAGGGCAGGTGTGGTAGTATGTATAGGAGTAGATTCAGCAGGAGACTAGGGGGTTGATACTTTACCAGCAGTACGCGATGATTCACCGGCCAAAAATGTGAAGTTGGGGTTGATTGCGTTGTCGGGATCCGCCGGCGCGATCGCCGAAAAAGCAGAGGTGTCAGAGGGAGTGAGTAGGCAATTAGAGGAGCCAGCGTTCGCCAGCGGCGAGGGCGGGGGGGGGGACGACGGGCCCAACCGTAGCAGATGGCCGGATGACAAGTGGGCCCGATGGTCCCACCATGGGTGCATGCACCACGTTCATGGACGTGGGCTAGGCGCCATGCAGAAGCGGCGCGTGCATGTCCTCGGAGCCGGAAGATTCGTCGTCGGAGTTGACAAGGGGCTGACGCATTGAGCCAAGTGTAGGTGAGGGAAGGAACAGGGCAGATCCGCCCGTGTCATAACCCGAAGAGGCCGTAGTCGCGTGCACGAGACCGCTGGCAGCCACAGGCCATGTGCCACCATACGTTGGGTTGGCGCGCCAACCCGCACGAATGGCGGAGATGACTGGGGTTAGGTGATCTGGGGAGGCGGGCCGAGGAGAGCCACGTTGAGAGAGAGAGGCGGAGTCTCCGTCAGAGGAGTCGCCCCAAAAGGGTTGGTGCCACCGTGGTGCCAGCGTGAAATCTCCACCACTTTGGCGATCTTGATTTTGTTAATGGGAGGGAGCTGAATGACGATGTCGGGCGGAGCTGGCTTGCCTGACTGGAGTAGGCCTAAGGCACGGACAGAGGTGTAGTCAATGTCATACAGGCAGAAATCATCGATGGCACATACATCGCCGAGGAAAGCCAAGGCGAAACGAATGCCGTTGTTGTGCCATAGTTCGTGCAGAAACTCAGAAACCTCGATTTCTGCGAGGTCGGTGAAGATAACAATGGAGCGGTCGACGTGCTCGACCGGCTCGATGATGATGGAGTTACCTTCAAACTCTATGGGGCTACGGCGTACGACATCATTGCGGGCAGCGGGGGTGTGGAAAGTGAGGCATGCAACCCCACGCCTTGAGCCGCCCATGATGAAGGATGGGTTGCCGCACATATGCTGAATAGCACGGCGGATGAGCGGAGTGGGGTTAGGGTCTAGTGTGCGGAGGTGGGCAAAGGCGAAGCGGTGTGGGCAGTGCACTAGGCATGGTGGAGCGGCGAGGAGCGGCATGTCCCCATAGGGTGGCAGCGGCCCAGCCTCATGGAACGGACAAGGCAGGTCCTCATCTGATGCTGAATCAGATACATATGATGTGTCTGTGTTGTGCTGTGAGGCAACGAGCACGTCAGCGAGGCGAGCTCGCAGTTCGTGGGTGTCGAAGGGAGTGGAGTGAGTCTGCATGGGATCATGGTGTGGGGTGGGGGTGGAGGGTGGTGTTATGGTGTGTGGTAGCGAGGAGGGAGGGAGGGGTACGCCGTTGGCACCAACAGGTACGCCGTGGAGGATGAAAGGGGATGGCTCACATATAGCTGGGAAGGGTTCGGAGAGGAGGACGGGGATCTGGCCGATCATGAGGGTGCGCGGGTCTGCTGTCGCCGCGGACGAAGAGTTGTCGACGCCATTCTGTGGATGCAGAAGGCTGGATTAGGGACGGAAAAAGTAGCTGGAAGGGGAGGGGAGAATGGCCTGATTCGTCGGTACCTGCAGTCGCGGCTCCGGTGGCCGTTCCGCCAGCAGCGGGCGCAGCGGGCGGGATCCCGGCAGGCCTCCACACAGCGGTCTAGGGCAAGACAGTGAAAGCAGCGGCGTCGCTTCTTGGTGGATGGAGATGGGAGGGGATGGAGATGAGGAGGGATGAGTCATCGTGGAGTTATATAGGGGGGGGGGAGCGTGTCACTGTGGCTAGGTGGAGCTGCGAGCAGGGCGTCTTGATATGTGTTCGTCGCGTGGCTGTTGAACCGAGCATGCAGCGTATCCGTCGTCAGTGTGGTGAGATCGTTTGCGTGTGTCAATGATCGAGGCGACGGGGGGGGCGGTGAGGCGTGGTGATGAGGGGTTTTGGTAGGGTTAGAGGCCATGATTATGGCTAGATGCTGGCCAGGGGTAGATAGGGTGCGGCAGCGGAGAGGAGTGGGCTGACAGCGCGTGTGGCCGCGCGATTTCGTTGGTTCCCGATGCTGGATTCTCTCCTGGAGCGGTTACCGGGGCGGCGCGTGGGGAGACAGGAGGCGGCGCGTTGGTGGCCGGATTAGACGCGGGTGGGTCAGGTGGGGTGTCCAATTTTGGCACAAACAGAGAGACCGATGGGGGTGTTGGATACGGCGTTGTCCATGCCCGTGTGCGCGGCGTCCAGTGTCACGTACGGATCTTTTGGAGGATCTTGCTTGTCGGGGGACGCAGTAGCTTCATCATTGTGCATGTTGGGGGCCCGCACGGCATGCAGGGTTGACCGTCCGTGCAACAATGCCGTGGAGGCAAGGGGCGGTCGTGTGGGTGCATGGAGTGGCTGACAGTGGTGAGAGTATGGCCCAAGGATGGACCCAGGACGTGGGGGCAGCGAGGAGAAGGAGTAGGAAAAATAAGATTTGGGGTATCGGTCGCAGTGGGCAACGGCCATGCCGAGTTGGTCAAAAAGAAAAATGTGGAACCCTAGAAAGTCAAGTGACCCCGTTTTGAGAATTTCAAATTTTGCAGGTCGGGAGGAGATGCCAGATTTAAAAATCAGCTCATGTGCCTTAATTGCGTGAAAATCTTGTTGAACAGAAAAACAGTGGTTTAGGGCTGATTCAACTAGTAGTTCACTAGGTCTAACAGAGATTGGCATGAAAGTAATCCAAAGGGGATGTGTGTGGTGTGTGTAGTGCACATGAGGTTGAGGTTGGGAAAAGCAACTAACATTTAGCATACTGTAAAAGAAACTAATACCGGGCCGTTTTCGTCTCACCTTAGGCAAATCCAGAGTTGATGACGGTGTTGGCAGTGTTGCAGAAGCAAACGGCGTCGAAGAGGAAGACACGAGACCAAGCGACGGGGTCTTGACCGCAGCACGAAGAGGGCGTTGGGCAGCACCCATGAGCAGAGGCCAGGGGAAGCGGATCAGCATGCCCCGCTTGTGGAAATCACCCATGGAGGCGATCAGCTTGGCTATGGCGGGTGAGGCAACGGTGAAGGAGAAGCATGAGTCGCCATCGTCGGTGGTGTTAAAATGCAGGTAGGAGCCACCAAACAGATGAGCAAGGACGAGGGCCATGGTGACGGCATAGAGTGAATGGGAATTGGATGACACGTGCGTACATTCGGCAGCCATGGGATTGGCAGCCCGAACGGACGACAACCTGGGAACGTAGCTGCGACCAGACGACAGCTTCAAACTGAAGCCCCAGGTCGTCGGGGATTTGGAGCAGCTGGGCAAGCGTCATGCATGTGGCAGCAGAGTGCGGCGGATGCGGTAAGGAGGGCAGCTTCCTAATGAAAGAGAAGGAGTAGTGGCGGCAGAGTATAGTGGTTTGAGCAAGGATGATTTCTGCAACACGCGCAGAAGCAACGTGGAAGTGGAAGACAAGAGGAGAGCATTGTGCGACGAAGAAGTGGGCGGCAGAGCCACCCAGAACGGCCTGGAGCAACGCGGCGACCACAATGGCGTCGAGGCTGCGGTTTGAGTAGTCGAAGGCGATGTAGAGCGGCGAGGCGAGGTGGAGGGCCGGAGTGGTGATGTCGAGTCGTAGGTAGTAGGAGCAATCATCTTCGAATTCCAAGCTCATGGCGTTGCCACATCCCAGGAAGCATCGGAGCGCTACCTGCCCGGCCTTGACGTAGGGTAGGCCGAAGAATGGCGAGGGCGGTGGAGCCACGGACGGTATGAGCTCGTCCAGGGGGTTGATGGCGAGCGTGAGGTCCGCGGCATTTGCGCCGGGGAGTTGGGTGGTGGCTAGGGGGCGGCCAGAGGCCGGGGCGGCCGGCAAGGATGGCGGAGCGAGGGCAGGAGCGGGAGCGAGAGCGGGAGCGGGAGCCATCAAGCCTCGGGAGTGCTTTCATATACTACTATATCACTTCAATTGGAAAGTGTACAACTACTAGCTGTGCATGGCACCGACCATATAGCAGCCATTTTGGGAGTACTATACAGCATGAGCAGCTAAATTGCTGTTACAATCGCCTAGGCGGTAGTACGTTATGAACATTACACCCTCCAAATTGTACATGCAAGTACAACCAATTTGGTTATACTTTATTAGTACATATATAGAGCTTAACCAATAGCACTGCTAGCTATGTTTACGTACATTAATCATCTCACACCACAATATTTTATAGCTTTATACAGTGATGTGCGTTAGTGTGTATCTTTTCGTATCTCTGTCTGTATATGCCGTACGTTATTTCCACAAACCATTGTCCCCTCCACTGGAGGCAGATGCCGACACGTAATCCAAGGCCTCTTCGTGCTTCCCCTCCGCCTGAAACGCCACCGCCGGATTAGCGTAGCCGCTGGACTCCTTCGGAGTTGAGCCGTCGTGGCTGAGTTGGGACGCCATGAATTTGTCAAGATCCCTCCACTCTCCGGCGGATGCGTCCGTCACATAAACCGGCTCGATCTCAAGCTGCCGAGAAGCTTGGCCGTCGTGTGTCTGGTTGCACGGTTGGAGACTGGCAGCTACGGCGCCGATCAGGCCCGGAAGCCCGGGCATCTCTAGCTGCGGGAGCTGCAGGAAGCTTGCCGGCTCCTGAGGAAGGAGCTGATGGTACTCCAGCTCTACCTTGCACGGATGGTGGTAGGTCTGGTGGTGTCCATGATGGTACGCCGCGTTCTGGAGGTGGTGCACTGCCTGCCTCGGCGAGTCGACGTGAGGCGCCATGAACGCCGCATGGTCGTGGTTGAACCAGAAGGGCGAGTCGACGGTGGCCATTCTCTGCACCGTCGCAACTCGCTTCTTGAACACCTTGCAGACCACCCATCCTTCGTCCTGAATCGAACACCAAACGTACAACCAAATTAACATTTTCGTTAGGGATGGAATGGTCGTGAAGAACGGTACTTCCTCCGTCTGAAAATACTTGTCATCAAAATGGATAAAAAGAGATGTATCTAGAACTAATATACATCTAGATACATCTTCTTTTATTTATTTTGATGACAAGTATTTCCGGATGGAGGGAGTATGATGCTAATGATTACTACTAGCATGCACATTTGAGAGCTTGCCAGCTTAGCTTACGTACGTGGGGAGCTCCATTTTCGTTGGTTTCCAGGCGATACTCGTGCATGATCCAATCCAGCTTCTGCCCATTGGGAGCCCGGCCCTTGTAGAAAACCAGCGTCTTCCTCATCCCCACGAGGCAGTGCTTCACGTAGATCGGCTTATCCCGGCCGGTGGCCTTCCAGAAACCAGCAGTGGTTGCTCTATTAGTGCGAGTGCCGGTTGGATACTTCTTGTCCTTGTGGCTGAAGAAGAACCAGTCGTTCTGGTCTTCCGTTCCAATCTTGCATCGTTCTATTTGAGCATCGTTTGAGGTATGGTTAGTGCGTTCAAAAACTGAATTTAATGCATGCACTGGCACGTCATTTTTCTGCCAATCATGCTAGAGACCTAGAGTAGTGTATTGCAAGGTGACGCGCATAGGAAAACTTGTTTGGCTATATTGTACACAACATGAATGAGTGGAGTTGTGATTACCTTGTAGATCCCAAGGCTCAATTTTGTACAAATCAACGTCTTTTATAATGTCCAAGTCAATCCTCTTCAGTTGCACCTTCTTCCTCAGGTAGTAATCCACCAGTTCCTCGTCAGTGGGGTGGAAACGGAAACCAGGTGGGACATGGGAAAAAACATTCATCTTCTTCCACTGATCAAAATAATAGCATAGAAGCAAGTTAGTTGACAGTTGACACACTACTGCCTGATAAACAAAAACATTCTTGAATCATGAATCTGATTATTAATTATGGTCACTCCATCTCCATGCATATGCGACATCTTATAATCCCTCTGTTATTAATACAAGGCAATTACAAAATTTATACGAGCCCACTAGCTATCTCTTCCCGAGAAGAATTGATCAGATTTTTGCCTCGTATGATAGTGCTTAGTTATGCTATGCAAATGTTGCAGGTAGCCATAGGGAAAGAGACACCACATGCAACATGTTTGATTAGCCCGGAACATGGTTTATCCACACAATTAATCATGTTATTTATTAGTTGGCTTCGTTTTCTTGCTATCTGAAAAATGGGATAGTGGTCTTGTACGCAAAAAACGGCAGGAGTAGAATCTGTTGCTATTGGGACTATAATATGCAGCTCTACATTTGTCAATCAAATTTGTAACCCTTTTAGATCAACACATTTCTAAGTCACATTTCTAATCACTTCATATAAAATCGAACAAAAAACTAGTGCAATTTTTGGAGGGAGATTGTAACCCAACGACCGTGAGGGATTACTCCTAGGTTTGATGCTTCGCTGTCTCATTTATGTGAATTATTATTTCAGTGTGAGAGTGAGATGATGTTCCCATCAATAGTGACGTACATGTGTTGATCATCAGGCCCCATGGTTTCAATCTTCAGCAGATATTGTGTGTGCGTGTGGACTAGAGGCTTACTAGTATGCATGTGTGTGCGCGTTTATGTTGTATGAGGTGTTTCTAAATGAAAATAATCGGCATTCTAAAAAAAATTGGGATTCAAAAAAAGTTGAAAGGCATATTTTCAATTATTTGAAGCAAATTAGAATTACTAGTGATATTATTTAAGCATGTAACATTAGTCATTATATTTCAATTTTCGTCAAGGTATATTCACATTCAAAGTCGACACAACTTTGCGTATATTACCTTTCTATAAAAATGGTGAAATGTGAGGCCTTGCTAAGAAAGTGATAGCTTACTCCAAAAATCAGCATTATAAAAGGTGTTTAATTCTATGCAAACTAGGTTGAATTGACAACCATTTCATTGCAATGAAATGAATTTGTCAAGTGTATTATTATCAAATTGCATGTTCCCTGATATTCTCTTTCTCATCATCTTTGGCAATTTTCATGGCATTTGTTTATTTAAAACTTCATGAAGGTGTATTTGTACTCATCGTAACTCTGTGGACTTCTATGTAAAAGGTGGTGAAGCTAGAGGTCTAGCTGAAAAAGTGATAGCATACTCTAAGAATATGAATTGGTACAAGCACATCAAATGCTTGCTTAATTCTAGGCAAACCAAGTTGAATCGAAGAATATACAAATTTCACATGTTCTAGGACAATTTTCATGGCCTTTTGTTTTGGATTGCCTTGCTTTGCTATGTGGGGTTAAACCTAGGTTATTCCAATAGTTAAAAGTGCAGATTTTTCTAAAATTATACGTACAACTATACATCGTCTGGCCATCTAGTAAAAACATGAAGGTAACTTTTGCTCTGTATAAAGGATGGGGATTTTTTCAAAGATATAGAAAAGTAATTTAGGTTTAATAATAGCTCCTTTGATCTGGAACTAAAAGACAGACATAAAAATATGAGTAATTACGAACTCATGGCAGAAAGTACAATACTTTCTTCGTGTGTAGGATTGCCGGACCATATGATTGAGCCCCATATTTTTCTATTGTTTTTTTTCCTTTTGTGCGGACGAAGCTAAATTTAATGAGTGCATTCCAGAAGCAGTAGATCGCAAGTCAAAACTAATCAAATTTCTCTTTGTGGATGAGGAGGAGAGAACATACTGACAAGTGACACGACTGACCTATATACTAGTATTATATCTAACTGTCTACACATACGATCAATCAAGAGAGAGAAAGAGAAGCACACTTGCACGCTTACAGTCAAGAATCTATGGCGCAGGAAGAACGTACGTACCAGTGCTAGCTTCACCACGCCTACGCGCGTGCAGCTGCGCGCACCGAGTTCAGTCAGTCAAGCGCTACTTTTGCTCCAGGGCAGGGCCAACCTTTCGCTGTTCCCCCTCCTCGTCTTCTCCTCCGACAAGCACGTCGAAGCAAGCGAACCCCTAACCCACGAAGCACGCTCCGATCAGAAACTTCAGCATGCACAGTAAGGGTGTCCGGGTATGCGCGGCGAAGCAGAAGAGAAGAAGAAACCACGAGGGAAATAAATGGATGCTGGTGAACTGTCTTACCTAGCTGGCCCGCCCTCCTCTCCTGTGCGCGGCTGCTACCTTGCAGCAGCTAGACTCGAGCTGGCCTTCAGTCTCCGATGGAAGCCAGGAGTGAGCTAGCGTGAAACTTGAGCTAGCTACTCCTCGGCTGCTCCACGCTAGCTTTCGCTGGATGGTCGGGTCGATCGATGGAGGGGAGGGACAAGCCGGGCTATATATATACTGGTGGCCTGCTTGCCCCGGTGGGTGGCCGGAGAGCGCGGATGGATTGCGGGCCAAGGCTGGCTGCAATCCAGGAGCGACGCGGCGAGACAGCGACGGCGAGATCTGCCACGATCTCCCTCTCAGCCGCGTTTTCTATTGGCCTTCTTCGCCGTAACCGCCACCTCCCCCCACCCGCCCACGACAGCGACGGCGGCCTCCTCCAGCGACCGATCTGCCACCCCCGGCCGGCCGCGTCCCCTCCGCCCTCCGATGAACTCCAGCCAAGACCGAAAGGGTGTCACAGACTCCACTTCCTTAACTCGGCTCATCTATAGACTATAAGTAGAAAGGTGGCTATTCAGAGCGAGGCTGGAATGATGGCCGGGCACCGGCTGCCACCTTTCTACTCAGATGCGGAGGCAGGGAGCATGCATGTAACGATGTAAAGGTGTTGCTCCCATCCTTCAACCCGTTGGTGATGGATGGATGGATCGATAATGGTGGTACTCCATACGATTGAACCTTACGTGAAACGTGCATTTGGCTTTGTGTGGCCCTGAAAGCCAAGTAATTATGGTTATCATGCATTTGCCAGTGCAACATTGGGACCAAACACATCCTGTTGCATGCGCTTCGCCGAGGAGGAGATGCATGGCGCAAGTTGGAATTATGCAATCATGCATGCACGAAGTACTTGCTCTTGCACATAAATTGCATTCCCTCGCTATACATAGCGTATACCGAAATGCATGTGGGGTTATAATCAGTATAAACAGGAAAACATCGAAGTTGGACGTGAACACAGATATATGCCCCCAGCAAAAGCAAACAACACACCAAAATACCAAATATATGGCCAGCTAACTGTCTGCACAGTTTGTTAACAAACCATGGCAGCTCACTCTCTCTCTCTCTGGCTCACCTCGGAGTATTTAACCAAAAACTACCACAATTCGCAGAAACGTGACAGAAAACTACCACTTTATGATTTTGTCCCGAAAACTACTACTTTTTTATTAATCCGTGACAAAAAACTATCAAGTGTGAAAACTGCTCTCTTTGCCTGGGTTAAACGCGAATCTGACTGCCCGACCCCACAAATAAACGGGCTAAAAATGCAATCGGGTCCCTAGTTTTTCTTCAAAAAAGCAATCGGGTCCTCCGCCTCCTTCTCCTCCTCGTCGCCGGCCTCCTCCTTCCCCAGCCGTCCGCAGCTTGCTCGCCATCGCTCGCCATCGAACGGGTCCTTCCCCCCGCCGTCGTCCCCACCCACAACGACGTTGCGGTAGAGGAAGACGGGGAGCGCGTCGATGAAGGCCTGGTCGATGCCGGCGTCGTGGAGGTGGAAGAGCTGCTGCAGCTGGCCCTGGAACGCCGTGACGCTCTCGGCTGCGTCGTCGCGGGCCGCCCTCCGCCGGCGCCGCAGCCGCAGCAGGTGGCGCGCCAGCAGGTGCAGCAGGCCGCAGACGAAGAAGACGATCGCCAGCACCGCCATGATGAAGAGGATGCTCGGGCTGATCTCGGTCTCCACCGTCTCCAGCGCCGACGACCCCGGGCCCGCCGTCCACGACGTGGACTCGCCGCAGCAGTAGCCGTTCCCGTCCGCCGGCGGCAAGCGGCTGGGGAAGGAGGAGGCCGACGACGAGGAGGAGAAGGAGGCGGAGGACCCGATTGCTTTTTTGAAGAAAAACTAGGGACCCGATTGCATTTTTAGCCCGTTTATGTGTGGGGTCAGGCAGTCAGATTCACGTTTAACCCAGGCAAAGCGAGCAGTTTTCACACTTGGTAGTTTTTTGTCATGGATTAATAAAAAAGTGGTAGTTTTCGAAACAAAATCGTAAAGTGATAGTTTTCTGTCACGTTTCCGCGAATTGTGGTAGTTTTTGGTTAACTACTCCTCACCTCGATGTGTGGTCGCTCTCGGATCAGCCGGTTGGACCCTACTTCTCGACCGACCCAAGCAGTGTGTAGTATCTCCGATGGGGACCCTCCTCCAAATGGAAATGCAGTACCACAGAAGCGAAATACATCACACCATGCTCATCCTTGCTAAAAGTGGGACACGTACGGGCATACTAAGCCTTTGAGGGCACGTAACATCCCATCTGGGAGCAGCGTAGCTATATATAAATGATGATCTATACCCGATACCGGGCCGTCAATCGTGCACCATGGATTTCCCTCTCGTCTAGTATAAACGACAATGCCGCTCCTACATGTTAAGTACTACTACACCAGAGTAAGGGTTACAAGAGTGGTAAGAGCATCTCCAGCCGCGCCCTCAAAAGTAAGGGTTACAAGAGTGGTAAGAGCATCTCCAGCCGCGTCCCCAACAGCCCCCCAAGGCCTCTGTTTTGGCGCCGGCGTTCAAAAAACGCGCAGTCGCGCCCTTAGGAGCTCATTTTTCACCGGTTAGGCCCGAAACAGGCGTCGGCGAAACCAGACCGAACCCAGCGCGCTGGGGGGCGTCCAGGGGCGTCGAGGCAATCGTTTTTGGCGCGAAAGAACGGCGGCCCGCCGAGTCAGCGACCATCACGGCTCGTCGTCCTCACATCGCCTCGGTTTCCCGCGGGGAATCAATGCCAAGGCTGTCGCCGGTCAGCCTTCCATTGATTCCTCACGGACGGCGTCGTGAGGTGACGCGCCCCCTCCCGCAACGCGTACACGCGGCGACGCCTCCCCAACCGCTATATAAAGCAGCACCTCCCCTGCCGGTGAACACATCCGCCCACAACCCCTCTCTCTCCCTGTGCGCAGCCGTCGCCGATGAGCTCTCTTTTCCTTTCCCTCCCCACAGCCGCCCCAGATGATGGGCGAAAGGTTCCCCAGCGACGCGGCGGCGGCCAATGGCTTCGACCGCCGCTCGCTGCATGAGCGGGACGCCCATCTCCTGCATGAAGCCAACTACCCGGCGCCTCCCGACATGCGCACGCCGGGGCGGTGGAGGCTCAACGCCAGCGACGTCCCCCCCCCCCATGTCTGACGTCACGCGCCCCAACAAGTTCCGCACCGAGATCGAGCGTGCGTGGGCATCTCTGTCGGAGGAGCAGCGGGCCCTCCCGGAGTACGCCGCCGGCAACCACGAGGCGTGGACGGCGTACTTCGAACGCCGGCAAGCGGAGTGGCTGTCCTCCACCAACAACGCGGCGATGGTGCGGGAGAGCAAGAACAGCGACGGCCGCCGCCAGTGGTGGGGCGCCCATGACCACACGCTCCACGACGTCCTTGAGTACCTCGAGGGCAGCAACGATCCGCCGCTGACGTACCCAGCCGCCCCGGCCCCCCGCCGGAATGGCAGCCAATGGATGCCGATGAGGACCGGCTCCTCTTCCTCCTCCTTCTCCCGATCCTCCTCCCACTCCTCTGAGTGGTCGGCACTATTCACTGTCAAGGCCGAGCCTGCGGAAACGCAGCTCGGCCGGCGCACCCGTAGCGCCGGCATCATCATCAACGAGGGCGGGCGTGCCTCCTCCTTGGCTCCTCCCCACCTCGTTAAGCCGAAGACGGAACCAGGGCTCACCGCCTTGAAGACGGAGCCGGGGCTCGCCGACGTGAAGACGGAGCCGGGGCTCGCCGACGTGAAGACAGAGCCGAGGCTCGACGACGACGACGCGGCCATGAAGTGGGTGTGGGAAGATTGGGCGCAGCTGGAGATGGAGCGCCAGCGCCGTGCCCTGAAGAAGATCCGTGCGCGCCACCGTGGGCGCGACGAAGGGGGCGTCGTCATGCTTGAAGACAGCGACGACGACACGCCGCCACCGGTCCGCCTGGGCAACCCCGGGTAGGGGTCCAGCGGCAGGAAGAAGGAGAAGGACGACGACGGCGGCGGCGACGACGGAGACTATGCCGCGTTCAGCGAGTTCTTCGGCCTGTAGTCGCGACATGTTTTATTTAGTAAATTTCATGTTTACTATGTAAAAAAATGTTGCACGCCGAAGTTTATGCCCTGTTCGCTGAAACTTTGTCATGTTTGCCGGATTTTAGCTTCTTTTTTTTCAAAACAGTTTAAAAGGGTGTCTAGGAGCGACCCTGAGGATGGCGGCTGGGAACCCGATCGCCCCCAAGCTGATTTTTAGCGTCAGATCGTTCCCAACAGGGGATTTTAAGAGCCGGGGTGAACGGCTGGAGTTTCTCTAAGAGCATCTCGAGCCGTTGGCCCCCCAGGAGGGGCTAAAAATCGCCCCCTGGGGACGCACCGGCGCTAACCCGCGCGCTGGGGGCGTGACGTCCCCCAGTCGCGGCGCCCACGTTATTTTGAAAATTTTGAACATGGCACAAACACGGCGCAAATTCATTGCAAACTTCGGTGAGTTCGTTCAAACTTAAACATATTTTTAAAAAAAGAAAAAACTACTAGGGGCCGCCACTCGCCGTCTGCATCGCCGCTCCCCGCCGCCCACTGCCCGCCCTCGCAGTTCTACATGCCGAGGAGGCTGTAGAACCGCGTATAGTCGCCGCCACCGCCGTCGTCGTCGTCGTCATCGGCGGCGTCGCCGCCTCCACCGCCGCCGTCCCTGATGCATCCCTCCCCCGGTTGACGCGGCGGGTTGGACGGTCCGGGGCCGCCCTCGTCGTCGTCGCTGTCGAGGATGACGACGCCGTGCTCGTCCTCGCGCCCGCGCTTGCGGGCTTCGATATCCTCCAGGGCCCGGCGCTGCCGGACCATCTCGTCGCGGAGGTAGTCGTCCCGCGTCCACTGCAGGGCGTCCTCGTCGGAGAAGCCGCGCCGGGCTATCTCCTCGTACTCCGCGGGGAGGCTGGGCTCCGGCTTGGGCTCGACGAGGACGAAGCGGGCGGATGGGGGGGTGGAGTTGCCGATGCGGACGCTGGAGCTGCGGGTGCGCGCGCTGACCGGCATGTCCGGAGGCTCCGGCTTGATAGGGCGGAGGCAGGGAGAGCCTGACGAGCGGCCGGACGAGGAGGAGGAGGCGACGGGCCGCTCCATACGCCTCGGCGTCCAGGAGCTCCCACGGCGGCGTGAGAAGGTCGGAGGAGCGGGAAACGAGACGATGAGGATGACGAATCGGCGAGAAGAGAGTCGAGTCGCTGACGCGGCTGGCCCACGACGCTTTCGCGCGCCCAGCGCTCCCGAGCGTCCCCAACACGCCGGGTTCGGGTTGGGTCCGCCGACGTCAATTTCGACCCGAGCCTGCGAAAAATGGATCCCTGAGGACACGACTGGACCGAACCTGGGGGGTCTTGTTGGGGCGCGGCTGGAGATGCTCTAAGTAAGCAGGTCCTGGATGGTGAGACAAATAGGAGTAGCCGTGGGGGGCGGCCTGAGTGAGTGGCGGTGCAGGTGCAGCCGCGTGCAGGCAGAGGCGGCCGGTGTGGTCCGGCGTGGGCTCGACCTCATCATTAGTTAATCCCTGCTTTATCTTTTGTTCGGAACTGACCGGCTGCTACAAGGGCCCCACATGGGATATGGGCATGCATGGTGGCCTTCTCATCGTCTGCCACACCGGCCTAGGTAGCTAGTATATCTAATTGCATGTTCGGCACACAACTAGTTCAAATATCAGCTTGAACCTGAAATAGAAAGGCGCGCAAACCTGAAATGTCAAGTCCACATCAGACGAGACTGATGACAGCGACGAATGAAACCGTAGCTGCAAGCAAGTTTCAGACAAACAATGTTATCAGCAGCTAGTAGGCTCATTAACCTGGCGAAGCATGCACACATAGGCTGTTTTGGTAAGCCCCGGTCCCCTGTCTATTCCTTATTTGCCACACCCACACAGGACACAGCCATGGCAATAGCATTGTGCAGCAATATTATCTAGCTACAGCCCCGCCGGTGGTCCTCGGTGACCGTGATACGCACGCCCTTTCTTCGCACGCAAAAATGAAAGCTAGTGAGCTGCTGCTAGCGCTAGATCACGCCCTCTTTTGGAGCTGTTGTTAGGATCACAATCCACACATGCACACGCTATTCACGTGCGCAGCAACAAATTCGATCTCACCATACAGAAGATCCTTAATTTCATGTCTGTTCGTCGAGGAGCTAGCTCAGCTGGTTCTGCGGAGTTAAACTTGGGGTAGCCTAGCTTGGTCCTTTGGTTGGAGCTTTGAGCAGTCGACACGCGTACTTGTGTGGCAGATGATGATGATGATGGCGATGCCCGCAGCAGGCGGCGTTGCAGCTGGGAGGGAGCACTGTTAGACTTTAGGAATACACAAAGAACAGCGCAAGTGGATAGAATAGATGCCCATCGACGCTTTTGCTTCGATGGCGATACATTCTCGGATCTTTGTTTATTTGGGTGGACGGTATTCTGCAATTGGTTCCGGTGTATCTTTGGGGGAGAAGTGAAGCAACAGGAGCACACGACATTCGGTGCGTCATCTCATGCCTAGGTAGCTAGCTCTTCTGGCCGGTGTCCTCCTGCAAGTGGACTGACTCTTTAAATTCTATTCTGAAAAGGGCATTGTATAACGCATGCAGATGTAAATATGCACATGCTCACACAGCCCCCCTAAGAAAAACCCGAGGTCGCAGAATTTCCATTAAACAAGATTTCTTCCCTATACAAAGCAAAAACGGCGATACAAGGAAGTGAGAAGAACCCCTGCAAAGCAGGAAAAAATAAAAAAGACATCGGAAATAGTAACACTAAGGGCATCTTCAACGCCGACCGCAAATTTTCTCCGGCATCCGTCGCGGATTAGAAGGGAGCAGTCCACGGACACGGATGCGGGAGGCGACCATCCAACGATGTTCGCATACAATTCAAGCCGGATTTCAACTAACCGGACAAAATGCATACAAACACGACGGATTTTATATAAACCGGATGGTATTTATTACTTTTTTGACTATCACTAAAATAGGGAAAACTATGTGCACGTCCGAACGTGCATACCTCCATTCCCACGACACGAATACACTACACTAGTCTACGTCTGGTTGCGACGGATCCCTTTTTCTTTCCCATGCCCTACAGCCCGCTCCTCGGACTGTCGTGGGCCCCAGAGGTATATTATTCCCCCGTATCTTCCCTATGTCCAATTGTGCTGCTCATTAGAGTGAAAAAGGTGGTATTCAACCGGAGGGGAAGGGGGGCTCCGCTTCTGTGAGGCCGAGGCAGGGGCCGAGGATGATCTAAGCAGAGCCGTGCAAGTCACCAGTTGTGCATGCCGGTGGGAATGGTTCCAAGGTTGATGTGATCGCTGTCGGCACGTTACCTCTACATCAACCTTCGGAATTAGTTTTAAACCTCAATAATTGTTATTTGGTGTCAGCGTTGAGTATGAGCATTATATCTGGATCTTGTTTATTGCGAGACGATTATTCATTTAAGTCGGAGAATAATGGTTGTTCTATTTATATGAGTAATATCTTACCTTTAATGAATGGTCTACTCTTGTTGAATGTTAATCGTAGTGATACACATATTCATAATATTGATGCTAAAATATGCAAAATTGATATTGATAGTGCAACATACTTGTGGCACTGCCGTTTAGGTCATATTGGTGTAAAGCGCATGAAGAAACTCCATGCGGATGAACCTTTGGAATCACTTGATTATGACTCATTTGATACTTGCAACCATGCCTCATGGGTAAGATGACTAACTCCGTTCTCCGGAACAATGGAGCGAACTAATGACTTATTGGAAATAATACATACCGATGTATGCGGTCCGATGAGTGTTGAAGCACGCGGTGGGTATCGTTATTTTCTAACATTCACAGATGATTTGAGTAGGTATGGATATATCTACTTGATGAAACACAAGTCTGAAACATTTGAAAAGTTCAAAGAATTTCAGAGAGAAGTGGAGAATCATCGTAACAAAAAAATAAAGTTTCTATGATCTGATCACGGAGGCGAATATTTGAGTTACAAGTTTGGCATTCATTTACAACAATGTGGAATTATTTCACAACTCACGCCACTTGGAACACCACAGGTAATGGTGTGTCCGAACGTCGTAACCGCACTTTATTAGATATGGTGTGTTCTATGATGTCTCTTACCGATTTGTCATTATCGTTTTGGGGTTATGCATTAGATACAGACGCATTCACGTTAAATAGGGCACCATCTAAATCCGTTGAGATGACACTGTATGAACTATGGTTTGACAAGAAACCTAAGCTGATGTTTCTTAAAGTTTGGGGATGCGACGCTTATGTCAAAAGGTTTCAGTCTAATAAGCTCGAATGCAAAGCGGAGAAGTATATCTTCATAGGATACCCTAAAGAAACTATTGGGTATACCTTCTACCATAGATCCGAAGCCAAGATCTTGATTGCTAAGAATCGGTCATTCCTAGAGAAGGAGTTTATCTCGAAAGAAGTGAGTGGGAGGAAACTAGAACTTGATGAGGTAGTTGTACCTTCTCTCCAATTGGAAAGTAGCACATTAGAGAAAATTGTTTCCATGATGTCTACAACAACTAGAGAAGAAGCTAATGATGATGATCATGAAACTTCGGATCAAGTTACTACTGAACCTTGTAGGGCGACCAGAACACGTACCACACGTCCACACCAGAGTGGTACGGTAATTCTGCCCTGTAAGTCATGTTGTTAGACAACGGCGAACCTACGAACTATGGGGAAGCTATGATGAGCCTAGATTCCGATAAGTGGCTTGAGTCCATGAAATCTGAGATAGTATCCATGTATGAGAACAAAGTGTGGACTTTGGTGGACTTGCCCGATGATCAGCAAGCCATTGAGAATAAATGGATCTTCGAGAGGAAGACGGACACTGAGGGTAATATCAGTGTCTACAAAGCTCGACTTGTCACAAAAGGTTTTTGACAAGTTCAAGGGGTTGACTACGATGAGACTTTCTCACCTGTAGCGATGCTTAAGTCTATCTGAATCATGTTAGCAATTGCCGCATTTTATGATTATGAAATATGGCAAATGGACGCCAAAACTGCATTCCTCAATGGATTCCTTAAAGAAGAGTTGTATATGATGCAACCAGCAGGTTTTGTCGATCCTAAAGGCGCTGACAAAGTCTGCAAGCTCCAACGATCCATCTATGGACTGGTG
Organism: Triticum aestivum; assembly: GCF_018294505.1. Classification (NCBI taxonomy): domain Eukaryota; kingdom Viridiplantae; phylum Streptophyta; class Magnoliopsida; order Poales; family Poaceae; genus Triticum; species Triticum aestivum. The sequence continues at coordinate 579,727,350 of NC_057798.1, forward strand.
CAAGCATCTCGGAGTTGGAATATACGCTTTGATGAGGTGATCAAAGTATATGGTTTTATACAAACTTACGATGAAGCCTGCATTTACAAAAAAAGTGAGTGGGAACTCTGTAGCATTTATGATATTATATGTGGATGACATATTGCTGATTGGAAATGATATAGAATTCCTGGATTGCATAAAGGATACTTGAATAAGAAATTTTCAATGAAAGACCTCAATGAAGCTGCTTATATATTGGGCATAAAGATCTATATGAATAGATCGAGACACTTAATAGGACTTTCACAAAGCACATACGTTGACAAAGTTCTGAAGAAGTTCAAAATGGACCAGTCAAAGAAATGGTTCTTGCCTATGTTGCAAGGTGTGAAGTTGAGTAAGACTCAAAACCCGACCACGGTAGAAGATAGAGAGAAAATGAAAGTCATTCCCTATGCCTCGACCATAGGTTTTATTATGTATGATATGTTGTGTACCAGACCTGATGTGTGTCTTGCCATAAGTTTGGCAGGGAGGTACAAAAGTAATCCAAGAGTGGATCACTGGACAATGGTCAAGAATATCCTGAAGTGCCTGAAAGGGACCAAGGATATGCTTCTCATTTATGGAGGTGAGGAAGAGCTTGTCCTAAAGGGTTACGTCGATGCTAGCTTCGACACCGATCCGTATGACTCTAAGTCACAAACCAGATATGTATTTATATTGAATGGTGGAGTTGTCAGTTAGTGCAGTTCCAAGCAGAGCATCGTGGCGGCATCTATGTGTGAAGTGGAGTACATAGCTGCTTCGGAAGCAGCACATGAAGGAGTCTGGACGAAGGAGTTCATATCCAAACTGGGTGTAATACACAGTGCATCGGGTCCAATGGCAATCTTTTGTGACAACACTGGAGCAATTGCCTTAGCCAAGGAATCCAGGTTTCACAAGAGAACCAAATGTTGGGGAACGTTGCATGGGAAACAAAAAATACCTACACTCACCAAGATCCAATCTAGGATATGACCATCTACGAGAGGAGATATTGCATCTACATACCCTTGTAGATCGCTAAGCGGAAGCGTTAATAAACGCGGTTGATGTAGTCGAACGTCTTCCCGATCCAATCACGATTCGTCCCGTGAATTCTGGATCCAAGTGCCGAATAGACAGGACCTCCACGTTCAACACACGTATGGCTTGATGACGCCTTCACCTCCTCGATCCAGCTAGCGATGGTGAAGTGGTAGCTCGAGCCCTCCGGCAGCACGATGGCGTGGTGATGGTGGTGGTGGAGAAATCTCAGCACGGCTTCGCCAAGCCTCACGTAGAAGAAGGGCTACAAGGGAGAGGGAGCATAGTGTCGTGGCATAGATGGGTGTGGCTGCCCTCGGGAGGGCCCCCACCTCCTATAGCAAAGCGGGAAGGGGCTTGGGGGCGCACAACCCCTCAGTGGGTTGGTGTGTTCTCTCCCCTTGGCCCATGAGCCCCCTTGTCGGTGTCAAAACCGGCAGATCTCGGGTAGGGGGGGGCCAAGCTGTCTGTCTGAGGACCGAAGGTAACTATGAACAAGGGACACAATGTTTTACCTAGGTTCGGCCCTCTTAATGGAGGTAAAACCCTACTACTGCTTGATTATATTCGAGGGTATCGGGGTTACAAGAGTTGATATACCACGAGATCGAGTTGGCTAACCTTAGATTGGCTAGCCTAGCAATGTTATGATCCTGCCTCTGATCTACCCTCTGGTTTATATAGTCACCGGAGGGGCTTAGGGTTGTACAAAGTCGGTTTTACAGAAAGGAATAACATATACGGACACCTATACTTGCCATCCACGCATACCAGAGTCCCTACCGGACACGAGGGGTGATCCCATGTCTTGTATCTCGACGGCCCATCAGTCCAGACCATGTCCAATAGACCGGACACCCGAGGACCCCCCCAGTCCAGGACTCCCATAGTAGCCCCTGAACCAGTCTTCAATGATGATATATTCGGCATTCAGATTGTCTTCAGCATTGCAAGGCGGGTTCCCTGAAGAATACACATCGGATTTCCTCTGTAAAAGAATTGTATCCGGCTTTTCACAATGAGCACAACCCTTAGCCGCGAAGGCAGGATATACATACATAAAAAATGAGAACAGTGTCTTTTGCTGACAACTTTATCGACGAAGCGTTAGACTTGATCCTTCAGCATTTTGAACCGTTTTCCCACCCAGTGTTCCGTGTTTTGAGGCCACGCCTCATTGGCACGTCTTGTCAAAACAGAGATCATGCCCACTTAATACGGGATTGCACATCAATGATATTTGGGTAATTGAATTGTTTGCGGTGCACATTTTCATTGGAAATAGGTGAGATTCAAGGCACGAGTGGGGGCAGTTGGCATTTTTACTGCCTATAAGTGGGCAATGGATCTTTACTTTCTACCCCACGCCTTCACATCTCCTCAGCCTTCCAATCTCCCAAGCTCTCTGCGCCCGCAAAGTTTATGTCTTTCTCACCACCACCACACCCTCTCCGACGATGGTCGGATCCGGTTCCAAAGGCAAGTGGGAGGCCTCCTCCGTGACGGAGGAGATGGTCAAGAATCTCCGGAGTGCGGGGTACCTTGCGGCCATCATCAAGCATAGGCTTCCCCCCGAAGGTCAAGTTATCCCCACTCTGGAGCCCGGTGAACGGGTCATCTTCCTTCCCCACTTCCTTAGAGGGTTAGGTTTTCCATTCCACCTGTTTGTTCGTGGACTCATATACTACTACGGGCTAGATTTCCACAATCTAGCCCCGAACTCCTTCCTTCACATCTCGGTGTTCATCGTCGTGTGCGAGGCTCTCCTCCGCGTCCACCCACACTTCAGCCTATGGCTCAAGGTCTTCAACGTGAAGCCAAAGGTGGTCGACAGGGAGCACGCGGACTACGGCGGAGCCATGATCAGCAAGCTGCCAAACACCACATGGCCCAAAGGGGCCTTCATGGAGACCTTCAAGATCTGGCAACAGGAGTGGTTCTACATCACTAAGCCGCGCCACACTAAGTGGGCGGCGATTCCGGAGTTCAGATCCGGACCCCCCATGAGGCTCACCTCCTGGAACGCAAAGGGCCATAGCTGGGGGTCCCAGACGGAGGTGCAAGCACTACAAATGCACATCACCAACATTCTGCGGAAGAACGTTGGTCTAGCCAACGTGATTCAAATTATGCTCTTCCGCCGCATTCTCCCCTGCCATGGTCGGGATTCCACCATGTGGGAATTCAAACCGGAGGAGCCGCATACTCTGCAGCATTTCCTCGGCACCACGCACGAGGGAATGTGGAAGCTGATCTTCAAGGCACATAAGAGCTGTCCCATGGAGACCGAAGACGTCGGCCTCAACGCCACGAATCCGGCCTCACCGGTAAGTACTCGATATTTCCAAAGACTTACTTAGTTCATATTATATATTCGATCTATACCAAACTCATCAGCCCATCTCTTTGTTACAGGGCTGGACCAAGAAGTCGGAGCGGATCAAGAGTCCGGCGCCGTTGCCTGAAGACCCAGTAACTCCTACGCTAGCGGAGATGCTGGTCCCGGCGCCTTATAAGGCATCAGAGAAGAAGGCCAAGAAGAAGAGCAAGGGGCCCAAGGACGGGCCCAGCCGTAAAGGGCCTCCGGAACCTATGTCCGGAGAGACCGAGCCTGTCTCCTCCCACGAGCAGGACGAGGAGGAGGAGGAGGAGGAGGATGACGAGGAAGCGGAGAGCAACTCCCCCCTCAAGACGAGGAGGGAAGAGAGGGCGGCCTCTGAGAACCTGGAGGGGGCGATGCCAAATAAAGAGCGGGTGGTCCTCTCGGACAGTTTGGAGGGAGTCCGAACATAGTCCGAAGAGGGTCCAGAGGGAGAAGCCCCTGGCCGAAACATAAGTGTCAGAAACTTACTCGTTCAATTACTGCTTTAATCTGCCTCTGTCATGCTCAATCCTTTTATGCTTTTCAGCCCTCCGCGCGAGATCCCTATTCCTTCCACTTCGTAAGGGAACTATCTAGCCCCTGGAGAGGCAGAGAGCGACCGGCCATCTCGCGCCTCCCCCTGCCATTGAGGACACCAAGGTGTCATCCCAAAGGACATCTCCTCGCCGGGAAGGGGCAGACGAGACCGTCCAGAAGGCGCCGGAGGACAACGCCTCGGACGCCATAGAGTGGGGCACAGTGGCCCCAGGACCACCGAGGGCGAGGGGCTTCAATAGTCCGGGCCCTCGCCGAACACCATCCCGAAGACCAGTATGGCTCCGGGTTTGGACCAAGACCCCCCTTCGAAAGAAGGGGGAGGAGTAGGAGCTCCGTCGGCGGGCTCCGCCAATCCGGAGGCCACTGACACTATGCAGGAGGCACTGCGACGTGCCTCCATCATGGAGGAACACCGCACCCTGATGGGTGCAGTCATGGAAAAGGTTCGGTCCGCAAAAAGCGTACTGACCGAAGCCTTCAACAGCCGATTGACAAGCTTTGAGGTAAGAGATGTAATATTCTTTACTAGCTTTATTTTTTGTACACATATATATGTTAGGCGAAACCCGTGTGTAGACAGTAGCCCCTGAGACTGTGTCCAGATTAGGACAATCCAGACAAAGGATCAAAACAGGTTGATAATGTGGTGTATATTGTTGAACAGGCTTCATTGTTGGCAGGTACTGCCCAGGCCGCAGAGATAGCCGGGCTTAATCGGAAGCTTCGGCTATCCGACAAGGAACTCGACCGCATCAACAGGCGGTTTAATGAAACCAAAGGCATGTGAAAGTACTTCATACCTGAAAGTGATATTAGTATTTAGTCGTGTAAACTGACTAAAAGTGTTATAAAATACTCACAGTTGGCGCAGACGAGGTCGAGTCCCTCAAGAGCGCCCTCGCCAAGGCCAAGAAGGAGGCAGAGGTGAGAAAGGCGGCCGCGGACAAAGCGGCCAAGGATTTATAGGAGGAGCAAACAACCCGCCGAAGACATGAGGCGCGGGTGGGGAAGGTCGAATAGGAGATCAAGGACGCCATCGCGAGGTGCGAGTCCTTGGAGCAGAAGAGTTCAGAGCAGGCCTCCGAGATAGTCAAAGCTCTTGAGAGCCTGAAGGAAGCCCGGGTTGATGCCTAGGGTGCTCGCCAGGAGATCCAAGTGGCGATGCAGATTGCGGTTTGTAAGGACTTTATCATGCAGAGTAGACTTACTAGTAAGAGATATATTTTGCTGGCCCAAGTTTGGAGTTCTCCAGGCGCCTTTGTGGATCTTCCGAGGAGTATTGCGGATGCCGCCGCATTCTTTCGAGCTGAAGAGGGGAGCTCGACGTAGAAGCTGTTCTGGTCGCAATACCTTGCACTAGAACTTCCAGTGCCCCTGAGTGACCAATTGTAGCAGTTGTCCAAGTTGCACAGGGTGGCCGGACTGGCCATGAAGGATGTTATAGTCCATTTGTGGCCGGTCGAATCCATCCCTAGCAGTCACTTCAGACTCGTGAAGAGGCTGGTGGAGGCGCTTCCTTGGATTGATGCCCTCAAGCGGTCGTCCTGCATAGAAGGTGCTCGGATGGCCTTCGCCCGTGTCAAGGTGTAGTGGGCGAAGATGAAGGCTACCGAGATTGCCACCGCAGGGCCACCTGAAGGCAAGGAGCACCGGCAGCCGGAGAAGTACTTTGATGAGGCCCTCGAGGGAGCATGTATTGTAGAGGGCCAGTGCTCCAAGGACATCATATTTGAGTAGTAGTGTCCGGTTTGTAAGAGTCATGTAATGTACTCATGATGTACAAATGGTTATGCTTTTTATGATTAGTTTATCCTCCTATTTGGCCGTTTAAATTGTCTGAAAGTTTACCGGTCATCAGCTTCAGCCCCCACATAAATATTACAGGGGTGTTCGGGAACGCATGACTGCACTTAATCCAACGTCTTCGTCCGATGTAGGAGGCGTCTTGCGGAGTGAACTAGGCAATCAGACTATGGCGGCTTTAGTACTTTCACTTAGCCATAAGAGTCCATTGATGGCACTAAGTACTAGCCCCTCGTTGCATGAACGATAATCCGGAGTGTGGCGCTTTTGCAACGCGGCTGGTCGAAAACTCAGCCCCTCATATAACACGGCATAAATCACGAACGATTCATAGTATAACACTAAGTCACCGGATCGCTGACCCGCTCTCGCCCATCATGACAGTCAGTTTTCGGCTTTCTCTACTGAGGTACTTAACCGGACGAACTAGAAATAGAATCGCCGTAGTTCTCCCTTTACTACCTTAGCTGAACTTGTGAAACGTAAGGTGCAAACACAAGAGTCGGGCAACCCAACTACAGACCAAAGACATGATTCGGAGCCGATGCATATAATACCATATCCGGGACGCCGAAGAGTTCCCTATAGGTGTTGGGACTTAAGAATTTTGCGGGGCCGAATACAGCCCTTGGTATGAAGACCGTGTCGAACTACGTACGTTAGTCGAACGTAAGGGGGAGCACATGTGTCAAGAAAAAAACCAAGACCCAACCAAGAAGGTGATAATCATCTGCGTCCTTTATATCTTTATTGATACGTCAATGACAAGCAATGTCGTTCAATGTTAAGGTCATATTACATGCCCGAAGAGAAAAAAGGAAAGATTTTACATAAGGGAAAGTCTAAAGACGGGCCGAAAAATCATAGTTCAGAAAAGACCGAAAAATCATAGTTCAGAAAAGAAACTCCAATGATGCCTGCCGCACGTCTACGCCTTTTATCCTTAGTAGTAAATCCTTTGAGAGGAGTATTTGATGGTTGGGACGCGCCAGCCTTAAAAGGGTCTCCCACGACAACCATCTCACAAGTAGGGCTCTTGATGAACCTGTGTTAAAAGGGAAAAAGATATATGCGGTCCAACTATGGTCAAGCCGTGAATGGACCTCTTCCGCAGTGTGCCTCCGGCGCCGCCCAAGGTATTTTTAGTGCGTAATTATGTACGTGCGGTACATAAGCCGCGACCTGGTGGGGCGATCGGCGGAGGCCGAACTATTAATCAAGGTCTGAATCCGTCGATTTATCGCTATTATGTGTGGACCAGACTTGTTTGGATACGTTGTTGGCTTTATTGGCCGGTGAACTGTTCGGCTTGATAAGGCTGCCATATACTTCAACTACAAGGGCTGCAGTGTGCTCTTCAGTACGGAGGGAGCGCTCCATGTTACTGTTGATTGTGATAACGCCACGAGGTCCGGGCAATTTAAGCTTTAAGTAAGCGTAGTGCAGGACCGTGTTAAAGCGGGCAAAAGAAGTCCGTCCGAGCAGTGTGTGATAACCACTACAGAAAGGGACGATGTCGAAGATCAACTCTTTGCTGCGGAAGTTGTCTGGGGAGCTGAATACTACCTCCAGCATTAGTGAGCCCGTACAATGGCCTCACTCCTGGTATCACACATTTAAAGGTAGTGTTACTAGGCTTGATTCTTGATGGGTTAATGCCCATTTTACGAACAGTGTCTTGGTAAATCAAGTTGAGACTGATGCCTCCGTCCATAAGGACTCTGGTGAGGTGGTATCCGTCGATAATTGGATCAAGTACCAGGGCGGCCGAACCCCCGTGGTGGATACTGGTTGGGTGGTCCCTGCGATCGAAGGTGATCGGACATGCTGACCATGGGTTGAACTTGGGGGCGACAGGCTCTACGGTGTAGACGTCCCATAGTGCGCTCTTGCGCTCCCTTTTGGGAATGTGAGTGACATAAATCTTGTTCACTGTTTTTACCTTAGGAGGAAACTACTTTTGACCCTCGGTGTTCGGCTGACGGGGCTCGTCATCGTCTTTGCTTGGAGGCCCCTTTCCCTTGTGTTCGGTATTTATTTTACCGGCCTGTTTGAAAACCCAACAATTCCTATTGGTGTGGTTCGCAGGCTTATCGGGTGTGCCATGAATCTGGCAGGGCCTCTCGAGGATTTTATCCAAGCTGGATGGCTCATCCTTGTTGCCTTTGAAAGGTTTCTTCCGCTGACCGGACATAGGACCGCTAAATCCGGCATTGACTGATGTATTGTCTGCATCGTCATTGCTGTTGTTCTGACGTTTGTTTTTGTTACGACGAGGTTTACCATTGCCGTCCCGCACCTCAGAGGTGTCGGGGTCACCCGAGCTATTGCTTCTACGAGCCAACCAGTTGTCTTCGCCCGCACAAAAGCGGGTCATGAGTGTCGTTAAGGCTGCCATGGTCTTCGGCTTTTCCTGCCCAAGGTGTCGGGCCAGCCATTCATCACAGACGTTGTGTTTAAAGGCTGCTAAGTCTTCGGCGTTCAGACGGTCTATGATCTGGTTCTTTTTAGTTAAGAACCGATTCCAAAGTTTGCGGGCTGATTCGCCTGGCTGCTGAATTATGTGACTCAAGTCGTCAGCATCCGGTGGACATAAGTGCCCTGAAAGTTGGCCCGGAAAGCATCTTCCAAGTATTCCCAAGTTCCAATGGCGTTTTTGGGAGGCTGTTTAGCTAGTGTCATGCTGGTCCTTTCAGCTTTAAAGGAAGATATTTGATGGCGTGAAGGTCATCTCCTCAAGCCATGTGGATGCGGAGAAGAAAGTCTTCAATCCAGACGGCTGGATCCATCATTCCATCATACTGTTTGATGTTTACGGGTTTAAACCCTTCTGGAAATTGGTGTTCCATGACCTCATCGGTGAAGCATAAAGGATGTGCGGCCCCTCTATATTGTGCAATATCGCGGTGGAGATCGGCTGATATCTGAGTTCGGTTCTGATCCTGATTATAGTAATGGTCGTCACGCCGGGCTTCATAGCCATTGTCTCCCGCCGGGGCACAACCCCTTGATCCATAGATTGATCTAGTCTGACCAACTTTATTGGGTAGGTCATGTTGCAAGTCGTATGTGTATCCCATAGCTGTTGTCTCCCTGCCTCTCCGGTGAGGAGCTGCGGGTTGGTGTTCGGCTTGATATGCCGCTTTATCCCATCCACGTGGTGGTCGTTCTGGTTGGTGTGCCTGATTATGTTTCGATGGTATTGGCTCAAGGGCTTCATTGTCGAACTGTGGCAACATCTTGCCCTTACGGTAACTTTTAACATGTCGCTCGTTGTTGTATTCCTCAGAGGCCAGGACCTTAGTTCACCTTTCGTTAAGCGTATCTTGTTCGGCTTTGAGCTGCTGCTGCTTCTTTTTCATGCTTCGGGCTGTGGAAATAAGCTATCATGTGAAGCGTTCTTGATCGAGGGGTTCCTCTGGGATGATAAAATCTTCGTTGCCAAGGCTGACCTCCTCTTCGGATTCTAGCATATAGTTGCTATCCTCCGAATCTTTGTGACCGGCGTGTCTGGGACTATATTCACCCTCTTCCCTTTTGTCTTGTTTGGATGTGGGCTCGACGGGGTATTCGGGATCTTCGGCATCATCCGGAGTCTCATTATCTTTGGTGCCGGTGTTACTGTCCTTCGCCGACACGATCATGAGCGGCGCCACTGACGTTGGTGCTTTGGTAGTTTATCAACGGGTTTGTCCTCATCGGGGCTCGGATTATCCTCGTCGTTCTTTTCATCCGAAATGTCCACCATGTAGACATCATAGGTTGAGGTGGCTGTCCAACACCCTGTGACGGGTGGGACTTGGCTTGGTTCGGCATCCGCATCATTGTCCATGTCGTCGATGTCTTCGGACGCGTAGTCCAGCATGTCGGTTAAATCCTCGACAATGGATATTAAGTGGGTGGTGGGTGGGGCGTAAAATTCCCTGCTCTTAGCCCCCAGCCTGAGCTGGGTATAGCTCGGAGGCAAAGCCTCCGTGATGGTGAGAGACTGCATTAAGTCCAATGCTTCATCGAGGAGCGAAAGTGGGACCGGAAACTGCAGATCCGCTAGGCTGAGTTCGGCATGGGACACCTGATCGGACCCTCTGAGTGTAGACCTCGGCAGTTCGGGATGGTTGCCCAGAGCTAAGTCTAAGATTGCATCTGGGTTTTCGGTCAGGAGTTCCACAAGGGGAAGAAGTCCGGTGGGGCTCACGCTCCCGTCTTCGGACAGTGAGACCTGCCCCGGATGTAAGGCCGAGGTGGGTATGGGTGTTGACCCCTGGACGGGATCTAACAGGGGATCCGAAGAGTCTCCTAGGAGGGGACACAGAGTGGCAGCCGGGGCTACGAACCCGTCAAAGACTAGGTCTCCTCGGATGTCGGCAACATAGTTCAGGTTTCCAAACCTGATCTGGTGGCTGGGGGCATAACTGTCGACCTACTCGAGGCGGCCGATTGAGTTGGCACGAAGCACAAAGCCACCGAACACAAAGACTTGCCCATGGAGAAAGGTTTCCCTGGACGTAGCGTCATTGTTGATGAAGAGGTGAGCCATCAATCCTTCTGTTGACGATACAACAGAGCTCTCAATGAAAGCACCAATGTTGGTGTCAAAACTGGCAGATCTCGGGTAGGGGGGCCCAAGCTGTCTGTCTGAGGACCGAATGTAACTATGAACAAGGGACACCGTGTTTTACCCAGGTTCGGGCCCTCTTAATGGAGGTAAAACCCTACTCCTGTTTGATTGTATTCAAGTGTATCGGGGTTACAAGAGTTGATCTACCACGAGATCGAGTTGGCTAACCCTAGATTGGCTAGCCTAGCAATTTTGTGATCCTGCCTCCGATCTACCCTCCGGTTTATATATACACCGGAGGGGCTTAGGGTTGTACAAAGTCGGTTTTATAGAAAGGAATAACATATCCGGACACCTATACTTGCCATCCATGCATACCAGAGTCCCTACCGGACACAAGGGGTGATCTCCTGTCTTGTATCTCGACGGCCCGTTAGTCCGGCCCACGTCCAATAGACCGGATGCCCAAGGACCCCCCCAGTCCAGGATCCCCCCCCCCGAAACCCCTTTCGGTCATGTTGGTCATCACCTGGTACTCCCAGAACACTTCCGGGCTCCAATACCCTTCGTCCAATATATCAATCTTCACCTTCGGGCCATTCCAGAGTTCCTCGTCATGTACGGGATCTCATCGGGGACTAGGAACAACCTTTGGTAACCACCATAATGTCTCAACTATACTTATATCGTCACCAAATGTTAAGTGTGTAGACCCTGCGGGTTCGAGAACTATGCAGACATGACTGAGACACCTCTACGGTCAATAACCAATAGCAGGACCTGGAGGCCCATATTGGTTCCTACATATTCTACGAAGATATTATCGGTTAAACCTCGATGCCAAGGATTCAGCTAATTACGTATGCAGTTCCCTTTGTCTATCGGTATGTTACTTGCCCGAGATTCGATCGTCGGTATCTCCATACCTAGTTCAATCTCGTTACCGGCAATTCTCTTTACTCGTTCTGTAATACAAGATCCCATGGCTAACCCATTAGTCACATTGCTTGCAAGCTTATTGTGATGTTGTATTACCGAGTGGGCCCTGAGATACCTCTCCGTCATACGGAGTGACAAATCCCAGTCTTGATCCATATCAACTCAATAGACACCCTTGGAGATACCTGTAGAGCACCTTTATAGTCACCGAGTTACGTTGTGACATTTGGTACACACAAGGTACTCCTCCAGTGTTAGTGAGTTACATGATCTCATGGTCATAGGAACATATACTTGTAATACAAAAAATGGTAGCAATAAACTTGACACGATCATATGCTACGTTCATAGTTTGGGTCTTGTCCATCACATCATTCTCCTAATGATGTGATCCCGTTATCAAATGATAACTCATGTCTATGGCTAGGAAACCATAGCCATCTTTGATCAACGAGCTAGTCTAGTAGAGGCTCACTAGGGACATGTTATTGTCTATGTATCCACACATGTATCTGTGTTTCCGATCAATACAATTCTAGCATGGATAATAAACTATTATCATGAATAGGGAAATATGATAATAACTAATTTGTTATCGCCTCTAGGGCATATTTCCAACAGTCTCCCACTGGCACTAGAGTTAATAATCTAGTTCACATCACCATGTGATTAACACCCAATGATTTCTGGAGTTTGATCATGTTATGCTTCTCAGAGAGGTTTAAGTCAATGGGTCTGCAACATTCAGATACGTGTGTACTTTGCAAATCTCTATGTCATATTGTTGATGCTGCTACCACGCTCCACTTGGATCTATTCCAAATGGCTGCTCCACTATATGTATTCGGTTTGCTACTCAGGGTCATCCGGATTGGTGTTAAAGCTTGCATCGACGTAACCCTTTATGCCAAACTCTTTATCACCTCCATAACCGAGAAACTCTACTCAGAGTCACCCGGATTGGTGTTTAAATCTTGCATTGACGTAACCCTTTATGCTGAACTCTTTATCACCTCCATAACCCAGAAACATTTCCTTATTTTCCTAAGGATAATTTTGACCGTTGTCCAGTGATCCACACATGGATCACTCTTGTACCCCCTTGTCAGACACGTGGCAAGGCACATATCAGGTGCGGTACATAGCATGGCATATCGTATAGAGCCTATAGCTAAGGCATAGGGGACGACCTTCGTCCTTTCTCTTTCTTCTGTCGTGGTTGAGCTTTGAGTCTTACTTAACTTCACACCTTACAAGTCAGGAAGAACTCCTTCTTTGACTGATCCATTTTGAACTCTTTCAAAACCATGTCAAGGTATGTGCTCTGTGAAAGTCTTATCAGGTGTCTTGATCTATCTCTATAGATCTTGTTACCCAATATGTAAGTAGCTTTACACAGGTCTTCCTTTGAAAAACTCCTTTCAAACAACCCTTTATGCTTTCCAGAAATTTTACATCATTTCCAATCAACAATATGTCATCCACATATACTTATCAAAAATGTAGTATTGCTCCCACTCACTTTCTTGTAAATACAAGTTTCTTACAAACTATGTATAAACCCAAAAGCATTGATCACCTCATTAAAGCGTATGTTCCAACTCCAAGATGCTTGCTCCAGTCCATAGAAGGATCACTGGAGCTTGCATAACTTTTAGCATCCTTAGGATCGACAAAACCTTCTGGTTCTATCACATACAACCTTTCCTCAAGGAAACTTTCTTTTGACATCCATCTGCCAGATTTTGTGATTGAAAATGCAGCAACTGCTAACATAATTCCAACTGACTTTAGCATCGCTATGAGTGAGAAAGCCTCATCATAGTCAACTCCTTGAACTTGTCGGAAACTTTTTTGCAACAAGTTGAGCTTCATAAATGGTGACATTACCATCAACGTCTGTCTTCTTCTTAAAGATCCATTTATTCTCAATGGCTTGTCGATCATCGGGCAAGTCCACCAAAGTCCATACTTTGTTCTCATACATGGATCCTATCTCGGATTTCGTGGCCTCTAACCATTTGTCAGAATCAGGGCCCACCATCACTTCTCCATAGCTTGTAGGTTCATCGTTGTCCAACAACATGACCTCTAACATATGGTTACCATACCACTCAGGAGTTGTGCGTACCCTCATCGACCTACGATGTTATATAGTAACTTGATCCGAAGCTTCATGATCATCATCATTAGCTTCCTCTTCAACTGATGTAGGTGCCACAGAAACATCTTTCTATGCTACACTACTCTCTGGTTGAAGTAAAGGTTCAACAACCTCATCAAGTTCTATCTTCCTCCCACTCAATTCTTTCAAGAGAAACTCTTTCTCGAGAAAGGACCCATTCTAAGCGACAAACACTTTTCCTTCGGGTATGAGATAGAAGGTATACCAACCGTGTCCTTTTGGGTATCCAATGAAGACGCACTTGTCCATTTTGGGTTCGAGCTTTCCCAGCTGAAGCCTTTTGATGTAAGCATCGCAGCCCCAAACCTTAAGAAACGACAACTTAGGTTTCTTGCCACACCATAGTTCATACGGTATCATCTCCACGGACTTAGATGGTGCCCTATTTAAAGTGAATGTAGTTGTCTCTGATGCATAACCCTAAAAGATAGTGGTAGATCGGCAAGAGACATCATAGAATGCACCATATCCAATAAGGTACACTTACGACGTTCGAACACACCATTACGATGTGGTGTTCCAGGTGTCGTCAACTGTGAAACAATTCCACATTGTCTTAAGTGATTGCCAAACTCATAACTCGGATATTCTCCCCTTTAATCGGATCATAGGAATTTAATCTTCTTGTTACGATGATTCTCAACTTCACTCTGAAATTGCTTGAACTTTTTCAAACGTTTCAGACTTATGCTTCATTAAGTAAACATACCCATATCTACTCAAATCATCGGTGAAGGTGAGGAAATAATGATATCCACCGCACGCGTCAACACTCATCAGACCGCACACATCAGCATGTATGATTTCTAACAAGTCACTTATCCGTTCCATTGTTCCAAAACGGGGTTTTAGTCATCTTGCCAATGAGGCATGGTTCGCATGTGACCTAAGCGACAGTGCCACAAGAAAGTGTTACTATCATTATCAACTCAACATCTTTTGGCATCAATGTTATGAACATATGTATCACTACGATCGAGATTCAATAAACCATTCACATTGGGTGCATGACCATAGAAGGTATTATTCATGTAAATAGAATAACCATTATTCTTAAATGAATAACCATATTGCTATAGACACGATCTAATCATGTTCATGCTCAACGCAGACACCAAATAACATTTATCTAGGATCAACACTAATCTCAAAGGTAGAGGGAGCGTGTGATGGTGATCACATCAACCTTGGAAAACACTTCCAACACACATCGTCACCTCGCCCTTTGCAAGTCTTCGTTTATTCTGTAGCTTTTGTTTCGAGTTACCAATATTAGCAACTAAACCGGTATCTAATACCCAGGTGCTACTAGGAGTACTAGTAGGGTACACATCAATAACACATATATGAAATATACTTTTTGTTGAAGTTGCCACCCTTCTTATCTATTAGGGTAGTTCAACTACCAGTGACCATTCCCCTTACAATAGAAGCACTTAGTCTCGGGTTTGGGTTCAACCTTGGGTTTCTTTACTAGAGCGGCAACTGGCTTGCCATTCATGAAGTTTCCCTTCTTGCCATTGCCCTTCTTGAAACTAGTGGTCTTGTTAACCATCAACACTTGATGCTCCTTCTTGATTTCTACCTTCACAGCCTTAAGCACCGCGAACAGCTTCAGGATCATCTCCATCCTCTGCATGTTATAGTTCATCAGGAAGCTCTAGTAGCTTGGTGATAGTGACTGGAGAACTATGTCAATCACTATCTTATCTGGAAGATTAACTCCATCCTAATTCAAGCGATTATAGCACCCAGACATTCTGAGCACATGCTCAATGGCTAAGATATTCTCCTCCATCTTGTAGGAAAATAACTTTTTAGAGGTCTCATACCTCTCAACACAGGCATGAGCCTGAAATACCAATTTCAGCTCTTGAAACATCTCATATGTTCCATGGCGTTCAAAACGCCTTTGGCGCCCCGATTCTCAGCCGTAAAGCATGGTGCACTAAACTATCAAGTAGTCATCAATACTTGTCTTCCAGATGTTCACAATATCCACAGATGACGCTAGAGGGGTTGGCACATCGAGCGGTGCATCAAGGACATAAGCCTTCTGTGCAGTAGCGAGGACAATCCTCAGACTACGACCCTAGTCCACATAATTTCTCACAATATCTTTCAACTTAGTCTTTCTCTAGGAACATATTAAAACAAGGAGCTACAACATGAGCTATAGATCTACAACATAATTTGCAAAGACAACTTAGACTATTATTCATGATAATGAGTTCAATTGATCATATTACTTAAGAACTCGCACTAAAATCAATATCCCTCCGGTTGTCCGAGTGTGACATGATCCAAATTCACCAACCCAAGTCCAATCATCATGTGAGATGAGGTGGTTTCAATGGTGAACATCTCTATGTTGATCATATCTACTATATGACTCGTGTTCGACCTTTCGGTCTCTTGTGTTCCAAGGCCATGTCCGTACATGCTAGGCTC
This sequence comes from Triticum aestivum, assembly GCF_018294505.1. Classification (NCBI taxonomy): domain Eukaryota; kingdom Viridiplantae; phylum Streptophyta; class Magnoliopsida; order Poales; family Poaceae; genus Triticum; species Triticum aestivum. Next base: position 579,743,259 of record NC_057798.1, read on the forward strand.
GTCAAGTTTAACCCAAGTATTCCGCATTTGCAAAACTGGCTTGCACCCGTTGTATGTGAACGTAGAGTCTATCACACACGATCATCACGTGGTGCTTCAGAAACGACGATCTTTCGCAATGGTGCACACTTGGGCAGAACACAACTTCATCTTGAAATTTTAGTGAGGGATCACCTTATAAGTCTATCGTCGTCCTAAGCAAAATAAGATGCATAAAAGGATTAAGATCACATGCAAATCATAAGTGACATGATACGTCCATCAACTTGTGCTTTTGATCTCCATCTCCAAAGCACCGACATGATCTCCATCGTCACCGGCATGACACCATGATCTCCATCATCATGATCTCTATCATCGTGTCGCCATTGGGGTTTTCACGCCAACCATGCTTCTACTACTATTGCTACTTCTTAGCGCTAAAGTAAAGCATTACATAGCGTTTAATGATTGACACGCAGGTCATACAATAATTAAAGAGAACCATATGGCTCCTGCCGGTTGCCATATACATCAACATGCAAGTCGACATAAACTATTACAAACATGATCATCTCATACATCAAATATATCTCATCATGTCTTTGGCCATATCATATCACAACATACCCTGCAAAACAAGTTAGACGTCCTCTAATTGTTGTTGCTTGTTTTACGTGGCTGCTATGGGTATCTAGCAAGAACGATTCTTACCTACGCAAAGCCACAACAGTGATACACAAGTTGCTATTTAACCTTCTACAAGGACCGCCTTTGTCGAATCCGATTCAACTAAGGCGGGAGACACACACACATGCTAGACATCTTTATGCAACAAAGTCACATGTCTGTCGATGGAACCGGTCTCATGTACATGGACATGTAAAGTTGGTATGGGCCGCTTCATCCCACAATACCGTCGAATCAAGGAAAGACCAAGGAAGGAAGCAATCTGAATATAAACGCCCACAAACTCATTTGTGTTCTACTCGTGATGTCATCTATGCATAGACCTAGCTCTAATACCACTATTGGGGAACTTGCATGGGAAATAAAAAAATCCTATGCTCACCAAGATCCAATCTAGGAGATGACCATCTATGAGAGGAGAGATTGCATCTACATACCCTTGTAGATTGCTAAGCGGAAGCGTTAAGAAACGCGGTTAATGTAGTCGAACGTCTTCGTGATCCAATCACGATGTATCCCGCGAACTCCCGATCCAAGTGTCGAACGGATGGCACCTCCGTGTTCAACACACGTACGGCTTGATGATGCCTTCACCTCCTTGATCCAACGAGCGATGGTGAAGTAGTAGCTCGAATCCTCCGGAAGCACGATGGCGTGGTGGCGGTGGTGGTGGATAAATCTCAGCAGAGCTTCGCCAAGACTCCCGGAGAAGACGGGCTACGAGGGAGAGGGAGGGCAGCGCCGTGGCATAGATGGGCGCGGCTGCCCTCGGGAGGCGCCCCACCTCCTCTGGCAACATGGGAAGGGGGTTTGGGGGGCGCATAACCCCTTAGTGGGCTGGTGTGCTCCCTCCCCTCGGCCCATGAGCCCCCCCAACACTTGTTAGGGCCCCCGAAACCCCTTTCGGTCATGCTGGTCATCGCCCGGTACCCCCAGAACACTTTCCAACTCCAATACCCTTCGTCCAATATATCAATATTCACCTATGGACCATTCCGGAGTTACTCTGCATGTCCGGGATATCATCCGGGACTCCGAACAACCTTCGGTAACCACCATAATGACTCAACTATACTTATATCGTCACCAAACGTTAAGTGTGTAGACCCTGCGGGTTTGAGAACTATGCAGACATGACCAAGATAGCTTTACGGTCAATAACCAATAGCGGTACCTGGATGCCCATATTGGTTCCTACATATTCTACGAAGATCTAAGTAGTCGAACCTTGATGCCAAGGATTCAGCTAATCACGTATGCAGTTACCTTTGTCTATCGGTATGTTACTTGCCCGAGATTCGATCATCGGTATCTCTGTACCTAGTTCAATCTCATTACCGGCAAGTCTCTTTACTTGTTCTGTAGTACCAGATCCCGTGGCTAATACATTAGTCACATTTCTTGCAAGCTTATTGTGATGTTGTATTACCGAGTGGGCCTTGAGATACCTCTCCATCATACGGAGTGACAAATCCCAGTGTTGATCCATGCCAACTCAACAGACACCCTCGGAGATACCTGTAGAGCTCCTTTATAGTCACCCAGTTACATTGCGACGTTTGGTACACACAAGGCACTCCTGCAGTGTCAGTGAGTTGCATGATCTCATGGTCATGTGAACATATACTTGACATACAAAAAATGATAGCAATAAACTTGACATGATCATATGCTACATTCATAGTTTGGGTCTTGTCCATCAAATCATTCTCCTAATGATGTGATCCCGTTATCAAATGACAACTCATGTCTATGGCTAGGAAACCATAGCCATCTTTGGTCAATGAGCTAGGCTAGTAGAGGCTCACTAGGGGCACGTTGTTGTCTATGTATCCACATATGTATCTGAGTTTCCGACCAATACAATTCTAGCATGGATAATAAACGATTATTATGAACATGGAAATATGATAATAACTAATTTATTATTGCCTCTAGGGCATATTTCCAACACCAAACACATCAAGCGACGCTTCAATTCCATTCGTGAAAAGGTAAAGGATGGAGACATAGAAATTGGCAAAGTACATACGGATCTGAACATGGTAGACGCATTGACTAAACCTCTTCCGTGGGCAAAACATGATCAACACCAAGAGTACATGGGTGTTAGATTCATTACTATGTAATCTAGATTATTGACTCTACTTCAAGTAGGAGACTATTGGAAATATGCCCTAGAGCCAATAATAGAGTGGTTATTATTATCTTTCCTTAATCATCATAAAGGTTTATTATTCATGCTAGAATTGTATTGACCGAAAACTTTAATACATGTGTGGATACATAAACAAATACCATGTCCCTAGTAAGCCTCTACTAGACTAGCTCATTGATCGAAAGATGGTTAAGGTTTCCTAACCATAGACATGTGTTGTCACTTGATAACGGGATCACATCATTAGGAGAATGATGTGTTGGACAAGACCCATCCGTTAGCATAGCATATGATCGTTCTGTTTATTGCTACTGCTTTCTTAATGTCAAATACATATTCCTTCGACCATGAGATCATGCAACTCCTGGATACCGGAGGAATACTGTCGTGGAATTGTCACGTCAGATGTCCTAGTGAAAGGACTTAATCGTGGAGCCATCGCAACTAGGAAGCTTGAAGGGGTTAGTTAGGACAAGACACACGAGGGGTTTATACTAGTTTGGCCCCTTACGATGAAGGTAAGGCCTACGTCTAGTTGGGTTGGTATTGCTTGATGTTTCGATGACCAGGGAGCGAGATACGCTATGCCTGGTTCTCGATGAGTTGTTTCTTACCCTTAGCCGCCAGCGGGTCGCCCCCTTATATACACGGGTTGGCGCCCTGCGGCTTACAGAGTCCCGACCGGCTCATAAACAGTGCCCGGCTCGGTGACTAGTTAAATCTACCTTACAATACAAGTCATGCCGTTATGGCGGTTTACTACAACGGGCCTCAAGTCGCTGGTGGGCTTTAGACCCTTTATTTTAACCGCCATCTTCATGCTTGGTCTTGGGCTTCTTTCTGATGATTCCTCTTTGTGTAACCCGGCCCCTCTTGGGCGGCTTACACAAATAGTTATATCCCCAACATTAGGCCCCAGATTGAGTTGAACTGGTTCATGTCAATCTTAAAATACCTTAAGAAATAAACCTTCAGCCTTCTGTCTGTGCAAAGGTTTTTAACCCGCCATGGCGTCATCTTCTGGATCCACGTTAACCCGTCGTGACGTCATCTCCAATTAAATCCTTATTTTATCCTGCTATATCTTCAACGGGTCTTTGCCTTTACTGATTGTCCCGAAACCCGAGGCATCGGGGTCGTTGGATAATAATATCCAATCTCCTCGTCTCTCGCACCGTCCTGGTCGGCCCTTCCCTATAAATAGGCTTGACCTAGGTCTTCTTCATTTTCTCCCTCAGTCATTCGTCTTCTTCCTCTTGCTCTCTCTCCCTGCCGCTCGAGCCCGTCGCCGCTGCCATCGCAGATCTCCTCGTCCTCGCCAACTCAGGCTGCTGCATCAACCTGATTTGACCAGAAAAACGCGACGGACCTCCGCAGCAACTCTGCATCTGTATGTTTCCTCCTTTCTTGTTCCTCAGATCCACATTAGGACCTTCGAGTTCTTCGATGTTATTCGTTGTTCGTCAGGAACCCCTCATAGATTTCTTCACCACCGCTGTTTCTTGATCTTTAAGATGCTAAAAAACTGATGCGGTAGCTATTTCGCACCCATTTCGAATGCAAGGAGATCCCTTTTTGTCGCACAGAGACCCCGTTCGAGCCCTTGAGCTTCATCTGTGCCAGTCCTAGGTCTAGAAATTTTTCTTTTTAGAACAGTCGTTCGATCCAAAATAATAGCCGCAACTTGTGAAACCTATTTGTTCCACCTTTAAATAAAAAACTGCCTCTGTCCTCGGGACTTTAAAAAAATTTAACTGCCTTTGATACCTGTAGCGGCTTAAATATCACTACATGGTTACCCATATATCATTAGGCCTCTTCTTAAGCCGCCATTTTGAATAAACTTAGAATGTCTTCCTCCGGGTTAAATCTGAACTGGAACCTCTTATTTTGTCATAGGCTTCAATTTACGTAATGGCACCCAAGGCTCCCAAAGCTCCTGTGACCTGAAACTGGGTCAAATCCACTGTTACAGAGAGCACCTTGTCTGATTTTGTGAAATCCGGCCATCTGCCCAAAACGAAGAAGGTCATGTCTTATCGTGCTCCTAACCCGTCAGAGGAGAAGCCTCAACCCAAAAAGGGGGAGGTAATCATGTTTACTAATCACATGAACCGGGGCTTCGCTCCACTCGGTTCAAAATTCTTCAGGGATGTTTTGCATTTCTTTGACCTCAGACCTCAAGACATCGGACCCAATTCCGTGTCAAACATTTGCAACTTCCAAGTCTTCTGCGAGGTATACCTTCGAGAAGAGCCCAATATACTTTTATTCAAAGAGCTATTCTATTTAAACCGGCAGAATGAACGTGCCAACGGGCCCAGTCTTGAACTCGGTGGCATCTCGATTCAGCGGCGGAGAGACTGCCTCTTTCCTTATGCTGAACTGCCGAGTCACCCAAAGGATTGGAATCAGACGTGGTTCTACTGTCAGGACACTTCTCCGGCTGAGGAAAACCCTCTGCCCGGCTTCCGTGCCCTGTGCCTTGAGTCCAACCACCCGCTGCCGGATAAACTGACTAATGTTGAACGTCTGCCACTTGCTCCCACCATTAGAAAAATCAAAGCTCTTTTGGGAAATGGCTTAGACGGTATTGACCTGGTCCGAGTCTGGATTACTTGGCGAGTGCTTTCGTTAAGCCGCCGCCCCGGCTTAATGTGCACTTACTCCGGCGAGAAGGATGACCCACTGCGTCATAGCCCCAATGACTTACCAGAAGATGTGGTGGAGGCCATGATCCAATCGTTGTTGAAAGAAGGCACGGTGATTAGTAATGCCTTTGGCTTACTTCCCTTCTGCAAGAAGAACCCGACCCCTGCTGTGAGTCACCAACCTCAATGAATACTCTTTACTATATTACATCTTGCTTTTACTCATAACCCCTTATTATTTTTCACAGGCCGATGACAACTTCTGGAAGGTCAAATATAACCATGAGGCGGCCAAACAAGCCAGAGCGGCAAAAAGAGCTGAAAGGAAAGCCGTAAAACAGGAATTTCAAGGAAGAAGAAACCAAGCGCTTCGGATTTACTCAAATTGGATGACACTTCTGATGATGAAGAAGAGGTAATCCTTAACTCTCCTGACTCTTTTGTCATTATTTTATTGACATTCTATCCTTTCAGGAGGATACGGGGAACAGCCAAGCGATTGATGAAGAGGTAACTATAATCTCCTCCGACTCAGAGCCTTTGCCAAAGCAAAAAGTCCGAAGGGTGACCCGGAAAGTAAGATTTTCACATCCTCTAGCTTATCAAGATCCTCAATTTCTTTTGAAGCAACAACAGTTTGAAAGCCGGAGGCAGACCCGGAACATCAAGGATGTAGAGCTTTCGTCCGGCTTACCGGACGTAACCAGGAAGCGTCGGACTGAGGTTATCTCCGATTTACGTTCTGTTTTACCTTTGGCGGGTTTATTTCGCCAACCTCTCAATTCATCTGACTCCAATTATCAGGATACCTCTCCTTCCTCCGGCGAGTCTATGCAATCTAATATGCCGGCTTTCAAAACTGCCCCCGGGTAACTTATTTTTGTTTACCTTATGCTTTACCTTACCCATGCTTTTATACTCATCCTTCTGCCTTTGTCCACAGCATGCAAGTGAAGCCTAGTAAGAGGGCAAAAAAGAGTAAGCCGTCCCGAGACCCGGTCGTGATTGAACCTGAGCTTGGCACGACTGCTCCTGATAGTTCTACCCATCAGCCGCCGCCTGAACCAGCCTATGACATTCCAGTACCAACCTCTGATCCACCTGCCGAAAATACTCTCAACAGCTCTGATAACCCGGAAGCTCCTAGCCCGGCCAAAACAATTGATCCGGACGTTGAGATTCTGGAGACTCACTTTGTTGAGCTAGGGCGACCCACTGTCCTTGCCAAGTGCTCTGCTAAGGAGGAACTTCTGGAACGCCGAAAGGCCAAGCTAGACATTGCTGACTATACTCATTTAAGTATTGGAGATATAGTCTCTGGCTATCTCAATCAAGTACATAGCAGTCGTGACCTGGAAATTGACATGGTGAAGCAAATACAGCAAAAAGCTGAGGTATGACTGGTGCTACTTTTCCGAATCATACTTACTGTATCAGCCCCCATGTCTATTGCTTATGAATAAATATGCTATAGACTTAGAAAACTACTTAGCACTACTTTATCCGGTTTAGAAAGAAGATAGTTATGCTATAGACTTAGAAAACTACTTAGCACTGCTTTATCTGGTTTAGAAAGAAGATAGTAAACCCGGTTGTAACATAATACTTTAAACTTGCAATACACATTAGCCCCCAAGTGCCAAGCATCTTTGCTTGCAAAGTGCTTGAGACTTAATTTCCATGAGCCGGCATTGTAAGTTAAAGTTCTTCAGTACACATTAGCCCCCAAGTGTCAAGTATCTTTTCTTGCAAAGTTCTTGGGACTTAATGTTATCTTACCATGATTCTGATTATAACCTGGCATTAATACAGGCTACCATAAGTCAATTTGAGTCGAAGACTGCTGACCTGAAGAGCCGCCTGGTAACTCAAGAACTTGAGATTCAAAAGGCCAACTCCAAATTTGAATTCAGTGTCTCTGAACAAGAGAAGTTGAAGAAGAATTTTGAGGCGGAGAAGAAAATCTCGGCTGATGAAAAAGCTTCACTGTTAACCCGGGCTGAGACCGTAGAAGCTTTACTTGCAGAAGCAACAGCAGAGTTGTCTGGCTTAAAGCGCCAGATATCTCAAATGGTCTCAGCAATCTTTGGTAAGTTACTCATATAAACTTTAAACCTTGCAAACCTCCTTTCAATGATTACTTTAATCGTAAACTCGCTCACCTTATGTTTAATAATGCATGCCCTAGGAGCACAAACCTCAAGCAGAACATGTTGATCAAGCTGAAGGCGGTTTATACTCTTGTGGAGTAGCTCTACACCGGGTCACAACGTGCTCTGGCCGTTGTAGCTTTATCAGATGACGTTCCTCACCTCCTGCAAGATGTGCTAAAACGGCTTGCTTCACTACCTCAACAGATCCAAGATCTAAGGCGGGCATCCGCAAGAGCCGGGGCCGTAGCTGCGTTGAGTCGGGCGAAAGCATGGATTCCGGAACTAGACCCGGCCGACTTCGCTCTTGGATACCCCAGTCTTAAAGAAGATGGGACCGTGTTTGATGAACATGACTTCACCGCCTGTGTCAAAGATATACGCCCCGTGGCCACTCTTATTGGGAACGATACTGATCTTACCAAGTATCATCCGGGCTATGACAGCGAGAACCGGAGAATCCCAACACCTCCCTATGATGAAGTCATCCTGATCCCTCCAACTCGTAAGCATACTTTTGCCCCTGAAGTGGACCCAGCCAGTTTAATAGATGATGAAGCCGAGTTTGAAGCCTTGAGCGGCATTGACTGGGCCTCGTCAACTTTCCAGGACAAAGCAGCCGACGGAGAAGCGGAGAAGGATGACCCGGAGTCTTGAAGCCAACCAAAGGAGTGAACCGCCAGGCGTTTTATGACTTTGCAAAACAATGCTTCATTATTCAGACTCGGGGAGTCTTGTAATAGGGTAGAAAAAACCTCTCAATTTTGTCATGCCTTCGCGCATGTTTATGGCGCTTAATACTTTCGTAAGCCGACATCGCTATATACTTCCAGCTTATATTGATCTTTTATCTCCTTGATGTCAAATTTGCTTACCTTATCCTGCATATAAAACAAGCAAAATTCCCTTGGCGGTTTATCGCCTCAGGGGTCACATAAGGTATTGATAACCCAGAGTGCGAACCAACACATCATATAAAGGCCAGGCTACGATTATAATTGTTAAACATAATCACAATAGTATACCTGCAATCCTTTTGATGATCCCGCCTGCTTATGTAATTTACACCATGCGGGTAAATTTAACTCCTGAAGGTTGGAACATATAATGTTCACCTGTCACTTAATAATCTAGGGTGATCAATATTAAGCCGGAAGAACAAAAAACCATCTCATAGTGCTTTCAAGAAGGTCTCAAGATAGTCAAATATTTTAAACTTATGAAATATAATGGATAATAACAACATTCAAAGGCTTATGATTCGAATACGATCAGTAAACCGTTCCAAAGGGGATAAGCTAAGATTCGGATACGATCATATAGCCCCCAGTGGCTTTGGCGATGCCAATCAAGTGGGTATCGACAGCTATGTTCTCTTTGGTTCGAATACGACCTATGTTTGAACAGGAAGCCCCCAAGTGACCATAAAAGTTGTTTAATGACGCTGATTCGAATACGATCCACGTCAGACCCAAAGGGGTTAAGCTATGATTCAAATATGATCAAGAAGCCCCCAAGTGGGTTTGGCAGTATGCCGATCAAGTGGGTATCGACAACTATGTTCTCTTTGGTTCGAATACGACCTATGTTTGAACAGGAAGCCCCCAAGTGATCATGGCTAGATTCAGATATGATCATAAGCCGGACCAAAGGGAAAGCCGGATTCAGATATGATCCGCTCCCTGTTGGTTGTTTCCACCATCTGATAAAAAAGACATATAGACTTTTGAGGGTAAAAAAGGACAGAGGTCCTGCTTTATTGCTTTATATAATATATACATCGTCAAAATATATACATCTTGAGAGCCGGTGGCTCAAGTATAGTAAGGCCGAAGATGGGCTATATTCCACGGCCGGCGGGTCTCCTCCTCCGACTTACGTGAGTCTTTGTGCTCTCGAATATCGATGAGGTAGTATGACCCGTTGTTCAGATTCTTGCTGACCACAAACGGTCCTTCCCAAGGAGGGGATAGCTTGTGCATATCAGACTGATCCTGGATGAGCCGGAGCACTAAGTCGCCTTCCTGAAAGGTTCTGCTTCTAACCCGGCGGCTGTGATAGCGACGAAGGTCTTGCTGGTAAATCGCCGAGCGGGCTATTGCCAAGTCTCGCTCCTCATCCAACAAGTCAAGTGCATCCTGACGAGCTTTTTCGTTATCAGCCTCAACGTAAGCCGCCACGCGGGGTGAGTCGTGCCGGATGTCACTTGGCAGGACTGCCTCTGCTCCATAGACCATGAAAAAAGGTGTGTAACCCGTGGATCTGTTAGGCGTAGTGTTGATGCTCCACAGACAGAGGGTAACTCCTCCACCCAACAACCCGGAGTCCGCTGTAAGGGGACCAAGAGCCGTGGTTTGATACCCTTCAGGATCTCCTGATTAGCTCTTTCTGCTTGACCATTAGATTGAGGATGAGCAACAGCCGAAACATCAAGCCGGATATGTTCTCGTTGACAGAACTCTTCCATGGCACCCTTGGAGAGATTAGTGCCATTATCAGTTATGATGCTGTGTGGAAAACCAAAACGAAAGATCACCTGTTTGATGAACTGAACCGTTGTGGCTGCATCACACTTACTGGCCGGCTCTGCCTCAACCCACTTTGTAAACTTATCCACTGCCACCAGGAGGTGTGTCTTTTTATCCTTAGACCTCTTGAAAGGTCCAACCATGTCAAGCCCCCAGACTGCGAACGGCCAAGTAATTGGAATCATCCTCAACTCTTGAGCCGGCACATGAGCTCGTCGTGAGAATTTTTGACATCCGTCACATTTGCTGACTAGATCCTCTGCATCAGCATGAGCCGTCAGCCAATAGAAACCATGACAGAAAGCCTTGGCCACAAGAGATTTTGAGCCGGCATAATGACCACAATATCCTTCATGGATCTCACGAAGTATCTCTTGACCCTCCGCAGGCGACACACAACGTTGAAATGCCCCCGTGACACTGAGGTGATGTAACTCGCCATTAACAATCATCATAGACTTGGATCGCCTGATGATTTGTCTCGCCAGGGTCTCATCCTCAGGCAACTCTCCCCGGGTCATGTAGGCCAAATATGGCACTGTCCAATCCGGGATGACGTGAAGGGCAGCCACCAGCTGTGCCTCCGGGTCTGGCACTGCTAGTTCTTCCTCTGTAGGTACCTTGACAGAAGGATTATGCAAAACGTCGAGAAAGGTATTAGGCGGCACCGGCTTACGCTAAGATCCCAACCGGCTTAACGCATCAGCCGCCTCATTCTTCCTTCGATCGATGTGCTCTACTTGATAACCTCTGAAGTGCCCAGCCACATCATCTACTTCACGACGGTAAGCCGCCATAAGGGGATCCTTGGAGTCCCACTTGCCTGACACCTATTGAGCCACGAGATCTGAGTCGCCCAAGCACCTTACCCGGCTCAAATTCATCTCTTTGGCCATCCGGAGACCATGGAGCAAGGCCTCGTACTCAGCTGCATTGTTAGTACAGGGAAACATAAGCCGGAGCACATAACGAAATTTGTCACCTCGAGGGGAAGTTAAAACAACTCCAGCCCCTGAGCCTTCTAACTGCCTGGACCCATCAAAGTGAATAGTCCAATATGTGTTATCTGGCTTCTCCTCAGGTGCCTGCAACTCTGTCCAATCATTGATAAAGTCCACCAAGGCTTGAGATTTAATAGCAGTACGTGGCATATACTTCAAACCATAGGGCCCAAGCTCAATAGCCCACTTGGCGATTCGTCCTGTGGCCTCCCTGTTCTGAATGATGTCTCCCAAAGGGGCGGAACTTACCACCGTTATAGGATGACTTTGGAAGTACTGCTTCAGCTTCCGGTTTGCCATGAACACTCCAGTAAACAAGTTTCTGCCAATGTGGATATCTCTGTTTAGACTCAATGAGCACCTCGCTGATGTAGTAAACCGGCCGTTGAACCGGATGCTCCTTGCCTGCCTCATTACGCTCCACCGCGATGGCGACACTGACAGCTCGTGAATTAGCAGCCACATATAACAGCAACGGTTCTTTATCAATGGGAGCTGCAAGTACCGGTGGCTCAGACAACTGCCTCTTTAAATCTTCAAAGGCAGTATTAGCAGCATCACTCCAGACAAAGGTGTCTGTTTTCTTCATCATCTGATACAGCGGTAGGGCCTTCTCACCTAACCGGCTTATGAACCGGCTTAAAGCAGCAACACGACCCGCCAGTCGCTGAACATCATTGATGCACGCCGGTTTAGCCAGAGAGGTAATTGCCTTGATCTTCTCCGGATTAGCTTCAATGCCTCTGTTTGAAACCAAGAAACCCAAGAGCTTGCCTGCAGGTACACCAAATACACACTTTTTCGGGTTAAGCATCATTTTATAAACCCGGAGATTACCAAAGGTCACTTTCAGGTCAGATATCAAGGTTTCCTTCTCTCTGGACTTCACCACGATATCATCCACATAAGCATGAACATTGCGCCCAATTTGATCATGGAGACAGTTTTGTACACATTGCTGATAAGTCGCTTGAGAACTCTTGAGCCCAAATGGCATAGATACATAACAGAAGGCTCCAAACGGAGTGATGAAAGCCGTCTTCTCCTGGTCCTTAACTGCCATCTTGATCTGATGATAACCAGAGTAAGCATCCAAAAAGCTTAAACGCTCACAACCCGCCGTAGCATCAATGATTTGATCAATACGGGGGAGAGCAAAGGGATCAGCCGGACAAGCCTTATTTAAGTCCGTGTAATCCACACACATCCGCCAGGTGCCGTTCTTCTTGAGCACGAGCACCGGGTTAGCCAACCACTCCGGGTGAAAAACTTCAACAATGAACCCAGCTGCTAAGAGCCGGGCGACTTCCTCTCCAATAGCTTTCCGCCTCTCTTCGTTGAACCGTCGAAGAAACTGCCTGACCGGCTTATACTTCGGATCAATATTGAGAGTGTGCTCAGCGAGTTCTCTCGGTACACCTGGCATGTCAGAAGGTTTCCATGCAAAGATGTCCCGGTTCTCACGGATGAACTCGATGAGCGCGCTTTCCTATTTAGGATCCAAATTGGCACTGATGCTGAACTGCTTAGATGAATCACCCGGATTGAAATCCACAAGCTTTGTTTCAGCAGCCGCCTTAAACTTCATCGACGGGTCATGCTTGGTGGTTGGCTTCTTTAGAGAGGTCATATCTGTCGGGTCAACGTTGTTTTGATAAAACTTCAGTTCCTCTGCTGCACAAACAGACTCAGCATAAGCCGCGTCGCCCTCCTCACATTCCAGGGCTACCTTTCGACTTCCATGCATGGTGATGGTACCCTTGTGACCCGGCATCTTAAGCTGCAGGTAAACATAGCACGGTCGTGCCATGAACTTGGCATAAGCTGGCCATCCAAATAGAGCATGATATGGACTCCTGATTTTGACCACCTCAAAGGTTAATTTTTCAGCTCTGGAGTCATATTCATCTCCAAAGGCCACTTCCAGCTCAATCTTGCCAACTGGGTAAGCTGACTTACCAGGGACCACTGCATGAAAAACAGTGTTGGACGTCTTCAAATTCTTATCAGTGAACCCCATGCATTGAAAGGTCTCATAGTAGAGGATATTGATGCTGCTACCCCCGTCCATGAGTACCTTAGTGAATTTATATCCACCAACCTGAGGTGCTACCACCAAGGCTAATTGACCAAGATTATCAACCCGGATGGGGTGATATTCCCTGCTCCACACAATGGGTTGTTCTGACCACCTCAAATAACGGGGAACCACCGGGTCAACCGAATTTACGGCCCTCTTATGAACCTTCTGGTCATGTTTGCACAAGCTAGTGGTAAACACGTGATATTGCCCACTACTCAACTACTTCGGATGGCTTTGATAACCCGACTGCTGCTGTTGTTGTTCCCCTTGACCATATTGTTGCTGATTATAACCGCCCTGATGTCCCTGAAAGCCAGAACTTGAACCGCCTCCCGGGCCATGAAAACTGCTAGCTCCTGAACCATCGCTCGGCCCATGATTGCCATCAAACGTGTTGGAGTTCTTAAAAGCCTTCATGATCGCACAATCTTTCCATAAGTGGGTGGCGGGTCGTTCCCGGGTGCCGTGTTTCGGGCATGGCTCATTGAGTAGCTGCTCAAGAGATGGCCCTGACCTGCCATATCAAGGCGGTTTGCCCTTACGTCTCTTATTGTTATCCTGTGCATTGGCGCTGGCTACAAACTCCAGGTTACCCTCGGCCTTATGCTTGTTGCCCCCTTGATTCATCGGGTTATGCTACTGTCCATTTTCTTTGCCATTCTTATTTCCCTCCCACTGTCTTTTCCTCATCAGACGCGGGGTCCTTGGTACTATCAGAGTCGGCGTATTTGACTAAAGCGGCCATCAACATACCCATATCGTTGCAATCACGCTTAAGGCGCCCCAGCTTCTGTCTCAGTGGCTCAAAGCGGCAGTTCTTTTTCAACATAAGGACTGCAGAGCCAGGATCCATCTTGTCAGACGAATGTATTATCTCCTTAACCCGACGTACCCAGTGAGTCGTGGACTCACCCTCCTCCTGCTTATAATTTGTCAAATCCACAATCGACATAGATTGCTTGCAAGTGTCCTTGAAGTTCTGGATGAAACGGGCCTTTATCTCTGCCCACGAATTAATGGAATTGGGTGGCAAGCCCTTTAACCAGGACCGGGCCGTTCCATCTAACATCATGGTGAAGTATTTAGCCATTGCTACGTCGCTGACCTCCAACAGCTCCATGGCCATCTCATAACTTTCGATCCACGCTCCGAGCTGTAAATCGGCAGTGTAATTCGGCACCTTTCGAGGTCCCTTGAAGTCCTTGGGTAGGCGTACATTACGCAGAGCCGGCACAAAACAAGGAACACCGCCGGTTCTAGTAGCCACTCCCGTCTCAACGGAAGTCATCGGGTACTCTGGGAAGTCTTGATGAGCCATCTGTTGAGCCGCTAGCTGAGCCGCCTGCTTGTTCTCCTGACGTACCCGATCTTGCCCCGGGTTATAGCCACCGGGCTGATTCCAGTGCTGGGCGTTGCTTGACAAAGCTTCTGACTCCATGTGCCTACTGTAACTCGGACTCCGGTTTTGGCGAGGCAGTGCTAACCAAGGCAGAGGAGTCGAATGAATCATGTCCCGGCTATAAGAATAAGTCTCTTGTTGAGCCAGGGCCGTTTGGACAAGTTCCCTGATCCTCCGGGTCTCCACCGCTGTCGGATCATCGCCGTCCACTGGGAGAGCCGCCAAACGCGCCGACGCTGCGATTAAGTTCTCCATGGGGTTGGAAAAGTGACCCGGTGGGATCGGCACGTAACGGGGCGGTGCCATGTTCCCATGACGAGGTGCCGTCTCCCGAGGCTGAGCCGGTCCTCCTGTTTCGGCTTTCCCAAACTGATTTGCATCTGGCGGGTTACTTGGGCCGGCTCCGGGTGTAGCGAAAAGAGTCCGAGGGTCGTAAGTCAGAGGCAAACGGGATTGAGTTTTCTGGTGCCTCCTTCTCATCACCTCATTAGATGCGTTCAGGCTCATCGCAAGCTAGAAAGCCTCTGACTAGAGCTGCTGTGCCCGTGCATCCAAAGCCGCCCGTTCCGTGGCTAACCTGGTGTCCTCAGCTGCTAAGGCCTCCTTGGCCCGAGCTATTTCCTCACACACCCGTGCCACCTCCGCATCATGCTCATCTTTATTTGCAGGAATAACCGTAGCGGTTAATAGAGCCGTAAGCTTATCCATGAGATCTATCAGCACTTGAGCCGGCGGGCGCACATGGCCTCCTGCTCCGGCCGCTCCTATTCCGGACGTTATTGCAGCAGCGGCTGTAGAATTTTGGCCGGGTTGAGTCCCAGCCATGAAAACTCCTGCCTAGTTTGGTGACTCATAGGGGTCCAAAATACTAGAGCCATCGGAACAGCCCCCGAGCACGCCATCTTGCACTTGATACAGCGAATCCGTTGAACCGGCGGACGAATCACCGTTGGAGAGGACGGCCGTCTCACCACCATCTTCAGATCCTTCAGAACATTCTTCTCCGTGGATGCAGCCCACAAAGACACGCTTCATGCCGGGTCGGAGTCGGGCGGGTCTTGCATGCTGAGCCGTCTCGACGAGGTTGGTGCAGTTGTCGGGCTCAGGGCCCGGGTCACCAATCCGGCCAATGAAGACGTGGATTCCGCCGAAGGGGACCCGGTACCCGTACTCAATTGAGCCGGCGTCGGGGCCCCAGCCTTCATCGTCGATGTAGATCTTGCTGCGACGACTCTTGGTCATCCGGCCCACTGCGTATCCCTTGAGCCCTTCGAAGTTGCCCTTCAAGAACTCAAATCCACCGTGCGCCAGCCCCACAGTGGGCGCCAACTATCGTGGAATTGTCACGTCAGATGTCCTAGTGAAAGGACTTAATCGTGGAGCCATCGCAACTAGGAAGCTTGAAAGGGTTAGTTAGGACAAGAGACACGAGGGGTTTATACTAGTTCGTCCCCTTACGATGAAGGTAAGGCCTACGTCTAGTTGGGTTGGTATTGCTTGATGTTTCGATGACCAGGGAGCGAGATACGCTATGCCTGGTTCTCAATGAGTTTTTTCTTACCCTTAGCCGCCAGCGGGTCGCCCCCTTATATACACGGGTTGGCGCCCTGCGGCTTACAGAGTCCCGACTGGCTCATAAACAGTGTCCGGCTCGGTGACTAGTTAAATCTACCTTACAATAAAAGTCATGCCATTATGGCAGTTTACTACAACGGGCCTCAAGTCGCTGGTGGGCTTTAGACCCTTTACTGAACCGCCATCTTCATGCTTGGTCTTGGGCTTCTTTCTGATGATTCCTCTTTGTGTAACCCGGCCCCTCCTGGGCGGCTTACACAAATAGTTATATCCCCAACAAATACCTTATGTGCTATCAAACGTCACAACGTAACTGAGTGATCATAAAGGTGCTCTACAGGTATCTCTGAAGGTGTCTGTTGAGTTGGCATGGATCGAGATTGGGATTTGTTGCTCTGTATGATGGAGAGGCCGCCCTCTCCGTAATACAGTATCACAAGAAGCTTGCAAGCAAAGTGACTAAGGAGTTAGTTACAAGATGATGTATTATTGAACGAGTAAAGAGACTTGCGAGAAATGAGACTGAACTAGGTATAGAGATACCGATGATCGAATCTCAGGCAAGTAACATACCGATAGACAAAGGGAACTACGTATGTTGTTATAAAGGTTCGACCGATAAAGATCTTTGTAGAATATATAGGAACCAATATGGGCATCCAGGTCCCGCTATTGTTTATTGACCAGAGAAGCGTCTTGGTCATGTCTATACCATTCTCGAACCCGTAGGATCCGCTCGCTTAACGTTCGTTGACGATATAGTATTATATGAGTTATGTATGTTGGCGACCGAATGTTGTTGGAGTCCTGGATTAAATCACGGACATGACGAGGAGCTCCAGAATGGTCCGGAGGTAAAGATTGATATATAGGATGAAGGCATTCAGTTTCCGGAAGAGTTTCGGAATGCACCAAATATTTGTCGGATCACCGGAAGGAGTTCCAGGAAGGCCACGGGAGTTATTGAGCCTAAACAGGCCAAGGGGAGGGAGCACACCAGCACACGAGGGGGCTGGCGCACCCCCATCCTGGCCGTGGGCCCTATGGGAAGGAAAGAGGAGGGGCTAGCCCCTCCTGCCTTTCTCCTCGCTCAAGGAAAGGAAAGGGGGCGCCTACCCTCCCGCCCTAGGGCAGGCGCCCTAGGGCTGGCCACCGGCCCCCTTGGGAGTGCCCTAGGCAGCCTCCTCTCCCCCTCCACCTATATATATATATGAGGAAGGGAGGGGCAAGACACACCATGATTCTAAGCTATGTGTGGCACCCCCTCTCCCTCTAGTTCTAGTTCCTCCTTCGTCCACGTCTGTTGTGCTTGGCGAAGCCCTGCAGAATAGTTTCACCATCACCATCACCACGCCGTCGTGCTGCCGGAACTCATCTACTACTTCGCCTCTCTTGCTGGATTGAGAAGGCGAGGACGTCATCGAGCTGAACGTGTGATCAACGCTGAGGTGTCGTGTGTTCGGTGCTTGATCGGTACGGATCATGAAGGTGTACAGCTACATCAACCGCGTTGATAAACGCTTCCTCTTAGCGATCTACAAGGGTATGTAGATGCTCTACCCTTCTCGTAGCTATGCATCTCCATGGATAGATCTTGCGTGTGTGTAGATTTTTTTCCATGAAACATTCCCCAACACAAAGATGGTGAACTGCCATGTTCACATAACACCACTAAGGGAATCACAACATACATATCATCAAAATATCTAACGAATATCAAGGTCACATGATTAGTTTCAACATGACTTCTCCCGTGGCCTCAAGAACAAAGGCAACTACTCACAAATAATATTCATGCTCAAGATCAGAGGGATATTAAATAGCATAATGGATCTGAACATATAATCTTCCACCAAATGAACGATATAGCATCAACTACTAGATGTAATCCACACTACTAGTCACCCACATGTGCCAATCTGAGGCTCCGGTACAAATATTGAACACAGGAGATGAGCTAGGGTTTAGGATGAGATGGTGTTGTTGAATATGTTGATGAAGATTGACCTCCCAAAGATGAGAGGGTTGTTGGTGATGATGATGGCTTCAATTTCCCCCTCCGGGAGGGAAATTCCCTTAGCGGAATCACTCCGCCCGAGGGAAAAAGTGCTCCTGCCCAAGTTCCACCTCGAGACAGCGGTGCTCCGTCCCAAAAGTACTCTACTTACTTTTTCTAGGTCAAAAGACCTTATATACCAGAAGATGGGCGCCGGAGGTGGGCCAGGGTGCCCACCACCCACCAGGGCGCGCCTGGAGGGTCTAGTGTGCCATGGTGTCTTGTGGCCACCTGGTAGCCCCATCTGGTTGTTCTTTTCTCCAATATTTATTATATATTCCAAAATAATCCTCGTAAAATTTCAGCTCATTTGGAGATGTGCAGAATAGGTATCGCTGACATAGCTTTTTCAGGTCCAGAATTCCAGCTGCCGGTATCCTCCCTCATTATGTAAACCTTCCGTATTATGAGAGAAAAGGCATTAGAATTACTCCATAAAGAGTTATAAAGCATAAAAACAATATAAATAATAGTAAGAAAACATGATGTAAAATGGACGTATCAGAACCTTAAAGCAGCCTAGAGCCTGGCTCCCTGGGAATGCTAGAATTGGCCATTTCCAGCGAGTCAGGCTGAGTCGCGTGCAAAAGTCGGGCACGATATACCTGCGGAGCATGAAGAGCTGGGGCGGAGATGGCGGGAGAAGGAAAACACTGGACGTGGGATGGCGTGAAATCCAGCCTCAACCCCCATTTACTCGCTCACCTCTTGTGATAAGACAAGCCCTTTCTCACGTCTTAGCACCGGCAGCGACAATGACTCGGATCTGCGCAAGTGGCCGCCGCGGCAGCGTCACTCTCCGAGAGCAGGAGCTGCTTCTCCCCTCTTCTTGGACTCCGTCTGGCCATCATTGTCTCATCCATACCCACTATTTTCAAAAATGGGTTTTACCAAATTTTCCATGACACCGAGGTTCAACCCAATCCATCTTTTCTTTATTTTTCCCCTTTTCACTTTAAATTGGTCCAATACGCAGAATTTCTAATTTTTCATGGAAGAAAGATCTTTCCACAGAAGAGTGGAAAGGATACTTTAGAAATAGGCCTATCATATCAACTTACTTATATGGAATGGAATGAATTTCACTCCCATTCTTGGAGTTGAGGTGCATCAGATCTTGGCATTAGCAAATCTAAAATTAGAGTAGATCTCGGGGCCTCCCCACCTCTTCACCGGCTCCAAAGCTGTTAATCAGCATACAACTGCCCCACTCATCTGCTAGGTCATTTATTTGGGTGGTGTAGCATCTATTGCGCCATTGCTGACCACACCATTGATGTTGCTTAGGTTATGGACGAAAGTATGAAGCTAGTAGTTCAGGAAGCAACACAGATAGGAGTGATTCAGGCATGGATCATGTTGTTCCACAAGAGAGTCGCTCGTCTAAGTGACAAGCTTGTCATCCGTTATGGTCCGATGTTAATCTAGGATCAGGAGAGGATAGTGAATCTGAACTACTTCTACAACTGCAACGATACAGAGACTCTACGGATGCTTCAAATGAAAAGAGCACCTGTCGTCGGGCTTGAGCAGACGTTCAGGAACGGGAGGCTGCTCGAGTATAGCATCCACACCAGTGTAGAAGAGCAAGTTGCATGTTCCTCCATGTTGTAGGTAGAATCAGAGGTTCGGGTTTATCCACGGCATGTTCAGGAGATCAATGAAGACCGTTTCCAGGTATTTCAATCAAGTGTTGTATGTTGTTGGGGAGCTCAAAGCTGAGATGACCAAGTCACCAACCGGGAAAACTCCAACCACGATTCGCACTAGCCCAAGATGGTATATGTATTTCAAGGTGAGCACTACTCCTAGTTCATGCCATTTTCGAGATTGCCATAACAACAACTTGTCATGCATTTTTCAGGATTGCATTGGCGCAAGAGATGGTACTCATGTGATAGTTAGAGTGCCGAGGTCACATGTTGCATCATATAGGGGTAGTAGAAAGCACTAAACAAGCCAAAATGTTCTTACAGCAGTTGACTTCAAACTGAAGTTCACATATGTGTTAGTTGGCTAGGAAGAATCAACCAATTATGCTAACATTCTAACTGATAGCATGTCTCGAGTCTCGACCTAATGGCATCAATATCCCCGATGGAAGTTCTACCTAGAAGATGTTGGCTATGCATGTCGACCTGGTGTTCTTCAACACTTTAGGGAAACAAGGTACCATCTAAATGAGTTCTCTTGTAGGAACTATCATAGGACTGCACATCAATTGTTTAATCTCAGACGTTCTAAGCTTAGGGTTATGGTTGAGAGGGCATTTGGAGATCTGAAGAGTAGATTTAAGATCCTGGATGAGAAGCCATTCCACCCTTTCCTTACCCAGGTTAAACTTGTTCTTGCATGTTGTATCCTTCATAACTGGATCCTACAATGGGGTTGTGATGACCTTATGTTGGAGGTGGAAGAGGTGACACTTGATGATTTTTTTAGCTCCGGCCATGGTGTGGAGTCATTTGACAACAGAGACTGAAAGAACAAATGGATGAAGTGGGCTCAGGCGATATGGAAAAACAGAGGTTAGAAAAGAATCCAAAGAAGAAGAAGGGGCAACAGGACACGATAAAAAGCAACGGCAACAACAGAAGAAGAGGACGAGGAACTTCCACCTAGTTAGACAAACTCTCCCCTATTGAGCATATGGCTCTTAAATTTGTGTTGTTATTTGTTAGTAGTTAGATGAACTTTTCTTTGTTTCCTAGCTAGGACTGAGACGATGTTGAAATCGTGTGTTGTAAGGTCATCACTAGTGAGGAATGGTGATCACATCTTATATCGTTAGTAACCAAAGAACATGTACTTCGTCTACCCAGTGTGACACAGGCAACCAAACACCCTAGTAAAAATCGCTTCCCTAGTGCAGCCAACGTACATGCAGGCAAACAAATGATATGTAGATGATGGTTTCTGGCATGTTTTATTTTTGTCAGGTCAAACCGAGGCACACATGCAAAATGGTAAAAAAGATGCAGATAACCGAACAAGTCCCTAGTTGGCGATGATGATGTGTGTGTGTCATCCCTCATTACTGACAACCCGATCCGCGCAGCAAGTTGTGGCATTTGGCAAAAAGAACTTGTGACTCTGCTCCACATCTGGGGAAAAAAACTTCATCTGCGTAGACCAGCCCGTCCCTCGCCCACCTTATCCAAACAAATAAAAGGTATACATTTTGAGTGAAACGTGACATATTTTTATTGATATATAGGAGAGCCAACAAAGGTGTTTTTTTTCAAGTTCATGAACACGTATTGGTCTATTTTGAATCAATTGCACTTTGCTAGTTGAGCACACAACTCGTGGAAAAATGTGTGAAAACTGAATGAAATGCACAAAAGGGGAAAACATGCCCAAGGCAAATCCGAAGGCCGAAAACAGAGTCAACAGCACACATGATCAGGCCAACTCCACCGCGCGACCCCATCTTGTCCGGGTGCGTCCGTTTGGGGTAAAACGGACGAATAGCGCGGCGCAACGCGCGGCCTCAAATGGACAAATGTCTGGAATCCATCCGTTTTTGACCCATCCTCGGCCCAAAGTTGCGCTTGGTTTGGGGTGAAACGGACGCGCATGGACGGCCGGAACGCACGTCCTTGTCCCTCCGTGGCCCGCCTGTCGGGGACACTAGCAGTCCCTCCCTCCCAACGCTTCGACCCTCTCTCTCCCGCCCCGCCCCGCCGCCGGCGCCGCCGCTATTCTCCGGCCGCCTCCTCACCGCGCATCACCCGGCCGTCCATACCAAACCACGTGGCCGCGATCACGCCCGCGCTTTCGCCGTTTTCACCGTAGTTTTGGCCGTAGATCGGAGGAGGTTTGGCCTTCGTCGTCTTTGCGGGTGGTAGAGGAGACACTCCCGCCGACGACGTACCACGGCGACCGCGGCAGCTTCCGACGGCTCCAGAGCGGCCAGTAGCCGGCCGGCAACCACCCCTGCTGCGTCGAGGTGATCATCGCGGCCTCTTCGCCACCACGACCGCAAGGTGTTCGACATTTTGCCCACAAAGGTATGGATAGTGGAGACGAGTTCTTCTTCCACCACTTCCTTTGTTCATCGGACGATTCGTCGTCGGATGATGAAGATCTTGTGGTGGATGCACTGGTCGTTCACGACCACATTCAACGGCAGCTTCCTCGGTACAAGGGGTCAGTCCCTGGCCGTGCTCCCAACCTGAACCGCAACAGGAAGAGAGGCCACGCCCTGCTGTATGCCGATTACTTTTCCAACAAACCGCTCTTCAAGCCGGATAAATTCTGACGCCATTTTCGAATGGGAAGGCATGTGTTCAATCGTATCTGAGAGGGAGTGGTTGCTCATGACCCATACTTCGAGTACAAGAGGGATGTCCTTGGCAAGCTTGGGTTCTCCTCTTACCAGAAATGCACTGCGGCCGTCCGCATGCTTGCCTATGGAATTCCAGGCAATTTGGTGGATGAGGACGTGCGTATGAGTGAGACAACATGTCTGATGTCAATGTACAAGTTCTGTCAGGCTATGATCGAGGTGTTTGGTCCAGAGTACTTGAGGCAGCCAACTGCCGCTGATACAGAGAGATTGTTGGCGACCAACGCAGCTAGAGGCTTTCCAGGCATGCTTGACAGCATAGATTGTATGCACTGGGAGTGGAAGAACTGTCCATTTGCTTGTCAGGGCCAGTACAAGGGGCATGTAGGCGAGTGCACT
Organism: Triticum aestivum; assembly: GCF_018294505.1. Classification (NCBI taxonomy): domain Eukaryota; kingdom Viridiplantae; phylum Streptophyta; class Magnoliopsida; order Poales; family Poaceae; genus Triticum; species Triticum aestivum. The sequence continues at coordinate 579,766,219 of NC_057798.1, forward strand.
GTCATATTAGAAGTGGTGGCATCACAGGATCTCTGGATATGGCATTCTTTCTTCGGAATGGCGGGTTCTCACAATGATATCAACGTGCTGCAACGTTCTCCAGTCTTCGCGAGGCTGGCAGAAGGCCGCTTCCCACCTGTCAACTTTGAGATCAACGGCCACCAGTACAACAAAGGATACTATCTAGCTGATGGTATATATCCTCAGTGGTCAACTTTTATGAAGACAATCTCGAAGCCCCAAGGTGAGAAGAGAAAGAGATTTGCCCAAATGCAAGAGAGTGCTAGACAGGATGTGGAACGTGCTTTTGGTGTGCTTCAATCTTGATGGGGCATCGTTCGATACCCTGCACTGTCATGGGATGAAAGGAAGCTTTGGGAGGTGATGACTGCTTGTGTGATCATGCACAACATGATCGTCGAGGACGAGCGTGATGACAGTATCTTCGACCAAGGATTTGATTTTCATGGTGACAATGTTGAGCCCCTGCACCAAGAACCGGCCACATTTGATGAGTTCTGCCAGTTCCATCGTGAGCTGTGTGATTGGCACACTCACAGGGCTCTTCAAAATGACTTGGTTGAGCACGTGTGGGAGCATGTTGGCAACCGATAGATGTATTGGTTCGTTTTATGTTCATTCAAGGCAATTTCGATTTGGTTGTAAAACTATTTTAATTTTCAAACAATTAATATTTAAACGTGCAAACTTGTTTTCATATGAAAATATGGGCATTTTTAAGCCCTGGCGGACGAGATGGGGCAAACGGATGCGGCCGCGCGCTGGGCGCACGGCCACCGCATCCCAGGACAGGCCCGGACACGACCCCATTGCCCTATCCAAACGGACAGAATCCGAACAAAACGGACGTTCGTTTGGGATCGCGCGGTGGAGTTGGCCTCAGAAAAGCGCACGAGAGAGAAACCACCTTTTCTTGATCACCAGTGAACGGACTCATCTGATTTGCTGGTCTTATCATGGTCGAGCTCTGGTCTTATCGAATCGGCACCATCCGGGTCCAGCAGAGCGTGGACGCGCACACATTTCTGCTGCATGCGTGCATACGTATGCGTCGACATGACACACGACATCATGGCTGCTCAAATGAAACTCTCCGCGCGACCGGCCGGCCCCACGCCTTTATCCACTTGCACGCAGAATTTGTGCAAACGGACCGTAACTTTTGAACTCTCCTTTCCCTGCTCAATTGCACTCAGTAGCTGTAACTTTTGGTTGGGCAGGTATATCTAGCGCCGCCGCGGCGACAACCACGCAGCCAGCGCAAGGCGAGCAAAGGACACCACTAGCTCGCCGCCGGCGTAGATGACACGGCTACCACCCGAAGCTTTTCGCCGGACACTTCTTCGGCACTTCTTCTGCTGCCCAGTTGCAAGTACTCTAATCTCTAAAGCTGCGGCTCTTCGACGGGGTTAAGGAGCATCCTGACTGAACTTTCTGCGCCATGGCTCGTGCTTGCCTTACGGGCGTCACGTCCTTGTCCCTCCAACGTTTGGGAGGTGGTTAACTTAACTGGCGGTGAAGCCCAAACCGGCTTGTGATGGTCGTCCGTGTTGGGGCATGCGGGCCCCGCCGCCACAGTAGATCATTCCTGCCTACGTGAAAAGTTGGCGTGACCTAGGTGGTTCTGCGGAAGTTCTCAAGAACAAAAAGCTGGTTGTGCGGTAGGCCTCGAGGAGTCAATGAATTTGAGGTTGCGGCCTCGCCAATACACCCTTGGGGGCCGCCGCGCACCCCACCCACCCGCGCTGCGCGTAAACTATCATGTCGGCCCCAAAACTCTATTCGGTGCTTCAGGCGCCTATTACGAGACCTCCTAGTTAGGGGAGCTCCTAATTGAGTGCTATTAAAAGAGTGCACAAATTTAAAAAAAATCATCAATTTTGAAAGAAAATCATCGAATTTAGGAAAAGTTCATCGGATTTGAGGAAAACTTCACCGAATTTAGAAAAAAGTTTATTGAGTTTAAAAAAAGTTCATCAATTTTGAATAAAAAATCATTCAAATAGTAAAAAAAAAGAAAAGAGAAAAAAGAAAAAAGAAGAAAGAAGAAAGAAGAGAAGAGGGAAGAAGATGTACTTGAGCACATGAGGTGAAAGGGATGGGTGGTTAGTGCAGTGTGCGAACAACCGGGAGGTCTCTGGTTCGAATTGCAGTGGCCGCATGCCACACACGTGAAAGGGAGAGGGCCGCAGCCTATTAAGGTTTGCTCCTTCACTCGCTCTCACTTCGCTTCCTAATTTGACACTTCCTTCCATTTTTCTGCTTGATTGTGTTGTGCTGCTAGTTCAGAAGAACAAAAACAACCACCGGTTTTTGCGATTTTCAATAACATGAAATAAAAAAATCATGGATTTATTCGATGTTTATGCGTCTAAAAAATATCATGAATTGTAGACAAGTACATAAATTTGAAAAAGAAAAGGTTCACAAGAAGCTGATGCAGCGTTTGCCGAGCTAAAAGCTCTGCTCTCCACCCAGCCGGTGCTTGCTGCTCCAATCATCAAAAAGCCTCTGTTGCTTTACATTGCAGCCACAGGACAGGTCGTCAGTACAGTACTTACGGTCGAGCGGGAAGAGGAAGGCAAAACCTTTAAAGTTCAACGCCCAGTGTATTATCTCTCAGAAGTTTTGACTCCATCGAAGCAAAGATATCCTCATTATCAGAAGCTCGTCTATGGAATCTACATGACCATGAAGAAGGTTGCTCATTATTTCTCTGATCATGACATTACAGTCGTCAGCGACGCACCATTGTCAGAGATTCTGCACAATAGAGATGCAACTGGTCGAGTGGCTAAATGGGCGATTGAACTTCTTCCCCTTTATATCAAATTTGAGGCAAAGAAAGCCATTAAGTCCCAGGCTATAGCTGATTTCCTTGCCGAGTGGATTGAACAACAGCAGCCGACTCAAGTACACTCGGAGCATTGGACCATGTTCTTTGATGGCTCTAAGATGTTAAATGGTTCTGGTGCTGGGGTAGTCTTGGTTTCCCCTAGATGAGATAAGCTCAGATATGTGCTCCAGATTCACTTCGATTCCTCCAACAATGAGGCAGAATATGAAGCTCTCTTGTACGGGTTGCGCATGGCCATTTCACTCGGCGTCCGTCGCCTTATGGTTTATATCGACTCAGATTTGGTGGTCAATCAGGTGATGAAGGAGTGGGATGTTAGAAGCCCAGCCATGACCGGATACTGCAATGCAGTGAGGAAGCTTGAAAAGAAATTCGAAGGGTTGGAGCTCCATCACATACCCCAACTGAAGAATCAAGCGGCTGATGATTGATGATTTGGCAAAGATAGGTTCCAAGAGAGAAGCCGTCCCCAGTGGCGTGTTCTTGGAGCATATTCATACTCCATCAGTCAAAGAAGATCCTTTTACTGAAGAAGCTCTGCAACCCAAGAGTGCCACAAATCCGACTATGGTTGAAGTTCCAGCAGTGGTCGATTTGGTCATGGAGGCTTTAGTGATCACTCCCGATTGGACAATACAGTACATCGCGTATATCCTGAGAAAAGAGCTCCCGGAGGACGAAGAAGAGGCTCGACAGATCGTCCACCGGTCCAAAGCCTTTACTGTGATCAAAGGGCAGTTATTCAGGGAAAGCGCGACTGGAGTTGGTCAGAAGTGCATAACGCCAGAAGAAGGTAGGATAATCCTTGATGATATCCACTCGGGGACCTGTGGCCATCATGCGTCCTCTCGGACCATCGTGGCCAAAGCATACCGAGCCGGATTTTACTGGCCAAGGGCGAATGAAATGGCAAAGGAGATAGTGGACAAGTGCGAGGGATGCCAGTTTTACTCCAACATGTCACACAAGCCTGCGTCAGCTCTGAAGACCATACCACTCGTCTGGCCGTTCGCTGTATGGGGATTGGATATGGTCGGTCCTTTGAGGACAGGTCGAAGCGGTTTCACACACGTACTGGTAGCAGTCGACAAGTTCACCAAGTGGAAGTAGGCTAAACCCATTAAGAACCTCGACGCCAATACTGCAGTCAGCTTCATCAGAGAACTGACATTCAGATATGGAGTCCCACATAGCATCATCACTGACAATGGGTCGAACTTTGATTCAGAGGAATTCAGAGCGTTTTGCACGTCTCAAGGCACACAAGTCGACTATGCTTCAGTCGCCCATCCTCAGTCGAATGGACAAGCAGAGCGGGCCAATGGCTTGATTCTCAAAGGATTGAAACCCCGACTGATGCGTGACCTCAAGCATGCGGCTGGAGCATGGGTCGACGAACTTCCTTCTGTGCTTTGGGGGTTAAGGACCACGCCTAATCGGTCGACTGGGAGAACTCCATTCTTCTTGGTCTACGGAGCCGAAGCGGTCTTGCCGAGTGATCTGCTCCACAACGCTCCTCGAGTCGAGCTTTACAATGAAGCTGAAGAAGAACAAGCACGGCGGGATGCAGTCGATCTCCTGGAGGAAGAAAGGGAGATGGCTCTGATCCGATCGACCATTTACCAACAGGACTTGCATCGTTTCCACGCCAGAAACGTGAAGAGTCGAGCCTTCCAGGAAGGAGATTTGGTCCTCCGAGTGGATCAACAGAAACCACACAAGCTTGCTCCTTCTTGGGAAGGACCCTTCATCATTACCAAGGTTCTCCCCAACGGAGCGTACCGTCTTTACAATGTTGAGCACAACATCGACGAGCCCTGAGCTTGGAACGCGGATCTTCTCCGCCCCTTCTACACTTAAGTATTCACTCGGATGAGTTGTAATAAAAGTACTTTAGTAGTTTATTTATCAAAGACAAGAGCTTTATAATTTTCCTAGTAATTGTTATTACTTTTGTCCACATAAAGCAATCCCCCAGTGGGTGGCTTGGCTGCGAATCTGATTCGCCTAAGTCTGTAAAAAATACTAACCGAGTGGCGAGCCAGCCTCCCACTCGGAGGCTTAGCTGCGAAATCTGTTTCGCCTAAGTTCAATAAAATCCTACCGAGTGGCGAGCCAGCCTCCCACTCGGAGGCTTAGCTGCGAAATCCGTTTCGCCTAAGTTTAATAAAATCCTACCGAGTGGTAAGCCAGCCTTCCACTCGGAGGCTTAGCTGCAGTCCAAGTACTCGCCTAAGTTCAATAAAATCCTACCGAGTGGTAAGCCAGCCTTCCACTCAGAGGCTTAGCTGCAGTCCAAGTACTCGCCTAAGTTCAATAAAATCCTATCGAGTGGTAAGCCAGCCTTCCACTCGGAGGCTTAGCTGCAGTCCAAGTACTCGCCTAAGTTCAATAAAATCCTACCGAGTGGTAAGCCAGCCTTCCACTCGGAGGCTTAGCTGCAGTCCAAGTACTCACCTAAGTTCAATAAAATCCTACCGAGTGGTAAGCCAGCCTTCCACTCGGAGGCTTAGCTGCAGTCCAGGTACTCGCCTAAGTTCAATAAAATCCTACCGAGTGGTAAGCCAGCCTTCCACTTGGAGGCTAAGCTGCAGTCCAGGTACTCGCCTAAGATCAAATACAATGTGCACTCGCAACACGGACGAGGCGCAGGTTGACTGCTACTCTCTCCTCCGAGCAACGCCACAAGTACAAAGTGCCTTCCATAAGAAGAACACCTTAAAATCCTATCGAGTGGAGAGCAAACCTCCCACTCGGGGGCTTAGCTGCAGCCCCGTGCTCGCCTAAGTTTTGAAAATCCTACCGAGTGGAGAGCAAACCTCTCGCTCGGGGGCTTAGCTGCAGCCCCGTGCTTGCCTAAGTTTTGAAAATCCTACCGAGTGGAGAGTAAACCTCCCACTCGGGGGCTTAGCTGCAGCCCCGTGCTCGCCTAAGTTTTGAAAATCCTACCGAGTGGAGAGCAAACCTCCCGCTCGGGGGCTTAGCTACAGCCCCGTGCTCGCCTAAGTTTTTAAAATCCTACCGAGTGGAGAGCAAACCTCCCGCTCGGGGGCTTAGCTGCAGCCCCGTGCTCGCCTAAGTTTTGCAAATCCTACCGAGTGGAGAGCAAACCTCCCACTAGGGGGCTTAGCTGCAGCCCTGTGCTCGCCTAAGTTTTGAAAATCCTACCGAGTGGAGAGCAAACCTCCCACTCGGGGGCTTAGCTGCAGCCCCGTGCTCGCCTAAGTTTTGAAAATCCTACTGAGTGGAGAGCAAACCTCCCACTCGGGGGCTTAGCTGCAGCCCCGTGCTCGCCTAAGTTTTGAAAATCCTACCGAGTGGAGAGCAAACCTCCCACTCGGGGGCTTAGCTGCAGCCCCGTGCTTGCCTAAGTTTTGAAAATCCTACCGAGTGGAGAGCAAACCTCCCACTCGGAGGCTTAGCTACAGCCCAAGGCCTGCCTAAGTAAATTGAGGAACAAGTCGATTGCAATAAGCACCTCGCTTTAACCTGCAAGAGACATCTCAAACCAAATGCAAGCATATTCAAACGTTGAATCCAAGTTCGGATAAATACCTAACGGAACCGAAAGTGCTCAGGCGCTAAGCCTATTAAGGTTTATCGGTTACAAAATCACTCGGCATACCGAGGCGAATTTAAAGTGTCGAACTCAAGAAGTTTTTTACCCCTCCTGTGGAGGGCTGGAAGGTGCAACAAACTCGTCGAGGTCGATCCCATCAGCAATCCGAGTGGCAGCGGCGATGAAGGTGTCCATGAAGGACAGAAAATCGTGCTTCTTGGTGTTAGCCACCCGAAGAGCCGCCAACTTGTCATCTCGCGCATCCTTGCAATGGACTCGGACCAGAGATAAAGCAACATCTGCACCACACCTGGCAGCAGACTTCTTCCACTCCTGCACTCGACTTGGGACTGTGTTCAGTCGAATCATCAGAGACTCGAGGTCATTATGGAGCGTCTCCCCGGGCGAGAGCGTAGCGTCGATGCGGGAAGTGGCAATTCAACCTTGCTAGATAATCAACGACGGCAACAACACGAGATTCTAGCCGGAGCACATTCATGGCAACTTCATCATTCACCGGAGAGTTGATGGGGTCCAGGTTAGGCTCCAGTCGACCAGTCTCCTCTTCAAAGTTTTGGCAAAATTCTGCAAGCACAACCACCGAGTCAAAACAACGGTCGAATGGAAAGATCACTATAAAAATAATTGTCGGGTGCAAAGGATTACCTTCGAGCATGAGGAATAGCTTCTTGGCGAGTCCGCCCAGATAAGCCTCCAGATCGTTCCTCTTACCCGTTAGCTCACTGGCCTTGTCGTTCAGAGCATCTTTATCACTTTTCAGTCGACTGACCTCCTTGTTGGCAATGGCAAGAGAAGCTTTCGGATTGGTGTTTTCTTCTTCAAGCTTGGTGACCGAAGCCAACTTCTCGTCTGCGAGTCTGGTCTTCTCTAAAGCTGTTTTCTGCATCTCAGCCAACTCTAGGTCTTTCTTCTTCTAGGCCTCCTTCACTTTGCCTGCAAAATTATAGCAAGGTCAGAATTCGAAGCAAATGAGGAGCAAAAGCAGTCCAAAGACTCACCAAACGTACCTTTGGTCTCCTCCTTCGCCTTTGCCAAATTCTCCTGGACCAGCTTCAGATCAAGCTCGAGTTGGATATGCTTGTTCTCCATCTCAGTATAGCGAGCTGCAAGGTCGCAGGATTTCTACAAAAACCAATCGACAGATGTCGAAAACAATTCACTTCCGAGTGACTAGGGAAAAACCACGCGTTTCTAAGACTGCGGCCGAATACAAACATTCGACCATAGTCTCGGGGACTATACCCAGTGGGTGCACTCAGCGTGCCCCCACTAATTCTATCAAGGAAGAGTCGACCAGTCGACCAAAAAAAAGAGAGTGAAGTGTTCTTCAGACTGTAGTCAACTGCCCGCAGTCGACCACAGTCTCGGGGACTACACCCAGTGGGTGCACTCAGCGTGCCCCCACCGGTCAAGAAATCCATTCGGCATAACCGAATGAAGAAAAAAATTCAAAATATAAAGACTATGGTCGACTGCCAGCAGTCCACCATAGCCTTGGGGACTACACCCAGTGGGTGCACTCAGCGTGCCCCCACTAAATCAGAATTCCAATCGACACACCCAGTGGGTGTAAGACAACTAAGAATTTCGGAAAAGAAGAATCTTCAGACATCATATCCTAACAGAACAGGCGATGACCGACTGACCTGAATGTTGCTCTGGAGAGCAGAACTGGCGTCATAAGCTGCCTGGCTAGCCTCTCGGATGGCTTTCACCTGCTCCATCATGACTCCCGCCTGGCATATCGCTTCTTTTGCAGCGCTGGCTTGGTCCTCTGGTTCGTAGTGGGTCGAGAAGAGCGAAGGCTGTGCTGCACTCGACGATGCGGGGTGAGCACTCGTCAACGGCACCGCGAAAGATACGGTGGGCCGAGTGGTGTTCTCTCCCGCCGCGACCAGTGTCTCGGATGTTGACACGTCCTGAGTCAACCTGCCAGCAGACGCTCTCCTACTCCTCCTTTGCTTCAGTGGTTCCTCATCATCGTCGTCGTCAGGAAGGGTGATAACAACATCAGATGGAGCTACAGAAAAGAATCAGAATTAGATACCAAGATCCAATCGACTAAAAGACGGAATTACGAGAGTCATACCAGGTTTTGAGGTAGCAGCATCTTCCATCTCATGATCGTCAGCCCTGGCCGAGGTATCAGAAGTAGCAGCACTGCAACTCCAAACATCAGTCGGTTAACTCATGAGTCGACAAAAAATAAACTCACGAAGAGCAAGAAGACTCGGATAGAATTTTTATCCTGATATGGTGGGGATTGACACCTTCATCTTCGGCAAGAACTTCGCCGGTTTCGATGGCGCCATTCGAGATTGCTTCGGGGCCTTCTCAGTCGGCGCCGGAGAAGTGGTCCGAGGGCGCTTGGTCGACTGCGCGACAGTCGCGACCCCCTTACCACATTCAGCCGCAGGGTCATGGATGAGCTTCGATCGCCTTTCCACACGAGGTGGTACAACTTCCTCCTCCTCCTCCTCCTCCTCCTCTTCTTCCTCCTCATCAGCATCATCACCGTCATTGTCATCAGTAGCATCAGAATCCCACTCCTCCTGGCTTTCGCCTCCACTTCCTTCCCCCTCTTCAGTCGACGCCTGAGCTCCATTCAGCATCGAGTATAATTCAGTGATGGCCTGACAGTCAACAAAACGAATATCAATCGACCAATTTACAGCAAAGGCAGAATGAGTACAACAAGACTACGAATGAAGATAAAGTGGAGGTACCGAGTCTGGAGTATATGTATTGTCGAGTGGCGGGATCCTTCTGGCCCCCCGAGGGTTGTCCTTATTCCCTGTGATTGCGGCCATCCACCTCTCCAGTGTGGTATCGTCGACTACCTCTGGATGAATCCGAGTTTCGTCCTCGGTTCCACAGTACAGCCACATTGGGTGGCCCCGGTACTGAAGTGGCTGGATGCGCCGCCTAAGGAAGACCTCCAGAAGGTCCATGCCCGTCACTCCTTCCCGAACTAGCTGAATTACACGTTCCATCAACATTTTCACTTGGGCTTTCTCCTCAGGGAGCACTTTCAGAGATGAGGGCTTGTTCACTCGGTCCATAGAAAACGGAGGAAGACCACTCGACTGCCCCGGCGTCGACTCGTCTTAGCAGTAAAACCAAGTCGACTGCCAGCCTCTGACCGACTCCGGGAGGGTCATGGTCGGAAAGGTGCTCTTGTTCCTCATCTGAATCCCCAGACCGCCACACATCTTAATGACCTTGGTCTTATCATCGTCTGGACTCGTCTTTTTCACTGTCTGAGAACGACAAGTGAATATGTGCTTGAACAGACCCTAGTGCGGTCGGCAGCCCAGGAAGTTCTCGCACATGGACACGAAGGCGGCAAGGTAGGTGATGGAGTTCGGATTGAAGTGGTGGAGTTGCGCCCCAAAGAAATTCAAGAAACCACAGAAGAAAGCACTCGGAGGCAGAGAAAATCCACGGTCGACGTGAGTAGCTAAAAGGACGCACTCACCCTCCTGCGGCTGCGGATGCCACTCGTTCCCCGGGAGCCTCGCTGCTCCGTGGGGGATCAAACCCTCATTGGTCAACTCAGCGAGATCCGTCTCGGTGATGGTCGACCGGATCCAATCCCGACCCAGCCTTGCGGCAGGCGGGACCTGGACGAGGATCCTCCCCGGCTAGTCGCTCTCCCTTTCGCCTTCCCCGTCACCGTCGCCTTCTTCGCGCGCTCCAGAGCTGCCATCTTCTCCTTCACCATTGCTGTTGTCGAAGCGCACAAGGGGTGGTTAGGTAGAGGCGGGAGCAGGCGATGCGGGCGGAGGTGGAGAGGATGGAAGGAGGATTGGAGAAGTACTGTTCAAAAACCCTCGCCGGACACATTTATAGAGCCGTTTCCGAGTGGATGACAAATGGGCCCGGGTAATCCTATCACATCCCGAAACAGTTGCGCACGCGTGATACGTGGCGAAAAAGATGGCGCGGAAATCGAGGCATCTATGTTCTATCCCATCCGAGCGCCGCAGTCCGCCCCGCTTCGCGCGCTCCCCAAAATTTGGATCCCACGAAATCCGCTGAACAGCAGATCAATCTGTCAGACGATGGATTTCCTGCGATCCGTCGCTCGGAAGTTTATCAAGTGCAAAAGTTCACTCTACTTAAGAAAGCAATGGATCAAGGCGACTGAAATAAGAGTTGCTGTCATCAACAAGAGATTATTGGTCCAAGACGATACATACCCAGAACACAAAGACAGGTCGGAAATAATATCAACTCCTTCCTCACTCAAACCTCGATCCATTCGGGGGCTAATGATGAAGCCATGTACCTAGGGTAGGGTCAGAGACCTGATCTAAGTACCCTACCCAAGGACATCCTCAGAAGAAACTGCCTTCCAGTCGACCAAGAGAGACTTCATTCGACCAACTCGAAGGACTCGACCATGAAGACACACTCGACCACCAGGAGATCAAGAGCCACTCTGCATCCAAACGGTCTGTAATTAAGTAGTCTTTATGGTTTTAGAACTTTATGTAAGACGTTACCAGTAACGCCTAGACTTAATGTACTTTAACCCTACATTACTGAGGGCCGGAGGGGTCTGGCGGACACTATATAAGCCACCCCCCTCCTCAGTGTAAAGGGTTCGCACTCTGGTAACCTATACAGACATAATCCAGTCGACCGCCTCCGGGCTCCGAGACGTAGGGCTATTACTTCCCCTGATAAGGGCCTGAACTCGTATATCCTGTGTCTTCACAACTGCTCCATAGCTAGGATCTTGCCTCTCCATACCTACCCCCCATTCTACTGTCAGACTTAGAACCACGACACCAGCCAAACTTCACTATATCAGGGAAGGTTACAAACATCGAGGATTTACAACTGATCAACTTATCTCATGCGGCGGCTTAAAAGAGGTATATATAACACAGGTGACCTAGGTCAATACTGATCGGCCCAAGCCTATAGACGACGGGCCTCGCTCTGCTCGCTCGTCATAAGTTAGCCTTTCTCTTTATACTTGAATTTGAAGCATAACATAACAAACTCCACCTTGAGACAAATTCCATCTTGTAGCATGAATGAGAACCTCCTCCCTGAACAACAAATAAAACACTTTCGGTGCCAAACAGCCACTAGGGCTAATGAGTTATACCAACTAAGTCTGAGCAAAGCTCAAACTTAGCAACAGGAACTAGCTTTGATTATAATGAGTTATACCAACTAATCTTGCATACCTTTAGTTTACCTTGCTCAACAATGTCTCTGACATAATGATATTTGACAACAATGTGCTTTGTTCTCTCATGGAACATCTGATCAATGTCTCTGACATAATGATATTTGACAACAATGTGCTTTTTTCTCTCATGGAACATCTGATCCTTAGTGGGGTATATGGCACTCTGACTGTCACAAAACAAGTTAATGCAAGAATTATCTCCACAAAGCTCAGCATACAAACCTTTCAGCCAAACTAATTCTTTACGTGCTTCTGCAATAGCAACGTATTCTGCTACAGTGGTAGACTGGGCAACTACTAGCTGCAATGTTGCCCTCCAACTCACGGCACAACCACCAACTATGAGCACATAACCTCTAAGGGACCTCCTCTTGTCCAAATCGCTGAAAGCAGAATCTGAATCCATATAGCCAGCTAGTCCCTCACTAGTCCTGACGAATTTCAAACAAGCATTGGAAGTGCCACGAAGGTACCTGAAAATCCACTGAATAGCCTTCCAATGTTCCAATGTACCTGGAAAAGTACCATGAAGGTATCGACTGATCAAACTCATTGCAAAAGACAAACCAGGCCTAGAACACACCATGACATACATTAAAGAACCAAAAACACTGGAATGTGGAACTCTTGACATATACTCAAACTCTTCATCATTACTAGGACAATGAGAGGATGATAATTTGGAATGAGGAGCAATGGGAGTGCTTACTGACTTAGCATCATGCATGTTAAAACGATGAAGAACTTTCTTAATGTAACTCTGCTGACTAAGAAATAACAAACCAGAATTTTTGTCCCCTTGTAATCTCCATACCTAGAATTTTCTTAGAAGCACCAAGATCCTTCATCTCAAACTCACTACTTAACTATGCCTTTAAAGTATATATTGATCTATTTCTTGCCCTTGGAAGCAATCAACATACCATCTACATGAACAACAAGTATATAGGTGATCCATCAACAAATTTAATCTAAACACAACTATCAAATGCATACCTCTTAAATCCATGTGCTATCATAAATGAATCAAACCTTTTATAACGCTGTCTCGGAGACTGCTGCAAACCATATAGGGACCTCTTTAACTTGCAAACAAATTTCCCCTTACCAGGCACTATGAAACCTTCCGGTTGGTCCATGTAAATCTCCTCTTCCAATTCACCATGCAGAAAAGCAGTCTAGACATCTAACTAATCAAGCTCAAGATCATGCATAGCAATAATACCAAACATGCAAGAATGGAACGATGCTTGACAATTGGAGAGAACACATCATTATAATCAATACCTGGTGATACGTCCATTTTGCATCATGTTTTTATGTTGATATTTTTTGCATTATGGGTTGCTATTACACTTTAGGATAAAATTCTTATGCCTTTTATCTCTTGTTTTACAAGATTTACGTCAAGAGGGAGAATGCCGGCAGCTGGAATTCTGGACTGAAAAGGAGCAAATCTAAGATACCTATTCTGCACAACTCCAAATGTCCTAAAACTTTACGGAGAATTGCTTTGGAGTATATATAAAATATTGGGTGAATAAGTACCGGAAGGGGGGCCACCAGGTGGGCAGAAGCCTGGGGGGCGCCCCCCTGAGCTTGTGGGCCCCCTGGCCAGGCTCCGATGCCCATCTTCTGCTATATGAAGCATTTTGACCTATAAAAAATCACGAGAAGGCTTTCGGGACGAAGAGCTTCCGTCTCGAGGCGGAACCTGGGCTTTGACGGAGCGATTCTGCTGGAGAAACTTCCTTCCGGGAGGGGCTAATCAAAGCCATCATCAGCACCAATCGATCCTCTCATCATGAGAGGATCAATCTTCATCAACATCTTCAATAGCACCATCTCATCTGAAACCCTAGTTCATCACTTCTATTCAATCTTTGCTTCAAAACCTCAAATTGGTACCTGTAGGTTGCTAGTAGTGTTAATTACTCTTTGTAGTTGATGCTAGTTGGTTTACTTGGTGGAAGATCATATGCTCAGATCCTTAATGAAATTTATTACCCCTCTAATCTTGAACACGAACATGCTTTGTGAGTAGTTACTTTTGTTCCTGAGGACTTGGGAGAAGTCTTGTTATAAGTAATCATGTGAATTTGCTATTCGTTCGATATTTTCATGAGATGCATGTTGTCTTTCCTCTAGTGTTGTAATGTGAATGTCGACTACATGACCCTTCGCCATGATTTGGGCCTAGGGGAAGGCATTGGGAAGTAGTAAGTAGATGATGGGTTGCTAGTGACAGAAGCTTAAACCCTAGTTTATGCGTTGCTTCGTAAGGGGCTGATTTGGATCCACATGTTTTATGCTATGGTTAGATTTATCTTAATTCTTCTTTCGTAGTTGCGGATGCTTGCAAGAGGGGTTAATCATAAGTGGGAGGCTTGTCCAAGTAAGGACAGCACCCAAGCACCGGTCCACTCACATATCAAATTATCAAAGTAGCGAACGCGAATAATATGAGCATAATGAATTCTAACTTGACGATAATTCCCATGTCTCCTCGGGGGCGCTTTACATCATATAAGAGTTTGTCCAGCCTTGTCCTTTGCCATAAAAAGGATTGGACCATCTTGTTGCACCTTTGTAACACTTGTTACTTGTTACCCGTTACGAATTACCTTGCCACCAAACTATCTGTTACCGATAATTTCAGTGTTTGCAGAAAATACCTTGCTGGAAACTGCTTTTCATTTCCTTTTGCTCCTCATTGGGTTTGACACTCTTACTTATTGTAAGGACTACAATTGATACCCTATACTTGTGGGTCATCACCTGGTATCTAACTGAAGCCCTTAGCCACTAACCTTGCCTTAAACCTCGCAGGCTCACTAGGAGACAAACCCTCCTTTCTTTCGAAGATCCATTCGCAATGAATGGTCTTCTTATGTTTAGGCAAGCGCACGACTGTAAGTGCATCAAGTTCTCCCTTAGTGGTTTTGGAGTATTGAAGACAAATAGGTTGAGGGACTAATGTGTTTGTGAGTGTCCACATGAGTTATAGTCCCGGAAGATTTGGTTTACCACATGGAAGAGGACCCCTAAAAATATATTTTTTTTCCAGTGAAGAAACTGGTGATCAAACTGGTATGGACTTTGAAGAAATTGATGTGCAGACTTTGAACCTTGAAGACTTTTGTTTTCATAGTTTCTTTCATCTTATTTGAGTCATAGGAAAAACCGTACTATTAAAGGGGTCAAGGTGAAACATATTTCACATTTCCAAAGTGATGCTCAAACCTATACTACCCTAGCCGCTTCGAGTGAAGCCTTTGGAAATCTCTAATACAGCTGACGAAATTGCTAGCGACAGTGACGAAGTTCATCTGGTCACTGAAGAATTTGGTCACAATGAGGAGTTTGGATTTTGCCAGTGTGATCTGCCTAAAAGTGAGGAAATTGAGTGCCTCGGCGGATTTGAGAGTTCAAATTCTGACCATTGTTGTGCCACGGGCCAGCTGTCGAGTGGATCCTTATCCTGACAACGGTCGAATAACAGAAGGACATTTGTGACAATTCATGTCGGGTTGACCCCTCGCTATAAATGGCCGCCCCTCACAACCACATGTTGGTTGGCTGCTCCGAGAGAACTTGACACTTGTCATAGGAGAGCAACCCGTCCTCTGTCGACTTTGAGAGAATTCTAAGTGAGGAAAAACCCAGAGACATAGTGATTGAGCATCTATTTCTTCACTCCAATTTTTGTCAAATTCCTTGGAGTTTGACGAATTTAAGAAATCTCCCATTCACCCCCTCTAGGAGTTAATCCGCGCTTTCAATTGGTTTCAGAGCAAGGTACTCTCTTGTTCTGTGTGCTTTTGGTTTAACCACTTGGAGTTTTAGTTATGCCGACTGCATGTATGATCAAGGTAACCGCTGTGTGCCCCATCTTTGATGGCATAGACTATCCTTACTAGAAGAACAAGATGCGCATGCACCTTGAGGCAACTGACAACGACCTCTGGTTCGTCGTTGAGAACGGCGTTCCCGATATTGCTCCTAGTATCAACACTGCTGATGTGAAGAGATTCAAGCAACTCGACTCTCAAGCGAAGAACATCATATGTGGACATCTCAACAAAGGACAGTATGGCTATGTGAGTGCTCTAGAAACTGCAAAGCTTATCTGGGACAGGCTTTCCAAGGTCAATGAAGGCACTTCCACATAGCATGACTCATGTGTTGATGTGCTCCGCAATCTCTTCAACCGCTTTAGAAGACTCGGCAATGAAAATATTCAACAGACTTTCGATCGCCTCATCGATATCTCCAATGAGCTGACATCACTAATCATGAGGTTGTGAAGAAATTGCTGAGGTCACTAGATAGTTCCTTTGACACCTTAGCCCTGATGATTCAAGAGTGTCCTGATTACAAAGCACTTGATCTGGCAGATATTCTTGAGAGGCTCAATACTCATGAATTTCAGCAAGCTAAGAAGAGAGATATGTATGGTCCTAGCTATGGACGACCTCGAGCTCTGAAGGCAAAGGCCAAGGCAATCTCTTCATCTGAGGAAGACGCATCTGACTGCACTACTAATGGTGCTGAGTAAACTGGCAGAGAGCTGGCTAATGCTTGTGAGAGAATTCCAAAAGCTTTCCAGGAGAAATCACCCTGGAAAGTCTTCAAAGTATGACTCGAAGAACACTGGAGAAGCTTCTGCTTGAGACTACGACAAGAGAACATGCCACAAATGCAAAAAGCCAGGCCATTACATCACTAACTACCCTCTCTCGAAAAAGGGGTCAAAGAAGAAGAAGTCTAGCAGAGATGATGACTCTGATGACAAGAAGAAGGAATCCTCAAAGTCTTTATCAAAATCTTCATCTCGCAAGAAAAGCAGTTCCGGCAGAGCTTGCGCATTCATTGGGAAGCAAATGGACCTTGGCGGTGACAGGACGGGGCTAATCACCAGCGGCTTAAATGTCGATTTCGTCGCCGGTGGGTGAGGAGAAGGCGCGGGAGAGGCAGTGGGACTGCAAGCTGGGGGCGTGGAATGGTTATTTCACATGAAATCATATAAAAAAATCAGACACATGTTGGCCCAACCCATCAATACTAATAGCGGGATCAGTCTTGAGCATTGGTGAAGTATACAACAACCAAAAAGTAATACACTAGTAACGTCAACGCTATCTTACGTTTTTTCAACTCTCATAAACAATAAACTGAACAAGCAATATACAGTACAAGGCGACAAAACAGTGCTTAGCTAAGTTTAGCGTGTTTATCTAAGCATGAAAGGCCTTCCGAGCATATTTCTCTCCCTGAAGAACTTCTTTTTGTGCCTCTTCTTCCCACAAGTAAACTCTTCAGCATCACTCGGGTGCAGGATCTGGAATCTATCCGGGCAGAATGCGCACCTACTCTTGAAGCGGCACATCGGCTTTTCTGTCACATGTCACACATACATAAATGGAATTAACATGCATGCATACAACTAGTTAATCTGGAGGAACTAGATAGATTATGTAAGTTACCTAAGAGAGTGCATGTCTCGACCACCAGCCGTCTAGACCGGCGCTCGAACCGCAGCTCGGCGAAGAAGTACTTTTGTTCATTGTCGTGAGTGGCATCCCTCCGTCGGGCCCAGAAGCCGACATGGTACCAGAAGTCCTGCCTGAAGCCGACCCAGGCGGCCCTGGGCACTTCCATGGGCTCTGCAGCAGGATAGAACATAGCATCCTGCGCGCGCACACACAAACATATAGTTAGTGATCTTACTGATGGTCAAAGTAAATCTTAAATTACGCATTAGGCCATATATGGAGGAGTATATCCAAATGGGGGGTTCCATGACATAAAATACGTACCGGGTTCCTGGAGTTGTAATGGCCGAGGGCAAAGATGGTGTACATGTTGGCAGCGAGGGCATCACGCTCACTGTCACCAAATATATACGTTAACATGCATGGACACACGAACAAAAGTACTACGATATGTAGATTCAATTCAGTCGTAACTAAACTAAATTGATAGAGAGAGAGAGAGAGGAACGTATGGAAGTATAATAAATAAATTAAGACGGAATTCTCACTGTTTTCTCTGGCGATCAAAGGAAGGGAAGTCGACGGCGTCGGCGTCGGCGTCGGGGTCAGCACCGGGGGAAGAGAAGAAGGATCCCATCATCGTCCGTGGTTATCTTTTTATTTTTCGAGAGGTGGGGAATTGATTGTGTGATCCCCTATATTATATATCTCGGGTTGGCTGCGAGGCAAATCAAGTCGGAACGCCTCCTCCTAGTCGCCTACAAATAGAAACTCAAGTAAGGCCCACCTTCAGAATTTGGGAATCAGACAGACTCTCGATTACGTACGTATTTTGCTGCCTACAAAGACGTACAATATTCTTCCCTCAAAACAAAAGACGTACAATATTCTGTTAGCAAAGTTCATAGGGGCGAATTGCGGGCGCGTCGCACAGCGGTGCCCCTGACTGGGACGGCCCATTTTCTTTTTCTTTTTTTGTTTCTTTGTTTCTATCTCTCTTTTTTTTGCGGTCCAAGTAAAATACAAATTCGGAAAGAAAAGGAAAACAAGAAACATGTAAAAGAAGAAACAGAGATAGAAACGAATAAACAAAAAGGGAAAATAAGTACGTAGTTGAGAGTCTATCTGATTCCCAAATTTTTATATTTTACTTTATATTTTTAGTTTTTCAGAAAAAAAATCATAAATTGTTCAAAAAAAACCGTTTTCAAAATTATGTTCACAAATTTAAACAGGTTTGGTTTTTCAGAAATGTTCGGTAATTGCAAAAATATTGCGTTATCCAATTTTTTTCCATGTTTTCAAAAGAAAATCAAAAATTCAAAAAATGTTCCCGCTTTCAAAAATTGTTCCCGGATCCAAAAAAATGTTCGGCTTTTTTAGCTACCAGAAAGAAATGTTCGCTTAGGGCGAGGCCCAAACAAACAACTCAACATACGTACGAGTCTATCCCTCACCGGTATCCCCGGCCCACCAGGGTTCAAGTCCTGATGCTCGCGTTATTCCTCAATTTATTTCAGAAGTTTTGACGATGCGCTTTCGGTGGGAGGAGACGTTCCCGTCGATAATGAGGCGCCCGCAGTGACTTCATAAATTTCAAGATGATATGCCGGCTCAGTCTCTTGGAGATGCTCATAGAGATAGGGTGTGCGTGTGTGCATTCATAAAGGTGAGTGTATGCGCGTATGTATGAGCGCTTGGGTCTGTACCGTGTTTGAAAGAAGATGAAGAAAACGTACGTACATGTCTCCAATTGGACGTTGTGTAGGATTCATTGTCCGTGTAGGCCAGCGACCTCCCCATCATGTAATATACACCCAACGAGAACTAGATCCATGCGAAGGTTTAACACCCAAATAACATAAAAGTTGTAACTAAATTAGTATCATTAATTATACCTCGGTCACAAAAAGGTTTAACCCCCAAATAACATAGTTTAGGATGTTATAAAATACAACATGCATTTATTTAATTGTTTTAACTACTTCTTAAATCATTTTAGAGCATTCAATTTTTTTTATAAAAGTGTGGTTTCATTACCATAGTTAGCTATGCATTATTTCGCACAAACTGAACATTTTATTTTTAATATTTTAAAAACTTTACCGTTTGACTTGATTTTGAATTTGAATTTGAATTTGAATCGGTGTCGAATCAACACGAGTTTATCAACAGTAGCTTAATTGACGTGGCATCATTAGGTTCACTGTAGCTTAATTATCCAGGCATCACATATAGGGAAGCCTCGCGCGAAGGCGAGTGGGAGATGGGTCAGCCCAAACACGTGAAAGGCCACAACCTCCTTTCTTGGGTTTTTATTTAGTTTTTTTATGCTTCAAAATATCTAAATAAATACTCCCTTCGTTCCTTGATATAAGGTGTATAGATTTTTGAGAAAAAACCCGAAATATAAGGTGTATAGATTTTTTCAGGGATTTGATTACATTTCCTTATATTAGGCAATCTCCTCTATTTTCTCATGCCAATTAGTCAGGTGTAATATCGCCCAAAACTTGTGAAATTTCCTCTCCACGTGCGTTCTTTAATTTCCGTGCCAAAAACTATACACCCTATATTGAGGAATGGAGGGAGTATATTACAGAGACCACTTTAGATAAAAATACTTGAAAAAATGTTGAGCAAGCATTTGAAAAAAATAATTTGTATAGGTAAAATGTTTCTCATGTATACAAAAGATATACAGTGTGTTTGAAAAATTTTGATGGTCTATTTTAAAAATGTTAATCAAGCATTTAAAAAAATATCAAATGTGTATGGAAAAAATATTGACCATGAATAAAAAAATGTTTATCTTGTACTTGAAAAATGTTTGTCAAGCATTTGAATGGTAAATGTGAATGGAGAAAAGGTGGACCATGTATCCCAAAACTGTTATTCTTCTATTTGAAAATATTAAACATATAATACAAATTTGTATTTCATTAAAACAAAAGTGTAAGTTGTGTATGGAAAAAATGACACCCAAAAATAAAAGTATTCAAAAAATATTAACCATGTGTGCAAATGTTTGACATGTATATGAAAAGGTTTCTGATGTATATGAAAAATATTGATTGTGTACTAAAAAAAGTTGACTTGTGTTGAGCAAAATATAAACCGACAAAAATCAACAAGGAAACTAAGAAAAAAGACCAATAAAACCAAAAGGGAAAACAGAAACCTAAAATGGAAAAATGAATAACTAAGAAACCAATGCAAAAGAATAGGAATAGAGAAAGCCGGAAAAAACAAAGAAACCCGATGAAAAGCAAGGAAGAAACAAAGATAAGCAAAGAAAATAGAAAAAGGAAAGCAAAAAACAATAAAAGCCGAGAAAGAAAAAAATGGGCAAGCTCACCCGACAAGCTAGCGTGATTCATCTGTAGGGATCACTCGATTATATAGCACGCCTATTTCCCGCTTGGTGCGAGATGTGGGGCACCTCGCCTGAAGGAGACCACAGGCCACATGCCATAACCTCATTTTATGTTTTTGTTTTTTGCTTTCATTATCATTTTTATCTAAACTTCCAAATATTATATATATACACACACATAAAATATTTGAAAAATGTTACGATGTGTATCGAAAAATGTTTCTTATGTATACAAAAAATGTATAGAAATTTATACAACGTGTATGAAACAAGTTGATCATGTTTTTAAAAAATGTTAATCAAGCAGTTTTTTATTCAAGAATTTTAAAAATATTAATAAAGCATTTCAAAAATGTTAAATATGTATAAAAATGTTTCTCATGTATACAAAAAAGCTATACAAGAGAATATACAATGTGGATGAGAAACATTGATCAAGCATTTGAAGAATGTTAATAAAAAATGACCTTTCCAAACAGCGCGAGTCGTTTTTCCTCTCGAGAGGCGACTAGAAAACCTAGCCGCCGCCAGCTAGTTTCTTCCACCGCGTTACTACGGCGGCTCCCCTCCGCCGACGACCTCAGTCGTCGGTGGTGAGGGGGGTTGCCGGATCCACGTGTGTGGATAGTTTTGGGCTAAAGTAGCTTTGTTTTAGGCTGATCATCGTCTTGTCTTCGGCGGCGGCGATGACAACGCTAAATAAAGATTCTTCAGATCCTTTTCCGGCAAGGCAACCGGTCCTATGGCTGGCTATGGTTTTGGAAACCAGAATGTTCAAGCAAGGATGGTGTGGCCGTGGCGGCATCCTCGTGGTGCACATGTCGACACGGAGCTTGGAAGGTAGTCCAGGAGCAGATGCAGATTGTGGTCTACATCGACGATATCTGGAAGACGAAACGTGTGCTCGGTTCGTGGTCGATGGATGGCAGGTGTGGTTTCCTCCATTGACGTCTTAGTCGTGGTGGGGTGCCAGATCTAGAGTTCGACGGCGTGTCCGGGATGTTGCCCCGTCTGATTCGTTCAACGGCAATGGCTTCACTTCTGGTGAGCCACGTTCGAGGTCCGCAAAGCTGCATATCAGCGATGGAGTAGCGTCGAGCTCAGGTGAGGAGGTGATCCATCAATCTTTTCTTCGGTGGCTACTGTGGTGGTGCCGAAGGCAGGTGACGAACGTTGATGTCAAGCTCAGAGATGTTCTGCTATCTTTTCAGTTTTGTCATGTCGGTCCTTACGTGATTTGTACTTTAATTATTTTGATATGAATGAGACACGTATTACCATGCAAAAAAAGTATGTGAAAAATGTTAAATTAATCAAGTATGTGAAAATTTTTAATCAAACATTTCAAAAACGTTCAAAGTGTATAGGAAAATAGTTTCCATGCATATAAAAATTTATACAGAAAATATACAATGTGTATGAAAAGAATATTGGTCATGTATTTAAAAATAATTAAACATGTATAAAAAATATAGAAAGTATACAAAACAATGTTGATCATGTGTTGAACATTTTTCATCTCCTTCACAAACATATTTCTATACATGTTTAAAAAATATACAGAATTAAATTTTATACATGTTTAGTGTCTACTTTTTATTTCATGCATGTTGTACTTTTTTGTATAGATCAGAAACATTTTTATACACGTTTAACTTTGTGAAAATACATGATCAACATTTTTTCATGTAAAGAATAAAAAAACAGGGAAAATCAATGAAAAATGAAAAGGAAATCACAAGGAAAAAAAAGGAAAACCAAATAAAACCACCAAAAAATGAATGGAAAAATGAGAAAAAATAAGAAAAAAATGAAAACAAGAAATATACAAAAAGAAGAACAGAAGAAAGAAAAAAAAGAAAAAAACAAGAAGAAAAGAAAGAAAAAGGTAAAGAAAAAAATAAAGCTAAAGTATAACAAATAATAAGAGAAATACAAAAGAAATCCGATGAACAAACAGAGAAAACAGAAGTACAACGAAGAAAATAAGTAAACCGAAAGAAAACCGGTAAAGAAACAAAAAAGGTCAAAGTATAACAAAGAAAAAAGGAAGTACCGAAGAAAATCGATGGAAAAAACAAAGAAAGCCGAAGAGAAAAAAAACAAAGTGAAAAAGAAAAAACCGCCACAAAAGAGCGAACTGAGTGACATCGAGCAAGCGATCAACACATGAAAAATGGGCTGACATGTTACTGTAGGGAACAGGAAAAAGCTTCAGCGAGAGAACCTCCGAAATCACTAATTATGGAGTACTTCTTTCAAAGGTCACACCCACCTCTCTCTCCAGGTTGCAAGAAGCAGTGCACTGCATGTGTGCCTTTTGTCTCAAGATGAGTGTTTTTTTTGAGGATTTATTTATTACAAATGTTTTATCTCTTAATCGTGTGTTCAAACCCTGAACCGTTTTTACCATTGGATTTCTCGTGCTGAGATTTTTGAAACTAAATCCCATGTTAATACGTTTAAAAGAAAGTTTTCTCATGAAAAAAACCGGAAACAAAGAAAAAAAACCGCGTCGGAAGCACGTATTTTTTTCTTTTTGCCTCTCGCGAAAGAAAATCTGAACCTCCACGAGAATCAAATCTGTGGCTCCCGTGAAAGCAAAAAAAACACTTTTTTTCCTTTCCACGAAAGCAAAAAAACACTTTTTTCCTTTCCGCGAATCAAATATGTAATTCTCACGAAAAAAACACATTTTTCGTGCAAAGTTTTTTTTTTGAAGTTTTTTCTCCAAAACCTAGAAAAAGTTGGGCAAAAACTGAAAAGCCGATAAAACATCTAAAACACGGACAAATAAATAGAAAAAAACAAAGTCCCAAGGGAGCGCCTACCATACGTCACGTGGCGAGGACTGAGAGCATGCCAAGTGACGGACTCTTAGCCAACAAAAATGATCCTTGCGGGACTCCCACAAAGGAGTACTTGTTGATTAGTTTCGACTGGATGCATGGATCCTAGCTAAGTGATCAAGTATATGCCATATCCATATTACTTCAAATAATATGAATACGACATATACTTGATCACTTAGCTAGGATCCGTCCAGTTGAAACTAATATGCGGTTTCTTTCATAAATGATATAACAACTCATCATCATCATCATCATATTAATATAAAAACTCTTGCATCATATCATCACCAACAACAGTATACTAGCTAGCTGAAAATCATCATATATAGTCGTCATTACCTACTTAATCATCATAGTCATTACCGCTATCTAATCACCACCAACACTAGCTTAAAGAAGAAACATTTACTTGTACCAGAAGCAAAGATATCATCAAGTTTAACATGGTCATGAGATTATAAGCGTTCATAAGACCACAAAAGCAAATCACTCTTTGAAATTAAGTTTAGGACGGAGAACACGGACATGAGAGGACAAGTACTAAGAGCATGAACTAGCTAATCACTCCTGCTGCTCTCTCTGAGATAAAATAGCATAGAACATGTATAGCTCTCCTGATTCATTATATTGGAGCATGCAGATGAACCCGTCTCCTAATCATGGGATGCGCTTCTGATTGCTGCCCCCTAGTACTTCTCTGCGATCTTTAACAATTTTGCTCCAATCTTTCACTATTAAGCATTCCTCGCTTTTAGAAATCTTGAATGCACTCATGTGCATTGTAGGATGTCTTGGCCGTAAGCTAACCATTGACATGCGACCTTTAGTACCTATCCACTCAGGCACAACTATCATCGGGAGTCCCTGTTGAAGAACATCGTATAGTAACATTACTTAGCAATGAAGTTTAGCTTGAAAAATAATGTATGCAAAAGATGTACCAAGGACAAATAGTAAAAATCTTACCATCTTTTCTAAATAGATGTGACCGTAGTTCAATACGATCACTATAGGTCACACGTTTTGAGTACTAAGATTTTCAAATTCAGGAAAATAATTTGTCTTGACAGCATCAAAATCCTCAAGCCATGAAACATAATGACTTATCTCCCGCAGGTTAGTTCAGCCCCGGGACAGTGGACGGTCCTGTCTACCAAGCACCGGACATGTTTGCTTGAATGGAAATAAGCTGTCAATAGAAATTAGTTGTCAACTATTTTTGAATAAACAATATCGAAGACATAAATATGGTTGAGAAAACTCACATAATGGTAGACCTGGATGCGTCTGCACACCGACCCAAATGTCTCTATTACCTTCAATATCATCTTCGGGACGAATATCAAAGGTGATAAACATATCAGGCTCAAATGCATAAACCTTGCATAGTGCTTGCCAAGTTTTGCATTTAAAATAGGTGTAGGAGTCTGGATTGTATAATTTGACGTTGAAGGTATAACCATGCTCGGTCTTCAAGTATATAAACTCTCTTTATCTCCATAGTTTTGTTAGGATTGAAACCTATCTTATCCAAGACATAAATTCTTGCATGGCAGGGGATACGCTAGTAGAATAGTGAAAATTTAAAGTTACTAGTTGAAGCAAATGAAGCATAAGTCATGCTTAATTACGAAAAAAGACTTGTCGTTGTGACTTACTATATCCACTTCGAAGGTCTCATCCAGCTTGATGCTGAAGCGCCTATCATCAACTAGGAAATTTCTGTCGCACAGGCCGCCCTGGTCTTCGCAGTATTCGCACATAATGAAATTGTTTTCGTCGTCAGACGACATTTCCTATGTTTATAGGTGAAACATTAAGTACTTATTAGTTCTATTAATCCAACTAATTCAACTAGTTCTATTAATTAATTCAACTAGTTCAACTAATCAACTAGATGATCAAATCTCATATACCTATAAATAAGTAGCTAGTTCTATATAATAAAATTTTAATTAGATGATCAAATCTCATATACCTAAATTTAATGTATATCTAATTCATCTAACATCAATATATTTAATTCATCTATTAATTGAACTAATTCAACTAGTTCTATTAATTCAAATATTTGAACTAATTCAACTAAGCACTTACTAAAAATAAACTAGTTCTATTAAAAATAAACTAGTTCTATCTAATTCATCTAACATTTGACATTAATCTAACATTTTTATCTTGCTAATTCATCTAATTTCGATCATCTAATTAACAATTTGACATGCATTAATCTAATTCATCTAGCTAGCTAAAACTTTGACATTAATCTAAAAAACAGAAAACAAAAAATAAGTAAAAAAGTGTGTGTGTGTGTGCGCGCGCGCGCAAGTGTACGTGTGTGTGTGTGTGTGTGTGTGTGTGTGTGTGTGTGTGTGTGTGTGTGTGTGTGTATCTCTCTCTCTGTGTACGACCGGGCTCGACCTGCGCAGCGCGGGGCGGCGGCGGGAGACATACAGCGACGACGGGGCGGCGGCGTACAGGGCGGCGGCGCGAGACGTACGGGGATCGACCGGCGCGGCGACGGGGCGGCGGCGCGAGGTGTACGGTGACGACAGGGACGGCGACGACGTGTCGGGGCGTCGACGGGGACGGGGGCGGCGGGGGCGGCGACGGGGACAGCGACGGGCGACGACGCGGGACCGGGGCGGCGTACGGGCCGGCGATGTCGAAAGAGATTGGAGAAGTGGGAGATGAAACTGAATTTTTTTTAAGTGTTGCTAAAGACCCCCCCCCCCATTTAGTAACGGTTGGAGCCATGACCCGGTACTAAAGGTGGTGCGCTCCCATCCCGAGGTGCACAAAGTTTAGTCCCACCTCGCCGAGCGAAGGGTACTCATGACGAGACAATGAAACACCTCATTTTCCAATGCAAATTTGCATGTTCTACGTGGTCAATCGTCCAAATAGCGTCAAATTTATATCCGCCCACAAGTGTTGACAATGTATTCGGTCAGTGGTTGGACGGTATTCCAAATAAGTTGAAAGCACTTATAAGGGTGGGAGGGTATGCCTTAATTTGGTCGCTTTGTCTATGTAGAAACGATTTAGTTTCTAATGAAAAAATGCTTCTCCTCTGCAGTTCCGTTGTACGCACTCGCTTCATACGTGGTCTATGCTACAACGACTCGAGCACCAACCGTTGTTCAAGGTTGTGCGTACGCGGTTGGAGCAGGTGACTATGGAGGTTTTTTCCAACATGGGTGATAGCATAACCTCCAGATTGATCCACCACCACCTTCGACATAGGCGTACTGTCGGTATATAGGACTCTACTCTTGCCGATATGTCAGTTTTTATTTCATGATTTTTGTCAGACTTTTGAATTAGACTGTGTGCATCTTAGCTATGCAGAGCCCGGGTGTTACTCATAATGTTTTGTATCTGCTTGATACTATATTTTGAGATAATAAAATAGCCCTTTATCGAAAAACGGCAAGAGAAGAGCTCCCTGTAGGACGAGAAGATAATACTGCCTTCGTCATCTCTTAGTAACATACAAGCACCTGCTTTACCATCCTCAGTATAGGCTCCGTCAGTGCTTAATTTCACCCAACCAGCTTCAGGCAGACACCACTTGCCACTTCATCGACCATTATCACATGTGGGTGGAAAACCGAGTTATCATAAGCAACAACTGATTTTCATTTGCGATGATCAATGGAAAGATCCATCTTTATGCCGACCAGAGAATCAAGATAGCTCACGAGGAGCCTTCTGGATGCTTCCATAGAGGTGGGGGTTTGTGATGAACCACCTCGTTTCAAATATGCCAAGGACACCAAAGGGTCATCGAAATAATAGAGCGCTCAATATCCGGCAAAGGATCAACAATTTTCTGACACTCAAAAGTAATGCAGCAGCGAGCAGAACAAAGCGACATACAATGCAGCAAGCCATTTCTATTCAACAACAAATAATAATCCATGGAGCAAACAACATAGTGTGTTGTTACTAATAAAGGATTGACGATCCCACATTCTCCCACTTCCAACAAACAATAACGTCACACTCGACTAACAAGTTGCTAGCCCTTTTCTGCTGGCTAAGTGGGCAAGGGATCCACTTGGAACACAATCTCGTTGCCCTTCTATTTTCTACCCCATGAAACACTAGTAGAAAACAGGGCTTTGGTCACAGGGCAATATTCACATTAGTCCCAGTTCAGTCACGAACCGGGACTAATGTGAGCATTGGTCCCGGTTCGTGCGGCTAAATGCATTAATCCCGGTTCAAATGAGCCCTTTAGTCCCGGTTTGAGATACGAACAGGGACTAAAGGGTGCAACGCCCTTTAGTCCCAGTTTGTGTCTCAGACCGGGACTAAAGATTAGACCTTTAGTCCCGGTTTGAGACACGAACCGGGACTAAAGGGTGAGATGCCCTTTAGTCCCGGTTTGTGTCTCAAACCGGGACTAAAGGTCCCATTTTCAAACTCTTACCCCCCCCCCCCGATCGGCTTTTTAGTTTTGAAAAAATCAAAAGAAAATGATAGAAACTTCAAAAAAAATAAAATCCTTCGAGAGGTAGTTATATTACTACATCTACTAGTTAGGAAAATTTAAAAACTTAAATTTGGACATGTTTTGCAAAAAGTGTAGGGAAAATGTAAAATGGCTATAACTTTTGCATACGATGTCGGAGAAAACGTATAATATATCAAAATGTTCAGAGCGAAAATCCGCTTCCGATTTTGACGGCCTACGGCCTGTTTGCAAATTTTTAGAATCCTCAAATTCTAAAAGGAACAAAAGTTATGCTCAAATTTCAGTTTTTTCTGATTTTTGTTAAATCTAGTCAAACTATGGTCAAACTACTCATTCAAGAAGTATTAGTATTACTAAATAATTATTTCAGTTTTTTTGAATTTTTTTCATATCTGGTGAAATTGTGGTCTAACAATGGTCAAACTATGGTCAAACTATTTATTCAAGAAATATTAGTGTTACTAAATAATTATTTCGGTTTTTTTTGAATTTTGGTCAAATCTGGTCAAACTGTGGTCAAACTATGGTCAAACTATTTATTCAAGAAATATTAGTGTTACTAAACAATTATTGTTTTGTACAATAATAGTTTCAAACTCAAACAGTGAAATGTGTAACTTTATGCTCAAGCTAAACTCCTGAGGGTTAATAGGATTGACATCTTACTATTGTCAGAAAAATAACAAGTGCAGACTTGGAAACGAAGGAGAATAGAACCCGAAAGTTAAGCGTGCTCGGGCTGGAGTAGTGAGAGGGATGGGTGACCTGTCGGGAAGTTAGATGATTTGGAATGATGAGGGGTGATTAGAGATTAGAGGTTAAATTGAGCCGTGATGAGGGGTGGGTGATTAGAGATTAAATTATAAAATAATTCAGAAATTTGAAAATTGAGAAAAAAAATTCAAAAAAAATTTCAAAAAAATTTCAAAAACAATTACCTTTAGTCTCGGTTGATGTTACTAACCGGGACTAAAGGTGGAGCTGGTGGAGCTCTAGCCAGCGGCCACGTGGAGGGCCTTTAGTCCCGGTTCATGTAAGAATCAAGAACCGGGACTAAAGGCCCTTATGAACCGGGACTAATGACCCTTTTTCTACTAGTGAAACAATCAACCTATCTGCAACATGGTTAGAGATACGACATGCAATCAAATACGATGAAGAACGAAAACAAGCAAGGGACACAAGATTTAATTTGGAAAACCCCTCCAACACAAAGGGGAAAAAAGCATGGGCGCCAGCCAGCCAAACTTCACTATATCAGGGAAGGTTACAAACGTCGAGGATTTACAACTGATCAACTTATCTCATGCGGCGGCTTAAAAGAGGTATATATAACACAGGTGACCTAGGTCAATACTGATCGGCCCAAGCCTATAGACGACGGGCCTCGCTCCGCTCGCTCGTCATAAGTTAGCCTTTCTCTTTATACTTGAATTTGAAGCATAACATAACAAACTCCACCTTGAGACAAATTCCATCTTGTAGCATGAATGAGAACCTCCTCCCTGAACAACAAATAAAACACTTTCGGTGCCAAACAGCCACTAGGGCTAATGAGTTATACCAACTAAGTCTGAGCAAAGCTCAAACTTAGCAACAGGAACTAGCTTTGATTATAATGAGTTATACCAACTAATCTTGCATACCTTTAGTTTACCTTGCTCAACAATGTCTCTGACATAATGATATTTGACAACAATGTGCTTTGTTCTCTCATGGAACATCTGATCAATGTCTCTGACATAATGATATTTGACAACAATGTGCTTTGTTCTCTCATGGAACATCTGATCCTTAGTGAGGTATATGGCACTCTGACTGTCACAAAACAAGTTAATGCAAGAATTATCTCCACAAAGCTCAGCATACAAACCTTTCAGCCAAACTAATTCTTTACGTGCTTCTGCAATAGCAACGTATTCTGCTACAGTGGTAGACTGGGCAACTACTGGCTGCAATGTTGCCCTCCAACTCACGGCACAACCACCAACTATGAGCACATAACCTCTAAGGGACCTCCTCTTGTCCAAATCGCTGAAAGCAGAATCTGAATCCATATAGCCAGCTAGTCCCTCACCAGTCCTGACAAATTTCAAACAAGCATTGGAAGTGCCACGAAGGTACCTGAAAATCCACTGAATAGCCTTCCAATGTTCCAATGTACCTGGAAAAGTACCATGAAGGTATCGACTGATCAAACTCATTGCAAAAGACAAACCAGGCCTAGAACACACCATGACATACATTAAAGAACCAAAAACACTGGAATGTGGAACTCTTGACATATACTCAAACTCTTCATCATTACTAGGACAATGAGAGGATGATAATTTGGAATGAGGAGCAATGGGAGTGCTTACTGACTTAGCATCATGCATGTTAAAACGATGAAGAACTTTCTTAATGTAACTCTGCTGACTAAGAAATAACAAACTGGAATTTTTGTCTCCTTGTAATCTCCATACCTAGAATTTTCTTAGAAGCACCAAGATCCTTCATCTCAAACTCACTACTTAACTATGCCTTTAAAGTATATATTGATCTATTTCTTGCCCTTGGAAGCAATCAACATACCATCTACATGAACAACAAGTATATAGGTGATCCATCAACAAATTTAATCTAAACACAACTATCAAATGCATACCTCTTAAATCCATGTGCTATCATAAATGAATCAAACCTTTTATAACGCTGTCTCGGAGACTGTTGCAAACCATAGAGGGACCTCTTTAACTTGCAAACAAATTTCCCCTTACCAGGCACTATGAAACCTTCCGGTTGGTCCATGTAAATCTCCTCGTCCAATTCACCATGCAGAAAAGCAGTCTAGACATCTAACTAATCAGGCTCAAGATCATGCATAGCAATAATACCAAAAATGCAAGAATGGAACGATGCTTGACAATTGGAGAGAACACATCATTATAATCAATACCCGGTGATACGTCCATTTTGCATCATGTTTTTATGTTGATATTTTTTGCATTATGGGTTGCTATTACACTTTAGGATAAAATTCTTATGCCTTTTCTCTCTTATTTTACAAGATTTACATCAAGAGGGAGAATGCCGGCAGCTGGAATTCTGGACTGAAAAGGAGCAAATCTAAGATACCTATTCTGCACAACTGCAAATGTCCTCAAACTTTACGGAGAATTGCTTTGGAGTATATATAAAATATTGGGTTAATAAGTACCGGAAGGGGGGCCACCAGGTGGGCAGAAGCCTGGGGGGGCGCCCCCCTAAGCTTGTGGCCCCCCTGGCCAGGCTCCGATGCCCATCTTCTGCTATATGAAGCATTTTGACCTAGAAAAAATCACGAGAAGGCTTTCGGGAGGAAGAGCTTCCGTCTCGAGGTGGAACCTGGGTAGAAGCAATCTAGGGCTTTGACGGAGCGATTCTGCTGGAGAAACTTCCTTCCGGGAGGGGCTAATCGAAGCCATCATCAGCACCAATCGATCCTCTCATCATGAGAGGATCAATCTTCATCAACATCTTCAATAGCACCATCTCATCTGAAACCCTAGTTCATCACTTCTATTCAATCTTTGCTTCAAAACCTCAAATTGGTACCTGTAGGTTGCTAGTAGTGTTGATTACTCTTTGTAGTTGATGCTAGTTGGTTTACTTGGTGGAAGATCATATGTTCATATCCTTAATGATATTTATTACCCCTCTAATCTTGAACATGAACATGCTTTGTGAGTAGTTACTTTTGTTCCTGAGGACATGGGAGAAGTCTTGTTATAAGTAATCATGTGAATTTGCTATTCGTTCGATATTTTCATGAGATGTATGTTGTCTTTCCTCTAGTGTTGTAATGTGAATGTCGACTACATGACCCTTTGCCATGATTTGGGCCTAGGGGAAGGCATTGGGAAGTAGTAAGTAGATGATGGGTTGCTAGTGACAGAAGCTTAAACCCTAGTTTATGCGTTGCTTTGTAAGGAGCTGATTTGGATCCACATGTTTTATGCTATGGTTAGATTTATCTTAATTCTTCTTTCGTAGTTGCGGATGCTTGCAAGAGGGGTTAATCATAAGTGGGAGGCTTGTCCAAGTAAGGACAACACCCAAGCACCGGTCCACTCACATATCAAATTATCAAAGTAGCGAACGCGAATCATATGAGCATAATGAATTCTAACTTGACAATAATTCCCATGTGTCCTCGGGGGCGCTTTACATCATATAAGAGTTTGTCCAGGCTTGTCCTTTGCCATAAAAAAGGATTGGACCATCTTGTTGCACCTTTGTAACACTTGTTACTTGTTACCCGTTACGAATACCTTGCCACCAAACTATTTGTTACCGATAATTTCAGTGTTTGCAGAAAATACCTTGCTGAGAACTGCTTGTCATTTCCTTCTGCTCCTCATTGGGTTTGACACTCTTACTTATTGAAAGGACTACGATTGATACGCTATACTTGTGGGTCATCACCTGGTATCTAACTGAAGCCCTTAGCCACTAACCTTGCCTTAAACCTCGCAGGCTCACTAGGAGACAAACCCTTCTTTCTTTCGAAGATCCATTCGCAATGAATGGTCTTCTTATGTTTAGGCAAGCGCACGACTGTAAGTGCATCAAGTTCCCCCTTAGTGGTTTTGGAGTATTGAAGACAAATAGGTTGAGGGACTAATGTGTTTGTGAGTGTCCACATGAGTTATAGTCCCGGAAGATTTGGTTTAACACATGGAAGAGGACCCCTAAAAATATATATTTTCAAGTGAAGAAATTGGTGATCAAACTGGTACGGACTTTGAAGAAATTGATGTGCAGACTTTGAACCTTGAAGACTTTTGTTTTCGTAGTTTCTTTCATCTTATTGGAGTCATAGGAAAAACCATACTATTAAAGGGGGTCTAGGTGAAACATATTTCACATTTCCAAAGTGATGCACAAACCTATACTACCCTAGCCGCTTCGAGTGAAGCCTTTGGAAATCTCCAATACAGCTGACGAAATTGCTAGCGACAGTGACGGAGTTCATCTGGTCACTGACGAATTTGGTCACACTGAGGAGTTTGGATTTCTCCTGTGTGATCTGCCTAAAAGTGAGGAAATTGAGTGCCTCGGCGAATTTGAGAGTTCAAATTCTGACCATTGCTATGCCACGGGCCAGCTGTCGAGTGGATCCTTATCCTGACAACGGTCGAATAACAGAAGGACATTTGTGACAATTCATGTCGGGTTGACCGCTCGCTATAAATGGCCGCCCCTCACAACCACATGTTGGTTGGCTGCTCCGAGAGAACTTGACACTTGTCATAGGAGAGCAACCCGTCCTCTATCGACTTTGAGAGAATTCTAAGTGAGGAAAAACCCAGAGACATAGTGATTGAGCATCTATTTCTTCACTCCGATTTTTGTCAAATTCCTCGGAGTTTGACGAATTTAAGAAATCTCGCATTCACCCCCTCTGGGAGTTAATCCGCGCTTTCAATTGGTTTCAGAGCAAGGTACTCTCTTGTTCTGTGTGCTTTTGGTTTAACCACTTGGAGTTTTAGTTATGTCGACCGCATGTATGATCAAGGTATCCGTTGTGTGCCCCATCTTTGATGGCATAGACTATCCTTACTGGAAGAACAAGATGCGCATGCACCTTGAGGCAACTGACAACGACCTCTGGTTCGTCGTTGAGAACGGCGTTCCCGATATTGCTCCTAGTATCAACACTGCTGATGTGAAGAGATTCAAGCAACTCGACTCTCAAGCGAAGAACATCATATGTGGACATCTCAACAAAGGACAGTATGGCTATGTGAGTGCTCTAGAAACTGCAAAGCTTATCTGGGACAGGCTTTCCAAGGTCAATGAAGGCACTTCCACATAGCATGACTCATGTGTTGATGTGCTCCGCAATCTCTTCAACCGCTTTAGAAGACTCGGCAATGAAAATATTCAACAGACTTTCGATCGCCTCACCGATATCTCCAATGAGCTTCAAGCTTTCGGTGCTGCTGACATCACTGATCATGAGGTTGTGAAGAAATTGGTGAGGTCACTGGATAGTTCCTTTGACACCTTAGCCCTGATGATTCAAGAGTGTCCTGATTACAAAGCACTTGATCTGGCAGATATTCTTGAGAGGCTCAATACTCATGAATTTCAGCAAGCTAAGAAGAGAGATATGTATGGTCCTAGCTATGGACGACCTCGCGCTCTGAAGGCAAAGGCCAAGGCAATCTCTTCATCTGAGGAAGAAGCATCTGACTGCACTACTAATGGTGCTGAGTAAACTGGCAGAGAGCTGGCTAATGCTTGTGAGAGAATTCCAGAAGCTTTCCAGGAGAAATCACCCTGGAAAGTCTTCAAAGTATGACTCGAAGAACACTGGAGAAGCTTCTGCTTGAGACTACGACAAGAGAACATGCCACAAATGCAAAAAGCCAGGCCATTACATCACTAACTACCCTCTCTCGAAAAAGGGGTCAAAGAAGAAGAAGTCTAGCAGAGATGATGACTCTGATGACAAGAAGAAGGAATCCTCAAAGTCTTTATCAAAATCTTCATCTCGCAAGAAAGTAGTTCCGGCAGAGCTTGCGCATTCATTGGGAAGCAAATGGACCTTGGCGGTGACAGGACGGGGCTAATCACCAGCGGCTTAAATGTCGATTTCGTCGCCGGTGGGTGAGGAGAAGGCGCGGGAGAGGCAGTGGGACTGCAAGCTGGGGGCGTGGAATGGTTATTTCACATGAAATCATATAAAAAAATCAGACACATGTTGGCCCAACCCATCAATACTAATAGCGGGATCAGTCTTGAGCATTGGTGAAGTATACAACAAGCAAAAAGTAATCTGGTAGTAACGCCAACGCTATCTTACATTTTTTTCAACTCTCATAAACAATAAACTGAACAAGCAATATACAATACAAGGTAACAAAACAGTGCTTAGCTAAGTTTAGCGTGTCTATCTAAGCATGAAAGGCCTGCCAAGCATATTTCTCTCCCTGAAGAACTTCTTTTTGTGCCTCTTCTTCCCACAAGTGAACTCTTCAGCATCACTCGGGTGCAGGATCTGAAATCTATCCGGGCAGAACGCGCACCTACTCTTGAAACGGCACATCGGCTTTTCTGTCACATGTCACACATACATAAATAGAATTTACATGCATGAATACAATTAGTTAATCCGGAGGAACTAGATAGATTATGTAAGTTACCTAAGAGGGTGCATGTCTCGACCACCAGCCGTCTAGACCGGCGCTCGAACCGCAGCTCGGCGAAGAAGTACTTTTGTTCATTGTCGTCAGTGGTATCCTTCCGTCGGGCCTAGAAGCCGACATGGTACCAGAAGTCCTGCCTGAAGCCGACGCAGGCGGCCCTGGGCTCTTCCATGGGCTCCGCAGCAAGATAGAACATAGCATCCTGCATGCGCACACTTGAACATATAGTATTAGTGATCTTACTGATGGTCAAAGTAAATCTTAAATTACGCATTAGGCCATATATAGAGTATATCCAAATGGGGAATTACATGACATAAAATACTTACCGGGTTCCTGGAGTTGTAATGGCCGAGGGCAAAGATGGTGTACATGTTGGCAGCGAGGGCATCACGCTCACTGTCACCAAATATATACGTTAACATGCATGGACACACGAACAAAAGTACTACGATATGTAGATTCAATTCAGTCGTAACTAAAACTAAATTGAGAGAGAGAGAGAAAGAGGAACTATGGAAGTATAATAAATAAATTAAGACGGAATTCTCACTGTTTTCTCTGGCGATCAAAGGAAGGGAAGTCGACGGCGTCGGCGTCGACGTCAGGGTCAGCACCAGGGGAAGAGAAGAAGGATCCCATTGTCGTCCGTGGTTATCTTTTTATTTTTTGAGAGGTGGGGAATTGATTGTGTGATCCCCTATATTATATATCTCGGGTTGGCCGCGAGGCAAATCAAGTCGGAACGCCTCCTCCTAGTCGCCTACAAATAGAAACTCAAGTAAGGCCCACCTTCAGAATTTGGGAATCAGACAGACTCTCGATTACGTACGTATTTTGCTGCCTACAAAGACGTATAATATTCTTCCCTACAAAAAAAAGACGTACAATATTCTGTTGGCAAAGTCCATTGGGGCGAATTGCGGGCGCGTTGCACAGCGGTGCCCCTGACTGGGACGGCCCATTTTCTTTTTCTTTTTTTGTTTCTTCGTTTCTATCTCTCTTTTTTTTGTGGTCAAAGTAAAATACAAATTCGGAAAGAAAAGGAAAACAAGAAACATGTAAAAGAAGAAACAGAGATAGAAACGAATAAACAAAAAGGGAAAATAAGTACGTAGTCGAGAGTCTATCTGATTCCCAAATTTTTATATTTTTCTTTATATTTTTAGTTTTTCAGAAACAAAATCATAAATTGTTCAAAAAAATAAAAAAAACCGTTTTCAAAATTATGTTCACAAATTTAAACTGGTTTGGTTTTTCAGAAATGTTCGGTAATTGCAAAAAATATTGCGTTATCCAATTTTTTTCCATGTTTTCAAAAGAAAATCACAAATTCAAAAAATGTTCCCGCTTTAAAAAATTTGTTCCCGGATCCAAAAGAAATGTTCGTCTTTTTTAGCTACCAGAAAGAAATGTTCGCTTAGGGCGAGGAAAATAGCAAGGGCGAGGCCCAAACAAACAACCCAACATACGTACGAGTCTATCCCTCACCGGTATCCCCGGCCCACCAGGGTTCAAGTCCTGATGCTCGCGTTATTCCTCAATTTATTTCAGAAGTTTCGACGATGCACTTTCAGTGGGGAGACTTTCCCGTCGATAATGAGGCGCCCGCAGTGACTTCATAAATTTTAAGATGATATGCCGGCTCAGTCTCTCGAAGATGCTCATAGAGATAGAGTGTGCGTGTGTATATTCATAAAGGTGAGTGTATGCGCGTATGTATAAGCGCTTGGGTCTGTACCGTGTTTGAAAGAAGATGAAGAAAATGTACGTACATGTCTCCAATTGGACGTTGTGTAGGATTCATTGTCTGTGTAGGCCGGCGACCTCCCCATCATGTAATATACACCCAACGAGAACTAGATCCATGCGAAGGTTTGACACCCAAATAACATAAAAGTTGTAACTAAATTAGTATCATTAATTATACAATTATACCTCGGTCACAAAAAGGTTTAACCCCCAAATAACATAGTTTAGGATGTTATAAAATACAACATGCATTTATTTAATTGTTTTAACTACTTCTTAAATCATTTTAGAGCATTCAAATTTTTTTATAAAAGTGTGGTTTAATTACCATAGTTAGCTATGCATTATTTCGCACAACCTGAACATTTTATTTTTAATATTTTAAAAACTTCACCCGTTTGACTTGATTTTGATTTGGAATTTGAATTTGAATCGGTGTCGAATCAACACGAGTTTATCAACAGTAGCTTAATTGACGTGGCATCATTAGGTTCACTGTAGCTTAATTATCCAGGTATCATATACAGGGAAGCCTCGCGCGAAGGCGAGTGGGAGATGGGTCAGCCCAAACACGTGAAAGGCCACAACCTAGTTTCTTGGGTTTTTATTTAGTTTATTTATGCTTCAAAATATCTAAATAAATATATTACAGAGACCACTTTAGATAAAAATACTTGAAAAAATGTTGAGCAAGCATTTGAAAATAATAATTTGTATAGGTAAAATGTTTCTCACGTATACAAAAGATATACAGTGTGTTTGAAAATTTTGATAGTCTATTTCAAATATGTTAATCAAGCATTTAAAAAAATATCAAATGTGTACGGAAAAAATATTGACCATGAATAAAAAATGTTTATCTTGTACTTGAAAAATGTTTGTCAAGCATTTGAATGGTAAATGTGAATGGAGAAAAAGTGGAAAATGTATCCCAAAACTGTTATTCTTCTATTTGAAAATATTAAACATATAATACAAATTTGTATTTCATTAAAACAAAAGTGTAAGTTGTGTATGGAAAAAGATGACACCCAAAAATAAAAGTATTCAAAAAATATTAACCATGTGTGCAAATGTTTGACATGTATATAAAAAGGTTTCTGATGTATATGAAAAATATTGATTGTGTACTAAAAAAAGTTGACTTGTGTTGAGCAAAATATAAACCGACAAAAATCAACAAGGAAACTAAGAAAAAAGACCAATAAAACCAAAAGGGAAAACAAAGAAACCTAAAATGGAAAAATGAATAACTAAGAGACCAATGCAAAAGAATAGGAATAGAGAAAGCCGGAAAAAACAAAGAAACCCGATGAAAAGCAAGGAAGAAACAAAGATAAGCAAAGAAAATAGAAAAAGGAAAGCAAAAAACAATAAAAGCCGAGAAAGAAAAAAATGGGCAAGCTCACCCGACAAGCTAGCGTAATTCATCTGTAGGGATCACTCGATTATATAGCATGCCTATTTCCCGTTTGGTGCGAGATGTGGGGCACCTCGCCTGAAGGAGACCACAGGCCACATGCCATAACCTCCTTTTATGTTTTTGTTTTTTGCTTTCATTATTACTTTTATCTAAACTTTCAAATATTATATATATACACACACATAAAATATTTGAAAAATGTTACGATGTGTATCGAAAAATGTTTCTTATGTATACAAAAAATGTATAGAAATTTATACAATGTGTATGAAACAAGTTGATCATGTATTTAAAAAATGTTAATCAAGCAGTTTTTTATTCAAGAATTTTAAAAATATTAATAAAGAATTTCAAAAATGTTAAATATGTATAAAAAATGTTTCTCATGTATACGAAAAAGCTATACAAGAGAATATACAATGTGGATGAGAAACAGTGATCAAGCATTTGAAGAATGTTAATAAAAAATGACCTTTCCAAACAGCGCGAGTCATTTTTCCTCTTGAGAGGCGACTAGAAAACCTAGCCGCCGCCAGCGAGTTTCTTCCACCGCGTTCCTACGGCGGCTCCCCTCCGCCGACGACCTCAGTCGTCGGTGGTGAGGGGGGTTGCCGGATCCACGTGTGTGGATAGTTTTGGGCTAAAGTAGCTTTATTTTGGGCTGATCATCGTCTTGTCTTCGGCGGCGGCGATGACAACGCTAAATAAAGATTCTTCAGATCGTTTTCCGGCAAGGCGACCGGTCCTATGGCTGGCTATGGTTTTGGAAACCAGACTATTCAAGCAAGGATGGTGTGGCCGTGGCGGCATCCTCGTGGTGCACATGTCGGCACGGAGCTTGGAAGGTAGTCCAGGAGCAGATGCAGATTGTGGTCTACATCGACAATATTTGGAAGACGAAACATGTGCTCGGTTCGTGGTCGATGGATGGCAGGTGTGGTTTCCTCCATTGACGTCTTAGTCGTGGTGGGGGTGCCAGATCTAGAGTTCGACGGCGTTTCCGGGATGTTGCCCCGTCTGATTCGTTCAACGGCAATGGCTTCACTTCTGGTGAGCCACGTTCGAGGTCCGCAAAGCTGCATATCAGGGATGGAGCCGAGTCGAGCTCAGGTGAGGAGGTGATCCATCAATCTTTTCTTCGGTGGCTACTGTGGTGGTGCCGAAGGCAGGTGACGAACGTTGATGTCAAGCTCAGAGATGTTCTGCTATCTTTTCAGTTTTGTCATGTCGGTCCTTACGTGATTTGTACTTTAATTATTTTGATTTGAATGAGACACGTATTACCATGCAAAAAAAAGTATGTGAAAAATGTTAAGTTAATCAAGTATGTGAAATTTTTTAATCAAACATTTCAAAAACGTTCAAAGTGTATAGGAAAATAGTTTCCATGCATATAAAAATTTATACAGAAAATATACAATGTGTATGAAAAGAATATTGGTCATGTATTTGAAAATAATTAAACACGTATAAAAAATATAGAAAGTATACAAAACAATGTTGATCATGTGTTGAACATTTTTCATCTCCTTCACAAACATATTTCTATACATGTTTAGAAAATATACAGAATTAAATTTTATACAAGTTTAGTGTCTACTTTTTATTTCATGCATGTTGTACTTTTTTGTATAGATCAGAAACATTTTTATACACGTTTAACTTTGTGAAAATACATGATCAACATTTTTTCATGTAAAGAATAAAAAAAGGGCAAAATCAATGAAATCTGAAAAGGAAATCACAAGGAAAAAAAAGGAAAACCAAATAAAACCACCAAAAACTGAATGGAAAAATGAGAAAAAAATAAGAAAAAAATGAAAACAAGCAATATACAAAAAGAAGAATAGACAAGAAAACAAGAAGAAAAGAAAGAAAAAGGTAAAGAAAAAAATAAAGCTAAAGTATAACAAATAATAAGAGAAATACAAAAGAAATCCGATGAACAAACAGAGAAAACAGAAGTACAACGAAGAAAATAAGTAAACCGAAAGAAAACCGGTAAAGAAACAGAAAAGGTCAAAGTATAACAAAGAAAAAAGGATGTACCGAAGAAAATCGATGGAAAAAACAAAGAAAGCCGAAGAGAAAAAAACAAAGTGAAAAAGAAAAAACCGCCACAAAAGAGCGAACTGAGTGACATCGAGCAAGCGATCAACACATGAAAAATGGGCTGACATGTTACTGTAGGAAACAGGAAGAAGCTTCAGGCGAGAGAACCTCCGAAATCACTAATTATGGAGTACTTCTTTCAAAGGTCACACCCACCTCTCCAGGTTGCAAGAAGCAGTGCACTGCACGTGTGCCTTTTGTCTCAAGATGAGTTTTTTTTAAGGATTTATTTATTACAAATGTTTTATCTCTTAATCGTGTGTTCAAACCCTGAACCGTTTTTACCATTGGATTTCTCGTGCCGAGATTTTTGAAACTAAATCCCATGTTAATACGTTTAAAAAAAAGTTTTCTCATGAAAAAAAACCAGAAACAAAGAAAAAAAACCGCACCGGAAGCACGTATTTTTTTGCCTCTCGCGAAAGAAAATCTGAACCTCCACGAGAAACAAATCTGTGGCTCCCGCGAAAGCAAAAAAACACTTTTTTTCCTTTCCACGAAAACAAAAAAACACTTTTTTTCCTTTTCGCGAATCAAATATGTAATTCTCACGAAAAAAACACATTTTTCGCGAAAAGTTTTTTTTTGAAGTTTTTTCTCCAAAACCTAGAAAAAGTTGGGCAAAAACTGAAAAGCCGATAAAACATCTAAAACGCGGACAAATAAATAGAAAAAAACAAAGTCCCAAGGGAGCGCCTACCATACGTCACATGGCGGGGACTGAGAGCATGCCAAGTGACGGACTCTTAGCCAACAAAAATGATCCTTGCGGGACTCTCACAAAGGAGTACTTGTTGATTAGTTTCGACTGGATGCATGGATCCTAGCTAAGTGATCAAGTATATGCCATATCCATATTACTTCAAATAATATGGATATGGCATATACTTGATCACTTAGCTAGGATCCATCTAGTTGAAACTAATATGCGGTTTCTTTCATAAATGATATAATAACTCATCATCATCATCATCATATCAATATAAAAACTCTTGCATCATATCATCACCAACAACAGTATACTAGCTAGCTGAAAATCATCATATATAGTCGTCATTACCTACTTAATCATCATAGTCATTATCGCTATCTAATCACCACCAACACTAGCTTAAAGAAGAAACATTTACTTGTACCAGAAGCAAAGATATCATCAAGTTTAACATGGTCATGAGATTATAAGCGTTCATAAGACCACAAAAGCAAATCACTCTTTGAGATTAAGTTTAGGACGGAGAACACGGACATGAGAGGACAAGTACTAAGAGCATGAACTAGCTAATCACTCTTGCTGCTCTCTATGAGATAAAATAGCATAGAACATGTATAGCTCTCCTGATTCAGTATATTGGAGCATGCAGATGAACCCGTCTCCTAATCATGGGATGCGCTTCTGATTGCTGCCCCCTAGTACTTCTCTGCGATC
Source organism: Triticum aestivum (assembly GCF_018294505.1). Lineage (NCBI taxonomy): Eukaryota > Viridiplantae > Streptophyta > Magnoliopsida > Poales > Poaceae > Triticum > Triticum aestivum. The sequence continues at coordinate 579,807,980 of NC_057798.1, forward strand.
TTTAACAATTTTGCTCCAATCTTTCACTATTAAGTATTCCTCGCTTTTAGAAATCTTGAATGCACTCATGTGCATTGTAGGATGTCTTGGCCGTAAGCTAACCATTGACATGCGACCTTTAGTACCGATCCACTCAGGCACAACTGTCATCGGGAGTCCCTGTTGAAGAACATCATATAGTAACATTACTTAGCAATGAAGTTTAGCTTGAAAAATAATGTATGCAAAAGATGTACTGAGGATAAATAGTAAAAATCTTACCTTATTTTCTAAATAGATGTGACCGTAGTTCAATACGATCACTATTGGTTGCATGTTTTAAGTACTAAGATTTTCAAATTCAGGAAAATAATTTGTCTTGACAGCATGAAGATCCTCAAGCCATGAAACATAATGACTTATCTCCTCGCAGTTTAGTTCAGCCCCAGGACAGTGGACGGTCCTGTCTACCAAGCACCGGACATGTTTGCTTGAATGGAAATAAGCTGTCAATAGAAATTAGTTGTCAACTATTTTTGAATAAACAATATCGAAGACATAAATATGGTTGAGAAAACTCACATAATGGTAGACCTGGAGGCGTCTGCACACTGACCCAAATGTCTCTATTACCTTCAATATCATCTTCGGGATGAATATCAAAGGTGATAAACATACCAGGCTCAAATGCATAAACCTTGCATAGTGCTTGCCAAGTTTTGCATTTAAAATAGGTGTAGGAGTCTGCATTGTATAATTTAACGTTGAAGGTATAACCATGCTCGGTCTTCAAGTATATAAACTCTCTTTATCTCCATAGTTTTGTTAGGATTGAAACCTATCTTATCCAAGACACAAATTCTTGCATGGCAGGGGATACGCTAGTAGAATAGTGAAAATTTAAAATTACTAGTTGAAGCAAATGAAGCATAAGTCATGCTTAATTACGAAAAAAGACTTGTCGTTGTGACTTACTATATCCACTTCGAAGGTCTCATCCAGCTTGATGCTGAAGCGCCTATCATCAACTAGGAAATTTCTGTCGCACAGGCCGCGCTGGTCTTCGCAGTATTCGCACATAATGAAACTGTTTTGATCGTCAGACGACATTTCCTATGTTCATAGGTGAAACATTAAGTACTTATTAGTTCTCTTAATCCAACTAATTCAACTAGTTCTATTAATTAATTCAACTAGTTCAACTAATTCAACTAGATGATCAAATCTCATATACCTATAAATAAGTAGCTAGTTCTATATAGTAAAATTTTAATTAGATGATCAAATCTCATATACCTAAATTTAATGTATATCTAATTCATCTATCATCAATATATCTAATTCATCTATTAATTGAACTAATTCAACTAGTTCTATTAATTCAAATATTTGAACTAATTCAACTAAGCACTTACTAAAAATAAACTAGTTGTAAAAATAAACTAGTTCTATCTAATTCATCTAACATTTGACATTAATCTAACATTTTTATCTTGCTAATTCATCTAATTTCGATCATCTAATTAACAATTTGACATGCATTAATATAATTCATCTAGCTAACAAAAACTTTGACATTAATCTAAAAAACAGAAAACAAAAAATAAGTAAAAAAGTGTGTGTGTGTGTGTATGTGTGTGTGTGTGTGCGCACGCGCAAGTGTACGTGTATGTGTGTGTGTGTATCTCTCTCTCTCTCTCTGTGTGTGTGTGTACGACCGGGCTCGACCGGCGCGGCGACGGGGCGGCAGCGGGAGACGTACAACGACGACGGGGCGGCGGCGTACAGGGCGGCGGCGCGAGACGTACGGGGATCGACCGGCGCGGCGACGGGGCGGCGGCGGGAGACGTACAGCGATGACGGGGCGGCGGCGTACAGGGCGGCGGCGCGAGACGTACGGGGATCGACCGGCGCGGCGATGGGCCAGATGACAGGCGTCAACTCAGTGTGGGGCGAAGAGCTCCGGTCGACCCCCGGGAACCAGGCTTCGGCGCACGATCCATTATCGTGCAAGGCTTGGTCGATCGAAACAGGGCTCACAGAGACGCGCCCACTGGCAGCCGAGTGCATGTTTCAGGTCCGGAATGTTTTAGCAGGGCTATCAGAGCCGCAGTAATTCCCCACAACTTCAGGTTGGCAACTGGAGTGAGAAAGTTCACCGATGAGTCTAAGCCCGAAACCTGGCTTGAGGACTACCGAGTGGCAGTACAGATCGGCTGCGGGAATGATGAGGTGGCCATGAAGCATTTACCACTCATGTTGGAAGGTTCGGCCAGGGCGTGGCTGAATCAGCTGACTCCAAGCAGTATTTACACTTGGAAAGATCTTTCCCGAGTGTTCGTCAGAACATTTGAAGGAACCTGCAAGCGACCAGCTGGACTGACAGAGCTGCAAGTCTGCGTGCAGAAGACGAATGAAACCTTACGAGAGTACATTCAGAGGTGGATTACTTTGCATCATACCGTGGAGAACGTGTCTGATCATCAGGCAGTCTGTGCTTTCAAGGATGGCGTCAAGAACAGAGAATTAAGTTTGAAGTTTGGGCGTACCGGAGATATGACCCTGAGTCGAATGATGGAAATTGGCACCAAGTACGCCAATGGAGAAGAGGAGGACCGACTCCGAAGCGGCAAGTACAAGCCGAGTCAGTCAGAGAATGGAAACTCCAGTCGGAAACAGAAGCGGAAGGCCAAACCAGCGGCTCCTGGGGAGGCTCTGGCCGTGACTCAGGGCAAGTTCAAGGGAAAACCCAAAGGATCCTGGAACCCCAAGAAGGTGAAAGATAAAGAGGGAAATGACGTGATGGATCTACCATGTCACATCCACACGAAGAAGGATGAAGAGGGTAACTTCATCTACCCTAAGCATACCACTCGCCAGTGCCGGCTCTTGATCCAGCAGTTTCAAGGCAAGCAGCCCAAGGACAAAGAGAAGGAGTTGGACAAGGCTGAGGACAAGGAGGATAGCGAAGGAGGTTACCCCCATGTCAATTCCACCCTGATGATTTTTGCGGATGTAGAGAGCAAAAGTCGACTGAAAGTGATCAACCGCGAGGTGAATATGGTCGCTCCGGCGACGCCAAACTATCTGAGATGGTCCCAGACTCCCATTACATTTGACCAGTCTGATCACCCGACTCATATTGCCACCCCTGGGAGGCAAGCCTTAGTGGTCGACCCGATCGTCGAAGGCACTCGACTGACGAAGGTGCTAATGGATGGTGGTAGCGGACTGAATTTATTATATGCGGACACGCTGAAAGGAATGGGCATTCCGATGTCCCGACTCAGCAAGAGCAACATGAGCTTTCATGGAGTTATACCTGGAAAGAAAGCTGAATCACTCGGCCATATAGCTCTGGACGTAGTGTTCGGTGACTCGAAACATTTCCGGAAAGAGAGGCTGACGTTTGAGGTCGTGGATTTTCAGAGCGCTTACCACGCTATTTTGGGGAGACCAGCTTACGCACGGTTCATGGCTCGACCATGTTACGTGTACCTAAAATTGAAGATGCCCGGCTCCAAAGGCGTGATCACTGTCACTGGTGATCGGAAAAAGGCAGAAGAGTGCTTCCAAAAAGGCTCAAAGATTGCCGATTCCCAGATGGCAACGGTCGAGCTAGAAGAATATAAGCAAAATGCTGATCCGAGTGAATTGTTGCGAGCTAAGAAGCCTGCCTCAGAGTCAGCGTTTCAGTCGTCCGGTGAGACGAAGCCCGTTCACATTCACCCGACAGATCCCAATGCAGCTCCTACCCATATCTCCACAACACTCGACCCTAAATAGGAAGAAGCGCTCATCCAGTTCCTCCGTGAGAACTGGGACATCTTTGCATGGAAGCCTGCTGACATGCCGGGTGTCCCCAGGGGACTGGCTGAGCATCGCCTTAGAGTCGACTCGGCAGCAAAACCAGTCAAAGAACATCTTCGGCGGTCTGCCATCCAGAAGAGAAAAGCTATTGGTGAGGAGGTGGCTCGACTATTGGAGGCAGGATTTATCCGAGAGATATACCACTCCGAGTGGCTCGCCAATGTTGTCATGGTTCCCAAGAAGGACAACTCAGTCCGCATGTGCATCGATTTCAAACACATCAATCGGGCCTGCCCGAAAGATCATTTTCCTCTCCCTCGCATCGACCAAATTGTTGACTCGATCGCGGGGTGTGAGAGATTGTCTTTTCTAGACGCCTACTCCGGATACCATCAGATCCGTCTGTATGGACCGGATGAGATCAAAATAGCTTTCATCACTCCATTCGGGTGCTTCTGCTATATCACTATGCCATTCGGCCTCAAGAATGCGGGAGCCATGTTCATGAGGATGATTCAGAAGTGTTTGCTCACTCAAATCAATCGGAACGTGGAAGCGTACATGGATGACATTGTGGTCAAGTCACGTAAGGGTTCCGACCTGTTGACTGACCTAGCCGAAACATTTGCCAATCTCAGGAGGTATGATATCAAGTTCAATCCGTCAAAGTGCACATTCGGAGTTCCAGGTGGTAAGTTACTCGGTTTTCTCGTTTCCGAACGAGGAATCGACGCTAACCCAGAAAAAGTTGGCACTATACTCCAAGTGAAACGACCTGTGCGAGTGCACAATGTCCAGAAACTTACTAGATGCTTGGCCGCGTTAAGTCGATTCATCTCTCGCCTCGGTGAAAAGGCATTGCCCCTTTACCGACTGATGAAAAAGGCAGACAAGTTCGAGTGGACTCCAGAAGCTGATGCAGCGTTTGCCAAGCTAAAAGCTCTGCTCTCCACCCAGTCGGTGCTTGCTGCTCCAATCAGCAAAGAGCCTCTGTTGCTTTACATTGCAGCCACAGGACAGGTCGTCAGTACAGTACTTACGGTCGAGCGGGAAGAGGAAGGCAACACCTTCAAAGTTCAATGCCCAGTGTATTATCTCTCAGAAGTTTTGACTCCATCGAAGCAAAGATATCATCATTATCAGAAGCTCGTCTATGGAATCTACATGACCATGAAGAAGGTTGCTCATTATTTCTCTGATCATGACATTACAGTCGTCAGCGACGCACCATTGTCAGAGATTCTGCACAACAGAGATGCAACTGGTCGAGTGGCTAAATGGGCGATTGAACTTCTTCCCCTTGATATCAAATTTGAGGCAAAGAAAGCCATTAAGTCTCAGGCTATAGCTGATTTCCTTGCCGAGTGGATTGAACAACAGCAGCCGACTCAAGTACACTCGAAGCATTGGACCATGTTCTTTGATGGCTCTAAGATGTTAAATGGTTCTGGTGCTGGGGTAGTCTTGGTTTCCCCCAGAGGAGATAAGCTCAGATATGTGCTCCAGATTCACTTCGATTCCTCCAACAATGAGGCAGAATATGAAGCTCTCTTGTATGGGTTGTGCATGGCCATTTCACTCGGTGTCCGTCGCCTTATGGTTTATGGCGACTCAGATTTGGTGGTCAATCAGGTGATGAAGGAGTGGGATGTTAGAAGCCCAGCCATGACCGGATACTGCAATGCAGTGAGGAAGCTTGAAAAGAAATTCGAAGGGTTGGAGCTCCATCACATACCCCGACTGAAGAATCAAGTGGCTGATGATTTGGCAAAGATAGGTTCCAAGAGAGAAGCCGTCCCCAGTGGCGTGTTCTTGGAGCATATTCATACTCCATCAGTCGAAGAAGATCCTTTTACTGAAGAAGCTCCGCAACCCAAGAGTGCCACAGATCCGACTGAGGTTGAAGTTCCAGCAGTGGTCGATTTGGTCATGGAGGCTTTAGTGATCACTCCCGATTGGACAATACCGTACATCGCGTATATCCTGAGAAAAGAGCTCCCGGAGGACGAAGAAGAGGCTCGACAGATCGTCCGCCGGTCCAAAGCCTTTACTGTGATCAAAGGGCAGTTATTCAGGGAAAGCGCGACTGGAGTTGGTCAGAAGTGCATAACGCCAGAAGAAGGTAGGATAATCCTTGATGATATCCACTCGGGGACCTGTGGCCATCATGCATCCTCTCGGACCATCGTGGCCAAAGCATACCGAGCCGGATTTTACTGGCCAAGGGCGAATGAAATGGCAAAGGAGATAGTGGACAAGTGCGAGGGATGCCAGTTTTACTCCAACATGTCACACAAGCTTGCATCAGCTCTAAAGACCATACCACTCGTCTGGCCGTTCGCTGTATGGGGATTGGATATGGTCGGTCCTTTGAGGACAGGTCGAAGCGGTTTCACACACGTACTGGTAGCAGTCGACAAGTTCACCAAGTGGATTGAGGCTAAACCCATTAAGAACCTCGACGCCAATACTGCAGTCAGCTTCATCAGAGAACTGACATTCAGATATGGAGTCCCACACAGCATCATCACTGACAATGGGTCGAACTTCGATTCAGAGGAATTCAGAGCGTTCTGCACGTCTCAAGGCACACGAGTCGACTATGCTTCAGTCACCCATCCTCAGTCGAATGGACAAGCAAAGCGGGCCAATGGCTTGATTCTCAAAGGATTGAAACCCCGACTGATGCGTGACCTCAAGCATGTGGCTGGAGCATGGGTCGATGAACTTCCTTCTGTGCTTTGGGGGTTAAGGACCACGCCTAATCGGTCGACTGGGAGAACTCCATTCTTCTTGGTCTATGGAGCCGAAGCGGTCTTGCCGAGTGATCTGCTCCACAACGCTCCTCGAGTCGAGCTTTACAATGAAGCTGAAGCAGAACAAGCACGGCGGGATGCAGTCGATCTCCTGGAGGAAGAAAGGGAGATGGCTCTGATCCGATCGACCATTTACCAACAGGACTTGCGTCGTTTCCACGCCATAAACATGAAGAGTCGAGCCTTCTAGGAAGGAGACTTGGTCCTCCGAGTGGATCAACAGAAACCACACAAGCTTGCTCCTTCTTGGGAAGGACACTTCATCATTACCAAGGTTCTCCACAACGGAGCGTACCGTCTATACAATGTTGAGCACAACATCGACGAGCCCCGAGCTTGGAATGCGGATCTTCTCCGCCCCTTCTACACTTAAGTATTCACTCGGATGAGTTGTAATAAAAGTACTTCAGTAGTTTATTTATCAAAGACAAGAGCTTATAATTTTCCCAGTAATTGTTATTACTTTTGTCCACATAAAGCAATCCCCCAGTGGGTGGCTTGGCTGCGAATCTGATTCGCCTAAGTCTGTAAAAAATACTAACCTAGTGGCGAGCCAGCCTCCCACTCGGAGGCTTAGCTGCGAAATCCGTTTCGCCTAAGTTCAATAAAATCCTACCGAGTGGCGAGCCAGCCTCCCACTCGGAGGCTTAGCTGCGAAATCCGTTTCGCCTAAGTTCAATAAAATCCTACTGAGTGGTAAGCCAGCCTTCCACTCGGAGGCTTAGCTGCAGTCCAAGTACTCGCCTAAGTTCAATAAAATCCTACCGAGTGGTAAGCCAGCCTTCCACTCGGAGGCTTAGCTGCAGTCCAAGTACTCGCCTAAGTTCAATAAAATCCTACCGAGTGGTAAGCCAGCCTTCCACTCGGAGGCTTAGCTGCAGTCCAAGTACTCTCCTAAGTTCAATAAAATCCTACCGAGTGGTAAGCCAGCCTTCCACTCGGAGGCTTAGCTGCAGTCCAGGTACTCGCCTAAGTTCAATAAAATCCTACCGAGTGGTAAGCCAGCCTTCCACTCGGAGGCTTAGCTGCAGTCCAGGTACTCGCCTAAGTTCAATAAAATCCTACCGAGTGGTAAGCCAGCCTTCCACTCGGAGGCTTAGCTGCAGTCCAGGTACTCGCCTAAGATCAAATACAATGTGCGCTCGCAAGAAGGACGAGGCGCAGGTCGACTGCTACTCTCTCCTCCGAGCAACGCCACAAGTACAAAGTGCCTTACATAAGAAGAACACCTTAAAATCCTATCGAGTGGAGAGCAAACCTGCCACTCGGGGGCTTAGCTGCAGCCCCGTGCTCGCCTAAGTTTTGAAAATCCTACCGAGTGGAGAGCAAACCTCCCGCTCGGGGGCTTAGCTGCAGCCCCGTGCTCGCCTAAGTTTTGAAAATCCTACCAAGTGGAGAGCAAACCTCCCACTCGGGGGCTTAGCTGCAGCCCCGTGCTCGCCTAAGTTTTGAAAATCCTACCGAGTGGAGAGCAAACCTCCCGCTCGGGGGCTTAGCTGCAGCCCCGTGCTCGCCTAAGTTTTGAAAATCCTACCGAGTGGAGAGCAAACCTCCCACTCGGGGGCTTAGCTGCAGCCCCGTGCTCGCCTAAGTTTTGAAAATCCTACCGAGTGGAGAGCAAACCTCCCGCTCGGGGGCTTAGCTGCAGCCCCGTGCTCGCCTAAGTTTTGAAAATCCTACCGAGTGGAGAGCAAACCTCCCACTCGGGGGCTTAGCTGCAGCCCCGTGCTCGCCTAAGTTTTGAAAATCCTACCGAGTGGAGAGCAAACCTCCCACTCGGGGGCTTAGCTGCAGCCCCGTGCTCGCCTAAGTTTTGAAAATCCTACCGAGTGGAGAGCAAACCTCCCACTCGGGGGCTTAGCTGCAGCCCCGTGCTCGCCTAAGTTTTGAAAATCCTACCGAGTGGAGAGCAAACCTCCCACTCGGGGGCTCAGCTGCAGCCCTGTGCTCGCCTAAATTTTGAAAATCCTACCGAGTGGAGAGCAAACCTCCCACTCGGGGGCTTAGCTGCAGCCCCGTGCTCGCCTAAGTTTTGAAAATACTACCGAGTGGAGAGCAAACCTCCCACTCCGAGGCTTAGCTGCAGCCCAAGGCCTGCCTAAGTAAATTGAGGAACAAGTCGATTGCAATAAGCACCTCGCTTTAACTTGCAAGAGACATCTCAAACCAAATGCAAGCATATTCAAACGTCGAATCCAAGTTCGGATAAATACCTAACGGAACCGAAAGTGCTCAGGCGCTAAGCCTGTTAAGGTTTATCGATTACAAAATCCCTCGGCATACCGAGGCGAATTTAAAGTGTCGAACTCAAGAAGTTTTTTACCCCTCCTGTGGAGGGCTGGAAGGTGCAACAAACTCGTCGAGCTCGATCCCATCAGCAATCCGAGTGGTAGTGGCGATGAAGGTCTCCATGAAGGACCGAAGATCGTGCTTCTTGGTGTTAGCCACCCGAAGAGCCGCCAACTTGTCATCTCGCGCATCCTTGCAATGGACTCGGACCAGAGATAAAGCAACATCTGCACCACACCTGGCAGCAGACTTCTTCAACTCCTGCACTCGACTTGGGACTGTGTTCAGTCGAATCATCAGAGACTCGAGGTCATTATGGAGCGTCTCCCCGGGCCAGAGCGTAGCGTCGATGCGGGAAGTGGCAACCTTCAACCTTGCTAGATAATCAACGACGGCAACAACACGAGATTCTAGCCGGAGCACATTCATGGCAACTTCATCATTCACCGGAGAGTTGATGGGGTCCAGGTTAGGCTCCAGTCGACCAGTCTCCTCTTCAAAGTTTTGGCAAAATTCTGCAAGCACAACCACCGAGTCAAAACAATGGTCGAATGGAAAGATCACTGTAAAAATAATTGTCGGGTGCAAAGGATTACCTTCGAGCATGAGGAATAGCTTCTTGGCGAGTCCGCCCAGATAAGCCTCCAGATCGTTCCTCTTACCCGTTAGCTCACTGGCCTTGTCGTTCAGAGCATCTTTATCACTTTTCAGTCGACTGACCTCCTTGTTGGCAATGGCAAGAGAAGCTTTCAGATTGGTGTTTTCTTCTTCAAGCTTGGTGACCGAAGCCAACTTCTCGTCTGCAAGTCTGGTCTTCTCTAAAGCTGTTTTCTGCATCTCAGCCAACTCTAGGTCTTTCTTCTTCTGGGCCTCCTTCACTTTGCCTGCAAAATTATAGCAAGGTCAGAATTTGAAGAAAATGAGGAGCAAAAGCAGTCCAAAGACTCACCAAACGTACCTTTGGTCTCCTCCTTCGCCTTCGCCAAATTCTCCTGGACCAGCTTCAGATCAAGCTCGAGTTGGATATGCTTGTTCTCCATCTCAGTATAGCGAGCTGCAAGGTCGCAGGATTTCTACAAAAACCAATGGACAGATGTCGAAAACAATTCACTTCCGAGTGACTAGGGAAAAACCATGCATTTCTAAGACTGCGGCCGAATACAAACATTAGACCATAGTCTCGGGGACTACACCCAGTGGGTGCACTCAGTGTGCCCCCACTAATTCTATCAAGGAAGAGTCGACCAGTCGACCAAAAAAAAGAGAGTGAAGTGTTCTTCAGACTGTAGTCAACTGCCCGCAGTCGACCATAGTCTCGGGGACTACACCCAGTGGCTGCACTCAGCGTGCCCCCACCGGTCAAGAAATCCATTCGGCATAACCGAATGAAGAAAAAATTCAAAATATAAAGACTCTGGTCGACTGCCAGCAGTCCACCATAGCCTTGGGGACTACACCCAGTGGATGCACTCAGCGTGCCCCACTAAATCAGAATTCCAATCGACACACCCAGTGGGTGTAAGACAATCACTAAGAATTTCGGAAAAGAAGAATCTTCAGACATCATATCCTAACAGAACAGGCTATGACCGACTGACCTGAACGTTGCTCTGGAGAGCAGAACTGGCGTCATAAGCTGCCTGGCAAGCCTCTCGGATGGCTTTCACCTGCTCCATCATGACTCCCGCCTGGCGTATCGCTTCTTTTGCAGCGCTGGCTTGGTCCTCTGGTACGTAGTGGGTCGAGAAGAGCGAAGGCTGTGCTGCACTCGACGATGCGGGGTGAGCACTCGTCAACGGCACCGCAAAAGATACGGTGGGCCGAGTGGTGTTCTCTCCCGCCGCGACCAGTGTCTCGAGTGTTGACACGTCCTGAGTCAACCTGCCAGGAGACACTCTCCTACTCCTCCTTTGCTTCAGTGGTTCCTCATCATCGTCGTCGTCGGGAAGGGTGATAACAACATCGGATGGAGCTACAGAAAAGAATCAGAATTAGATACCAAGATCCAATCGACTAAAAGACGGAATTACGAGAGTCATACCAGGTTTTGAGGTAGCAGCATCTTCCATCTCATGATCGTCAGCCCTGGCCGAGGTATCAGAAGTAGCAGCACTGCAACTCCAAACATCAGTCGGTTAACTCATGAGCCGACAAAAAATAAACTCACGAAGAGCAAGAAGACTCGGATAGAATTTTTACCCTGATATGGTGAGGATTGACACCTTCATCTTCGACAAGACCTTCACCGGTTTCGATGGCGCCATTCGAGATTGCTTCGGGGCCTTCTCAGTCGGCGCCGGAGAAGTGGTCCGAGGGCGCTTGGTCGACTGCGCGACAGTCGCGACCCCCTTACTACGTTCAGCCGCAGGGTCATGGATGAGCTTCGATCACCTTTCCGCACGAGGCGGTACAACTTCCTCCTCCTCCCCCTCTTCTTCCTCCTCATCAGCATCATCACCGTCATCGTCATCAGCAGCATCAGAATCCCATTCCTCCTGGCTTTCGCCTCCACTTCCTTCCCCCTCTTCAGTCGGCGCCTGAGCTCCATTCGGCATCGAGTATAAATCAGTGATGGCCTGACAGTCAACAAAACGAATATCAATCGACCAATTTACAGCAAAGGCAGAATGAGTACAACAAGACTACGAATGAAGATAAAGTGGAGGTACCGAGTCTGGAGTATATGTATTGTCGAGTGGCGGGATCCTTCTGGCCCCCCGAGGGTTGTCCTTATTCCCTGTGATTGCGTCCATCCACCTCTCCAGTGTGGCATCGTCGACTACCTCTCGATGAACCCGAGTTTCGTCCTCGGTTCCACAGTATAGCCACATTGGGTGGCCCCGGTACTGAAGTGGCTGGATGCGCTGCCTAAGGAAGACCTCCAGAAGGTCCATGCCCGTCACTCCTTCCCGAACTAGCTGAATTACACGTTCCATCAACATTTTCACTTGGGCTTTCTCCTCAGGGAGCACTTTCAGAGATGAGGGCTTGTTCACTCGGTCCATAGAAAACGGAGGAAGACCACTCGACTGCCCCAGCGTCGACTCGTCTTGGCAGTAAAACCAAGTCGACCGCCAGCCTCTGACCGACTCCGGGAGGGTCATGGTCGGAAAGGTGCTCTTGTTCCTCATCTGAATCCCCAGACCGCCACACATCTGAATGACCTTGGTCTTATCGTCGTCTGGACTCGTCTTTTTCACTGTCTGAGAACGACAAGTGAATATGTGCTTGAACAGACCCCAGTGCGGTCGGTAGCCCAGGAAGTTCTCGCACATGGACACGAAGGCAGCAAGGTTGGCGATGGAGTTTGGATTGAAGTGGTGGAGTTGCGCCCCAAATAAATTCAAGAAACCACGGAAGAAAGCACTCAGAGGCAGAGAAAATCCACGGTCGACGTGAGTAGCTAAAAGGACGCACTCACCCTCCTGCGGCTGCGGATGCCACTCGTTCCCCGGGAGCCTCGCTGCTCCGTGGGGGATCAAACCCTCGTTGGTCATCTCAGCGAGATCCGTCTCGGTGATGGTCGACCGGATCCAATCCCCTTGGACCCAGACTTGCGGCAGGCGGGACCTGGACGAGGATCCTCCCCGGCTAGTCACTCTCCCTTTCGCCTTCCCCGTCACCGTCGCCTTCTTCGCACGCTCCAGAGCTGCCATCTTCTCCTTCACCATTGCTGCCATCGAAGCGCACAAGGGGTGGTTAGGCAGAGGCGGGAGCAGGCGATGCGGGCGGAGGTGGAGAGGATGGAAGGAGGATTGGAGAAGTACTGTTCAAAAACCCTCGCGGGCACATTTATAGAGCCGTTTCCGAGTGGATGACAAATGGGCCTGGGTAATCCTATCACATCCCGAAACAGTTGCGCACACGTGATACGTGGCGAAAAAGATGGCGCAGAAATCGAGGCATCTATGTTCTATCCCATCCGAGCGCCGCGGTCCGCCCCGCTTCGCGCGCTCCCCAAAATTCGGATCCCACGAAATCCGCTGAACAGCAGATCAATCTGTCAGATGATGGATTTCCTGCGATCCGTCGCTCGGAAGTTTATCAAGTGCAAAAGTTCACTCGACTTAAGAAAGGAATGGATCAAGGCGACTGAAATAAGAGTTGCTATCATCAACAAGAGATTATTGGTCCAAGACGATACATACCCAGAACACAAAGACAGGTCGGAAATAATATCAACTCCTTCCTCACTCAAACCTCGATCCATTCGGGGGCTAATGATGAAGCCATGTACCTAGGGTAGGGTCATAGACCTGATCTAAGTACCCTACCCAAGGACATCCTCAGAAGAAACTGCCTTCCAGTCGACCAAGAGAGACTTCATTCGACCAACTCGAAGGACTCGACCATGAAGACACACTCGACCACCAGGAGATCAAGAGCCACTCTGCATCCAAACGGTCTGTAATTAAGTAGTCTTTATGGCATTTAGAACACTTTATGTAAGACGTTACCCGTAATGCCTAGACTTAATGTACTTTAAACCCTACATTACTGAGGGCCGGAGGGGTTTGGCGGACACTATATAAGCCACCCCCTCCTCAGTGTAAAGGGTTCGCACTCTGGTAACCTATACAGACATAATCCAGTCGACCGCCTCCGGGCTCCGAGACGTAGGGCTATTACTTCCTCTGAGAAGGGCCTGAACTCGTATATCCTGTGTCTTCACAACTACTCCATAGCTAGGATCTTGCCTCTCCATACCTACCCCCCCCCCCATTCTACTGTCAGACTTAGAACCACGACACCAGCCAAACTTCACTATATCAGGGAAGGTTACAAACGTCGAGGACTTACAACTGATCAACTTATCTCATGCGGCGGCTTAAAAGAGGTATATATAACACATGTGACCTAGGTCAATACTGATCGGCCCAAGCCTATAGACGACGGGCCTCGCTCCGCTCGCTCGTCATAAGTTAGCCTTTCTCTTTATACTTGAATTTGAAGCATAACATAACAAACTCCACCTTGAGACAAATTCCATCTTGTAGCATGAATGAGAACCTCCTCCCTGAACAACAAATAAAACACTTTCGGTGCCAAACAGCTACTAGGGCTAATGAGTTATACCAACTAAGTCTGAGCAAAGCTCAAACTTAGCAACAGGAACTAGCTTTGATTATAATGAGTTATACCAACTAATCTTGCATACCTTTAGTTTACCTTGCTCAACAATGTCTCTGACATAATGATATTTGACAACAATGTGCTTTGTTCTCTCATGGAACATCTGATCAATGTCTCTGACATAATGATATTTGACAACATTGTGCTTTGTTCTCTCATGGAACATCTGATCCTTAGTGAGGTATATGGCACTCTGACTGTCAAAAAACAAGTTAATGCAAGAATTATCTCCACAAAGCTCAGCATACAAACCTTTCAGCCAAACTGATTCTTTACGTGCTTCTGCAATAGCAACGTATTCTGCTACAGTGGTAGACTGGGCAACTACTGGCTGCAATGTTGCCCTCCAACTCACGGCACAACCACCAACTATGAGCACATAACCTGTAAGGGACCTCCTCTTGTCCAAATCGCTGAAAGCAGAATCTGAATCCATATAGCCAGCTAGTCCCTCACCAGTCCTGACGAATTTCAAACAAGCATCGGAAGTGCCACGAAGGTACCTGAAAATGCACTGAATAGCCTTCCAATGTTCCAATGTACCTGGAAAAGTACCATGAAGGTATCGACTGATCAAACTCATTGCAAAAGACAAACCAGGCCTAGAACACACCATGACATACATTAAAGAACCAAAAACACTGGAATGTGGAACTCTTGACATATACTCAAACTCTTCATCATTACTAGGACAATGAGAGGATGATAATTTGGAATGAGGAGCAATGGGAGTGCTTACTGACTTAGCATCATGCATGTTAAAACGATGAAGAACTTTCTTAATGTAACTCTGCTGACTAAGAAATAACAAACCAGAATTTTTGTCCCCTTGTAATCTCCATACCTAGAATTTTCTTAGAAGCACCAAGATCCTTCATCTCAAACTTACTACTTAACTATGCCTTTAAAGTATATATTGATCTATTTCTTGCCCTTGGAAGCAATCAACATACCATCTACATTAACAACAAGTATATAGGTGATCCATCAACAAATTTAGTCTAAACACAACTATCAAATGCATACCTCTTAAATCCATGTGCTATCATAAATGAATCAAACCTTTTATAACGCTGTCTCGGAGACTGTTGCAAACCATATAGGGACCTCTTTAACTTGCAAACAAATTTCCCCTTACCAGGCACTATGAAACCTTCCGGTTGGTCCATGTAAATCTCCTCGTCCAATTCACCATGCAGAAAAGAAGCCTAGACATCTAACTAATCAAGCTCAAGATCATGCATAGCAATAATACCAAAAATGCAAGAATGGAACGATGCTTGACAATTGGAGAGAACACATCATTATAATCAATACCTGGTGATACGTCCATTTTGCATCATGTTTTTATGGTGATATTTTTTGCATTATGGGTTGCTATTACACTTTAGGATAAAATTCTTATGCCTTTTCTCTCTTATTTTACAAGATTTACATCAAGAGGGAGAATGCCGGCAGCTGGAATTCCGGACTAAAAAGGAGCAAATCTAAGATACCTATTCTGCACAACTCCAAATGTCCTCAAACTTTACGGAGAATTGCTTTGGAGTATATAAAAAATATTGGGTGAATAAGTACCAGAAGGGGGGCCACCAGGTGGGCAGAAGCCTGGGGGGCGCCCCCTGAGCTTGTGGGCCCCCTGGCCAGGCTCTGATGCCCATCTTCTGCTATATGAAGCATTTTGACCTAGAAAAAATCACGAGAAGGCTTTCGGGACGAAGAGCTTCCGTCTCGAGGCAGAACCTGGGTAGAAGCAATCTAGGGCTTTGACGGAGCAATTCTGCTGGAGAAACTTCCTTCCGGGAGGGGCTAATCGAAGCCATCATCAGCACCAATCGATCCTCACATCATGAGAGGATCAATCTTCATCAACATCTTCAATAGCACCATCTCATCTGAAACCCTAGTTCATCACTTCTATTCAATCTTTGCTTCAAAACCTCAAATTGGTACCTGTAGGTTGCTAGTAGTGTTAATTACTCTTTGTAGTTGATGCTAGTTGGTTTACTTGGTGGAAGATCATATGTTCAGATCCTTAATGAAATTTATTACCCCTCTAATCTTGAACATGAACATGCTTTGTGAGTAGTTACTTTTGTTCCTGAGGACATGGGAGAAGTCTTGTTATAAGTAATCATGTGAATTTGCTATTCGTTCGATATTTTCATGAGATGCATGTTGTCTTTCCTCTAGTGTTGTAATGTGAATGTCGACTACATGACCCTTCGCCATGATTTAGGCCTAGGGGAAGGCATTGGGAAGTAGTAAGTACATGATGGGTTGCTAGTGACAGAAGCTTAAACCCTAGTTTATGCGTTGCTTCGTAAGGGGCTGATTTGGATCCACATGTTTTATGCTATGGTTAGATTTATCTTAATTCTTCTTTCGTAGTTGCGGATGCTTGCAAGAGGGTTTAATCATAAGTGGGAGGATTGTCCAAGTAAGGACAGCACCCAAGCACCGGTCCACTCACATATCAAATTATCAAAGTAGCGAACGCGAATAATATGAGCATAATGAATTCTAACTTGACGATAATTCCCATGTGTCCTCGGCGGCGCTTTACATCATATAAGAGTTTGTCCAGGCTTGTCCTTTGCCATAAAAAGGATTGGACCATCTTCTTGCACCTTTGTAACACTTGTTACTTGTTACCCGTTACGAATTACCTTGCCACCAAACTATCTGTTACCGATAATTTCAGTGTTTGCAGAAAATACCTTGCTGAGAACTGCTTGTCATTTCCTTCAGCTCCTCATTGGGTTTGACACTCTTACTTATTGAAAGGACTACGATTGATACCCTATACTTGTGGGTCATCACCTGGTATCTAACTGAAGCCCTTAGCCACTAACCTTGCCTTAAACCTCGCAGGCTCACTAGGAGACAAACCCTCCTTTCTTTCGAAGATCCATTCGCAATGAATGGTCTTCTTATGTTTAGGCAAGCGCACGACTGTAAGTGCATCAAGTTCTCCCTTAGTGGTTTTGGAGTATTGAAGACAAATAGGTTGAGGGACTAATGTGTTTGTGAGTGTCCACATGAGTTATAGTCCCGGAAGATTTGGTTTAACACATGGAAGAGGACCCCTAAAAATATATATTTTCAAGTGAAGAAATTGGTGATCAAACTGGTACGCACTTTGAAGAAATTGATGTGCAGACTTTGAACCTTGAAGACTTTTGTTTTCGTAGTTTCTTTCATCTTATTTGAGTCATAGGAAAAACCATACTATTAAAGGGGGTCAAGGTGAAACATATTTCACATTTCCAAAGTGATGCTCAAACCTATACTACCCTAGCCGCTTCGAGTGAAGCCTTTGGAAATCTCCAATACAGCTGACGAAATTGCTAGCGACAGTGACGAAGTTCATCTGGTCACTGAAGAATTTGGTCACACTGAGGAGTTTGGATTTTGCCAGTGTGATCTGCCTAAAAGTGAGGAAATTGAGTGCCTCGGTGAATTTGAGAGTTCAAATTCTGACCATTGATGTGCCACGGGCCAGCTGTCGAGTGGATCCTTATCCTGACAACGGTCGAATAACAGAAGGACATTTGTGACAATTCATGTCGGGTTGACCCCTCGCTATAAATGGCCGCCCCTCACAACCACATGTTGGTTGGCTGCTCCGAGAGAACTTGACACTTGTCATAGGAGAGCAACCCGTCCTCTGTCGACTTTGAGAGAATTCTAAGTGAGGAAAAACCCAGAGACATAGTGATTGAGCATCTATTTCTTCACTCCGATTTTTGTCAAATTCCTCGGAGTTTGACGAATTTAAGAAATCTCCCATTCACCCCCTCTAGGAGTTAATCCGCGCTTTCAATTGGTTTCAGAGCAAGGTACTCTCTTGTTCTGTGTGCTTTTGGTTTAACCACTTGGAGTTTTAGTTATGTCGACCGCATGTATGATCAAGGTATCCGCTGTGTGCCCCATCTTTGATGGCATAGACTATCCTTACTGGAAGAACAAGATGCGCATGCACCTTGAGGCAACTGACAACGACCTCTGGTTCGTCGTTGAGAACGGCGTTCCCGATATTGCTCCTAGTATCAACACTGCTGATGTGAAGAGATTCAAGCAACTCGACTCTCAAGCGAAGAACATCATATGTGGACATCTCAACAAAGGACAGTATGGCTATGTGAGTGCTCTAGAAACTGCAAAGCTTATCTGGGACAGGCTTTCCAAGGTCAATGAAGGCACTTCCACATAGCATGACTCATGTGTTGATGTGCTCCGCAATCTCTTCAACCGCTTTAGAAGACTCGGCAATGAAAATATTCAACAGACTTTCGATCGCCTCACCGATATCTCCAATGAGCTTCAAGCTTTCGGTGCTGCTGACATCACTGATCATGAGGTTGTGAAGAAATTGCTGAGGTCACTGGATAGTTCCTTTGACACCTTAGCCCTGATGATTCAAGAGTGTCCTGATTACAAAGCACTTGATCTGGCAGATATTCTTGAGAGGCTCAATACTCATGAATTTCAGCAGCTAAGAAGAGAGATATGTATGGTCCTAGCTATGGACGACCTCGCTCTGAAGGCAAAGGCCAAGGCAATCTCTTCATCTGAGGAAGAAGCATCTGACTGCACTACTAATGGTGCTGAGTAAACTGGCAGAGAGCTGGCTAATGCTTGTGAGAGAATTCCAGAAGCTTTCCAGGAGAAATCACCCTGGAAAGTCTTCAAAGTATGACTCGAAGAACACTGGAGAAGCTTCTGCTTGAGACTACGACAAGAGAACATGCCACAAATGCAAAAAGCCAGGCCATTACATCACTAACTACCCTCTCTCGAAAAAGGGGTCAAAGAAGAAGAAGTCTAGCAGAGATGATGACTCTGATGACAAGAAGAAGGAATCCTCAAAGTCTTTATCAAAATCTTCATCTCGCAAGAAAAGCAGTTCCGGCAGAGCTTGCGCATTCATTGGGAAGCAAATGGACCTTGGCGGTGACAGGACGGGGCTAATCACCAGCGGCTTAAATGTCGATTTCGTCGCCGGTGGGTGAGGAGAAGGCGCGGGAGAGGCAGTGGGACTGCAAGCTGGGGGCGTGGAATGGTTATTTCACATGAAATCATATAAAAAATCAGACACATGTTGGCCCAACCCATCAATACTAATAGCGGGATCAGTCTTGAGCATTGGTGAAGTATACAACAACCAAAAAGTAATCCGGTAGTAACGTCAACGCTATCTTACGTTTTTTCAACTCTCATAAACAATAAACTGAACAAGCAATATACAGTACAAGGTGACAAAACAGTGCTTAGCTAAGTTTAGCGTGTTTATCTAAGCATGAAAGGCCTTCCGAGCATATTTCTCTCCCTGAAAAACTTTTTTTTGTGCCTCTTCTTCCCACAAGTAAACTCTTCAGCATCACTCGGGTGCAGGATCTGGAATCTATCCGGGCAGAACGCGCACCTACTCTTGAAGCGGCACATCGGCTTTTCTGTCACATGTCACACATACATAAATGGAATTAACATGCATGCATACAACTAGTTAATCTGGAGGAACTAGATAGATTATGTAAGTTACCTAAGAGAGTGCATGTCTCGACCACCAGCCGTCTAGACCGGCGCTCGAACCGCAGCTCGGTGAAGAAGTACTTTTGTTCATTGTCGTCAGTGGCATCCCTCCGTCGGGCCCAGAAGCCGACATGGTACCAGAAGTCCTGCCTGAAGCCGACGCAGGCGGCCCTGGGCACTTCCATGGGCTCCGCAGCAGGATAGAACATAGCATCCTGCGCGCGCACACACAAACATATAGTTAGTGATCTTACTGATGGTCAAAGTAAATCTTAAATTACGCATTAGGCCATATATGGAGGAGTATATCCAAATGGGGGATTCCATGACATAAAATACGTACCGGGTTCCTGGAGTTGTAATGGCCGAGGGCAAAGATGGTGTACATGTTGGCAGCGAGGGCATCACGTTCACTGTCACCAAATATATACGTTAACATGCATGGACACACGAACAAAAGTACTACGATATGTAGATTCAATTCAGTCGTAACTAAACTAAATTGATATATATATATATATAGAGAGAGAGAGAGAGAGGAACATATGGAAGTATAATAAATAAATTAAGACGGAATTCTCACTGTTTTCTCTGGCGATCAAAGGAAGGGAAGTCGACGGCGTCGGCGTCGGCGTCGGGGTCAGCACCGGGGGAAGAGAAGAAGGATCCCATCGTCGTCCGTGGTTATCTTTTTATTTTTCGAGAGGTGGGGAATTGATTGTGTGATCCCCTATATTATATATCTCGGGTTGGCCACGAGGCAAATCAAGTCGGAACGCCTCCTCCTAGTCGCCTACAAATAGAAACTCAAGTAAGGCCCACCTTCAGAATTTGGGAATCAGACAGACTCTCGATTACGTACGTATTTTGCTGCCTACAAAGACGTACAATATTCTTCCCTCAAAAAAAGACGTACAATATTCTGTTGGCAAAGTCCATTGGGGCGAATTGCGGGCGCGTCGCACAGCGGTGCCCCTGACTGGGACGGCCCATTTTCTTTTTCTTTTTTTGTTTCTTCGTTTCTATCTCTCTTTTTTTTGACGGTCAAAGTAAAATACAAATTCGGAAAGAAAAGGAAAACAAGAAACATGTAAAAGAAGAAACAGAGATAGAAACGAATAAACAAAAAGGGAAAATAAGTACGTAGTCGAGAGTCTATCTGATTCCCAAATTTTTATATTTTACTTTATATTTTTAGTTTTTCAGAAAAAAAATCATAAATTGTTAAAAAAAACCGTTTTCAAAATTATGTTCACAAATTTAAACAGGTTTGGTTTTTCAGAAATGTTCGGTAATTGCAAAAATATTGCATTATCCAATTTTTTTCCATGTTTTCAAAAGAAAATCACAAATTCAAAAAATGTTCCCGCTTTCAAAAATTGTTCCCGGATCCAAAAAAATGTTTGGCTTTTTTAGGTACCAGAAAGAAATGTTCGCTTAGGGCGAGGAAAATAGCAAGGGCGAGGCCCAAACAAACAACCCAACATACGTACGAGTCTATCCCTCACCGGTATCCCTGGCCCACCAGGGTTCAAGTCCTGATGCTCACGTTATTCCTCAATTTATTTCAGAAGTTTTGACGATGCGCTTTCGGTGGGAGGAGACATTCCCGTCGATAATGAGGCGCCCGCAGTGACTTCATAAATTTCAAGATGAGATGCCGGCTCAGTCTCTCGGAGATGCTCATAGAGATAGGGTGTGCGTGTGTGCATTCATAAAGGTGAGTGTATGCGTGTATGCATGAGCGCTTGGGTCTGTACCATGTTTGAAAGAAGATGAAGAAAACGTACGTACATGTCTCCAATTGGACGTTGTGTAGGATTCATTGTCCGTGTAGGCCAGCGACCTCCCCATCATGTAATATACACCCAACGAGAACTAGATCCATGCGAAGGTTTAACACCCAAATAACATAAAAGTTGTAACTAAATTATTATCATTAACTATACCTCGGTCACAAAAAGGTTTAACCCCCAAATAACATAGTTTAGGATGTTATAAAATACAACATGCATTTATTTAATTGTTTTAACTACTTCTTAAATCATTTTAGAGCATTCAATTTTTTTATAAAAGTATGGTTTCATTACCATAGTTAGCTATGCATTATTTCGCACAACCTGAACATTTTATTTTTAATATTTTAAAAACTTTACCATTTGACTTGATTTTGAATTTGAATTTGAATTTGAATCGGTGTCGAATCAACACGAGTTTATCAACAGTAGCTTAATTGACGTGGCATCATTAGGTTCACTGTAGCTTAATTATCCAGGCATCACATATAGGGTAGCCTCGCGCGAAGGCGAGTGGGAGATGGGTCAGCCCAAACACGTGAAAGGCCACAACCTCGTTTCTTGGGTTTTTATTTAGTTTTTTTATGCTTCAAAATATCTAAATAAATATATTACAGAGACCACTTTAGATAAAAATACTTGAAAAAATGTTGAGCAAGCATTTGAAAAAAATAATTTGTATAGGTAAAATGTTTCTCATGTATACAAAAGATATACAGTGTGTTTGAAAAATTTTGATGGTCTATTTTAAAAATGTTAATCAAGCATTTAAAAAAATATCAAATGTGTATGGAAAAAATATTGACCATGAATAAAAAAATGTTTATCTTGTACTTGAAAAATGTTTGTCAAGCATTTGAATGGTAAATGTGAATGGAGAAAAGGTGGACCATGTATCCCAAAACTGTTATTCTTCTATTTGAAAATATTAAACATATAATACAAAATTGTATTTCATTAAAACAAAAGTGTAAGTTGTGTATGGAAAAAGATGACACCCAAAAATAAAAGTATTCAAAAAATATTAACCATGTGTGCAAATGTTTGACATGTATATGAAAAGGTTTCTGATGTATATGAAAAATATTGATTGTGTACTAAAAAAAGTTGACTTGTGTTGAGCAAAATCAACAAGGAAACTAAGAAAAAAGACCAATAAAACCAAAAGGGAAAACAGAAACCTAAAATGGAAAAATGAATAACTAAGAAACCAATGCAAAAGAATAGGAATAGAGAAAGCCGGAAAAAACAAAGAAACCCGATGAAAAGCAAGGAAGAAACAAAGATAAGCAAAGAAAATATAAAAAGGAAAGCAAAAAACAATAAAAGCCGAGAAAGAAAAAAATGGGCAAGCTCACCCGACAAGCTAGCGTGATTCATCTGTAGGGATCACTCGATTATATAGCACGCCTATTTCCCGCTTGGTGCGAGATGTGGGGCACCTCGCCTGAAGGAGACCACAGGCCACATGCCATAACCTCATTTTATGTTTTTGTTTTTTGCTTTCATTATTATTTTTATCTAAACTTCCAAATATTATATATATACACACACATAAAATATTTGAAAAATGTTACGATGTGTATCGAAAAATGTTTCTTATGTATACAAAAAATGTATAGAAATTTATACAATGTGTATGAAACAAGTTGATCATGTATTTAAAAAATGTTAATCAAGCAGTTTTTTATTCAAGAATTTTAAAAATATTAATAAAGCATTTCAAAAATGTTAAATATGTATAAAAAATGTTTCTCATGTATACGAAAAAGCTATACAAGAGAATATACAATGTGGATGAGAAACATTGATCAAGCATTTGAAGAATGTTAATAAAAAATGACCTTTCCAAACAGCGCGAGTCGTTTTTCCTCTTGAGAGGCGACTAGAAAACCTAGCCGCCGCCAGCGAGTTTCTTCCACCGCGTTACTACGGCGGCTCCCCTCCGCCGACGACCTCAGTCGTCGGTGGTGAGGGGGGTTGCCGGATCTACGTGTGTGGATAGTTTTGGGCTAAAGTAGCTTTGTTTTAGGCTGATCATCGTCTTGTCTTCGGCGGCGGCAATGACAACGCTAAATAAAGATTCTTCAGATCCTTTTCCGGCAAGGCGACCGGTCCTGTGGCTGGCTATGGTTTTGGAAACCAGACTGTTCAAGCAAGGATGGTGTGGCGGTGGCGGCATCCTCGTGGTGCACATGTCGGCACGGAGCTTGGAAGGTAGTCCAGAAGCAGATGCAGATTGTGGTCTACATCGACGATATCTGGAAGACGAAACGTGTGCTCGGTTCGTGGTCGATGGATGGCAGGTGTGGTTTCCTCCATTGACGTCTTAGTCGTGGTGGGGTGCCAGATCTAGAGTTCGACGGCATGTCCGGGATGTTGCCCCGTCTGATTCGTTCAACGGCAATGGCTTCACTTCTGGTGAGCCACGTTCGAGGTCCGCAAAGCTGCATATCAGCGATGGAGCCGCGTCGAGCTCAGGTGAGGAGGTGATCCATCAATCTTTTCTTCGGTGGCTACTGTGGTGGTGCCGAAGGCAGGTGACGAACGTTGATGTCAAGCTCAGAGATGTTCTGCTATCTTTTCAGTTTTGTCATGTCGGTCCTTACGTGATTTGTACTTTAATTATTTTGATATGAATGAGACACGTATTACCATGCAAAAAAAAGTATGTGAAAAATGTTAAGTTAATCAAGTATGTGAAATTTTTTAATCAAACATTTCAAAAACGTTCAAAGTGTATAGGAAAATAGTTTCCATGCATATAAAAATTTATACAGAAAATATACAATGTGTATGAAAAGAATATTGGTCATGTATTTAAAAATAATTAAACATGTACAAAAAAATATAGAAAGTATACAAAACAATGTTGATCATGTGTTGAACATTTTTCATCTCCTTCACAAACACATTTCTATACATGCTTAAAAAATATACATAATTAAATTTTATACACATTTAGTGTCTACTTTTTATTTCATGCATGTTGTACTTTTTTGTATAGATCAGAAACATTTTTATACACGTTTAACTTTGTGAAAATACATGATCAACATTTTTTCATGTAAAGAATAAAAAAAGGGGAAAATCAATGAAAAATGAAAAGGAAATCACAAGGAAAAAATAGAAAAACCAAATAAAACCACCAAAAAGTGAATGGAAAAATGAGAAAAAAATAAGGAAAAAATGAAAACAAGAAATATACAAAAAGAAGAACAGACGAAAGAAAAAAAGAAAAAAACAAGAAGAAAAGAAAGAAAAAGGTAAAGAAAAAAATAAAGCTAAAGTATAACAAATAATAAGAGAAATACAAAAGAAATCCAATGAACAAACAGAGAAAACAGAAGTACAACGAAGAAAATAAGTAAACCGAAAGAAAACCGGTAAAGAAACAAAAAAGGTCAAAGTATAACAAACAAAAAAGGAAGTACCGAAGAAAATCGATGGAAAAAACAAAGAAAGCCGAAGAGAAAAAAACAAAGTGAAAAAGAAAAAACCGCCACAAAAGAGCGAACTGAGTGACATCGAGCAAGCGATCAACACATGAAAAATGGGCTGACATGTTACTGTAGGGAACAGGAAAAAGCTTCAGGCGAGAGAACCTCCGAAATCACTAATTAGAGAGTACTTCTTTCAAAGGTCACACCCACCTCTCCAGGTTGCAAGAAGTAGTGCACTGCACGTGTGCCTTTTGTCTCAAGATGAGTTTTTTTTGAGGATTTATTTATTACAAATGTTTTATCTCTTAATCGTGTGTTCAAACCCTGAACCGTTTTTACCATTGGATTTCTCATGTCGAGATTTTTGAAACTAAATCCCATGTTAATACGTTTAAAAGAAAGTTTTCTCATGAAAAAAACCAGAAACAAAGAAAAAAAACCACGCCGGAAGCACGTATTTTTTTCTTTTTGCCTCTCGCGAAAGAAAATCTGCACCTCCACGAGAAACAAATCTGTGGCTCCCACGAAAGCAAAAAAAACACTTTTTTTCCTTTCCACGAAAGCAAAAAAACACTTTTTTCCCTTTCCGCGAATCAAATATGTAATTCTCGTGGAAAAAACACATTTTTCGCGCAAAGTTTTTTTTTTGAAGTTTTTTCTCCAAAACCTAGAAAAAGTTGGGCAAAAACTGAAAAGCCGATAAAACATCTGAAACGCGGACAAATAAATAGAAAAAAACAAAGTCCCAAGGGAGCGCCTACCATACGTCACGTGGCGAGGACTAAGAGCATGCCAAGTGACGGACTCTTAGCCAACAAAAATGATCCTTGCGGGACTCCCACAAAGGAGTACTTGTTGATTAGTTTCGACTGGATGCATGGATCCTAGCTAAGTGATCAAGTATATGCCATATCCATATTACTTCAAATAATATGGATATGGCATATACTTGATCACTTACCTAGGATCCATCCAGTTGAAACTAATATGCGGTTTCTTTCATAAATGATATAATAACTCATCATCATCATCATCATATTAATATAAAAACTCTTGCATCATATCATCACCAACAACAGTATACTAGCTAGCTGAAAATCATCATATATAGTCGTCATTACCTACTTAATCATCATAGTCATTACCGCTATCTAATCACCACCAACACTAGCTTAAAGAAGAAACATTTACTTGTACCAGAAGCAAAGATATCATCAAGTTTAACATGGTCATGAGATTATAAGCGTTCATGAGACCACAAAAGCAAATCACTCTTTGAGATTAAGTTTAGGACGGAGAACACGGACATGAGAGGACAAGTACTAAGAGCATGAACTAACTAATCACTCCTGCTGCTCTCTCTGAGATAAAATAGCATAGAACATGTATAGCTCTCCTGATTCATTATATTGGAGCATGCAGATGAACCCGTCTCCTAATCATGGGATGCGCTTCTGATTGCTGCCCCCTAGTACTTCTCTGCGATCTTTAACAATTTTGCTCCAATCTTTCACTATTAAGCATTCCTCGCTTTTAGAAATCTTGAATGCACTCATGTGCATTATAGGATGTCTTGGCCGTAAACTAACCATTGACATGCGACCTTTAGTACCGATCCACTCAGGCACAACTGTCATCGGAAGTCCCTGTTGAAGAACATCGTATAGTAACATTACTTAGCAATGAAGTTTAGCTTGAAAAATAATGTATGCAAAAGATGTACCGAGGAAAAATAGTAAAAATCTTACCATTTTTTCTAAATAGATGTGACCGTAGTTCAATACGATCACTATAGGTCGCACGTTTTGAGTACTAAGATTTTCAAATTCAGGAAAATAATTTGTCTTGACAGCATCAAGATCCTCAAGCCATGAAACATAATGACTTATCTCCTCGCAGTTTAGTTCAGCCCCGGGACAGTGGACGGTCCTGTCTACCAAGCACCGGACATGTTTGCTTGAATGGAAATAAGCTGTCAATAGAAATTAGTTGTCAACTATTTTTGAATAAACAATATCGAAGACATAAATATGGTTGAGAAAACTCACATAATGGTAGACCTGGATGCGTCTGCACACCGACCCAAATGTCTCTATTACCTTCAATATCATCTTCGGGACGAATATCAAAGGTGATAAACATATCAGGCTCAAATGCATATGCATAGTGCTTGCCAAGTTTTGCATTTAAAATAGGTGTAGGAGTCTGCATTGTATAATTTGACGTTGAAGGTATAACCATGCTCGGTCTTCAAGTATATAAACTCTCTTTATCTCCATAGTTTTGTTAGGACTGAAACCTATCTTATCCAAGACACAAATTCTTGCATGGCAGGGGATACGCTAGTAGAATAGTGAAAATTTAAAGTTACTAGTTGAAGCAAATGAAGCATAAGTCATGCTTAATTACGAAAAAAGACTTGTCGTTGTGACTTACTATATCCACTTCGAAGGTCTCATCCAGCTTGATGCCGAAGCGCCTATCATCAACTAGGAAATTTCTGTCGCACAGGCCACACTGGTCTTCGCAGTATTCGCACATAATGAAATTGTTTTCGTCGTCAGACGACATTTCCTATGTTTATAGGTGAAACATTAAGTACTTATTAGTTCTATTAATCCAACTAATTCAACTAGTTCTATTAATTAATTCAACTAGTTCAACTAATTCAACTAGATGATCAAATCTCATATACCTATAAATAAGTAGCTAGTTCTATATAGTAAAATTTTAATTAGATGATCAAATCTCATATACCTAAATTTAATGTATATCTAATTCATCTAACATCAATATATCTAATTCCTCTATTAATTGAACTAATTCAACTAGTTCTATTAATTCAAATATTTGAACTAATTCAACTAAGCACTTACTAAAAATAAACTAGTTCTATTAAAAATAAACTAGTTCTATCTAATTCATCTAACATTTGACAGTAATCTAACATTTTTATCTTGCTAATTCATCTAATTTCGATCATCTAATTAACAATTTGACATGCATTAATCTAATTCATCTAGCTAGCAAAAACTTTGACATTAATCTAAAAAACAGAAAACAAAATATAAGTAAAAAAGTGTGTGTGTGTGTGCGCGCGCGCGCGCAAGTGTACGTGTATGTGTGTGTGTGTGTATCTCTCTCTCTGTGTGTGTACGACTGGGCTCGACCGGCGCGGCGACGGGGCGGCGGCGGGAGACGTACAGCGACGACGGGGCGGCGGTGTACAGGGCGGCGGCGCGAGACGTACGGGGATCGACCGGCGCGGCGACGGGGCGGCGGCGCGAGGTGTACGGTGACGACAGGGACGGCGACGACGTGTCGGGGCGTCGACGGGGACGGGGGCGGCGGGGGCGGCGACGGGGACAGCGACGGGCGATGACGCGGGACCGGGGTGGCGTACGGGCCGGCGATGTCGAAAGAGATTGGAGAAGTGGGAGATGAAACTGGATTTTTTTAAGTGTTGCTAAAGACCCCCCCCATTTAGTAACGGTTGGAGCCATGACCCGGTACTAAAGGTGGTGCGCTCCCATCCCGAGGTGCACAAAGTTTAGTCCCACCTCGCCGAGCGAAGGGTACTCATGACGAGACAATGAAACACCTCATTTTCCAATGCAAATTTGCATGTTCTACGTGGTCAATCGTCCAAATAGCGTCAAATTTATATCCGCCCACAAGTATTGACAATGTATTCGGTCAGTGGTTGGACGGTATTCCAAATAAGTTGAAAGCACTTATAAGGGTGGGAGCATATGCCTTAATTTGGTCGCTTTGTCTATGTAGAAACGATTTAGTTTCTAATGAAAAAATGCTTCTCCTCTGTAGTTTCGTTGTACGCACTCGCTTCATACGTGGTCTATGCTACAACGACTCGAACACCAACCGTTGTTCAAGGTTGGGCGTACGCGGTTGGAGCAGGTGACTATGGAGGTTTTTTCCAACATGGGTGATAGCATAACCTCCAGATTGATCCACCACCACCTTCGATATAGGCATACTGTCGGTATATAGGACTCTACTGTTGCCGATATGTCAGTTTTTATTTCATGATTTTTGTCAGACTTTTGAATTAGACTGTGTGCATCTTAGTTATGCAGAGCCCGGGTGTTACTCATAATGTTTTGTATCTGCTTGATGCTATATTTTGAGATAATAAAATAACCCTTTGTCGAAAAATGGCAAGAGAAGAGCTCCCTGTAGGACGAGAAGATAATACTGACTTTGTCATCTCTTAGTAACATACAAGCACCTGCTTTACCATCCTTAGTATAGGCTTTGTCAGTGCTTAATTTCACCCAACCAGCTTCAGGCAGACACCACTTGCCACTTCATCGACCATTATCACATGTGGGTGGAAAACCGAGTTATCATAAGCAACAACTGATTTTCATTTGCGATGATCAATGGAAAGATCCATCTTTATGCCGACCAGAGAATCAAGATAGCTCACGAGGAGCCTTCTGGATGCTTCCATAGAGGTGGGGGTTTGTGATGAACCACCTCGTTTAAAATATGCCAAGGACACCAAAGGGTCATCGAAATAATAGAGCGCTCAATATCCGGCAAAGTGTCAACAATTTTCTGACACTCAAAAGTAATGCAGCAGCGAGCAGAACAAAGCGACATACAATGCAGCAAGCCATTTCTATTCAACAACAATTAATAATCCATGGAGCAAACAACACAGTGTGTTGTTACTAATAAAGGATTGACGATCCCGCATTCTCCCACTTCCAACAAACAATAACGTCACACTCGACTAACAAGTTGCTAGCCCTTTTCTGCTGGCTGAGTGGGCAAGGGATCCACCTGGAACACAATCTCGTTTCCCTTCTATTTTCTACCCCATGAAACACTAGTAGAAAACAGGGCTTTGGTCACAGGGCAATATTCACATTAGTCCCGGTTCAGTCACGAACCGGGACTAATGTGAGCATTGGTCCCGGTTCGTGCGGCTAAATGCATTAATCCCGGTTCAAATGAGCCCTTTAGTCCCTGTTTGAGACACGAACCGGGACTAAAGGGTGCAACGCCCTTTAGTCCCGGTTTGTGTCTCAGACCGGGACTAAAGATTAGACCTTTAGTCCCGGTTAGAGACACGAACCGGGACTAAAGGGTGAGATGCCCTTTAGTCCCGGTTTGTGTCTCAAACCGGGACTAAAGGTCCCATTTTCAAACTCTTACCCCCCCGATCGCCTTTTTAGTTTTGAAAAAATCAAAAGAAAATGATAAAAACTTCAAAAAATAAAATCCTTCGAGAGGTAGTTATATTACTACGTCTACTAGTTAGTAAAATTTAAAAACTTAAATTTGGACATGTTTTGCAAAAAGTGTAGGGAAAATGTAAAACGGCTATAACTTTTGTATACGATGTCGGAAAAAACGTATAATATATCAAAATGTTCAGAGCGAAAATCCGCTTCCGATTTTGACGGCCTACGACCTGTTTGCAAATTTTTAGAATCCTCAAATTCTAAAAGGAACAAAAGTTATGCTCAAATTTCAGTTTTTTCTGTTTTTTGTTAAATCTAGTCAAACTATGGTCAAACTACTTATTCAAGAAGTATTAGTGTTACTAAATAATTATTTCAGTTTTTTCGATTTTTTTTCAAATCTGGTGAAAGTGCGGTCTAACAATGGTCAAACTATGGTCAAACTATTTATTCAAGAAATATTAGTGTTACTAAATAATTATTTCAGTTTTTTTGAATTTTGGTCAAATCTGGTCAAACTGTGGTCAAACTGTGGTCAAACTATGGTCAAACTATTTATTCAAGAAATATTAGTGTTACTAAACAATTATTGTTTTGTACAATAATAGTTTCAAACTCAAATAGTGAAATGTGTAACTTTATGCTCAAGCTAAACTCCTGAGGGTTAATAGGATTGACATCTTACTATTGTCAGAAAAACAACAAGTGCAGACTTGGAAACGAAGGAGAATAGAACCCGAAAATTAAGCGTGCTCAGGCTGGAGTAGTGAGAGGGATGGGTGACCTGTCGGGAAGTTATATGATTTGGAATGATGAGGGGTGATTAAAGATTAGAGGTTAAATTGAGTAGTGATGAGGGGTGGGTGATTAGAGATTAAATTATAAAATAATTCAGAAATTTGAAAATTGAGAAAAAAAATTCAAAAAAAATTCAAAAAAAATTCAAAAACAATTACCTTTAGTCTCGGTTGGTGTTACTAACCGGGACTAAAGGTGGAGCTGGTGGAGCTCTAGCCAGCGGCCACGTGGAGGGCCTTTAGTCCCGGTTCGTGTAAGAATCAAGAACCGAGACTAAAGGCCCTTATGAACCGGGACTAATGACACTTTTTCTACTAGTGAAACAATCAACCTATCTACAACATGGTTAGAGATACGACATGCAATCAAATACGATGAAGAACGAAAACAAGCAAGGGACACAAGATTTAATGTGGAAAACCCCTCCAACACAAAGGGGAAAAAAGCATGGGCGCCAGCCAGCCAAACTTCACTATATCAGGGAAGGTTACAAACGTCGAGGACTTACAACTGATCAAGTTATCTCATGCGACGGCTTAAAAGAGGTATATATAACACAGGTGACCTAGGTCAATACTGATCGGCCGAAGCCTATAGACGACGGGCCTCGCTCCGCTCGCTCGTCATAGGTTAGCCTTTCTCTTTATACTTGAATTTGAAGCATAACATAACAAACTCCACCTTGAGACAAATTCCATCTTGTAGCATGAATGAGAACCTCCTCCCTGAACAACAAATAAAACACTTTCGGTGCCAAACAGCCACTAGGGCTAATGAGTTATACCAACTAAGTCTGAGCAAAGGTCAAACTTAGCAACAGGAACTAGCTTTGATTATAATGAGTTATACCAACTAATCTTGCATACCTTTAGTTTACCTTGCTCAACAATGTCTCTGACATAATGATATTTGACAACAATGTGCTTTGTTCTCTCATGGAACATCTGATCAATGTCTCTGACATAATGATATTTGGCAACAATGTGCTTTGTTCTCTCATATAACATCTGATCCTTAGTGAGGTATATGGCACTCTGACTGTCACAAAACAAGTTAATGCAAGAATTATCTCCACAAAGCTCAGCATACAAACCTTTCAGCCAAACTAATTCTTTACGTGCTTCTGCAATAGCAACGTATTCTGCTACAGTGGTAGACTGGGCAACTACTGGCTGCAATGTTGCCCTCCAACTCACGGCACAACCACCAACTATGAGCACATAACCTGTAAGGGACCTCCTCTTGTCCAAATCGCTGAAAGCAGAATCTGAATCCATATAGCCAGCTAGTCCCTCACCAGTCCTGACGAATTTCAAACAAGCATTGGAAGTGCCACGAAGGTACCTGAAAATCCACTGAATAGCCTTCCAATGTTCCAATGTACCTGGAAAAGTACCATGAAGGTATCGACTGATCAAACTCATTGCAAAAGACAAACCAGGCCTAGAACACACCATGACATACATTAAAGAACCAAAAACACTGGAATGTGGAACTCTTGACATATACTCAAACTCTTCATCATTACTAGGACAATGAGAGGATGATAATTTGGAATGAGGAGCAGTGGGAGTGCTTACTGACTTAGCATCATGCATGTTAAAACGATGAAGAACTTTCTTAATGTAACTCTGCTGACTAAGAAATAACAAACCAGAATTTTTGTCCCCTTGTAATCTCCATACCTAGAATTTTCTTAGAAGCACCAAGATCCTTCATCTCAAACTCACTACTTAACTATGCCTTTAAAGTATATATTGATCTATTTCTTGCCCTTGGAAGCAATCAACATACCATCTACATTAACAACAAGTATATAGGTGATCCATCAACAAATTTAATCTAAACACAACTATCAAATGCATACCTGTTAAATCCATGTGCTATCATAAATGAATCAAACCTTTTATTACGCTGTCTCGGAGAATGTTGCAAACCATATAGGGACCTCTTTAACTTGCAAACAAATTTCCCCTTACCAGGCACTATGAAACCTTCCGGTTGTTCCATGTAAATCTCCTCGTCCAATTCACCATGCAGAAAAGCAGTCTAGACATCTAACTTATCAAGCTCAAGATCATGCATAGCAATAATACCAAAAATGCAAGAATGGAACGATGCTTGACAATTGGAGAGAACACATCATTATAATCAATACCTGGTGATACGTCCATTTTGCTGTTGGGAAACGTTGCAGAAAATTAAAATTTTTCCTACGGTTTCACCAAGATCCATCTATGAGTTCATCTAAGCAACGAGTCAAGGGAGAGAGTTTGCATCTACATACCACTTGTAGATCACGAGCGGAAGCTTGCCAAGGGGATGGTGATGATGGAGTCGTACTCGAACGTGATTCGGATCACCGATGTCCTAGTGCTGAATGGACAGCACCTCCGCGTTCAACACACGTACGGGACAGGAGACGTCTCCTCAATCTTGATCCAGCAAGGAGGAAGGAGAGGTTGAGGAAGGCAGCTCCAACGGCAGCACGACGGCGTGGTGCAGTTGATGCGGCAGTATTCCGACAGGGCTTCGCCAAGCACGTGCGGAGGAGGAGAGGTGTTGGGGAGGGGAGGGGCTGCGCCTTGGCTTGTGGTGTATTGCAGCACATACCTTGACATGATCTTGAAGGTGTTCAAGATGGATCAGTCAAAGAAGAAGTTCTTGCCTGAGTTGTAAGGTATGAAGTTAAGACTTAAAGCTCGACCACGGCAGAATAGAGAGAAAGGACGAAGGTCGTCTCCTATGCTTAAGACATAGGCTCTACAGTATGCTATGCTGTGTACCGCACCTAAAGTGTGCCTTGCCATGAGTTAGTCAAGGGGTACAAGAGTGATCCAAAAATGGATCACAGACAGCGGTCAAAGTTATCCTTAGTAACTAGTGGACTGAGGAATTTTCTCGATTATGGAGGTGGTAAAAGAGTTCGTCGTAAAGGTTACGTCGATGAAAGCTTAACACCTATCCGGATAGCTCTAAGTAGAGATACCGGATACGTATAATGGGGCAACAATTTAGAATAGCTCCAAGTGGAACAGTTGTTTGGAATGGCTCCAAATAGAACGTGGTAGCTACATCTAGGAGATGACATAGAGATTTGTAAAGCACACACGGATTTGAAAGGTTCAGACCCGTTGACTAAAAAACCTCTCTCACAAGCAACATGATAAAACCCAAGATTCTTTGGATGTTGGTCACATGGTGATGTGACCTGTCAGTGTTAATCACATGGTGATGTGAACTAGATTATTGACTCTAGTGCAAGTGGGAGACTGTTGGAAATATGCCCTAGAGGCAATAATAAAAGTGTTATTATTATATTTCTTTGTTCATGATAATAGTCTTTTATTCATGCTATAACTGTATTATCCGGAAATCATAATACACGTGTGAATACATAGACCACAATATGTCCCTAGTGAGCCTCTAGTTGACTAGCTCGTTGTGATCAACAGATAGTCATGGTTTCCTGGCTATGGACATTGGATGTCGTTGATAACGGGATCACATCATTAGGAGAATGATGTGATGGACAAGACCCAATCCTGAGCCTAGCACAAAGATCGTGTAGTTCGTTTGCTAGAGCTTTGCCAATGTCAAGTATCTCTTCCTTTGACCATGAGAGCGTGTAACTCCTGGATACCGTAGGAGTGCTTTGGGTGTATCAAACGTCACAACGTAACTGGATGACTATAAAGGTGCACTACAGGTATCTCCGAAAGTATCTATTGTTTTATGCGGATCGAGACTGGGATTTGTCACTCTGTGTAAACGGAGAGGTATCTCTGGGCCCACTCGATAGGACATCATCATAATGTGCACAATGTGACCAAGGGGTTGATCACGGGATGATGTGTTTCGGAACGAGTAAAGAGACTTGCCGGTAACGAGATTGAACAAGGTATCGGTATACCGACGATCGAATCTCGGGCAAGTAAAATACCGCTAGACAAAGGGAATTGTATACGGGATCGATTGAGTCCTTGACATCGTGGTTCATCCGATGAGATCATCGTGGAACATGTGGGAGCCAACATGGGTATCCAGATCCCGCTGTTGGTTATTGACCGGAGAACGTCTCGGTCATGTCTGCATGTCTCCCGAACCCGTAGGGTCTACACACTTAGGGTTCGATGACGCTAGGGTTATAAAGGAAGCTTGTATGTGGTTACCGAATGTTGTTCGGAGTCCCGGATGAGATCCCGGATGTCACGAGGAGTTCCGGAATGGTCCGGAGGTAAAGATTTATATATGGGAAGTCCTGTTTTGGTCACCGGAAAAGTTTCGGGCGATATCGGTAATGTACCGGGACCACCGGGAGGGTCCCGGGGGTCCACCAAGTGGGGCCACCTGCCCCAGAAGGCTGCGTGGGCCAAGTGTGGGAGGGGACCAGCCCCTAGGTGGGCTGGTGCGCCCCCCACAAGGGGTCCAAGGCGCAAGGGAGAGTGGGAGGGGGCAAACCCTAGTCCAGATGGGCCTTAAGGCCCACCTAGTGGGCGCCTCCCCTCTCTCCCCCTCTTGGCCGCCTCCCCAAGTCCCATCTAGGGCTGGCCGCACCCCTTGGGGTGGGAAACCCTAAAGGGGGCGCAGCCCCCTTCTCCCCTATATAAATAGAGGCCTGGGGCTGCCCATAACACATGAGAACTTCTCCCTCTTGGTGCAGCCCTACCTCTCTCCCTACTCCTCCTCTCCCGTGGTGCTTGGCGAAGCCCTGCTGGATTGCCACGCTCCTCCACCACCACCACGCCGTTGTGCTGCTGTTGGATGGAGTCTTCCTCAACCTCTCCCTCTCTCCTTGCTGGATCAAGGCGTGGGAGACGTCACCGGGCTGTACGTGTGTTGAACGCGGAGGTGCCGTCCGTTCGGCACTAGGATCTCCGGTGATTTGGATCACGACGAGTACGACTCCTTCAACCCGTTCTCTTGAACGCTTCCGCTTAGCGATCTACAAGGGTATGTAGATGCACTCTCCTTCCCCTCGTTGCTGGTTTCTCCATAGATAGATCTTGGTGACACGTAGGAAAATTTTGAATTTCTGCTACGTTCCCCAACAGTGGCATCATGAGCTAGGTCTATTGCGTAGATTCTTTGCACGAGTAGAACACAAAGTAGTTGTGGGCGTTGATTTTGTTCAATATGCTTACCGTTACTAGTCCAATCTTGTTTCGACGGTATTGTGGGATGAAGCAGTCCGGACCGACCTTACACGTACTCTTACGTGAGACAGGTTCCACCGATTGACATGCACTTGGTGCATAAGGTGGCTAGCGGGTGCCAGTCTCTCCCACTTTAGTCGGAACGGATTCGATGAAAAGGGTCCTTATGAAGGGTAAATAGAAATTGGCATATCACGTTGTGGTTTTGTGTAGGTAAGAAACATTCTTGCTAGAAACCCATAGCAGCCACGTAAAACATGCAAACAACAATTAGAGGACGTCTAACTTGTTTTTGCAGGGTATGCTATGTGATGTGATATGGCCAAGAAGAATGTGATGAATGATATGTGATGTATGAGATTGATCATGTTCTTGTAATAGGGATCACGACTTGCATGTCGATGAGTATGACAACTGGCAGGAGCCATAGGAGTTGTCTTTATTTATTGTATGACCTGCGTGTCATTGAAGAACGCCATGTAACTTACTTTACTTTATTGCTAAACGCGTTAGCCATAGAAGTAGAAGTAGTCATTGGCATGACAACTTCATGAAGACGCGATGATGGAGATCATGATGATGGAGATCATGGTGTCAAGCCGGTGACAAGATGATCATGGAGCCCCGAAGATGGAGATCAATGGAGCTATATGATATTGGCCATATCATGTCACAACTATATAATTGCATGTGATGTTTATTATGATTATGCATCTTGTTTACTT
This sequence comes from Triticum aestivum, assembly GCF_018294505.1. NCBI lineage: Eukaryota > Viridiplantae > Streptophyta > Magnoliopsida > Poales > Poaceae > Triticum > Triticum aestivum. The sequence continues at coordinate 579,844,673 of NC_057798.1, forward strand.
AGGACGACGGTAGTAAATAAGATGATCCCTTACAAAATTTCAAGAAGTGTTCTCCCCTAACTGTGCACCGTTGCTACAGTTCGTCGCTTCTAAGCACCACGTGATGATCGGGTGTGATGGATTCTTACGTTCACATACAACGGGTGTAAGACAGTTTTACACAGCGAAAACACTTAGGGTTGACTTGACGAGCCTAGCATGTACAGACATGGCCTCGGAACACAGAGACCAAAAGGTCGAGCATGAGTCGTATAGTAGATACGATCAACATGAAGATGTTCACCGATGATGACTAGTCCGTCTCACGTGATGATCGGACACGGCCTAGTTGACTCGGATCATGTAATCACTTAGATGACCAGAGGGATGTCTATCTGAGTGGGAGTTCATAAGATGAACTTAATTATCCTGAACATAGTCAAAAGGATTTTGCAAATTATGTCGTAGCTCGCGCTTTAGTTCTACTGTTTAGATATGTTCCTAGAGAAAATATAGTTGAAAGTTGACAGTAGCGATTATGCGGACAGTAGAAAGCTTATGTCCTTAGTGCACCGCTCAGTGTGCTGAACCCCAAACGTCGTTTGTCGATGTTGCGAACATCGGACATACACGTTTTGATAACTACGTGATAGTTCAGTTAAATGGTTTAAGTAGAGGCACCAAAGACGTTTTTCAAAACGTCGCGGAACATATGAGATGTTTCGAGGGCTGAAATTAGGATTTCAAGCTCGTGCCCACGTCAAGAGGTATAAGACCTCCGACGATTTTCTTAGCCTGCAAACTAAGGGAGAAAAGCTCAATCGTTGAGCTTGTGCTCAGATTGTCTGAGTGCAACAATCACTTGATAGTGATGTTTCTCCAAAGTCATTGCCACCAAGCTGCTAGAGCTTCGTGATGAACTATAACATATCAGGGATAGATATGATGATCCTTGAGGTATTCGCGATGTTTGACACCGCGAAAGTAGAAATCAAGAAGGAGCATCAATTGTTGATGGTTGGTGAGACCACTAGTTTCAAGAAGGGCAAGGGCAAGAAGGGATACTTCATGAAACGGCAAATCAGCTGCTGCACCAGTGAAGAAACCTGAGGTTGAACCCAAACCCGAGACTAAGTGCTTCTCTGATAAGGGGAACAGCCACTAGAGCAGAATTACCCTAGATACTTGGTAGATGAGAAGGCTGGCAAGGTCGATAGAAGTATATTGGATACATTATGTTAATATGTACTTTACTAGTACTCCTAGTAGCACCAGGGTATAAGATACCGGTTCGGTTGCTAAGTATTAGTAACTCGAAATAAAAGCTACGGAATAAACGGAGACTAGCTAAAGGTGAGCTGACGATATGTGTTGGAAGTTTTTCCAAGCTTGATGTGATCAAGCATCGCACGCTCCCTCTACCAACGAGATTGGTGTTAAACCTAAATAATTGTTATTTGGTGTTTGCGTTGAGCATAGACATGATTGGATTATGACTATCGCAATACGGTTATTCATTTAAAGAGAATAATGGTTACTCTATTTATTTGAATAATACCTTCAATGGTCTTGCACCTAAAAATGGTTTATTGAATCTCGATCGTAGTGATACACATTTTCATGCCAAAAGATAGTAATGATAGTACCACTTACTGGTGGCACTGCCATGTAAGTCATATTGGTTTAAAACGCATGAAGAAGCTCCATGTTGATGGATCTTTGGACTCACTCGTTTTTGAAAAGTTTGAGGCATGCGAACCATGTCTATTGGTGTGTACGCATGAAGAAACTCCATGCAAATGGATCGTTTGGACTCACTTGATTTTGAAGCACTTGAGATATGCAAATCATACCACATGGGCAAGATGATTGAAAAGCCTCGGTTTCAGTAAGATGGAACAAGATAGCAACTTGTTGGAAGTAACACATTTCGATGTGTGTAGTCCAATGAGTGCTGAGGCATGCAGTGAATATCGTTATGTTCTTACTTCACAGATGATTCGAGTAGATGTTGAATATATTTACTTGATGAAACACAAGTCTGAATTATTGAATGGTTCAAGTAATTTCAGAGTGAAGTAGAAGATCATTGTGACAAGAGGATAAAATGTCTATGATATGATCATAGAGATGAATATCTGAGTTACGAGTTTTGGCACACAATTAAGACATTGTGGAAATTGTTTTACAATTAATACCGCCTGGAACACCATAGTGTGATGGTGTGTCCGAACATCATAGTTGCACCCTATTGGATATGGTGCGTACCATGATGTCTCTTATCGAATTACCACTATCGTTCATGGGTTAGGCATTAGAGACAACCACATTCACTTTAAATAGGGCACCACGTAATTCCATTGAGATGACACCGTATGAATTATGGTTTAGAGAAACCTAAGTTGTCGTTCTTAAAGGTTTGGGGCTGCGACGCTTATGTGAAAAAGTTTCAGGATTGATAAGCTCGAACCCAAAGCGGATAAAATACATCTTCATAGGACACCCAAAACAGTTGGGTATACCTCCTAATTCAGATCCGAAAGCAATATGGATTGTTTCTTGAATCGGGTCCTTTCTCGAGGAAAGGTTTCTCTCGAAAGAGTTGAGTGGGAGGATGGTGGAGACTTGATGAGGTTATAGAACCGTCACTTCAACAAGTGTGTAGCAGGGCACAAGAAGTTGTTCCTGTGGCACCACCAATTGAAGTGGAAGCTTATGATAGTGATCATGAAGCTTCGGATCAAGTCACTACCGAACCTCGTAGGATGACAAGGATACGTACTACATCAGAGTGGTACAGTAATCCTGTCTTGAAGGTCATGTTGCTAGACAACAATGAACCTACGAGCTATGGAGAAGCGATGGTGGGCCCATATTCCGACAAATGGTTAGAAGCCATGAAATCCGAGATAGGATCCATGTATCATAACAAAGCATGGACTTTGGTGGACTTGCCCAATGATCGGCAAGCCATTGAGATAAATGGATCTTCAAGAAAAGACGGACGTGGATGGTAATGTCACCATCTATGAAGCTCGACTTGTGGCAAAGAGTTTTTCACAAGTTCAAAGAGTTGACTACGATGAGATTTTCTCATCCGTAGCGATGCTTAAGTCCGTCGGAATCATGTTAGCATTAGCTGCATTTATGAAATCTGGCAGACGGATGTCAAAACGAGTTTCCTTACCAGTTTTCGTAAGGAAAGGTTGTATGCGATACAATCAGAAAGGTTTTATCGATCCTAAGGATGCTAAAAGGTATGCTAGCTCCAGCAATCCTTCTAAGGACTGGAGTAAGCATCTCGGAGTTGGAATGTGCGCTTTGATGAGATGATCAAAGATTTTGGGTTTATACAAAGTTCATGAGAAACTTGTATTTCCAAAGAAGTGAGTGGGAGCACTATAGATTTTCTGATGATTATATGTTGTTGACATATTGATGATCAGAAATGATGTAGAATTTCTAGAAAGCATATAGGGTTATTTGAAAGGTGTTTTTCAATAGAAAACCTGGAATAAGCTACTTGAACATTGAGCATCAAGATCTATGAGGATGGATCAAAACGCTTAATGGTACTTTCAAATGAGCACATACCTTGACATGATCTTGAAGGTGTTCAAGATGGATCAGTCAAAGAAGAAGTTCTTGCCTGAGTTGTAAGGTATGAAGTTAAGACTTAAAGCTCGACCACGACAGAATAGAGAGAAAGGACGAAGGTCGTCTCCTATGCTTAAGACATAGGCTCTACAGTATGCTATGCTGTGTACCGCACCTGAAGTGTGCCTTGCCATGAGTTAGTCAAGGGGTACAAGAGTGATCCAAAAATGGATCACAGACAGCGGTCAAAGTTATCCTTAGTAACTAGTGGACTGAGGAATTTTCTCGATTATGGAGGTGTTAAAAGAGTTCGTCGTAAAGGTTACGTCGATGCAAGCTTAACACCTATCCGGATAGCTCTAAGTAGAGATACCGGATACGTATAATGGGGCAACAATTTAGAATAGCTCCAAATGGAACAGTTATTTGGAATGGCTCCAAATAGAACGTGGTAGCTACATCTAGGAGATGACATAGAGATTTGTAAAGCACACACGGATTTGAAAGGTTCAGACCCGTTGACTAAAAAACCTCTCTCACAAGCAACATGATCAAACCCAAGATTCTTTGGATGTTGGTCACATGGTGATGTGACCTGTCAGTGTTAATCACATGGTGATGTGAACTAGATTATTGACTCTAGTGCAAGTGGGAGACTGTTGGAAATATGCCCTAGAGGCAATAATAAAAGTGTTATTATTATATTTCTTTGTTCATGATAATAGTCTTTTATTCATGCTATAACTGTATTATCCGGAAATCGTAATACACGTGTGAATACATAGACCACAATATGTCCCTAGTGAGCCTCTAGTTGACTAGCTCATTGTGATCAACAGATAGTCATGGTTTCCTGGCTATGGACATTGGATGTCGTTGATAACGGGACCACATCATTAGGAGAATGATGTGATGGACAAGACCCAATCCTAAGCCTAGCACAAAGATCGTGTAGTTCGTTTGCTAGAGCTTTGCCAATGTCAAGTATCTCTTCCTTTGACCATGAGAGTGTGTAACTCCTGGATACCGTAGGAGTGCTTTAGGTGTATCAAACGTCACAACGTAACTGGGTGACTATAAAGGTGCACTACAGGTATCTCCGAAAGTATCTATTGTTTTATGCGGATCGAGACTGGGATTTGTCACTCCGTGTAAACGGAGAGGTATCTCTGGGCCCACTCGGTAGGACATCATCATAATGTGCACAATGTGACCAAGGGGTTGATCACGGGATGATGTGTTATGGAACGAGTAAAGAGACTTGCCGGTAACGAGATTGAACAAGGTATCGGTATACCGACGATCGAATCTCGGGCAAGTAAAATACCGCTAGACAAAGGGAATTGTATACGGGATCGATTGAGTCCTTGACATCGTGGTTCATCCGATGAGATCATCGTGGAACATGTGGGAGCCAACATGGGTATCCAGATCCTGCTGTTGGTTATTGACCGGAGAACGTCTCGGTCATGTCTGCATGTCTCCCGAACCCGTAGGGTCTACACACTTAAGGTTCGATGACGCTAGGGTTATAAAGGAAGCTTGTATGTGGTTACCGAATGTTGTTAGGAGTCCCGGATGAGATCCCAGACGTCACGAGGAGTTCCAGAATGGTCCGAAGGTAAAGATTTATATATGGGAAGTCCTGTTTTGGTCACCGGAAAAGTTTCGGGCGATATCGGTAATGTACCGGGACCACCGGGAGGGTCCCGGGGGTCCACCAAGTGGGGCCACCTGCCCCAGAAGGCTGCGTGGGCCAAGTGTGGGAGGGGACCAGCCCCTAGGTGGGCTGGTGCGCCCCCCACAAGGGGTCCAAGGCGCAAGGGAGAGTGGGAGGGGGCAAACCCTAGTCTAGATGGGCCTTAAGGCCCACCTAGTGGGCGCCTCCCCTCTCTCCCCCTCTTGGCCGCCTCCCCAAGTCCCATCTAGGGCTGGCCGCACCCCTTGGGGTGGGAAACCCTAAAGGGGGCGCAGCCCCCTTCTCCCCTATATAAATAGAGGCCTGGGGCTGCCCATAACACATGAGAACTTCTCCCTCTTGGTGCAGCCCTACCTCTCTCCCTACTCCTCCTCTCCCGTGGTGCTTGGCGAAGCCCTGCTGGATTGCCACGCTCCTCCACCACCACCACGCCGTTGTGCTGCTGTTGGATGGAGTCTTCCTCAACCTCTCCCTCTCTCCTTGCTGGATCAAGGCGTGGGAGACGTCACCGGGCTGTACGTGTGTTGAACGCGGAGGTGCCGTCCGTTCGGCACTAGGATCTCCGGTGATTTGGATCACGACGAGTACGACTCCTTCAACCCGTTCTCTTGAACGCTTCCGCTTAGCGATCTACAAGGGTATGTAGATGCACTCTCCTTCCCCTCGTTGCTGGTTTCTCCATAGATAGATCTTGGTGACACGTAGGAAAATTTTGAATTTCTGCTACGTTCCCCAACAAAATGCTACAGAGCTCCCACTCACTTTCTTGTAAACACAGGCTTCTCCATAAGTCTGCATAAACCCAAACGCTTTGATCATCTCATCAAAGCGAATATTCCAACTCCGAGATGCTTACACCAGCCCATAAATGGATCGATGGAGCTTGCATACTTTGTTAGCGTTCTTAGGATCGACAAAACCTTCTGGCTGCATCATATACAGTTCTTCCTTAAGATGCCCGTTAAGGAATGCCGTTTTGACGTCCATCTGCCATATCTCATAATCATAGTATGCGGCAATTGCTAACATGATTCGGACGGACTTCAGCTTCGCTACGGGAGAGAATGTCTCGTCGTAGTCGATCCCTTGAACTTGTCAATAACCCTTAGCGACAAGTCGAGCTTTATAGATGGTAACATTGCCATCCGCGTCCGTCTTCTTCTTAAAGATCCATTGTTTTCTATCGCTCGCCGATCATTGGGCAAGTCTGTCAAAGTCCATACTTTGTTTTCATACATGGATTCTATCTCGGATTTCATGGCTTCTAGCATTTGTTGGAATCTGGGCCCGCCATTGCTTCTTCATAGTTCGAAGGTTCACCGTTGTCTAACAACATGATTTCCAGGACAGGGTTGCCGTACCACTCTGGTGCGGAATGTGTCCTTGTGGACCTACGAAGTTCAGTAGCAACTTGATTCGAAGTACCTTGATCATCATCATTGGTTTCCTCTTCAGTTGGTGTGGGCATCACAAGAACATTTTCCTGAGCTGCACCACTTTCCCGTTCGAGAGGTAGTACTTCATCGAGTTCTACTTTCCTCCCACTTACTTCTTTCGAGAGAAACTCTTTTTCCAGAAAGCATCCGTTTTTGGCAACAAAGATCTTGCCTTCGGATCCTAAGTAGAAGGTATACCCTACAGTTTCCTTGGGGTATCCTATGAAGACGCATTTTTCCGACTTGGGTTCAAGCTTTTCAGGTTGAAGTTTCTTGACATAAGCATCGCATCCCCAAACTTTTAGAAACGACAGCTTAGGTTTCTTCCCAAACCATAATTCATACGGTGTCGTCTCAACGGATTTATACGGTGCCCTATTTAAAGTGAATGTAGCTGTCTCTAGAGCGTATCCCCAAAATGATAGCGGTAAATCGGTAAGAGACATCATAGACCGCACCATATCCAATAGAGTGCGATTACAATGTTCGGACACACCGTTTCGCTGAGGTGTTCCAGGCGGCGTGAGTTGTGAAATGATTCCACATTTCCTTAAGTGTGTGCCAAATTCGTGACTTAAATATTCTCCTCCACGATCTGATCGTAGGAACTTTATCTTTCGGTCACGTTGATTCTCCACCTCATTCTGAAATTCCTTGAACTTTTCAAAGGTCTCAGACTTGTGTTTCATTAAGTAGACATACCCATATCTACTTAAGTCATCAGTGAGAGTGAGAACATAACGTATCATCCGCGAGCCTCAACGCTCATTGGACCACACACATCGGTATGTATGATTTCCAACAAGTTGGTTGCTCGCTCCATTGTTCCGGAGAACGGAGTCTTGGTCATTTTTCCCATGAGGCATGGTTCACATGTGTCAAATGATTCATAATCAAGAGACTCTAAAAGTCCATCAGCATGGAGCTTCTTCATGCGCTTCACACCAATGTGACCAAGGCGGCAGTGCCACAAGTATGTGGGACTATCATTATCAACTTTACATCTTTTGGCATCTACACTATGAACATGTGTAATATTACGCTCGAGATTCATTAAGAATAAACCATTGACCATCAGAGCATGACCATAAAACATATCTCTCATATAAATCGAACAACCATTATTCTCGGACTTAATGAGTAGCCATCTCGTATTAAACGAGATCCAGATACAATGTTCATGCTCAAACTTGGCACTAAATAACAATTATTAAGGTTCAAAACTAATCCCGTAGGTAAATGTAGAGGCAGCGTGCCGACGGCGATCACATCGACTCTGGAACCATTCCCGACGCGCATCGTCACCTCGTCCTTCGCCAGTCTCCGTTTATTCCGCAACTCCTGCTGTGAGTTACAAATATGAGCAACGGCACCGGTATCAAATACCCAGGAGTTACTACGAGTACTGGTAAGGTACACATCAATTACATGTATATCAAATATACCTTTGGTGTTGTCGGCCTTCTTATCCGCTAAGTATTTGGGGCAGTTCCGCTTCCAGTGACCCTTCCCCTTGCAATAAAAGCACTCAGTCTCAGGCTTGGGTCCATTCTTTGACTTCTTCCCGGCAACTGGCTTACCGGGCGCGGCAACCTCCTTGCCGTCCTTCTTGAAGTTCTTCTTACCCTTGCCCTTCTTGAACTTAGCGGTCTTATTGACCATCAACACTTGATGTTCTTTCTTGATTTCAGCCTCTGCTGACTTCAGCATCGAGAACACTTCAGGAATGGTCTTTCCATCCCCTGCATGTTGTAGTTCATTACAAAGCTCTTGTAGCTTGGTGGGAGCGACTGAAGGATTCTGTCAATGACTGCCTCATCAGGGAGGTTAATATTCAGCTGGGTCATACGGTTGTGCAACCCAGACATCTTGAGTATGTGCTCACTGACAGAACTATTTTCCTCCATCTTACAACTATAGAACTTGTCGGAGATGTCATATCTCTCGACCCGGGCGTGAGCTTGAAAAACTAGTTTCAGCTCTTCGAACATCTCATATGCTCCGTGATGCTCAAAACGCTTTTGGAGCCCCGGTTCTAAGCTGTAAAGCATGCCGCACTGAACGAGGGAGTAATCATCAGCACGAGACTGCCAAGCATTCATAATGTCTTGGTTCTCTGGGACGGGAGCGTCACCTAGCGGTCCTTCTAGGACATATTGTTTCCTGGCAGCTATGAGGATGATCCTCAGGTTCCGGACCCAGTCCGTATAGTTGCTGCCATCATCTTTCAGCTTGGTTTTCTCTAGGAATGCGTTGAAGTTCATGTTGACATGAGCGTTGGCCATTTGATCTACAAGACATATTTGCAAAGGTTTTAGACTAAGTTCATGATAATTAAGTTCTAATCAAATTATGAACTCCCACTCAGATTAGACATCCCTTTGGTCATCTAAGTGTTACACGATCCGAGTCGACTAGCCCGTGTCCGATCATCACGTGAGACGGACTAGTCATCGTCAGTGAACATCTTCATGTTGATCGTATCTTCCATACGACTCGTGTTCGACCTTTCGGTCTCCGTGTTCCGAGGCCATGTCTGCACATGCTAGGCTCGTCAAGTTAACCCTAAGTGTTTTCGCTGTGTAAAACTGTCTTACACCCGTTGTATGTGAACGTAAGAATCCATCACACCCGATCATCACGTGGTGCTTAGAAGCGACGAACTATAGCAACGGTGCACAGTTAGGGGAGAACACTTCTTGAAATTTTGTAAGGGATCATCTTATTTACTACCGTCGTCCTAAGTAAACAAGATGCATAAAACATAATAAACATCACATGCAATTATATAAAGTAGTGACATGATATGGCCAATATCATATAGCTCCTTTGATCTCCATCTTCGGGGCTCCATGATCATCTTGTCACCGACATGACACCATGATCTCCATCATCATGATCTCCATCATCGTGTCTTCATGAAGTTGTCACGCCAACGACTACTTCTACTTCTATGGCTAACACGTTTAGCAATAAAGTAAAGTAAGTTAGATGGCGTTCTTCAATGACACGCAGGTCATACAAAAATAAAGACAACTCCTATGGCTCCTGCCGGTTGTCATACTCATCGACATGCAAGTCGTGAATCCTATTACAAGAACATGATCTCATACATCACAATTCATCATTCATCACAACTTCTGGCCGTATCACATCACATGATCAATCGCTGCAAAAACATGTTAGACGTCCTCTAATTGTTGTTGCATCTTTTACGTGGCTGCAATTGGGTTCTAGCAAGAACGTTTTCTTACCTACGAATAACCACAACGTGATTTTGTCGACTTCTATTTACCCTTCATAAGGGCCCTTTTCATCGAATCCGCTCCAACTAAAGTGGGAGAGACAGACACCCGCCAGCCACCTTATGCAACTAGTGCATGTTAATCGGTGGAACCGGTCTCACGTAAGTGTACGTGTAAGGTTGGTCCGGGCCGCTTCATCCCACAATACCGCTGAAGCAAGAAAAGACTAGTAGACGCAAGCAAGTTGACAAGATCCACGCCCACAACAAAATTGTGTTCTACTCGTGCAAAGAGAACTACGCATAAACCTGGCTCATGATGCCACTGTTGGGGAACGTTGCAGAAAATTAAAAATTTTCCTACGGTTTCACCAAGATCCATCTATGAGTTCATCTAAGCAACGAGTCAAGGGAGAGAGTTTGCATCTACATACCACTTGTAGATCACGAGCGGAAGCTTGCCAAGGGGATGGTGATGATGGAGTCGTACTCGAACGTGATTCGGATCACCGATGTCCTAGTGCTGAACTGACAGCACCTCCGCGTTCAACACACGTACGGGACGGGAGACGTCTCCTCCGTCTTGATCCAGCAAGGAGGAAGGAGAGGTTGAGGAAGGCAGCTCCAACGGCAGCACGACGGCGTGGTGCAGTTGATGCGGCAGTATTCCGACAGGGCTTCGCCAAGCACGTGCGGAGGAGGAGAGGTGTTGGGGAGGGGAGGGGCTGCGCCTTGGCTTGTGGTGTATTGCAGCCCTCCCCTCACCCCTCTATATATAGGGGAAAGGGCAAGGGGGGCCGGCCCTCTAGGGAAAACCCTAGGGGGGCGGCGGCCAAGGGGTGGGGGGCTTGCCCCCCAACCAAGGGGGGTGCGCCTCCTTTAGGGTTTCCCCCCCAACCCTAGGCGCATGGGCCCAAGGGGGGGGGGGGGCGCCAAGCCCACTAGGGGCTGGCTGCTATCCCCACGCAGCCCAAGTGGCCCCCCGGGAGGGGTGGCCCCTCCCGGTGGACCCCCGGAACCCTTCCGGTGGTCCCGGTACAATACCGGTATGACCCTGAAACTTTCCGGTGCCCGTTTAACAACTTCCCATATATAAAACTTTACCTCCGGACCATTCCGGAACTCCTCGTGACGTCTAGGATCTCATCCGGGACTCCAAACAACATTCGGTAGTCACATACTAGTCTTCCTAACAACCCTAGCATCACCGAACCTTAAGTGTGTAGACCCTACGGGCTCGGGAGACATGCAGACATGACCGAGACCACTCTCGGGCAATAACCAACAGCGGGGTCTGGATACCCATGTTGGCTCCCACATGCTCCTCGATGATTTCATCGGTTGAACCACGATGTCGAGGATTCGATCAAACCCTGTATACAATTCCCTTTGTCAATCGGTACGTTACTTGCCCGAGACCCGATCGTCGGTATCCCAATACCTTGTTCAGTCTCATTTCCGGAAAGTCACTTTACTCGTACCGTAATGCATGATCCCGTGGCCAACACCTTGGTCACCTTGAGCTCATTATGATGATGCATTACCGAGTGGGCCCAGAGATACCTCTCCGTCATACGGAGTGACAAATCCCAGTCTTGATCCGCATAAAACAATAGATACTTTCGGAGATACCTGTAGTGCACCTTTATAGTCACCCAGTTACGTTGTGACGTTTGATACACCCAAAGCACTCCTACGGTATCCAGGAGTTACACGCTCTCATGGTCAAAGGAAGAGATACTTGACATTGGCAAAGCTCTAGCAAACGAACTACACGATCTTTGTGCTATGCTTAGGATTGGGTCTTGTCCATCACATCATTCTCCTAATGATGTGATCCCGTTATCAACGACATCCAATGTCCATAGCCAGGAAACCATGACTATCTGTTGATCACAACGAGCTAGTCAACTAGAGGCTCACTAGGGACATATTGTGGTCTATGTATTCACACGTGTATTACGATTTCCGGATAATACAGTTATAGCATGAATAAAAGACTATTATCATGAACAAAGAAATATAATAATAACACTTTTATTATTGCCTCTAGGGCATATTTCCAACATTTGCATCATGTTTTTATGTTGATATTTTTTGCATTATGGGTTGCTATTACATTTTAGGATAAAATTCTTTTGCCTTTTCTCTCTTATTTTACAAGATTTACATCAAGAGGGAGAATGCCGGCAGCTGGAATTCTGGACTGAAAAGGAGCAAATCTAAGATACCTATTCTGCGCAACTCCAAATGTCCTCAAACTTTACGGAGAATTGCTTTGGAGTATATAAAAAATATTGGGAGAATAAGTACCGGAAGGGGGGCCACCAGGTGGGCAGAAGCCTGGGGGGCGCCCCCCTGAGCTTGTGGGCCCCCTGGCCAGGCTCCGATGCCCATCTTCTGCTATATGAAGCATTTTGACCTAGAAAAAATCATGAGAAGGCTTTCGGGACGAAGAGCTTCCGTCTCGAGGAGGAACCTGGGTAGAAGCAATCTAGGGCTTTGACGGAGCGATTCTGCTGGAGAAACTTCCTTCCGGGAGGGGCTAATCGAAGCCATCATCAGCACCAACCGATCCTCTCATCATGAGAGGATCAATCTTCATCAACATCTTCAATAGCACCATCTCATCTGAAACCCTAGTTCATCACTTCTATTCAATCTTTGCTTCAAAACCTCAAATTGGTACCTGTAGGTTGCTAGTAGTGTTGATTACTCTTTGTAGTTGATGCTAGTTGGTTTACTTGGTGGAAGATCATATGTTCAGATCCTTAATGATATTTATTACCCCTCTAATCTTGAACATGAACATGCTTTGTGAGTAGTTACTTTTGTTCCTGAGGACATGGGAGAAGTCTTGTTATAAGTAATCATGTGAATTTGCTATTCGTTCGATATTTTCATGAGATGCATGTTGTCTTTCCTCTAGTGTTGTAATGTGAATGTCGACTACATGACCCTTCGCCATGATTTGGGCCTAGGGGAAGGCATTGGGAAGTAGTAAGTAGATGATGGGTTGCTAGTGACAGAAGCTTAAACCCTAGTTTATGCGTTGCTTCGTAAGGGGCTGATTTGGATCCACATGTTTTATGCTATGGTTAGATTTATCTTAATTCTTCTTTTGTAGTTGCGGATGCTTGCAAGAGGGGTTAATCATAAGTGGGAGGCTTGTCCAAGTAAGGACAGCACCCAAGCACCGGTCCACTCACATATCAAATTATCAAAGTAGCGAACACGAATAATATGAGCATAATGAATTCTAACTTGACGATAATTCCCATGTGTCCTCGGGGGCGCTTTACATCATATAAGAGTTTGTCCAGGCTTGTCCTTTGCCATAAAAAGGATTGGACCATCTTGTTGCACCTTTGTAACACTTGTTACTTGTTACCGTTACGAATTACCTTGCCACCAAACTATCTGTTACCGATAATTTCAGTGTTTGCAGAAAATACCTTGCTGAGAACTGCTTGTCATTTCCTTCAGCTCCTCATTGGGTTTGACACTCTTACTTATTGAAAGGACTACGATTGATACCCTATACTTGTGGGTCATCACCTGGTATCTAACTGAAGCCCTTAGCCACTAACCTTGCCATAAACCTCGCAGGCTCACTATGTGATCTGCCTAAAAGTGAGGAAATTGAGTGCCTCGGCGAATTTGAGAGTTCAAATTCCGACCATTGCTGTGCCACGGGCCAGCTGTCGAGTGGATCCTTATCCTGACAACGGTCGAATAACAGAAGGACATTTGTGACAATTCATGTCGGGTTGACCCCTCACTATAAATGGCCGCCCCTCACAACCACATGTTGGTTGGCTGCTCCGAGAGAACTTGACACTTGTCATAGGAGAGCAACCCGTCCTCTGTCGACTTTGAGAGAATTCTAAGTGAGGAAAAACCCAGAGACATAGTGATTGAGCATCTATTTCTTCACTCCGATTTTTGTTAAATTCCTCGGAGTTTGACGAATTTAAGAAATCTCCCATTCACCCCCTCTGGGAGTTAATCCGCGCTTTCAATTGGTTTCAGAGCAAGGTACTCTCTTGTTCTGTGTGCTTTTGGTTTAACCACTTGGAGTTTTAGTTATGTCGACCGCATGTATGATCAAGGTATCCGTTGTGTGCCCCATCTTTGATGGCATAGACTATCCTTACTGGAAGAACAAGATGCGCATGCACCTTGAGGCAACTGACAACGACCTCTGGTTCGTCGTTGAGAACGGCGTTCCCGATATTGCTCCTAGTATCAACACTGCTGATGTGAAGAGATTCGAGCAACTCGACTCTCAAGCGAAGAACATCATATGTGGACATATCAACAAAGGACAGTATGGCTATGTGAGTGCTCTAGAAACTGCAAAGCTTATCTGGGACAGGCTTTCCAAGGTCAATGAAGGCACTTCCACATAGCATGACTCATGTGTTGATGTGCTCCGCAATCTCTTCAACCGCTTTAGAAGACTCGGCAATGAAAATATTCAACAGACTTTCGATCACCTCACCGATATCTCCAATGAGCTTCAAGCTTTCGGTGCAGCTGACATCACTGATCATGAGGTTGTGAAGAAATTGCTGAGGTCACTGGATAGTTCCTTTGACACCTTAGCCCTGATGATTCAAGAGTGTCCTGATTACAAAGCACTTGATCTGGCAGATATTCTTGAGAGGCTCAATACTCATGAATTTCAGCAAGCTAAGAAGAGAGATATGTATGGTCCTAGCTACGGACGACCTCACGCTCTGAAGGCAAAGGCCAAGGCAATCTCTTCATCTGAGGAAGAAGCATCTGACTACACTACTAATGGTGCTGAGTAAACTGGCAGAGAGCTGGCTAATGCTTGTGAGAGAATTCCAGAAGCTTTCCAGGAGAAATCACCCTGGAAAGTCTTCAAAGTATGACTCGAAGAACACTGGAGAAGCTTCTGCTTGAGACTATGACAAGAGAACATGCCACAAATGCAAAAAGCCAGGCCATCACATCACTAACTACCCTCTCTCGAAAAAGGGGTCAAAGAAGAAGAAGTCTAGCAGAGATGATGACTCTGATGACAAGAAGAAGGAATCCTCAAAGTCTTTATCAAAATCTTCATCTCGGAAGAAAAGCAGTTCCGGCAGAGCTTGCGCATTCATTGGGAAGCAAATGGACCATGGTGGTGACAGGACGGGGCTAATCACCAGCGGCTTAAATGTCGATTTCGTCGCCGGTGGGTGAGCAGAAGGCGCGGGAGAGGCAGTGGGACTGCAAGCTGGGGGCGTGGAATGGTTATTTCACATGAAATCATATAAAAAAAATCAGACACATGTTGGCCCAACCCATCAATACTAATAGCGGGATCAGTCTTGAGCATTGGTGAAGTATACAACAACCAAAAAGTAATCCGGTAGTAACATCAACGCTATCTTACGTTTTTTCAACTCTCATAAACAATAAACTGAACAAGCAATATACAGTACAAGGTGACAAAACAGTGCTTAGCTAAGTTTAGCGTGTTTATCTAAGCATGAAAGGCCTTCCGAGCATATTTCTCTCCCTGAAGAACTTTTTGTGCCTCTTCTTCCCACAAGTAAACTCTTCAGCATCACTCGGGTGCAGGATCTGGAATCTATCTGGGCAGAACGCGCACCTACTCTTGAAGCGGCACATCGGCTTTTCTGTCACATGTCACACATACATAAATGGAATTAACATGCATGCATACAACTAGTTAATCTGGAGGAACTAGATAGATTATGTAAGTTACCTAAGAGAGTGCATGTCTCGACCACCAGCCGTCTAGACCGGCGCTCGAACCGCAGCTCGGCGAAGAAGTACTTTTGTTCATTGTCGTCAGTGGCATCCCTCCGTCGGGCCCAGAAGCCGACAGGTACCAGAAGTCCTGCCTGAAGCCGACGCAGGCGGCCCTGGGCACTTCCATGGGCTCCGCAGCAGGATAGAACATAGCATCCTGCGCGCGCACACACAAACATATAGTTAGTGATCTTACTGATGGTCAAAGTAAATCTTAAATTACGCATTAGGCCATATATGGAGGAGTATATCCAAATGGGGGATTCCATGACATAAAATACGTACCGGGTTCCTGGAGTTGTAGTGGCCGAGGGCAAAGATGGTGTACATGTTGGCAGCGAGGGCATCACGCTCACTGTCACCAAATATATACGTTGACATGCATGGACACACGAACAAAAGTACTACGATATGTAGATTCAGAATTTGGGAATCAGATAGACTCTTGATTACGTACGTATTTTGCTGCCTACAAAGACGTACAATATTCTTCCCTACAAAAAAAGACGTACAATATTCTGTTGGCAAAGTCCATTGGGGTGAATTGCGGGCGCGTCGCACAGCGGTGCCCCTAACTGGGACGGCCCATTTTCTTTTTCTTTTTTTTATTTCTTCGTTTCTATCTCTCTCTTTTTTTGCGGTCAAAGTAAAATACAAATTCGGAAAGAAAAGGAAAACAAGAAACATGTAAAAGAAGAAACAGAGATAGAAACGAATAAACAAAAAGGGAAAATAAGTACGTAGTCGAGAGTCTATCTGATTCCCAAATTTTTATATTTTTTTTATATTTTTAGTTTTTCAGAAAAAAAATCATAAATTGTTCAAAAAAAAACCGTTTTCAAAATTATGTTCACAAATTTAAACAGGTTTGGTTTTTCAGAAATGTTCGGTAATTGCAAAAATATTGCGTTATCCAATTTTTTCCATGTTTTCAAAAGAAAATCACAAATTCAAAAAATGTTCCCGCTTTCAAAAATTGTTCCCGGGTCCAAAAAAATGTTCGGCTTTTTTAGCTACCAGAAAGAAATGTTCGCTTAGGGCGAGGAAAATAGCAAGGGCGAGGCCACAAACAACCCAACATACGTACGAGTCTATCCCTCACCGGTATCCCCGGCCCACCAGGGTTCAAGTCCTGATGCTCGCGTTATTCCTCAATTTATTTCAGAAATTTCGACGATGCGCTTTCGGTGGGAGGAGACGTTCCCGTCGATAATGAGGCGCCCGCAGTGACTTCATAAATTTCAAGATGATATGCCAGCTCAGTCTCTCGGAGATGCTCATAGAGATAGGGTGTGCGTGTGTACATTCATAAAGCTGAGTGTATGCGCGTATGTATGAACGCTTGGGTCTATACCGTGTTTGAAAGAAGATGAAGAAAACTTCCAATTGGACGTTGTGTAGGATTCATTGTCCGTGTAGGTCAGCGACCTCCCCATCATGTAATATACACCCAACGAGAACTAGATCCATGCAAAGGTTTAACACCCAAATAACATAAAAGTTGTAACTAAATTAGTATCATTAATTATACCTCGGTCACAAAAAGGTTTAACCCCCAAATAACATAGTTTAGGATGTTATAAAATACAACATGCATTTATTTAATTGTTTTAACTACTTCTTAAATCATTTTAGAGCATTCAATTTTTTTATAAAAGTGTGTTTTCATTACCATAGTTAGCTATGCATTATTTCGCACAACCTGAACATTTTATTTTTAATATTTTAAAAACTTTACCGTTTGACTTGATTTTGATTTTGAATTTGAATTTGAATCGGTGTCGAATCAACACGAGTTTATCAACAGTAGCTTAATTGACGTGGCATCATTAGGTTCACTATAGCTTAATTATCCAGGCATCACATATAGGGAAGCCTCGCGCGAAGGCGAGTGGGAGATGGGTCAGCCCAAACATGTGAAAGGCCACAACCTCGTTTCTTGGCTTTTTATTTAGTTTTTTTATGCTTCAAAATATCTAAATAAATATATTACAGAGACCACTTTAGATAAAAATACTTGAAAAAATGTTGAGCAAGCATTTGAAAAAAATAATTTGTATAGGTAAAATGTTTCTCATGTATACAAAATATATACAATGTGTTTGAAAATTTTTGATGGTCTATTTTAAAAATGTTAATCAAGCATTTAAAAAATATCAAATGTGTATGGAAAAAATATTGACCATGAATAAAAAAATGTTTATCTTGTACTTGAAAAATGTTTGTCAAGCATTTGAATGGTAAATGTGAATGGAGAAAAAGTGGACCATGTATCCCCAAACTGTTATTCTTCTATTTGAAAATATTAAACATATAATACAAAATTGTATTTCATTAAAACAAAAGTGTAAGTTGTGTATGGAAAAAGATGACACCCAAAAATAAAAGTATTCAAAAAATATTAACCATGTGTGCAAATGTTTGACATGTATATAAAAAGGTTTCTGATGTATATGAAAAATATTGATTGTGTACTAAAAAAAGTTGACTTGTGTTGAGCAAAATATAAACCGACAAAAATCAACAAGGAAACTAAGAAAAAGACCAATAAAACCAAAAGGGAAAACAAAGAAACCTAAAATGGAAAAATGAATAACTAAGAAACCAATGCAAAAGAATAGGAATAAAGAAAGCCGAAAAAAACAAAGAAACCCGATGAAAAGCAAGGAAGAAACAAAGATAAGCAAAGAAAATAGAAAAAGGAAAGCAAAAAACAATAAAAGCCGAGAAAGAAAAAATGGGCAAGCTCACCCGACAAGCTAGCGCGATTCATCTGTAGGGATCACTGGATTATATAGCACGCCTATTTCTCGCTTGCTGCGAGATGTGGGGCACCTCGCCTGAAGGAGACCACAGGCCACATGCCATAACTTCCTTTTATGTTTTTGTTTTTTGCTTTCAATATTACTTTTATCTAAACTTCCAAATATTATATATACACACACATAAAATATTTGAAAAATGTTAAAATGTGCGATGTGTATCGAAAAATGTTTCTTATGTATACAAAAGATGTATAGAAATTTATACAATGTGTATGAAACAAGTTGATCATGTATTTAAAAAATGTTAATCAAGCAGTTTTTTTATTCAAGAATTTTAAAAATATTAATAAAGCATTTCAAAAATGTTAAATATGTATAAAAATTGTTTCTCATGTATAGGAAAAAGCTAAACAAGAGAATATACAATGTGGATGAGAAACATTCATCAAGCATTTGAAGAATGTTAATAAAAAAATGACCTTTCCAAACAGCGCGAGTCGTTTTTCCTCTCGAGAGGCGACTAGAAAACCTAGCCGCCGCCAGCGAGTTTCTTCCACCGCGTTCCTACGGCGGCTCCCCTCCGCCGACGACCTCAGTCGTTGATGGTGAGGGGGTTTGCCGGATCCACGTGTGTGGATAGTTTTGGGCTAAAGTAGCTTTGTTTTTAGGCTGGTCATCGTCTTGTCTTCGGCGGCGGCGATGACAACGCTAAATAAAGATTCTTCAGATCCTTTTCCGGCAAGGCGACCGGTCCTATGGTTGGCTATGGTTTTGGAAACCAGACTGTTCAAGCAAGGATGGTGTGGCCGTGGCGGCATCCTCGTGGTGCACATGTCGGCACGGAGCTTGGAAGGTAGTCCAGGAGCAGATGCAGATTGTGGTCTGCATCGACGCTATCTATAAGACGAAACGTGTGCTCGGTTCGTGGTCGATGGATGGCAGGTGTGGTTTCCTCCATTGACGTCTTAGTCGTGGTGGGGTGCCAGATCTGGAGTTCGACGGCGTGTCCGGGATGTTGCCCCGGTCTGATTCGTTCAACGGCAATGGCTTCACTTCTGGTGAGCCACGTTCGAGGTCCGCAAAGCTGCATATCAGCGATGGAGCCGCGTCGAGCTCAGGTGAGGAGGTGATCCATCAATCTTTTCTTCGGTGGCTACTGTGGTGGTGCCGAAGGCAGGTGATGAACGTTGATGTCAAGCTCAGAGATGTTCTGCTATCTTTTCAGTTTTGTCATGTCGATCCTTACGTGATTTGTACTTTAATTATTTTGATAGGAATGAGACACGTATTACCATGCAAAAAAAGTATGTGAAAATGTTAAGTTAATCAAGTATGTGAAATTTTTTAGTCAAACATTTCAAAAAGTTCAAAGTGTATAGGAAAATAGTTTCCATGCATATAAAAATTTATACAGAAAATATACAATGTGTATGAAAAGAATATTGGTCATGTATTTAAAAATAATTAAACATGTATAAAAAAATATTGAACGTATACAAAACAATGTTGATCATGTGTTGAACATTTTTCATCTCCTTCACAAACATATTTCTATACATGTTTAAAAAATATACAGAATTAAATTTTATACACGTTTAGTGTCTACTTTTTATTTCATGCATGTTGTACTTTTTTGTATAGATCAGAAACATTTTTATACACGTTTAACTTTGTGAAAATACATGATCAACATTTTTTCATGTAAAGAATAAAAAATGGAGAAAATGAATGAAAAATGAAAAGGAAATCACAAGGAAAAAAAGGAAAACCAAAGAAAACCACCAAAAAATGAATGGAAAAATGAGAAAAAAAATAAGAAAAAACAATGAAAACAAGAAATATACAAAAAGAAGAACAGACGAAAGAAAAAAAAGAAAAACAACAAGAAGAAAAGAAAGAAAAAGGTAAAGAAAAAAATAAAGCTAAAGTATAACAAATAATAAGAGAAATACAAAAGAAATCAGATGAACAAATAGAGAAAACAGAAGTACAACGAAGAAAATAAGTAAACCAAAAGAAAACCGGTAAAGAAACAAAAAAGGTCAAAGTATAACAAAGAAAAAATGAAGTACCGAAGAAAATCGATGGAAAAAACAAAGAAAGCCGAAGAGAGAAAAAAACAAAGTGAAAAAGAAAAAACCGCCACAAAAGAGCGAACTGAGTGACATCGAGCAAGCGATCAACACATGAAAAATGGGCTGACATGTTACTGTAGGGAACAGGAAAAAGCTTCAGGCGAGAGAACCTCCGAAATTACTAATTATGGAGTACTTCTTTCAAAGGTCACACCCACCTCTCCATGTTGCAAGAAGCAGTGCACTGCACGTGTGCCTTTTGTCTCAAGATGAGTTTTTTTAGGATTTATTTATTACAAATGTTTTATCTCTTAAATCGTGTGTTCAAACCCTGAACCATTTTTATCATTGGATTTCTCGTGTCGAGATTTTGGAAACTAAATCGCATGTTAATACATTTCAAAGAAAGTTTTCTCATGAAAAAAACCGGAAACAAAGAAAAAAACTGCGCCGGAAGCACGTATTTTTTTCCTTTTTGCCTCTCGCGAAAGAAAATCTGCACCTCCACGAGAAGCAAATCTGTGGCTCCCGCGAAAGCAAAAAAAAAAACTTTTTTCCTTTCCACGAAAGCAAAAAAACACTTTTTTTTCCTTTCCGCGAATCTAATATGTAATTCTCACGGGAAAAAACACATTTTTCGCGCAAAGTTTTTTTTTTGGAGTTTTTTCTCCAAAACCTAGAAAAAGTTGGGCAAAAACTGAAAAGCCGATAAAACATCTAAAACGCGGGTAAATAGTAAAAAACAAAGTCCCAAGGGAGCGCCTACCATACGTCACGTGGCGAGGACTGAGAGCATGCCAAGTGACGGACTCTTAGCCAACAAGAATGATCCTTGCGGGACTCCCACAAAGGAGTACTTGTTGATTAGTTGCTCGAGAGAACCTCTATCTCGCCTGAAGTGATATATAACTCATTGTTGATTATGTTTTTTCTTTTCTTCTTCAGGCGTTAGACCAAGCGTTACTGTTCAAAGACCACATGTTGTGGGATAAAAAAGAATCATGGGGAACGCCAAGCCAGATGTAACGTGAAAACTTGGCTAAACTACATGCATCTCTATTTGCTTCTCTACCTTCAAAAATAAAATTGCGATTAAACTGGAATGATCTATGCTTTATCTCGGTGATGATCGCTCCATATCCCCCTCTACTGCACTTGCCTATGTCATTTATAACTTACTCTTATTTATTTATTTAACTTGCTTGGAGTCCAATTATGTGACACATTAACCCCAACGAGCGGACGAAAAAGTTTGCTGGGCCGTAGTTTTCACGAGAAGCCAGCGAACAGACGGACTACGATGTTCCGGCTCGATTCGGAGTAGGAGGATACCCTAGCGATTCGATCCGGCCTATATATATCATCATCACTAGATCCTATAGAGATTGGCCTGACCGTGATCGACCGACAGTTGGGAGATTGATCGACGATCGAGGACGACGAACGACGATGGGGTCCTGGCTCTCTTCCCCGGCCGCCGACGCCGAGGCTGACGCCGCCGCTGTCGGCTTCCGTTCCCATGCCCGCCAGGCAAAACAGTGAGTAGTTTACTCACTCCTCCTTCCGGTTAATCTGGATCCTACGTACAGTATGATCGAACTGATCAACTGAATGTGCATGCGCTGATGCATGTCGGTCAATCGATGTTTATCGCGACGCCAGCCATGCTCGCATATACACCCTCTTCGCCCTCGGCCATTACAACTCCAAGAACAAGGTACGTGGTACATGTCCCATATACATGCACCTTGCTCGCTGAGTATTTCGTAAGCACAACAAGACATCAAATCAATCCAACTGTCTTGTTCTTAGATCATCACGGCGATGGGTTTGGTTATTTAGTTACTCTTTTAGCATGGTAGTTACAAAAACTGAGAGTGGCAGAGGGGGTGTGTCCGGATTTCCTTTTGGATCTCCGTTGCGATTGTGCAGTGAAAATCCGGAGGCTGGGCTCAATAAAATTTTACATATGGAGTATATGTGTGTCTGATGTTTGAGATGCACATCCGCAGGATGCTATGTTCGAGCCTGCTGCGGAGCCCGTGGAAGAACCCAAGGCCGCATGCGTCGGTTTCAGACAAGATTTCTGGTACCATGTCGGCTTTTGGGCTCGCCGGAGGGACGCCGCCACCAACGAGGAGCAACAGTACTTCTTTGCCGAACTACGCTTTGAGCGCCGCACCAGACGTCTAGTCGTCGAAACATGCGCTCTCTTGGGTATTTTTAATAATCTAACCTAGTTAAATTTCCTATAAATTATTACCTTCACTCATGGATGCATGCATGCTAACTCCTTTTTCTCTCTGTATATTCTTATGTTTGACAGAAAAGCCGCTCTGTCGTTTAAAAAGCAGTTGTGCGTTTTGCCCGGATAATTTTCAGATTTTCCACCCAAGCTGCAGCGAGTTTACATGTGGAAAGAAGAGGCACAAAAGGAAATTCTTCAGGGAGAGAGAGATGCTTGGCAGGGCTTTCATGCTTAGACACGCTCAACAATACAAAACCTTTAGGTAGGATAGAAAGATTCAACTCTTTGCTAGGCTTCCCAACCTACATTTGGATATAGCTATGTAATGTGGCAACTATTATCAATGAAAAAAAAGTTATCGAAGCATGCTGACTTGGGATATAGTTTCGAATATCTCGCCTCGAGGAAGCTAGCGATGAAAGAGGATCGTTGATTGGATTAACTTTATAGAATCGCTTGGATGGTGATGTCATGTGTAGTCGCCAAAATTATGGAGCCAAAGGACTTAACTCTTTTATCCCTGTAACATGTATGTCTGTGCGGGGCTGAGCAACCCCATTGCTCTCTGCTCGAACGATCGCCACAGCCACACCAAAGTTGTGTAGGTGACCGGGGCGTGAACCTGTAATGTCTTTCTCCCTATCAATGGAAAGATACGCTCTCAAGTGTATTCGTGAAAAAAGAATCTTTTGGTGATGTCATGCGTATTGCATGCAAAAGAAAGAAGGAAATGAGCTGCCGCATGGGAAGGCCAACATGCAGCGCCGATGCGTGGTGCTATGTCCATCTGTGAAATCTTGGACCCCATGGTTTCAGACTTCTAGTGCACGAGAGGAAAAGGTAAATTCTGATCCGAGCATAGCAGATCACACGCACACTTCATCAGTATCTAGCTTATCACTAGGTTGAACTATTACATCAGCGGCACCACACACTAGATTGGAAGAGCTTTGGCTCGTCCATTTGATCCCAAGGAATATACTTACAGGTCACAGCTCATTAGTACGTACTCCCTCCGTTCCGAATTATTTGTCTTGAATTTGTCTAGATACGGATGTATCTAGACTCATTTTAGTGCTAGATACATCCGTTAGTGCTAGATACATCCGTATCTAGACAAATCTAAGATAAGTAATTCGGAATGGAGGGAGTACTCAGGAGAGCCGAAGGCAGCACACACCGTTTGCTCCAGCCGTGCCAACCGCACATATCATGGTTCTTCTATACATACAACAGGAGAGTACAGACAGATGTGGAGGGAAGTCGGGAAGAAACCAGGACGACACACGCCATGTTGATGAACAACCTTGAGCACCCATGCACATATAACCGGTCGGATCACCGGATCCGCATGCTTGCTGCGCTGGTTTCATGCCGCCGGTCTGTTGGACATCTTCAACACGCAGGTGCGGACACTATGATGTTAACACTGAAGAGATCTGGCCGGTTCTCCACAAGTTGTACTTGTCGTACACCTTTTCATGGTTGTCGCTCCACCATGACTCCGCTTGATGCTCCGCGAATCTTCTCCGGCTGCCAGAAAAAAAAAACAATTACAGGTCAGGTTACTCATGACAAGATACAGGCCAAAGAATGCTCCATTTCACAACATGTGGTTATTCATGACAGTTTCTTGTCATGGAAATGCCTACCTGAACCTGCTCCATATCATAACAAGTGGCAGCGGCTGCTGGCGGTGGCGGTTGCGGCTGCGGCTATTGTAGCGGCGGTGGGCAGAGTAGAAAGAGAAGTGAGAGAGAAAGAGAACCGGAATCGAGCGGTTCAAGCTAAGTTAGGTGGCTTTTACGAGCGCCCTATTCAGCACTCCCAAAATAATTTCCAGATCTAGGGCTAGGACCTTTTCCGGGAGCCTGATAAACGAATCTCATAATTCATGGTCTTTGATTTTTCGTGCTCCCAGCCAACGCATTTGTCATCTCTCATTGTCCTCTTTGATTTACTTTCTATGTTCCTATATGTGGTCTTTGGTTCCATATCATTTTGTGACAGATTTTCAAGATATCATATCTTTTTGTTAATCGGCCAGATTTTTTCAAATCCCAAGTCCTCGTCACTAAAAAGTGAAAAATGGAAACAATGATCTGCCCTAACATAGGCAAATAGAAATTCACCACGTTCAATCCCATTTTATAGCCGGTCAAAGAGGTAGACCAAGCGGGCCCATAGATCAGCGATTCGTCCGAAACCGCACGAGGGAGGGTCGGAAAACCTCCCCCACTTGCATGTGGCCCAAATATATGTATACAATGGTTGTGTGATGTTTAAATATCTAATAAACACCTTTGATGTGGCAATTGCTTCACAAGCAGGATGATGATTGATGGGCCACAATTTTGAATTCATGAATATTTTCTGAATTCCTAAACATTTTTTGAATTCATGTTGGGCTTTTGAATCCATGAACCAAGTTTCAAATCCACGTTCATTTATTAATTCATGCAAACTCTAAAATTTTGTGAAGGCTTTTGAAATTATGCACATTTTATTTAGTTCATAAACAATTTTAAATTTCCAAACAGTTTGCCAAATTTTTGATTTTTCCAAATTTTTGATATTTTTTTGAATTGTAAAATTATTGAATCCAAAAACGAAGAAACCCGATGAAAAGCAAGAAAGAAACAAAAAAACAATAAAAACTGTGAAGGAAACAAAGGAAATCGATAAAAAAATAAAGGAAAAAAGTAAAAATGAAAAAAGGATGATGAAACAGATAATACCAAAATAAAAATAAAAATAAAACAAAAAAGAAGAAAAAGGACCAAATCTGTTCATGCACTGTGCGGACTAAAGCGAGCGGTCATCAAATGTTGGGCGATCACAAAACAGAAACAAACGGGTCGACCACTTGCTATAACAGGGGAAGGAGAAAGCTTCAAGTGAGACTAAATGGCCACTTGCTATAAGAGATTATAGTACTGGCGCTTGCTGAACATGGGTTTCCGGGAGTTAGCGATCCATGTGGGCCAGCTGACTCGACACGCTAGCCCAATTCATCTGTAGGGATCGCCTGATTATGTGGTACACCTATGTCTCGCTTGATGTGAGAAGTAGGGCACCACGCCTGAAGGGAACCGGCCTATATACATGGCACTTGCTAATATATTACAAAAAACACTTTACATAAAGCATTTGAAAAATGATAATCAAGCATTCGAAAAATATTTCACATTCATACAAAAAATGTAAAAAAATATACAATATGTATGAAAAAAATTGATCTTGTATTTAAAAAAATATTAATCAAGGAATTTTAAGAATTCTAATAAAGTATTTAAAAAAATATTAATCAAGCATTTCAGAAATGTTAAATAGGTATAGATAAAATGATTCACATGCATACGACAAAATGTACAATGTGTATGAAAAACTTTGATCAAGCATTTGAATAATATTAATCTAGTATGTGAAAAATGTTAATCAAGCATTTCAAAAAGGTTAAATGTGCATAGGAAAAATGTTTTCCATGCATATGAAAATGTATACAGGAAATATAAAATGTATATGAAAGAATATTGATCATATATTTAAAAATGTAAACATGTGCAAAAAATGTCAAACGTGTACAAACAAATGTTGATCATGTGTTAACTTTTCTCAACTCCATAAGAAACAATTTTATATATACGTTTGCATTTTTTTAATACAGAACTAACTTTTTTTAGTATCTGATTTATTTAATGCTTGTCGTAATTTTTTGTGTACATCAGAAACTTTGTTATACATGTTTAATTTTTTTAAAATATAGGATCAACATTTTTTCATATAAAATATGAAAACAATGAAAACCAACAAAAACTAAAAAGGAAAATCCAAAAAAAGCCACCGTAAAACAATGAAAAGCAGCGAAAACCGAGGAAAAAATTAAAGAAAACAAAAACCCAATGAAAAAGAAGAAATATACAAAAAGAAATCCCCAAAAGAAAATAAAAGAAATCACCAAAGAAACCAGAAGAAAAAAAGAAAAACGTGAAGAAATAAATAAATCCGAAGTATAAAATATTAAAAGAAAAAACAAGAAAACCGATGACAAACAAAGAAAACAGAAGTACAACGAAGAAATAAAGTAAAACAAAAGAAAATGAGAAAATAAAAAAACAAAGTGTAACAACGAAAAAAGAAAATGAAGAAACTGGTGAAAAAACAAAAAAAACGGAGAAAAAAAAAGAAACAAACCGAAAAAGAAAAAGAAACGCACAAACGAGCACACCGAGCGACAGTGAGCAAGCGATCAACGCATGAAAAATGGGCCGGCCTGTTTACTTTAGGGAACATGAAAAGAGCCACATATGGAGTAAGTGTGTCTCACTTTTGAGAATGCATATCCGCGGGTGCTATGTTCGAACCTGCCGCGTAGCCCATAAAAAAACCCAAGGCCACATGCGTCGGTATCAGACAAGATTTCTGGTACCATTTCGGCTTTGGGCTAGCGGGAGGGATGCCGCCACCGATGGAGAGCAACAATACTTCTTTGCCGAACTATGTTTTGAGCGCCACACCAAGCATCTAGTCATCAAGACATGTGCTCTCTTGGGTATTTTAATCTAACCTAGTTAAATTTCCTATAAATTATTACCTTTACTCATGCATGCTCACTTCTTTTCTATATATTTTTGTGTTCGACAGAAAAGCCACTCTGGCGTTTCAAAAGCAATTGTGTGTTTTGCCCGGATAAATTTCAGATTTTCCACCCAAGCTGCGCGGAGTTTACATGTGGAAAGAAGAGGCACAAAAAGAAATTCTTCAGGGAGAGAGAGATGCTTGGCAGGGCTTTCATGCTTAGACACACTCGGCAAGACAAAACCTTTAGCTAGGATGGAAAGATTCAACTCTTTGCTAGGCTTCCCGGGCTACATTTGGATATAGCTATGTAATGTACTAAAGTGGCAACTATCAATGAAAAAAGTTATCGAAGCATTGCTGACTTGGGATCTAGTTTCGATGATCCCGCCTCGAGGAAGCTAACAGTGAAAGAGGATTGTTGATTGGGTTAACGAGTGGAGAGATGAAACTTTTAAAAATTCAAACTTCATAGAATCTCTTGGTGATGACATGTGTATAAGTCATTTGTTACATGCAAAAAGAGAGAAGGAAATGAGCCGCCGCATGTGAATACATGCGGGGCCGATACGTGATAATGTCCATGTGTGGAATCTTGGATCCCATGGTTTAAGACTTCTAGGGCGTGTTTGGTTATCTGCATGAGGCCCGGCCTGGCTCGCGCGGGACGCAAACGGGCCGATTGGTTGCCTTATTTTACTCTTCGGTCCGCATGACACGAACGTTAAAGCAGCTCCGAGCCAGGCCCGCTATAAACCGCCGAATCAGCAGTTTCTCTCGAGCCAGGCCGAGTGGAAGCGTAGCGAGCGGGCCCCTGCACGAGGACAAACGGGATGGATGTGAGGTGATTATGCGATGTCTTCTTCAACCTCGAGTAACCTCCTCTTTAATATGCTCTCTCCCTTGTCCCTCTAATTTCCATAACGGTGCTTCGATTCGAGGTAAGCTCTACACGAAAATGATGCATATGGATGCTCTGGTTCCATTCAGCCGATCGGTTTGTAGTTTCGTCGAACGTACATGCTCAATTTCTTGTTCCCGTTTGCAGCTATTTTGAAAGAATTTTGTTAGATTCTTCATGCACGATCGATTGTTTAAAATTTCCTTTGACCAGCAGCCTACTCTCGCAGTTCCGCACAACATTCGTGTTGCAAGTTTCCCGTTTCGACAATCTTAGACGAGAAGATCTACGTATTTCTCATGGTTGTACATATGGATATGTGTGCTGTGATTTAAGACATTGCTTAATCATTCCTCTAGCTGGCGTGGTTTCTCTTGGTCTCCTCTCTATCTCTCTACATGATCCTACTGCAGTTAAGCCGCCATGGCGCACACACTGATAGGGTTCTTTCCTCTATTCTCTGCCACCGACCGGGTCGATCATCTTGACCTCCTCTCGGCCTCCTCTCTCGTTCCAATACACTGGAGTCATTTCCGGTGTTGATCATCTCGGCCTCCTCTCTTGTCCTACTGCACGGACGATACCATGGCGCGAGCACTGCATTCTCCTCCCCTGTCACTGTCTTTGCGCGAGCACCGCAACTAGTTCGCCGATGGTGTCGCTCGCCGTGCCGCCGACGGGGTCGCTTGCCCACGACTCCATGCTCGTCATGTCGAACACGGCGCCACGACCACTATCCACCGCAGTCGATATGGTCCAGCGCACACTAGATTTCTTCCTGGTGACTTAGTATAATGAATTAGTCACATATAATGAGACAATGCGAAGGTTTTTCAATTTTTTGATTTTTTTTGAATTTTTTATGCCCGTTTCAAAATGCTGTCAAAACGGCGGGAATGACCGTTCCTAGCTAATTTTTGAATCTTGGAATTTTTTTGGTGTTTCTCTGATTAAATAGATACTTATGTACCTAGAAATTATTTTTGGAAAAAAATAAAGAGCAAACTATGAAGCAGCTACAGTTCAAATATGACCCGCTTCCAACTGAATCGACGGAAATTTGTCTTTTCCACCAGAGGCGAATCAAAATTTTTTACACCCAACCATTTGGTCAATTGTGCATTAAATATGTCCTGGTATTTTAGAAAATTTGTTTGGTCCAATTTTGCAACAAATATATGGTAGGTCCTTCACAAAAAAACTCATTTTGGGCCCTCGGAAAATGAAAAATTGATTTTTTGTCCAAAGAAAATAAAAACTCCCTTAGGCAACATTGTTTGTCATTCCAAGATGCACTCTTTTGAACAATATGAGATCATTCGAACAAACTATGCCATGAATGTGGCCATAAGATTGATCATTTGGCTTGAAAGCCATGAATTTTCATACATGATAGCTCATTTCTGAGAACACGTTTTTAAAACAATTGATGTATTACAAGTTAATAATTTTTCCTGCTAACTTGGTCACATGTAATGAGACAATGCGAAGGTTTTCAATTTTTTTTGAATTTTTTATGTTCATTTCAAAATGCGGTCAAAGCGACGGGAATGACCGTTCCTAACTATTTGTTGAATCTTGGATTTTTTTGGTGTTTCTCTAATTAAATAGATACTTGTGTACCTAGAAATGATTTTTGTAAAAAATAAAGAACAAATTATGAGGCAACTACAATTCAAATTTGATCCGTTTTCAGCTGAATTAGCCGAAACTTGTCTTTTTCACGAGAGGTGAATCAAAATTTCTGACACCCAAACATTTGGTTAAGTGTACATTAAATATGGCATAGTATTTTAAAAAATTATTTGATACATTTTTCAACAAATATATGCTAGGTCCTTCACAAAAGAACTCATTTCAGGCACTTAAAAAATGGAAATTGTTTTTTTCACGAGAGGTGGATCAAGAGCTTTTCACATGCAACTATTTGGTCAATTTTACATAAAATATGGTCTAATATTTTATAAAAAATAGAGTGGCGCTATTTTGGAACAAACATTTGGTAGGTTCTTCACATAAAAAAACCATTTATGCACTCAGAAAATAGAAAAAGATTATTTTGTGCAATAAAATTTAAAGCTCTATTTGGCAACATTGTTTGCCATTTCAAGATGCACACTTATTCAAATATGAGATCATTTTGACGAACTATGCCATTGTTATGTTTTTTAAAATAATCAGAGATTTGAGTCATTTTTTTGAAATTCAAGCACGAGACAACCGGCCAATGAGACGCGAGGAACCACCTTCACGCGGATCATCAAATTGGACGCAATATCAGCCGTCTATCGCGCACCCATCCAACGGTGGCACTTCTCCCGAGTAACAAAAACCCTAACCCTCCCACCCACCCTCCTCGATCCCCGGTGCCGCCACCCCCACCCACCCACTCCTGACCCACCCTCTCAGCCTCTCCCCCTCCCCTCGATCCGCCAGATCCGACCGAGGCATGTCGCGCCACCACCCCCACCCACCCGCCGCTAATCCACCCTTGCGCTCGGTATCCCCGCCCTCCTCCTTCTCTCTGCAGTCCATGGCCGACACCGCAACCTCGTCTCTAGGCTGCTCCGCAGCGCCTCCGACGACCACGCCCGGAGCGCAACAGCGGCGCCGTTCTGAGCACTTGACGCCACACTCCGCCGCGGCTCCTTCACCGTCCGCCACTCCTCCGGGCTCTGCACCTCGCCCACTCGAGCCTCTACGCGTCGCTCCGCACCAACCTCCCCTGAGAGTCCATGGGCTTCCTCGACTACCCCTTCGTCGCCGACTACTCTTCCTCCTCCGGCGACCCGCGCAGGTTCCCCGGGCACCAGGAGGTGCTCCGGTACCTCGAGGCGTTCGCGCGGCGCTTCGACCTCCTTGCGCTGGTCTGCTTTGAGACGGAGGTCGTCAGCGTCCACCGCAGCAGGGACGACGGCACTGAAACTAGATCTGGTACTGGCCCCATAAGCCTCTTTATTCATAAGCTCTATTGTGTTTTTGCATACAACCTTGCTGGATCCATGAGGTATTGCCCCCCCCTGAAATGAGTTTTTCATACCCTATCTGTTGGAATGCAAGCTTGTCATGTTCATGGGATTGTAATGGATGAGTGCTTGTGTCTGTGTTTGATGTTCAGATTACCATCGGGTTGGCATGTATAGTATGATTTATGTCTCCGAATGTGCAATTTCAACCGTTCAGTAAGCTAGGGTTTGGCATGCCCTGACATTGTGACTAGATCATTCTTGTGGAAATGTGGTAGTTACTATCTGTCAGTGGTTTCCTCTTGGTAATCAAAGAATGCCTTGACCTCTTTTGATCTGCTGATCGCTGCCTGGTCTGTGTACTTACCATGCGAATTAACAATAGATGCGAAATATTTTCTTGTGCAAGCCATATTCTGGTCATTAAACATTTGTTGATGTGTCAATATTATTGACATGTGATCCTGCATGTTTGTTTATCTATTTGCTAAGTATATCCTTGACAAGAATCAAACATAAGTATATGTACAACTACAACATCCTTCTCCTTTGTTCCATCTCTTTGCATAATTATTTTGTTATTAATTGCTGCACTTGTGTGCTGTCTTCCACAGGAATCACGAGGCACCAACGGCAGGTGGATTTAGGGTTGAAAATGATGGTTCCGACCTCAATCCCGAACCAAAGTAAGCTCATGTCCAAAAAAACCTATTTGTTCTATATTTAGGTTTCCTTTGGTATACGTTTGCAAATCTAACTCAGTTTTTGTTACACTACAACAATACTTAGTATGTTCTCTGTGCTTGGTCCTTTCTTTTTGTAGATGATGATGCTGGCATATATCTGTTATATGCTTCTACCGATATAGATTTTTGTAGATGAATGTTCTTGGAGGTTCATTCCGTACTAAATTTAGGTTTTCTTGACATATGGTACCCTACAGCTTGGTCTCACTAATAATAAGTATGTGAATGAATCCGTTCGAGTATCTGAAACTAGATGTATTGTTGCTCATAGTAATTAAAAACATCGGCCAGTTTCTCATCACACACTGTTATTGTCACTTCATGTCTTGATCTATTGTGTCAGGCTGTTGTAGGTGCTGAACTGTGATCGTTGCAAGGAGGAACCACTGTTTGGCTTTAGTCCTTCCCCATTTGACCATTTTATATGGCTCGCATGCATGCTACATGTTGGTTGACTTGGCATGACTTGCATGAAAACTCGAGGGCATTCATACTAAATAGAACTTAATTTTCATGCAGACTTGCTCTAGCTCTTCTTAAATTTCATGCATGTTTCTTTCCGGACTTGATCTTACTACTAAATAGCACCCCGTCACTTGCTACTGTTGTTATTCACCCTATCCTTGCTGTTCCGTTTCCTTGTTGGCAGATATTTTGCGTAAATTCAAGACGAAAGATGTTCAAAGAAGCGCCAAGACATTCTTATATAGCAAGTTATGTAATAATAGCTGAGTTATCTGGGCATTGTGAACTCTAGAATTTCATGTATCTTCTCTCTTTTTCTCAATGAAATGTTTTATGTTTCAGAATTACTAATTACAATTTCTGTTCCATATGAAATAGTAATTATGTATGTGATTTGAAAATATGTGCAATGGAAACATGACTCATGCGACCCATTTATCAAAATAATTTGAGCATATTTGAAATTTCTGACGTGTGGGACCAGCGTATGATATTATGATATTTGGGACCAATATAAAATGGTAGAAAATATAATGGCAAAAAATAACAGATCATACGCTGTAAAAGGCCGCACCCAGAAATAAAAGGCCGAATTGCTAGGCTAGGCCCATGTAGCTAGCGTAAATTGTCAGGAAAAAATATATAAAAGGCTGAATTAATGGGCTGGGCCCATGTAAAACACCAAATCGGACCGGGCTGATTCTTGTCAACGACCTTTCCATTTGGTCAGAAATTTGCCACGTCGGATCCAACGTGGCCTGGGCAGACAGCCAACGACCAAAACAAAACGTCATTGGTTCAACGACATTCTGTTTTGGTCGTTGCCTTCCACGACCTTATCCCGAAGAAGATCGTTAATTTCAGTTTACGATGGTCAGCTTTTGACCATCTGTTTTTGGTCAAAAAAAGATCGCAAATGGAAAACAATGACCATTCAGTGACCAATAGTGATGGTCGTAAGTTGACGTATTTCTTGTAGTGTACCTGTGGCACTTGCCGGCACTAGCTCCGGCATCCATGTCCTCAGGTTAGCACTGCCATTCGTCAAGCAGGGAAGATGAGGGATTGGGCGGGAAGCTCCCAGCAGCGCGTTGTCTCCTGCGAGAAGGAGGTAAGCAACCCCCACCCCTCTCTAACCTGTTGTTAGTAGTGTGCTAGGTTAAATATCTTTTTATTTTTCCTAGATTTTTAGGGTATATGCAAGTACTGTGTTTGTAGTGTCTATTGGGAAAATGCTAGATTGTTAGGATAATTGTTTGTATGTTTGTAGTGTTTATAGGGAAATGCTAGATTGTTAGGGTAATTTTCCCCTAGATTGTTAGGGTAAAATTTTCAGAGTTTGCTATATTGATAGAAGCATGAGAAAAATCGGTAGTTTGTATCAACATTACTTTATGTATCAAACTTTGGTTGGATGGTTAGGAGGACAGTGGTATTCCCATCCCACCAGGGTTCAAGTCTGGTGCTTGGAATTTTCCTTGATTTATTTGAGGATTTCTGGCGATGCGCGTTAAATGGGAGGAGATGTTCCCGTTGACCGCGAGGTGCCTATGGTTACATCGTAAATCTCAAGATGATATGCCAGCTTAGTCTCTCAGAGGTGCCCATAGGGGTAGGGTGTGCGTGTGTGCATTCATAGTGGTGAGTGTATGTGTGTATCTATGAGCGCTTGTTTCTCTACTATGTGAAAAAAAACTCGTTATCTGAATGTTTTCTCGGTAATGCAAGAGTTTGTCCGTCTGTAATGAGTATATATATGTGATTTCAGTTTGACGGGAAAAGAACCAATATTTTCTAGCAGATATCACAACAACATGAATCAAAAAATTGCATTCAAAAGAACAATATCCATCATATATGAAAAATTATATATTTTCAGCCTTTCCAGTTTGTCATAACAGCAAAATGATGCAACAAACCCAACATCCAGTTCACATAGTCAGACAAAAATTTGCGTAGTATTCTTCCTTTTTGTTTCTGTTGTGCCGTTTCTGCTGGTTGTGAGCCTCCTGGTGCCTGTGATTTTGGTGTTTGTTGGGATGCATTGGTGTTGGTTGTGACCTTATGTATATTAATTTGCTAGATTGTTTATAGGGAAAATGATGTCAATTTGTTGTTAACAAAAAAGTTGAATATCAAAACATATTACTAGCTACACATTGCTAATTTAGTTATATATTTTTTCTACTAGATTCTTCATCAGACACGGAGTGATTCCGAAGAGTATTGGGGATTGGTGGCGGCGATGTTGATCACTATTCTTCGGATGGTTCGGTACCCTTTGGCATGGAGGACCACACTACTGATGAAGAGGAGGCGACACCGGATGCCACCAATGATCCATTTGCTTCCGAGGAGGGAAACCGGTTGGGTGAGGATGACTCAGGGTTTTCCTCGAGCAGCACAACCAAGGAGAAGCACTCCGGGCGTGGTCTGACAACAATCACCCATGCCTGCCGGCCCCGTCCTGTCATAGCACCAAGTGGAGACAGGTAAATGATCCACATTGAAGTTATTTACCATATCATACTTGAGTACTAGCAAATCATTTTCTTTTTCATCCTGCAGTCATCTTATATTTATCATTGAAAGGGTTTGAAGCAGCGCATGCAGAACTACATCATTGGCACCTTTTTGAGGAAGTACTTCCCTGTCTTGGTCAAGCCGAACGATGATGACCCGTCGTTGCCATGTTTCACCTAGGAGCACTACAAGTACACCAAGTATATGTTGGAAATATGCCCTAGAGGCAATAATAAAGGATTATTATTATATTTCCTTGTTCATGATAATTGTCTTTTATTCATGCTATAATTGTATCATCCGGAAATCATAATACACGTGTGAATACATAGACCACAATATGTCCCTAGTGAGCCTCTAGTTGACTAGCTCGTTGATCAACAGATAGTCATGGTTTCCTGACTATGGACATTGGATGTTATTAATAACGGGATCACATCGTTAGGAGAATGATGTGATGGACAAGACCCAATCCTAAGCATAGCACAAAGATCGTGTAGTTCGTTTGCTAGAGCTTTTCCAATGTCAAGTATCTTTTCCTTAGACCATGAGATCGTGTAACTCCCGGATACCGTAGGAGTGCTTTGGGTGTACCAAACGTCACAACGTAACTGGGTGACTATAAAGGTGCACTACAGGTATCTCCGAAAGTGTCTGTTGGGTTGACACGGATCGAGACTGGGATTTGTCACTCCGTATGACGGAGAGGTATCTCTGGGCCCACTCGGTAATGCATCATCATAATGAGCTCAAAGTGACCAAGTGTCTGGTCACGGGATCATGCATTACGGTACGAGTAAAGTGACTTGCCGGTAACGAGATTGAACGAGGTATTGGGATACCGACGATCGAATCTCGGGCAAGTAACGTACCGATTGACAAAGGGAATTGTATACGGGGTTGCTTAAATCCTCGACATCGTGGTTCATTCGATGAGATCATCGAGGAGTATGTGGGAGCCAACATGGGTATCCAGATCCCGCTGTTGGTTATTGACCGGAGAGCCGTCTCGGTCATGTCTACATGTCTCCCGAACCCGTAGGGTCTACACACTTAAGGTTCGGTGACGCTAGGGTTGTATGAATATGAGTATGCAGCAAACCGAAAGTTGTTCGGAGTCCCGCATGAGATCCCGGACGTCACGAGGAGTTCCGGAATGGTCCGGAGGTAAAGAATTATATATGGGAAGTCGAGTTTCGGCCATCGGGAAAGTTTCGGGGGTCACCGGTATTGTACCGGGACCACCGGAAGGGTCCCGGGGGTCCACCGGGTGGGGCCACCCATCCCGGAGGGCCCCATTGGCTGAAGTGGGAGGGGAACCAGCCCCTGGTGGGCTGGTGCGCCCCCCTGGGCCCCCCTCTGCGCCTAGGGTTGGGAACCCTAGGGGAAGGGGCGCCTCCACTTGCCTTGGGGGGCACTCCACCCCCTGGCCGCCGCCCCCCTAGGAGATCCCATCTCCTAGGGCCGGCGCCCCCCTGGGGTCCCTATATAAAGAGGGGGGGGGTGGGAGGGCAGCCGCACCCTGACATCTGGCGCCTCCCTACCCCCCTTGCTACACCTCCTCCTCCCGTAGTCGCTTGGTGAAGCCCTGCCGGAACCCTGCTGCATCCACCACCACGCCGTCGTGCTGCTGGATCTTCATCAACCTCTCCTTCCCCCTTGCTGGATCAAGAAGGAGGAGACGTCACGCTGACTGTACGTGTGTTGAACGCGGAGGTGCCGTCCGTTCGGTGCTAGGATCTCCGGTGATTTGGATCACGACGAGTACAACTCCCTCAACCCCGTTCTCTTGAACACTTCCGCTCGCGATCTACAAGGGTATGTAGATGCACTCCCCTCTCTCGTTGCTAGATGAACTCATAGATTGATCTTGGTGAACGTAGGAATTTTTTTTTATTTTATGCAACATTCCCCAACAGTGGCATCATGAGCTAGGTCTATGCGTAGTTCTCTATTGCACGAGTAGAACACAAATCTGTTGTGGGCGTAGATGTTGTCAACTTTCTTGCCACTACTAGTCTTATTGCTTCAGCGGTATTGTGGGATGAAGCGGCCCGGACCGACCTTACACGTACGCTTACGTGAGACAGGTTCCACCGACTGACATGCACTAGTTGCATAAGGTGGCTAGCGGGTGTCTGTCTCTCCCACTTTAGTTGGAGCGGATTCGATGAAAAGGGTCCTTATGAAGGGTAAATAGAAGTTGACAAATCACGTTGTGGTTATTCGTAGGTAAGAAAACGTTCTTGCTAGAACCCTATTGCAGCCACGTAAAAGATGCAACAACAATTAGAGGACGTCTAACTTGTTTTTGCAGCAATTGCTTTGTGATGTGATATGGCCAAAAGTTGTGATGAATGATGAATGATATATTGTGATGTATGAGATCATGTTCTTGTAATAGGAATCACGACTTGCATGTCGATGAGTATGACAACCGGCAGGAGCCATAGGAGTTGTCTTAATTATTGTATGACCTGCGTGTCAATGATTCAACGCCATGTAATTACTTTACTTTATTGCTAAACCGTTAGCCATAGTAGTAGAAGTAATAGTTGGCGAGCAACTTCATGGAGACACGATGATGGAGATCATGATGATGGAGATCATGGTGTCATGCCGGTGACGAAGATGATCATGGAGCCCCGAAGATGGAGATCAAAGGAGCTATATGATATTGGCCATATCATGTCACTACTATATAATTGCATGTGATGTTTATTATGTTTATGCATCTTGTTTACTTAGAACGACGGTAGTAAATAAGATGATCCCTTATAATAATTTCAAGAAAGTGTTCCCCCTAACTGTGCGCCGTTGCTAAAGTTCGTCGTTTCGAAGCACCACGTGATGATCGGGTGTGATAGATTCTTACGTTCACATACAACGGGTGTAAGACAGTTTTACACATGCAAAAACACTTAGGGTTAACTTGACGAGCCTAGCATGTACAGACATGGCCTCGGAACACAGAGACCGAAAGGTCGAACATGAGTCGTATGGAAGATACGATCAACATGGAGATGTTCACCGATGATGACTAGTCCGTCTCACGTGATGATCGGACACGGCCTAGTCGACTCGGATCATGTAACACTTAGATGACTAGAGGGATGTCAAATCTGAGTGGGAGTTCATTAAATAATTTGATTAGATGAACTTAATTATCATGAACTTAGTCTAAAATCTTTGCAAAATATGTCTTGTAGATCAAATGGCCAACGCTCATGTCAACATGAACTTCAACGCGTTCCTAGAGAAAACCAAGCTGAAAGATGATGGCAGCAACTATACGGACTGGGTCCGGAACCTGAGGATCATCCTCATAGCTGCCAAGAAAGCATATGTCCTAGAAGGACCGCTAGGTGAAGCACCCATCCCAGAGAACCAAGACGTTATGAACGCTTGGCAGTCACGTGCTGATGATTACTCCCTCGTTCAGTGCGACATGCTTTACAGCTTAGAACCGGGGCTCCAAAAGCGTTTTGAGCAACACGGAGCATATGAGATGTTCGAGGAGCTGAAAATGGTTTTCCAAGCTCATGCCCGGGTGAGAGATATGATGTCTCCGACAAGTTCTATAGTTGTAAGATGGAGGAAAATAGTTCTGTCAGTGAGCACATACTCAAAATGTCTGGGTTGCACAACCGCCTGTCCCAGCTGGACATTAACCTCCCGGACGAGGCGGTCATTGACAGAATCCCTCGGTCGCTCCTACCGAGCTACAAGAGCTTTGTGATGAACTACAATATGCAGGGGATGATGAAAACTATTCCTGAAGTATTTTCAATGCTGAAGTCGGCAGAGGTAGAAATCAAGAAAGAACATCAAGTGTTGATGGTCAATAAAACCACCAAATTCAAGAATGGCAAGGGTAAGAAGAACTTCAAGAAGGACGGCAAGGATGTTGCCGCGCCCGGTAAGCCAGTTGCCGGGAAGAAGTCAAAGAATGGACCCAAGCCTGAGACTGAGTGCTTTTATTGCAAAGGGAAGGGTCACTGGAAGCGGAACTGCCCCAAATACTTAGCGGACAAGAAGGCCGGCAACACTAAAGGTATATGTGATATACATGTAATTGATATGTACCTTACCAGTACTCATAGTAACTCCTGGGTATTTGATACCGGTGCCGTTGCTCATATTTGTAACTCACAGCAGGAGCTGCGGAATAAGCGGAGACTGGCAAAGGACGAGGTGACGATGCGCGTCGGGAATGGTTCCAAGGTCGATGTGATCGCCGTCGGCACGCTACCTCTACATTTACCCACGGGATTAGTTTTAAACCTCAATAATTGTTATCTAGTGCCAAGTTTGAGCATGAACATTGTATCTGGGTCTCGTTTAATGCGAGATGGCTACTCATTTAAATCCGAGAATAATGGTTGTTCTATTTATATGAGAGATATGTTTTATGGTCATGCCCCGATGGTCAATGATTTATTCTTAATGAATCTCGAATGTAATGTTACACATATTCATAGTGTGAATACAAAAAGATGTAAAGTTGATAACGATAGTCCCACATACTTGTGGCACTACCGCCTTGGTCACATTGGTGTCAAGCGCATGAAGAAGCTCCATGCTGATGGACTTTTAGAGTCTCTCAATTATGAATCATTTGACACATGTGAACCATGCCTCATGGGCAAAATGACCAAGACTCCGTTCTCCGGAACAATGGAGCGAGCAAGCAACTTATTAGAAATCATACATACTGATGTGTGTGGTCCAATGAGCATTGAGGCTCGCGGAGGATATCGTTATGTTCTCACTCTCACTGATGACTTAAGTAGATATGGGTATGTCTACTTGATGAAACACAAGTCTGAGACCTTTAAAAAGTTCAAGGAATTTCAGAATGAAGTAGAGAATCAACGTGACCGAAAAATAAAGTTCTTACGATCAGATCGTGGAGGAGAATATTTAAGTCATGAATTTGGTACGCACTTAAGAAAATGTGAAATCGTTTCACAACTCACGCCGCCTGGAACACCTCAGCGTAACGGTGTGTCCGAACATCGTAATCGCACTCTATTGGATATTGTGCGATCTATGATGTCTCTTACCGATTTACCGCTATCATTTTGGGGATACGCTCTAGAGACAGCTACATTCACTTTAAATAGGGCTCCGTCTAAATCCATTGAGACGACACCGTATGAATTATGGTTTGGGAAGAAACCTAAGCTGTCGTTTCTAAAAGTTTGGGGATGCGATGCTTATGTCAAGAAACTTCAACCTGAAAAGCTCGAACCCAAGTCGGAAAAATGCGTCTTCATAGGATACCCTAAGGAAACCATTGGGTATACCTTCTACTTAAGATCCGAGAGCAAGATCTTTGTTGCCAAGAACGGATCCTTTCTGGAAAAAGAGTTTCTCTCGAAAGAAGTAAGTGGGAGGAAAGTAGAACTCGATGAAGTACTACCTCTTGAACCGGAAAGTAGTGCAGCTCAGGAAAATGTTCCTGTGGTGCCTACACCGACTGGAGAGGAAATTAATGATGATGATCAAGGTACTTCGGATCAAGTTTCTACTGAACTTCGTAGGTCCACAAGGACACGTTCCACACCAAAGTGGTATGGCAACCCTATCCTGGAAATCATGTTGTTAGACAACGGTGAACCTTCGAACTATGAAGAAGCGATGGTGGGCCCAGATTCCAACAAATGGCTTGAAGCCATGCAATCCGAGATAGAATCCATGTATGAAAACAAAGTATGGACTTTGACAGACTTGCCCGATGATCGGCGAGCGATAGAAAACAAATGGATCTTTAAGAAGAAGACGGACGCGGATGGTAATGTTACCATCTATAAAGCTCGACTTGTCGCTAAGGGTTATCGGTAAGTTCAAGGGATTGACTACGATGAGACTTTCTCTCCCGTAGCGAAGCTGAAGTCCGTCCGAATCATGTTAGCAATTGCCGCATACTATGATTATGAGATATGGCAGATGGACGTCAAAACGGCATTCCTTAACGGCTATCTTAAGAAAGAACTGTATATGATGCAGCCGGAGGGTTTTGTCGATCCTAAGAATGCTAACAAGGTATGCAAGCTGCAGCGATCCATTTATGGGCTGGTGCAAGCATCTCGGAGTTGGAACATTCACTTTGATGAGATGATCAAAGCGTTTGGGTTTATGCAGACTTATGGAGAAGCCTGCGTTTACAAGAAAGTGAGTGGGAGCTCTGTAGCATTTCTCATATTATATGTAGATGACATACTTTTGATGGGAAAATATATAGAACTTTTGGACAGCATTAAGGCCTACTTGAATAAGTGTTTTTCAATGAAGGACCTTGGAGAAGCTGCTTACATATTAGGCATCAAGATCTATAGGGATAGATCGAGATGCCTCATGGGTCTTTCACAAAGCACATACCTTGATAAGATATTGAAGAAGTTCAAAATGGATCAGTCATAGCACCAAGTGGAGACAGGTAAATGACCCACATTGAAGTTATTTACCATATCATAATTGAGTACTAGCAAATCATTTTCTTTTTCATCCTGCAGTCATCTTATATTTATCATCGAAAGGGTTTGAAGCAGCGCATGCGGAACTACATCATTGGCACCTTTTTGAGGAAGTACTTCCCTGTCTTGGTCGAGCCGAACGATGATGACCCGTCGTCGCCATGTTTCACCTAGGAGCACTACAAGTACACCAAGTATAAGGACGGTTTTACCATGCCGCCCGGGTTATGGAAGGTCTCTGGTTAAGTACCTTTTGCACTGCATTGGTCCATATCCGACGCGTGGGGATTATTTAATGCCATACGCATTGTTGTAGCAAAAAATTTCCTGCGAGGAAGGGCAGCTGAAGAAGGCGGCAAAGACGATGGAGAAAGTTGGCAGCTTCCGTCTCACCCACACGAAGCACACACTGTGGTACACGACCACGAAGAAGGCTCTCCCCCATGATGACGCTGGGAAAATATGACAAAATTGTGGCTTGCAGGACCAATATTGAGAAAGCCAATTACTTGTCGGTGATTTGATTCTATCTAACTAGGCGAGATCTCCTTGGATGAAACAAGATTGTTGGGAGGCATTGGCGGATCTCTGATGCGACCCAAAATGCCAAGTCTGGCACACGTCCATGGGAGGTGTAACCTGACAACTCTGCAGGAAAATATGGCATGTGCAACCCTAGGGTCAATTTTGTCTCATGGTGCATCTCCATTTATTAATGATAAAGCTTTAGCTTCCAAGCGAGAGAGCATCTTGGTGGCAAGGTCAGCATCCTGGATGTGTGGCTAGAAGGTCATATGCGAATGGATGGCAAGCCATTTTGCAGTGATTCGGTGATGGAGAAGTTTGAAACCTTCAAATGCGACTTCCAGAAGGTACATGGGGTGGACGCCGATCCTAGGCCCCGTCCACTCAATCTATAGGTGGTCATGACTGCAGGGCAGGGGAAGATTAGTAGACTCCATTTCATTTGCAACGGTGCGATCACTACCTCCTCGCATCGCAAGCACCCCAAGATCAATGCGACGAGCACGAGCTAAAGTCTATCCATACGGAGTCGGCCAACGGCCGGGTTGCATGAGATCGCGGGTCTCAAGGTTCATACCATTCATATATGCCCATGCCTTCAAATAGAAACATTTGCAACCTATATGAGACTGCCATACCATATTACAGGTTGGTTACGAGCCAGAAAAGGAGGCCGGAGAGAAGCGCAAGGCAGAATTGGAGAAACGGCGGCAGGCAGAACAAGAGCAGAAAGCGAGAGAATAGGCGGAAAG
Source organism: Triticum aestivum (assembly GCF_018294505.1). NCBI lineage: Eukaryota > Viridiplantae > Streptophyta > Magnoliopsida > Poales > Poaceae > Triticum > Triticum aestivum. The sequence goes on from NC_057798.1 coordinate 579,887,441, forward strand.
AGCAAAACACATTTCAGAAACTTTAGAAGAGCTGCAGGCAGAAAAGAAGGCTATGCACGCGAGGAAAAGCTAGAGGTTAGAACTTTCTCTTAATATAGTCACCAAAGAATATAATACCGATAGACAATGCTAAAATGACTCTTCTCATCTAATAGGCCTTTATGTGAATTCACATGGCTGAAAATGGTGCCCCTCCTCCTCCACAAGTGTACAAACATGTCCACGGACGTGCTCTATGAACTTGCATGTGATGTGCAACGTAGCTACAAGCTTTCAACTTGCATGTGGTGTGCTCTATGAACTTGTATGTGATGTGCTCTATGAACTTGTATGAGCAACATATATGCTTCTTGATATGAGATGTGATGTTCTGTTCTGTTGTGAAGTGATATGCCTCTTATATATGCATTTTTTCAATTGTAGGGCTTAAAGAAGAAATAAAATGTCAACATTAGTTGTGGGAGATATTTTTGAAAGTACCACTCAGAAGAGTTGCCTTTGACGAGAGGAGGCTGCAATCAGAGGGGGCACCTGACTGCTACTGCATACATTTCCGAGGGTCCAACTAGCTCGGAAAAGTAAATTTTGCCGCGAGGCAACTCTCGCAGAGGTGACACCCGACTGATACTGCCAACTACATGTCTTTGCTGAGAAAAGAAGTACTTGATGAAAACTGCCACCTCCTCGCATCGCAAGCTCCCTAAGATCCGCGCGACGAGCACGAGCTCTTGTCCATCCATACGGAGTCGCCCGACGGTCGGGTCGCATGACATCGCGCGTCTCAAGGTTCATATCATTCATATATGCCCATGCCTTCAAATAGAAACATTGCAACCTATATGAGATTGAGATACCATATTACAGGCCGGTTTGGAGGAAGAAAAGGATGCCAAAGAGAAGCGCAAGGCTGGATAGGAGGAACGGCGGCAATCAGAACAGGCGGACAGGGCGAGAGAACAGGTGGAAAGAGCGAAGCACGATTTTGAAACCTGAGAAATGCTGCAAGCAGAAACAAAGGCTACGCGCCCGAGGAAAAGCTTGAGGTTGGAACTTTCTCTTAATGTAGTCACCAACCAGTATATACCGATGAACAATGCTAACATGACTCTCCTCATCTTATATGCCTTTATGCGAATTCATGTGGCTGGAAATGGTGCCCCTCCTCCTTCTCCACAAGTGTAGAGAACGTGTCCACGGATGGGCTGTATGAAGTTGCACGTGATGTGCAACACAGCTACAAACTTTGAACTTGCATGTGGTGTGCTCTAAGAACTTGTATGTAGTGTGCACTATGAACTTGTATGAGCAACATATATGCTTCTTGATATGAGATGTGTTTTTCTGTTCTCTTCTGAAGTTATATGCCTCTTATATATGTATATGTTTTCAATTGCAGGGTTTAAAGAAGAAATAAAATGTCAACATCAGTTGTGGGACATATTTCGGAAAGCACCACTTGGAAGAGTTGCCTTTGTCGAGAGGAGGCTTTCAGCAGAGAGGGCACCTGACTGCTACTGCATACATTTATGAGGGCCCAACATAGAAAAGTAACTTTTGCTGAGAGGCGGCTCTCGCAGAGGTGGCACCCAACCGATACTGCCAACTACATGTCTTTGCCGAGAAAGTACTCGATGAAAACTGCCACCTTATTGTCGTGACCTTACTGTTTAGATCCTGGCATATGGTATGATTCTCGAGTCTTTGTTGTTCACAAAGTACCTTTTAGCGGTGTCTCGGCATCGACATGTCTTTGTCCTGCGCTTCACATTGCCGGACATAAAAATCGGCGTGGACCGCCTCTGCCGAGAGCCCGCGCTTTGGCTCTCGACATAGCCAAAAGCACTCATGTAGATAGTTTTTCCAGTGGTGCATATAACAACTAGTGAGTGGTATGGGGGAATTTCATAGCACCAACATTTGAATAGGAACTAGGTGTTTGGAAACAATCTTGCAATTCCTTTAGACAGATAGACGATTAACAACTTGGGAGTACGTGGTCGGTATATGCGACGTAAGGGATAGCTAGAGGTCAGTCGGCTGAAAATTGATTTTGGGTCAGTCGATTTGATTTCAGCAGTCAGATGCAAAACCAATGCCCAGATGGCCTTCTTCAACCTCCTGCCACCCCTTTCTTCTTCCGCAAACGTCCCATATGTACTACCAGCCAAACCACCAGCCGGCACCGCCCATGGCCGGCAGCGCTCCCGCGTCAGCCTCGCCGGCCCACCCTCCCCTCACTGTCGCTCACTGCCATGATGGCACCACCCCTGGCCAACCCCTCTAAACAGCAAAGCACCCGACTTTTTCGGTGAGCCCTGCACCCCTCCCCCCGGGCCTCGCTTTGCTTGCTCCGACGCCGTCGCCGGCGGCCCCGGTACTCCGCGCGGCTGACGCTTTCTTCTTCCCAAAAGAATTGACTGGCCAAGATATCAAATTACGTCCAACTAAACCGGTGATGTAAATATTGCTGATCCGCTATATATCGATGGAGCTTGATCTTAGCTAGCTAGGTGGCGTCCGTCAAGTGACTAGCAGCATGTTGGTTCCCGCTGGGCAAACACACAACAGTTTTCTCTCTCTCTCCCTCTCTAATATAAACATATCCTTGTTGGAATTTGATCTCTGGTAACAAACCGAGAGAAGGGGGTTTGACCCAATACCTTTTCACGTAGGAGCCTTGATCGGAGGCCTCTAAACCAACTGTTGTGGACCCGGTCCCCAACCCCAGCACCTGATATAAAAAACAAGGAGATAGCACGTATCATGACCAACAAACACTGCCTATCGACCTAACTGCCCGATCCTAAAGAGGTGCTAAGGGGCTGGAAGACCGATGTCCTTCGCCGGCCGCCACGAGGGCAGTGCCCGCGGCACCGCTTCTGCTGATCGTCTTCAAAATGCCATGGTCTACATCATGCCTGCATCAAGCAGGCACTGTACTTTGCTCATACACATCCGTAAGTTCTCATGCTTCCGCTCTAATGAAAGGTGTTCTTATCATGAGATTAGGGTATGATAATGTTTGATCTTAAAGTGTTATTCCAACATTGGTATCTAGAGCACTCCTAATCTCTATTAGAACCTCAATTAGCCCCTTTAAAGGTATAATCACACATGTCAGGGTCTAATTACTCATGATTTATGCTAATTGCTTGTAATTAAGATCTCAATTTGGTCTGTTGACACCTAAAGAGCCATGATTAGGGTGAAAGTTTCGGTTAAGAGTCCAATTGCTTCAATCTAGTGCTAATCAGTGAGGTTTGGGACTTATGTTCTCTGTCGCTGTTTTATCACATTCATATTCAATTCGTACTAATTGGGCCTGGGTAGAAATTAGAAGGAGGGGAATTTTGGAATTGCAAATTTTGAGAAACCCTCTCATGCCGATTTTCCCCTAAGCCCAGAAATTTCCCATTCGAATTCCTCAAATTAAAGCCCCAAAAGAATGAAATCAAAGAAGGGAAGGATTTGGGGTTCACCTGTTGACGCCACGTCGGTCCCGCAGCAGCTGCAGCCGTGCGCCAGCACCGACGCCGCGACGCCGTCGTCTCTCAGGGCGGCGCGCGGAAAGGAACTGCCGGCGATGCCATCTTAAGGACGCGAACGCTGAGTGGCCTCCGCGCCGCGCACGTCGTCGTCAACCCCTAAAGCTCAGGCGCCGGTGTTTGCCTCCCCGGTTTCGCCGCCGAGCACCATGAAGTCAACGCCGGCAGCCATGTTCGACGGAGGAGCGCGCTGGACTCGGTCCGCTGCGCTGCTCTGACGAGCACAGCCACCGCGTCGCCATGGAACCAGGCGGCCGGCGCCGTCGCGCGGTCGTCTCTCTCATTCCGGGAGCGGAGAAATCGGCAGGAGGAAGGAAATGGGCTAGGGCTTCCCGTGTTCGGGAGTGTTGTCCCAGTCGGGTTGGATCTGAACCATCCAATTTGACCGGACGATCGTGAGCGTCTGCGAGCGCTGTGTTGATGTTAACGGGCCTACAGGCGATTACGTGATCTACCCCAGGTTAAAACAGCCCACCAGAAATGTTTCTTTTTTTTTAAAGAAAATCAGCTTCTAGGCTGGGCTTTTACGAGTTGCATTGGGCTGGTTTTTAGGCAGAAACTGAGTATTAAGCCCCTTTTTCCTTTATTTTCAGTGATTTTGGTGTGTATTAAAGTTTAGTTTTATGATTTACGCACTGAAAATTATGTGAAAAATAATTTTCATGTTCGAAAAGTTTATAATGGGAAACCGTGGGTCATTATGGGCCGAATTATGTTTTCAGACCATGTTTGTATTTTGGAATAAAAGGACAAATTTTATTTGGTATTTTCGACACGTAACATTCAATGTTGAGTATCATTTTAAATATCAATATTGAAAATTAATGTTCTCAAATTGATATTTAGTCTGAGAATAATGTGGCCCATATGTATGATGACTTATTCAGGCTTTTTCTAGTTTTCGGTGCACCTCATGGAGTTCGAAACCTTTCAAATAATGTCGCATGCACTGTTTAAATTAGAAAATGCTCAAAATTTAAGGGGACATAATGTTATGAGATGATGATGTCATTATATGGTATTCTTTTAGAGATAATCTCTTTATAGTATTTTAAAGTTGAATTATGAATGTTATAACATTTTTTTTGGGCCACAATTACGTGTAAATTCTCAAATTTCTGAAGAAAAAAAACGGACATTTTATTTTAGCATGAATTTTATGTTCATGTTACGATGATGACATTTCTTAATGATTTAATTATCACTAATGGGTTGAGGCCACCTTAAGGAAAATGTTAGTGGCTGCATGTTTTTTTTTCCACACTGCACCGTGTGGTCCGATAATTTTGAGTCATTATGTTAAAGTATTGTGTTAGTGAATTTTATGTGCTTTGACATAAAGTGGCAAAGGAGATGAAGGCTCAAATTTTTGGTTAATTCTCTGAACATGAATATCTTTGTTTGGAGAATCTAATGCGATATCATGGTCACATGTTGTCATTTATTTGACTATTAATGTTTACTAAGTATTATTATTGATGAAGCCATGATGTAATTTAATGTGTTGATTCCCTTTGCAGAATATTTGTGATTAATATTAATGTCATACACACTTTGAATGTCACTCTAATGTTTCCCTGCTTAGTGAGATGGCATTTTTAATGATAAACTCTGACATGTTTGATTCGTGTTATTGAAATTATGGTGTCAAAGTTTTGATGGCAAATGATCAGTGATGAATTATGAATCCATGTGTCTAATAACACGTTGAATTGTAGTATACATTGATGCTTTAATGCAATGTTGGCTATTAATTTAGCGAATTCCCTTACTGGACATTATGTAGTTTTAAGTTTCTCTAACCAGAACAGAACCAACTTAAAGCTTTGATTAAAGATTTTATGAGCATATGATTTATGGTGCATGACAGTATTTTAACCAACGTTGCTTATTGTCATGACCATTTTGAATGAATAATGTTCTTTCTCCGTTTTCAACCCAACGGTGATACGGTTTAGAACACGATTAGCTTGTTTTGATTCAGATCATTCAAGTTTTTTATTATGTTTTTTTTAATAATGATGATCATAAAATATCGTCTTTGTTTTTGCAATGGACTACAAAATGAATTCATTTACTTGATCACCGGCCTGATCTTCACAAATGGAAGGAGTGGACTTTCCTCATGTTTAAGTTTTCCTTTTCCTTCATCATGCACTATCTGAAGAGGCTCCGAGAGTTCCTATTGAGAAGTCTGTTGAGGAGGAGATAAATAGTGCAATTCCCATATTAGTACATGCTTTACAATGTTTTACCCATTGAAGACGGAATTTAAGGAGTTTTCTTATGAGGGCAATAATGAGTGGTGCATTACATGATTTTTTTTGTTTATTCATATGAATCTTTTGTTCTTTGTAATGCAAACATTTGATGTTAGCCTTGCTAGTGGTGAGAAATTCATGCCCTCAAGAATGAACTATTTGTACTAATGATGTGTGTTATGGCACTCTTAAGACGTAAGGGAAGGAAATAATGAGACCTCGTCGAAATTGTGATCATGTTTACCACATTTCGAGGGGGAGAATGGTATGTCCCATTGAATATGGGAAATGATGAATTTATTAATTCTCCAAGTGAGATGGAACCAACGAGAAGTCTTATTTTGGAGAATGAATGATTATAGTGAATGAAAAATCACATGAATGTCATGATTCCTTTTTATGAGAATTATATGTACTTTCTCCCTTATGATAATTATGAAGCACACATGAATGTTAAAGTGGAAAGCTGGCTAATCTAATGTTGATTATGATGTGATTCGTGGTTATATTTCTAACCAACGTCGTTTATAATCATGTGTCACACTTCACTAAGTGGCAAGTTTTTCATGTGGCTCATGGTTATATTTCTGACCAACGTCGTTTCTAATCATGTGTCACACTTCACTCAAGTGGCAAGTTTGTCAGTATCATGTGGCTCATGGTTATATTTCTGACCAACGTCGTTTATAATCATGTGCCACAACTCATGAAGTTCTTTTCCATCATCTGCCCAACGGTGTTGTGGTTTAGAGCTAAGATGATTGTCATCAAGATTTTGGATTTATTTTTTCATCTTCTAAAGTGATTATCGGGGAAACTGGAGCATATGAACATGAATCTTAAGGATAACTCCATTAGATCTTTGTTCATATGCATTAGATAAGTTTAAAAAAAATCCTAATGCAACACTTAGTGTTGAGCCTTAAGAATTTCTCTCTGATTGATTATGTATGTGAATGATCATCTTAGTGCCTTGTTGCCATATAGGATGAAAATTATGAGCTCTAATGATCTCTAAAACTCAATAGAGTTTTCTCAGTGAGTTGTTGTGACGCTTGTCTTGTTAGTATGACATGCCCTTATGTTGACTTATTTGAGAATGTATGTATGACTCAACCATACGGTTTCGTCATGGGTGAAGTTGACATAAGGTATGTTATCTAAAAAAATGCAATTATGAGATAATACAAGCGTTGGGACACTCATACTATAAGATGAGGGGGAGTAAGATCACTACCTTGTGAAGATGGAACATTTTGGCGAGCCAAGTAATTTCCATCTTTTGTTTGTAAGATGAAGGATCTTGGTGATGCCTCATACTTTGCTTGTATTGAGTTTCGCCAAGATATATGTCCAAAAGGAGTATACATTTTATTATGATGACATACATTGATAGAGTACGAAAAAAAATATTACGTGGTAGTACTCTATCGCATCTGCTAGTAAAGTCAAGGGCAATAAATGTGGGTATCAAGGAACCATTATGAACTGATCAGATAATGTTGGTTCCTTATGCTTCAGCTGTCATAAGCAATATGTGTATTCAAGTATGAACATGCCCTTGTTTTGTGATCGGGATAATTGGCAAATATAGAAGTAAGTCCAGAAATGGACCACTGGAAAAGCCGAGAAATGTCTTCCAGATATGCAAGAAAATAAAGTTTACATGCTCACTAATAAGAAGTCTAATAACTTCGATATCCTGGGATATTCAAATATTGTTTCTGCGAGATGTGTGGATCTTAAAGTTTCCACGCTATGTTACATCCTCACTTTCGCACCTGGAGCTATATCGTGGAAAAGCTCTATAATGACACTGATGGCATTAGAAATAATGCACTTACTTATGTGGCATGTCAAGAGGCTATTGGGCAGGTTGTATGTCAAGAAGTTTTATTCCTGAGTTAAGAGTGGTAGACAACATCTCTAAGCCACTTACTGCGATTATGAGCGTGCAGTTCTCTATGCGAGTAACAACAAGTCAAATGGCGTTGCCAAAACCATCGACAATATGTTTCATGTTGTGAAAGATAGAATTCAGGATCAAGCTATTGAAGTTGAGCGTATGAGTACGTCTAAATGTTTTACGGATCCGTTTATCAAAGACTTACCACCCAATTGTACGATTATGTTGCTAGCATGGGTTGCTGGAAAGTCTTGTTGATCCTGGAAATTAGGACCGTTGAATAATCCAACTCCCAGAAAGTTATATGTTTTCCATTTCTAGATAGAATGATATACTATAAGTATTGAGGTCCAGTAGCATTTGATAGGTCACTGTGACACCTTACTTTGGTATGATATTTCTATTACGAGTGAGTTTATAATGTTTGATAACCTTACGATCAAGGGGGAGAATGTTGGAATTTGATCTCTGGTAACAAACCGAGAGAAGGGGGTTTGACCCAATACCTTTTCACGTAGGAGCCTTGATCGGAGGCCTCTAAACCAACTGTTGTGGACCCGGTCCCCAACCCCAGCACCTGATATAAAAAACAAGGAGATAGCACGTATCATGACCAACAAACACTGTCTATCGACCTAACTGCCCGATCCTAAAGAGGTGCTAAGGGGCTGGAAGACCGATGTCCTTCGCCGGCCGCCGCGAGGGCAGTGCCCGCGGCACCGCTTCTGCTGATCGTCTTCAAAACGCCATGGTCTACATCATGCCTGCATCAAGCAGGCACTGTACTTTGCTCATACACATCCGTAAGTTCTCATGCTTCCGCTCTAATGAAAGGTGTTCTTATCACGAGATTAGGGTATGATAATGTTTGATCTTAAAGTGTTACTCCAACAATCCTCACCGACGAACCGACCTCTCTCCAGCAAACGAGTAGCCATCGGGCGAGCCCCAAGAAACCCAGAACCCATTGTCTCCCAATTCCAACCTTTCTCCCGAAGCCACCAAACCTCCCGCCGGCGAACGATGGATCCGTTCCACGACGGGCATCACGTGCGGCTGAGGAGGAGTACGCACGCGGCGCCCCACCCCGGCGAGGGCGGGGAGGTCGCCACCCTTGGCCCGCGCCGCGCGCTTCTGGAGGCGGCCGACCACGTGGGCGGCCTGCACCCAGGCGCCGCTGACGGCGGCTACCTCGCCGCCACGAGCTCGAATGCGCTGCCCGCAGAACACCACTTGCGGCTGAGGAGCCGCACGCACACGGCGTCCTCCCACCCAGGCGAGGGCGGGGAGGTCGCCAACCTTGGCCTGCGCCCCGCGCCTCCGGAGACGCCGTCGGGACGCTTCCTCGCCGCCACGGGCGCGCCGGTACCGCGGGCAAAGAAGCACCGCGGCTTCGACGACGACGAGCCGGGCGCCTTTCCGGTGAGTTCCTGATTTGGGTTTCTGTTCTTGTGCCGTTCGCCGTTTGGGTTTCTTTGTTTCTTGCGCAATTCTGTTCTCGAATTTCGTCGTGCGTTCTTGATCTGAAATTTCACCGTGATTGCGATCGTTTGAAGCTTGAACGAACTGGGCCTTCAGTCGCCCAGGCCCCAGGCACGATCGATTAGAGCGAGTTCTTGATTCGTCGAAAGATGGCTGGTTCGCCCGTTCGCGGACTCGGATTCTTGGTTTCTTGCCAACTCTGTTCTTCAATTTCGCCGTGCGTTTTCGATCACAAATTTCGCCCTGCGCAATTCTGTGATCGCGATGGCTTTGGGTTCTTGAGCGGGCGTTCCTTAATTTGCATCCCCATATCAGATCATTCGTGCTCATGTTTCTATCACTTTGTTTCGCAGCTCCCATCCCAGGAGTACGGCTTGCGGCGCCGGCGGGCAGGCGAGGAAGCCAAGGCTGGCTTCCGCTGCGGAGGCTACGAGTGGGTGCTCGACTCCCGACACGCCCAAGCACCGGCCGCTGCCGGCGAAGTCCCTCCACACCACACTGAACTTTCTGGTGAGAATGAGGATCCTCTCCTCCCCTGCCTTAGACACGCCATTTGTTTTATTGTCCAGCTTTGTCTGTTGATGTTAACTGAAGAGTTAATACCATTATTGATACATAAACTTGTAGGGGTGGGAACAGTTTCATACAAGAACTAAAAAACCCCACAAAATTAGCCCTCCAACTTGTCTGTTGTAACAAATTTATACAAAACAGCTGTGGACGCGACATTTGGCATGCCACGCTGGATTTTGGCACACGCCTTAATTTTACAAAAGCCCCCTCGCACTCTCTGTATTTTACAAAAAGCCCCCTCGCCCTCTCTCTCTGCATCGATTCCCCATTCGTAAATCCCTAGCCGTCGCCCTCCCCTTTGCCGTGGCCCTTCTCCGCCGCCAGCCGTCTCCTCCTTCCCCTCCGACGCCAGCCGTCTCCGCCGCCCTCTCGGCCGCCCTCCCCGCCGGCAGCCGTCTCCGCCGCCCTGTCGAGATGAAGGGGTGCACATCATTGAGCGGGAAGCAGCAGACAGGACGCCGTGGAGCAGGGGCGTCGTCGTCCTCAAGCCACCCTCTCCCGCTCAATGGATGTGACCTCGCCGGTGCCGACATGACGAAGGACGGCGAGCCTTGGGCGAAAATCACCGGAGAGGTGCGCTACATGGATGTCGATTTCTGCAAGGTGCGTGTCCCCCTTCCCCTCGCCGATTTGCTTTGAATGCCCATGAATTTGGGCTTTCCTGATGAGTGCGAGCTTCCTGATGCTAACATTTGATTTGATGGCCATGGTAGGGGACTGAAAACCTACCCGAATTTGACTGGGGTATACCTCTATCCTCTCCTGATGCTGCTTTCAATGGCACTGACAAAAGTGACCATTGTTGCCACTTACTGAACCCTGCGAGAAGAGTTTGCTCAGATGGATATGACTATGGTCGTAGATTTCTTATTTGTCCTCGTGAGGTTAGTCAAGTGCCCAACTTTTGTTTAAAAAAGTGTGTTGTTTATCTGTAGTTGTTATAGGTTGATCTGACCATTGTTGTACTGAACAAATTGGTGTGTTTTGCAGGGTTATGATACATGTGCTTATCTGAAGTGGGTGGACAAAGAATGGCAGGGGAGACCTAGGCAGGTGATTGGCAAACTTGCTGAAGAGAATGTGGCTCTTCAGAAATTTGTGTTTGACAAGGATGCTGAAATTATGAGGCTGAGGGAAGGAAGGAAGGCCATGATCATGAAGCACAAGAAGGAGATCAGAACTAGGGATAGGAGGGAAATTTGGTTAGCCTGTTTGGTCTGCTGCTCTGCACTGTTGTATGGTGTTGTAGCACTAGTGATAAGAGGTTTTGTGTAGTAAGTTAGGTAATTTAGTATTTGGCATGATGTGAGAGGTGAAACCAGTGGCTCTGTACTGATTATATGAAATCAGTGGCTACCTATTATCTATGTTCAGTGTTGTAAGCATTCCAAACTGGAATCAGTGGCTTGAAATGAAATCAGTGGCTATGTTCAGTCTTCTGTTTACTTAACTGAAAATTCTCTTATTTGACATGAAATCAGTGGCTTGTTTACTTAACTGAAAATTTCTGTTGCAAAATTCTCTTATTTGACATGAAATCAGTGGCTTGTTTACTTAACTGAAATCAATGCTTCTCTTATTTGACATGAAGATTCAGTTAACTTAAGCAAAATTCAGTTAACTTAAGCAAAATTCAGTTAACTTAACACTGCAAATTTTAGTTAAGTTAACCATTTGGAAGGGGCCCAGGGATCTTCAGGTAGTACAACTTGGCATATTTGGCACAAAGTGAGCACCTAGTACATTCTATTTTAGGATGTGTGCACATGGGCACAACATAAGCAGACAAGAACATGGGCAGATCAACATGGGCAGAGAAGAACATGCAGTTCAACAGCACTTGAACATCAGATTGCCATAGATACAACAGTTCAACATGGACTGCTCAAAATAGATAACTTATATGCCAACATATAGATCAGCATACCTAACTACTCTTCTGCATCTTCACCTCTTCTACATCTTCTTCAGTTCTTGAGCTGCTGCAGGCGGATGGAGCGGCGCACCTTCTTCACCTCTTTCTTCAGAGGCGCCTTCTTCTTGTTTTGCTGTGGCTCCTTCACCTCTTCTTCTTGTTCAACCTTCACCTCTTCTGGCAGGAGCTCGACGTCCGGCAGGAGCTCGACGTCGATGGGCATGTTTCTGCCACCCTCAACGGCGACCGGCGCAACGAGCACAACCTCGTCTGCATCCATGTCGTCGTCACTGATGACAACAGTCTCTTTCAGGTCGTCGTCAGAGGCGTAGACCGCAGGGTCGACTGGAGCAGGCACCGCGAGCATGACGCCGACGACGTTCGCAGGGTCATCGTCGAGGGGGGCCGGGGCCAGAGAGGTGGTGGAGCGGTACATCCACCACCTAGCTCGCTGGTACGGATCCACGCTAAGCGTGCCCTCACGCATTGCCCAAACGAGGAACATCGGCGGCGGCACTGTGAGGCCTGTGGGGAAGGCACGGGCGTTCTCGCCGTCCGTCAGCTGCTTGGCCAACCCGCGCGCATGCATGAGCATCATCTTCGGGGTGGGGAACCAGGTGCAGACCTCTCGAATCTGCGCGCGGAACGACTGGTCGTTGCCGGCCAGATCCTCCAGTGCGAGCTTCCAGCCCTCGATGTTCGCCATGGCGGCGGTGGCCGGCGGTGGTTTTCTGTCGAGGCCGACGACCAGGTGCTTTTCTGTCGAGGGATGGACTTGTCTGCGAAATTGCTAAAGCGCGAGGGTTTCTTTGTAAAAACGTGATCCGGGTCCGACAGAGCCTACATGGCGTGCCACGTGTGCAGTTCGGGGTGGTTTTGTATAAATTTGTTACATCAGACAAGTTGGAAGGCTAGTTTTGTGGGGTTTTTTAGTTCTTATATGAAACTGTTCCCACCCCTACAAGTTTATGTATCAATAGTGGTATTAACTCTTAACTGAACTACTGAAGACGATGTTGGTAAACTGGTGGTCAGGCGTCGGTAGCCCAAGTAGTTGTGGGGCTAGTTGTTGCTTAGTGAGGGTACACGTAGGGGTGCAATATTTCATTTTAGAAGTAATTAACATGCTTTGTAGCTGCTACAATTCCCCATGATATATACAGAGAATCCAGCTCTGAAACTAATGGTAGTATAATTTACTCGCAAAATAACAACTAATGGCATAATTTATTAGATCTAACAAATGGTGATAGTTATTCATGGACCGACTTAGTGGCTTTTGCTTGGCTATTGATATATTATTTCCTAGCTACAATAGGACACAATGCAATTCGGAAGGAAGCTAGTAGTAGGTACTACCTCCGTCCGAAAATACTTGTCATCAAAATGGATAAAAAGGGATGTATCTAGAACTAAAATACATCTAGATACATCCTCTTTTATTCATTTGGATGACAAGTATTTCCGGACGGAGGGAGTACGTACTGTAGTAACGAAACTATAGGTATGCCGTGCATATTTTTGCACTTCTCCGTTTACATGGTTGCGTGCGTTTGTCCTGGCTAGTAGCAATATGTACATTACGCATGCAATTTGATGTCAGTGGCATGGTTTTTTCTTTCAATAGACATGAGCTTATGCTTGAGTTTGTCTCAGAGGGTGCTGAGGGCAAAGGTAGCAGTGAGAAGATACTGCTGCGCACGCCAGATATATTCATCGCCCGTGCAAGAAACGGCACAATCTTGACACGCATGAAGGTAGTCTTCGAGGCCGGCGCACGCTTCTGGGCCCAGCGGTTATCGGAGTGGTATTACCGGCAGTTCTTGGGCCGTGGACGACGCCGGCTGCCTGCTTCTTGGAGCTGGCTTAGCGTCATGGGGAAGCCCCTAATCAACGATGACGGTGAGTCGCTAATTTGCATCTGGTTTATCATGTGTTGATGTGTACCATAGTTTGTGGTTTGATCGAACCTAGCTACAGCTACAGTAGTATACACACTGACCAGCCGTGCGCATCCATTTGAGTTGTTGATGTGTAGGGTCTTGCTCCATCGCTTCATCCAGCATGTGTGTCGAAGCTCAGCACCGCTTGGAGTTCGAGAGGGTGCATGGACACGGGAAGTTCACCTTCGCTGCCAAGAATCCGACGGCCCTCAAGAAGAAATGCCGGAGGAGGCAGGTGTGGGATCCGGATGATGGAGCATGGTTCGGCGACGTGCTGGACACCATCAAGCATTCGGCCGGAGTGCCCACCACCAAGGTCCCGAATGATATATCTCTCCCCCTCGATTCATACGACATACACATACCGGCCGGGCCGCTCGGCGGCAAGCTCCGTCCGCTTGACCTAGCCTGGATGATCTATAAGCACGGGCCAGTGCTGTGTGCGCTTCTGCTAGACGACGACTACGACAGCAGCGATGTGTACCCAGGGGTCCTGAGGCACGTGCTCAAGGGAGACATGACCTGGGACGACTACGATGGCCACGGCGTGGTGTGCTTCGAGTACGAGTTCGAGGGTGGCGACCTGCTACTGCGGGTAATGGATAATCACGAGGAAGATGGCCCCTTGAAGTGGATCAAGTTCTCCGCATTCCATGAGTTCGTCCAGCTGCACGTTAAGCCAATCGACCCCAAGTTGCTTCGAAGGAACAGCAAATGGAGAAGGAGTGACCTGTTTGACCCCTTCGAATACATCGCCAACAAGCTGTACTACCTCCGATGAAGGGCACCGGCCGGCCGTTTGCCCATGATTGTGTAGCTATTCAGGTTTTAATGTACAAGGATGCATGGGTGACTTGTAACTGCTTGCGTACATTCTTGCTAGTGTATCTGAACTATACTAGTATACCTTGATTTTTTGTCATCTAGCATAGTATATACTGTACCTTGTTTGTTGGTAGCTTTCAGAGAGGCCCGTTTTTTGCTCTTGTTGCTAGTGCGAATCAAGTAATCAATCCAACACGCCACGCGCAATAACAGCACTTATAAGTTATAACGAACCAGTGCCAACGAAAACTGAATATTGAACACCCAGAAGTCCGAAATCAACACCATATTTAACGTCCAATCACGAATGGCAGCCAAACAGTTTTCCGACATTTTTTTGGCGGGTGAAGTAATGTAGTATTACTCAACTCATAAAGTGCATACATTCAGCAACAGTCAGCTCTAATGCATCTGACGGCCAGAACCAACCCAAGTCATTGTTCTGCTTTCTATTCGCGCAAATTTAGCTAGCTATCGCTAACCTTATTTTAAGTACGATTAACATGAGTAATGCAAGATTCATGAAGACCCATGACGTGCCTAATCACCTTAATGAGCGAGGAGTAGACCAATCTATCCAATTTCGTGCCAATCAACTTCACTGCAATAATAGAATCCATCTCAACCATGATTGGTAAGTCACTCCTCTGGATGGCAAACGACAATCCTTCCATACGCATAACTCGGCTTCAAAAGCATCACGAGAAGAGATGAGCCGGGATGTGTTTCGCTGGTACCTTAATTACTACATCAAGATCTTTCACAGTAGACTCTATGTACCGTACGCTCATGCATTCCGAGGTACCAGTGAGGAATAACAAGAAATTTTGGAAGTCCAAGATTCCACTAAAAGTGAAAATCTTCATGTGGTATGTTCTAGGGGAGTTGTGTTAACCAAAGACTACCTCGCATAACGCAACTGTCCAAGGAGTAAGAAGTGTTGTTTTTGTACTCATGACGAGACAATGAAACATCTCATTTTCCAATGCAAATTTGCATGTTCTACGTGGTCAATCGTCCAAATAGCATCAAATTTATATCCGCCCACAAGTGTTGACAATGTATACGGTCAGTGGTTGGACGGTATTCCAAATAAGTTGAAAGCACTTATAAGGGTGTGAGGGTATGCCTTAATTTGGTCGCTTTGTCTATGTAGAAACGATTTAGTTTCTAATGAAAAAATGCTTCTCCTCTGCAGTTCCGTTGTACGCACTCGCTTCATACGTGGTCTATGCTACAACGACCCGAGCACCAACCGTTGTTCAAGGTTGTGCGTACGCGGTTGGAGCGGGTGACTAGGGAGGTTTTTTTTAACATGGGTGGTAGCATAACCTCCAGATTGATCCACCACCACCTTCGACATAGGCATACTGTCAGTATATAGGACTCTACTGTTGCCGATATGTCAGTTTTTATTTCATGATTTTTGTCAGACTTTTGAATTTGACTGTGTGTATCTTAGTTATGCAGAGCCCGGGTGTTACTCATAATGTTTTGTATCTGCTTGATGCTATATTTTGAGATAATAAAATTGCCCTTTATCAAAACCGGCAAGAGAAGAGCTCCCTGTAGGACGAGAAGATAATACTGCCTTTATCATCTCTTAGCAACATACAAGCACCTGCTTTACCATCCTCAGTATAGGCTCCGTCAGTGCTTAATTTCACCCAACCAGCTTCAGGCGGACACCACTTGCCACTTCATCGACCATTATCACATGTGGGTGGAAAACCGAGTTATCATAAGCAACAACTGATTTTCATTTGCGATGACCAATGGAAAGATCCATCTTTATGCCGACCAACGAATCAAGATAGCTCACGAGGAGCCTTCTGGATGCTTCCATAGGGGTGGGGGTTTGTGATGAACCGCCTCGTTTCAAATATGCCAAGGACGCCAAAGGGTCATCGAAATAATAGAGCGCTCAATATCCGGCAAAGGGTCAACAATTTTCTGACACTCAAAAATAATGCAGCAGCGAGCAGAACAAAGCGACATACAATGCAGCAAGCCATTTCTATTCAACAACAAATAATAATCCATGGAGCAAACAACATAGTGCGTTGTTACTAATAAAGGATTGACGATCCCACATTCTCCCACTTCCAACAAACAATAACATCACACTCGACTAACAAGTTACTAGCCCTTTTCTGCTGGCTGAGTGGGCAAGGGATCCAGTGGAACACAATCTCGTTGCCCTTCTATTTTCTACCCCATGAAACAATCAACCTATCTGCAACATGGTTAGAGATACGACATGCAATCAAATACGATGAAGAACGAAAACAAGCAAGGGACACAAGATTTAACGTGGAAAACCCCTCCAGCACAAAGGGGAAAAAAGCATGGGCGCCAACCAGCCAAACTTCACTATATCAGGGAAGGTTACAAACGTCGAGGATTTGCAACTGATCAACTTATCCCATGCGGCGGCTTAAAAGAGGTATATATAACACAGGTGACCTAGGTCAATACTGATCGGCCCAAGCCTATAGACGACGGGCCTCGCTCCGCTCGCTCGTCAGAAGTTAGCCTTTCTCTTTATACTTGAATTTGAAGCATAACATAACAAACTCCACCTTGAGATAAATTCCATCTTGTAGCATGAATGAGAACCTCCTCCCTGAACAACAAATAAAACACTTTCGGTGCCAAACAGCCACTAGGGCTAATGAGTTATACCAACTAAGTCTGAGCAAAGCTCAAACTTAGCAATAGGAAGTAGCTTTGATTATAATGAGTTATACCAACTAATCTTGCATACCTTTAGTTTACCTTGCTCAACAATGTCTCTGACATAATGATATTTGACAACAATTAATGTGCTTTGTTCTCTCATGGAACATCTGATCCTTAGTGAGGTATATGGCACTCTGACTGTCACAAAACAAGTTAATGCAAGAATTATCTCCACAAAGCTCAGCATACAAACCTTTCAGCCAAACTGATTCTTTACATGCTTCTGCAATAGCAATGTA
This sequence comes from Triticum aestivum, assembly GCF_018294505.1. NCBI lineage: Eukaryota > Viridiplantae > Streptophyta > Magnoliopsida > Poales > Poaceae > Triticum > Triticum aestivum. Next base: position 579,904,872 of record NC_057798.1, read on the forward strand.
TTCTGCTACAGTGGTAGACTGGGCAACTACTGGCTGCAACGTTGCCCTCCAACTCACGGCACAACCACCAACTATGAGCACATAACCTGTAAGGGACCTCCTCTTGTCCAAATCGCTGAAAGCAGAATCTGAATCCATATAGCCAACTAGTCCCTCACCAGTCCTGACGAATTTCAAACAAGCATTGGAAGTGCCATGAAGGTACCTGAAAATCCACTGAATAGCCTTCCAATGTTCCAATGTACCTGGAAGTACCATGAAGGTATCAACTGATCAAACTCATTGCAAAAGACAAACCAGGCCTAGAACACACCATGACATACATTAAAGAACCAAAAAAACTGGAATGTGGAACTCTTGACATATACTCAAACTCTTCATCATTACTAGGACAACGAGAGGATGATAATTTGGAATGAGGAGCAATGGGAGTGCTTACTGACTTAGCATCATTCATGTTATAACGACGAAGAACTTTCTTAATGTAACTCTACTGACTAAGAAATAACAAACCAGAATTTTTGTCCCCTTGTAATCTCCATACCTAGAATTTTCTTAGAAGCACCAAGATCCTTCATCTCAAACTCACTACTTAACTATGCCTTTAAAGTATATATTGATCTCTTTCTTGCCCTTGGAAGCAATCAACATACCATCTACATTAACAACAAGTATATAGGTGATCCATCAACAAATTTAATGTAAACACAACTATCAAATGCAGACATCTTAAATCCATGTGCTATCATAAATGAATCAAACCTTTTATAACGCTGTCTCGGAGACTGTTGCAAACCATATAGGGACCTCTTTAACTTGCAAACAAATTTCCCCTTACCAGGCACTATGAAGCCTTCCGGTTGGTCCATGTAAATCTCCTCGTCCAATTCACCATGCAGAAAAGCAGTCTAGACATCTAACTGATCAAGCTCAAGATCATGCATAGCAATAATACCAAAAATGCAAGAATGGAACGATGCTTGACAATTGGAGAGAACACATCATTATAATCAATAACCGGTGATACGTCCATTTTGCATCATGTTTTTATGTTGATATTTTTTGCATTATGGGTTGCTATTACACTTTAGGATAAAATTCTTATGCCTTTTCTCTCTTATTTTACAAGATTTACATGAAGAGGGAGAATGCCGGCAGCTGGAATTCTGGACTGAAAAGAAGCAAATCTAAGATACCTATTCTGCACAACTCCAAATGTCCTCAAACTTTACGAAGAATTGTTTTGGAGTACTAGGACAATGCCCGTGCGTTGCAACGGGATATAAATATGCTAGTACGCTAGCTTGTGATTTACCTGTTTATATTAACGTGATTGTGTAAATAAAAGTTTATCAAATCCTACCCATGATTATCTTATATTTTGATGAGAAGTTTGGTAAATAAATTAAAATAGAATTGATTCAGAAGGTAAGTAAATTAAGGTAAGTGTTTATCATATGTGGAAGATTGGACGAAGGAGTGATGAAAATAAAAGTGAAACATGAAACCTTACGTTCTTCTTGAAGTAATATAGTTAATTGTCCGCGTGTTACAACAGATTCTGGAAGCCATGTTTCCCTCCCTCTTCATCTCTTCCTTATGTATGCATGCACATGGACACACACATATTCTAGTAATCATGTTTTCCTCACGCTCCCTCTTTGTCGTATCCTTCATGTAAGCATACACGTGTAACACATGTACCACTTCTGTGTTGTCGCCCGTCGTGGACTACACGTACTGTTGCCACCCATCACCGCCTCACCATTCTAAAATCTTTGCAGGAAGATCATGATGTTGTACACGCACAACAACTGCTACCTTGCCTAATGCGCATCTGAGGGTGCATTTGAGCTGACGACAGTTGCTACCTTGCCTAATGTGCATGTGGGAGTGCATGACTGATGGCAGTAAAGAAGTGCTTTTGGAAATAGTTTGAGCTTGCCTATCAATGAGATTAATTACTGGTGGTTTCCATTTTCAGGATAGACAAGTATTAGAAAAAATGAAAACTTACCTATCAAGTATATTTTTTACTTTTCTCAACAAAAATAAAAGTATGTGTTAGAGCATCTCCAACAGGCGCGCAACGCGCCGCGCGCTAAAAACTGCTTTGCCGCACATGCTTCGCCTGGTTTTGTGCGGCCTGCAAAGTTGGCTCCAACAGCCGCGCCAAAATGCAGCGCGCGCGCCGCTCTAGCAGCGCGCAAAAAATATAGTTCTCCGATAGCCTGCTTCTACGATACAAAAAAAAAACTACTACTACTCGTTCTCCGACTCGGACTCTGCCTCGGTGATGTCCTCCTCTGACGTCTGAGCATAGGCGTCAAGGAACCGCTCGTCGCGGGAGTCCCAGGACGACACATCTCCTAGCGCCATGTTATATTTAGTGACCGCCTTCCGCGTTCGCTTGTCCTCGCGATAGGCGGCTCGCTCCTTCCTCCTCTCCTCCCTCTCCGCCCTCCTTTCGGCGAAGAACTGTTCTTTGTTGATGATGTCTTGCGGGAAGCGTTGCCTCCACAGCGCCATGGCTTCCTCGTCCATCTCGGCCCGGCTAAGACGGCGCTCCCGCCTCCGGTGATCCTCATTAGTGGTAAGCCGCGGGAAAGGCGCCAACTCATGTGCCCGCTCCCGCGTTGACACGTCGGTAAAGTTCATGTCCCAACAGGACTGCCAGAGGCGCCACGCCGCAGCCTCGTACACGCGAGCACCATCCTGGGCGGTGTCGAAGGTTCTGAGGCCGAGGCGCACGCCGCTGCCCGACTGAATCGAGGCGGAGTAGGTGCCGGACGGGCGCACGCGGACGCCGCGGTAGCCCAAACCTCCCCGGCGGCGAGGCGGAATGGTGGCGCGGTGGTGGCGTGTTGGCGGCGAGGAGGGAGAGCAGTGGAGAGAGCGGGAGAGAGCGGCAGATGGCGCTGCAGTTTTATAGGCGCGCGCGAAGCGGCACGTCAAATCTAGCGCGCGAGCTGCCGCCTTTTCCGCGCGCGCAATCATTTTCACGCGCGCTTGTTTCCCGCCACCGCTGGAGCGCGCGAAACCGGTCGGCGCGCGCTAAAAAGCAGTTTTACCGCGCGGGCGCGTCTTTTAGCGCGCCTGTTGAAGATGCTCTTACTGATGACCATGGAAACAGTCCGAACTTCTGTGTATTGTGTTGTCTTCACCATGAAAAAAAATTAAATCAAACTTGCCCTGTACATATATATGTATTGCCCTATCTCCGTAAGCTATTTATATAGGGGGAAACTGTACCTAACTTAGAACTTCAAATTTAGTATTTGTAAACATACCAAATCAATCACTTCCTTTGACATTACGATAGCAAGTTCTTTTATAATGCTATGAAAGCAAAAGCAAGCTTTGGTGAACAATAAAGGTCACTATAACACACAAAAAGATATCTAGGCCAAGGGTAGAAGGTCATATGAGTATAACAATCACTGGTGGACAATTGCTTTGGCAGGTCAAAAAAAGGTTCAGCTCGGCAGTACTACTCTAAACAAGCATAAAATACATGATCAATTGCTACACACAAAAAATGAACCAAGTAAATCTACTCTCTTTTGGAACTATACATAACTCGTCGCATTTACACTTTTGACAGTCAGATGTTCCGTCATAAATCAATCATCCTCGTAATGTGTCTCTGAAATGATTTAGGAAGTTCCGTCATAACTCATCTCTGACATGCAAGGTCCATAAACACTCAGAATCTTCTGGCCTAAATTCGATAGTTCATAACTGCTCGACATATGAAAAAAGTGCTTCAAACTTTACGCACAATGATTTAGGAGGTTTTTGACCATCTTTTTTTAAATGCTCGAGTCCATTGCCGAATTCGGCCCAATTTGTGCCCGTCCATACCGGTGTCGTCCGAGCATCCAGGGAGATGGTGGGAGAACAGTTGGATTGGGCATAGCAATTGCTAGTCCACACTATATGCATAGACAGAGGGGAATACTGCACCATTCCACCACGGGAACTGCACAAACCAATGGTGAGATAATTTGTTGGGCAGTATGAAAGGTCACTATCCGTTTTAGACGGCATGGAGCATCTTGTGTACTCTCCAAGGCTTGGAGGTTGGCTCAGCCAGGAGCGCGGTGTGACCCGGCGCGGTGGGATTCGCAGCCGCAGGCATCATAGATTGGCCCTGAAGAAAAAACTCTGGAGATTGGCACTGTCAGAGGCTAGGAGGCGCCGGCGGAAGGACCTGGAGATTCTTGCTGGCATACAACATCGCCATCCTCCTCCTTCTCCACGACGACCCCTTTGGCCTTCTTGTCCTCGCCTCCTCCTTCCTTGTCGGATGAAGGATCCACATCGTCACAAATGCAGATGTGGAGCACTACTAAGGGGACATCGACAGTGAGCGGGAACAGGGGGTTTGCCATGGCGACAAGGAGGAGGGTGAGGAAGAGCGCGGTGACGAGGCGGCCAAGGAGTGCAGAATTGGGGAAGGCCTTAAGGAGCCCCTAGGAGGGAGCCATGAGAAACAGCATGGAGGGCTGGCGGCGCGTTACGAGGGAGGAGAAGGGGGCGAGGGGATCACGGCGTAGTGGCTGCGGTTTCCTTGGATAGTTTTTTTTACGAGCGCCAGCGTTGGTGGAGGTGGATGGATCGACGAAAGGATTGACGTAAGACGGGAGACGGAACATTAGGTATCTTTTAGGTAGTAGAGATATAAAAAATATTGGGTGAATAAGTACCGGAAGGGGGGCCACCAGGTGGGCAAAAGCCTGGGGGGCGCCCTCCTGAGCTTGTGGGCCCCTTGGCTAGGCTCTGATGCCCATCTTCTGCTATATGAAGCGTTTTGACCTATAAAAAATCACGAGAAGGCTTTCGGGGCGAAGAGCTTCCGTCTCGAGGTGGAACCTGGGTAGAAGCAATCTAGGGCTTTGACGGAGCGATTCTGCTGGAGAAACTTCCTTCCGTGAGGGGCTAATCGAAGCCATCATCAGCACCAACCGATCCTCTCATCATGAGAGGATCAATCTTCATCAACATCTTCAATAGCACCATCTCATCTGAAACCCTAGTTCATCACTTTTATTCAATCTTTGCTTCAAAACCTCAAATTGGTACTTGTAGGTTGCTAGTAGTGTTGATTACTCCGTGTAGTTGATGCTAGTTGGTTTACTTGGTGGAAGATCATATGTTTAGATCCTTAATGATATTTATTACCCCTCTAATCTTGAACATGAACATGCTTTGTGAGTAGTTACTTTTGTTCCTGAGGACATGAGAGAAGTCTTGTTATAAGTAATCATGTGAATTTGCTATTCGTTCGATATTTTCATGAGATGTATGTTGTCTTTCCTCTAGTGTTGTAATGTGAATGTCGACTACATGACACTTCACCATGATTTGGGCCTAGGGGAAGGCATTGGGAAGTAGTAAGTAGATGATGGGTTGCTAGTGACAGAAGCTTAAACCCTAATTTATGCGTTGCTTCGTAAGGGGCTGATTTGGATCCACATGTTTTATGCTGTGGTTAGATTTATCTTAATTCTTCTTTCGTAGTTGCGGATGCTTGCAAGAGGGGTTAATCATAAGTGGGAGGCTTGTCCAAGTAAGGACAGCACCCAAGCACCGGTCCACCCACATATCAAATTATCAAAGTAGCGAACGCGAATCATATGAGCATAATGAATTCTAACTTGACGATAATTCCCATGTGTCCTTGGGGGCGCTTTACATCATATAAGAGTTTGTCCAGGCTTGTCCTTTTCCATAAAAAGGATTGGACCATCTTGTTGCACCTTTGTAACACTTGTTACCTGTTACCCGTTACGAATTACCTTGCCACCAAACTATCTGTTACCGATAATTTCAGTGTTTGCAGAAAATACCTTGTTGAAAACTGCTTGTCATTTCCTTCTGCTCTTCATTGCGTTTGATACTCTTACTTATTGAAAGGACTACTATTGATACCCTATACTTGTGGGTCGTCACCTGGTATCTAACTGAAGCCCTTAGCCACTAACCTTGCCTTAAACCTCACAGGCTCACTAGGAGACAAACCCTCCTTTCTTTCGAAGATCCATTCGCAATGAACGGTCTTCTTATGTTTAGGCAAGCGCACGACTGTAACTGCATCAAGTTCCCCCTTAGTGGTTTTGGAGTATTGAAGGCAAATAGGTTGAGGGACTAATGTGTTTGTGAGTGTCCACATGAGTTACAGTCCCGGAAGATTTGGTTTAACACATGGAAGAGGACCCCTAAAAATATATATTTTCAAGTGAAGAAATTGGTGATCAAACTGGTACGGACTTTGAAGAAATTGATGTGCAGACTTTGAACCTTGAAGACTTTTGTTTTCGTAGTTTCTTTCATCTTATTTGAGTCATAGGAAAAACCGTACTATTAAAGGGGGTCCAGGTGAAACATATTTCACATTTCCAAAGTGATGCTCAAACCTATACTACCCTAGCCGCTTCGAGTGAAGCCTTTGGAAATCTCATGTACAGCTGACGAAATTGCTAGCCACAGTGACAAAGTTCATCTGGTCACTGACGAATTTGGTCACACTGAGGAGTTTGGATTTCGCCAGTGCGATCTGCCTAAAAGTGAGGAAATTGAGTGCCTCTGCGAATTTGAGAGTTCAAATTCTGACCATTGCTGTGCCACGGGCCAGCTGTTGAGTGGATCCTTATCTTGACAACGGTCGAATAACAGAAGGACATTTGTGACAATTCATGTCGGGTTGACCCCTGGCTATAAATGGCCGCCCCCCACAACCACTTATTGGTTGGCTGCTCCGAGAGAACTTGACACTTCTCATAGGAGAGCAACCCATCCTCTGTCGACTTTGAGAGAATTCTAAGTGAGGAAAAACCCAGAGACATAGTGATTGAGCATCTATTTCTTCACTCCGATTTTTGTTAAATTCCTCATAGTTTGACGAATTAAAAAAATCTCCCATTCACCCCCTCTGGGAGTTAACCTGCGCTTTCAATTGGTTTCAGAGCAAGGTACTCCCTTGTTCTGTGTGCTTCTGGTTTAACCAATTGGAGTTTTAGTTATGTCGACCGCATGTATGATCAAGGTATCCGCTGTGTGCCCCATCTTTGATGGCATAGACTATCCTTACTGGAAGAACAAGATGCGCATGCACCTTGAGGCAACTGACAACGACCTCTGGTTCGTCGTTGAGAACGGCGTTCCCGATATTGCTCCTAGTATCAACACTGTTGATGTGAAGAGATTCAAGCAACTCGACTCTCAAGCGAAGAACATCATATGTGGACATCTCAACAAAGGACAGTATGGCTATGTGAGTGCTCTAGAAACTGCAAAGCATATCTGGGATAGGCTTTCCAAGGTCAATGAAGGCATTTCCACATAGCATGACTCATGTGTTGATGTGCTCCGCAATCTCTTCAACCGCTTTAGAAGACTCGGCAATGAAAATATTCAACAGACTTTCGATCGCCTCACCGATATCTCCAATGAGCTTCAAGCTTTCGGTGCTGCTGACATCACTGATCATGAGGTTGTGAAGAAATTGCTGAGGTCTCTGGATAGTTCCTTGGACACCTTAGCCCTGATGATTCAAGAGTGTCCTGATTACAAAGCACTTGATCTGGCAGATATTCTTGAGAGGGTCAATACTCATGAATTTCAGCAAGCTAAGAAGAGAGATATGTATGGTCCTAGCTATGGACGACCTCGCGCTCTAAAGGCAAAGGCCAAGGCAATATCTTCATCTGAGGAAGAAGCATCTGACTGCACTACTAATGGTGCTGAGTAAACTGGCAGAGAGCTGGCTAATGCTTGTGAGAGAATTCCAGAAGCTTTCCAGGAGAAATCACCCTGGAAAGTCTTCAAAGTATGACTCGAAGAACACTGGAGAAGCTTCTGCTTGAGACTACGACAAGAGAACATGCCACAAATGCAAAAAGCCAGGCCATTACATCACTAACTACCCTCTCTCGAAAAAGGGGTCAAAGAAGAAGAAGTCTAGCAGAGATGATGACTCTGATGACAAGAAGAAGGAATCCTCAAAGTCTTTATCAAAATCTTCATCTCGCAAGAAAAGCAGTTCTGGCAGAGCTTGCGCATTCATTGGGAAGCAAATGGACCTTGGCGGTGACAGGACGGGGCTAATCACCAGCGGCTTAAATGTCGATTTCGTCGCCGGTGGGTGAGGAGAAGGCGCGGGAGAGGCAGTGGGACTACAAGCTGGGGGCGTGGAATGGTTATTTCACATGAAATCATATAAAAAAATCAGACACATGTTGGCCCAACCCATCAATACTAACAGCGGGATCAGTCTTGAGCATTGGTGAAGTATACAACAACCAAAAAGTAATCTGGTAGTAACGCCAACGCTATCTTACATTTTTTCAACTCTCATAAACAATAAACTGAACAAGCAATATACAATACAAGGTAACAAAACAGTGCTTAGCTAAGTTTAGGGTGTCTATCTAAGCATGAAAGGCCTGCCAAGCATATTTCTCTCCCTCAAGAACTTCTTTTTCTGCCTCTTCTTCCCACAAGTGAACTCTTCAGCATCACTCGGGTGCAGGATCTGAAATCTATCCGGGCAGAACACGCACCTACTCTTGAAACGGCACATCGGCTTTTCTGTCACATGTCACACATACATAAATAGAATTAACATGCATGAATACAATTAGTTAATCCGGAGGAACTAGATAGATTATGTAAGTTACCTAAGAGGGTGCATGTCTCGACCACCAGCCGTCTAGACCGGCGCTCGAACCGCAGCTCGGCGAAGAAGTACTTTTGTTCATTGTCGTCAGTGGCATCCTTCCGTCGGGCCCAGAAGCCGACATGGTACCAGAAGTCCTGCCTGAAGCCGACGCAGGCGGCCCTGGGCTCTTCCATGGGCTCCGCAGCAGGATAGAACATAGCATCCTGCGTGCGCACGCTCGAACATATAGTATTAGTGATCTTACTGATGGTCAAAGTAAATCTTAAATTACGCATTAGGCCATATATAGAGTATACCCAAATGGGGGATTACATGACATAAAATACTTACCGGGTTCCTGGAGTTGTAATGGCCGAGGGCAAAGATGGTGTACATGTTGGCAGCGAGGGCATCACGCTCACTGTCACCAAATATATACGTTAACATGCATGGACACACGAACAAAAGTACTACGATATGTAGATTCAATTCAGTTGTAACTAAAACTAAATTGAGAGAGAGGGAGAGAGAGAGGGAACGTATGGAAGTATAATAAATAAATTAAGACGGAATTCTCACTGTTTTCTCTGGCGATCAAAGGAAGGGAAGTCGACGGCGTCGGCGTCGGCGTCGGGGTCAGCACCGGCGGAAGAGAAGAAGGATCCCATCGTCATCCGTGGTTATCCTTTTATTTTCCGAGAGGTGGGGAATTGATTGTGTGATCCCCTATATTATATATCTCGGGTTGGCCGCGAGGCAAATCAAGTCGGAACGCCTACTCCTAGTCGCCTACAAATAGAAACTCAAGTAAGGCCCACCTTCAGAATTTGGGAATCAGACAGACTCTCGATTACGTACGTATTTTGCTGCCTACAAAGACGTACAATATTCTTCCCTACCAAAAAAAAGACGTACAATATTCTGTTGGCAAAGTCCATTGGGGCGAATTGCGGGCGCGTCGCACAGCGGTGCCCCTGACTGGGACGGCCCATTTTCTTTTTCATTTTTTGTTTCTTCGTTTCTATCTCTCTTTTTTTTGCGGTCAAAGTAAAATACAAATTCGGAAAGAAAAGGAAAACAAGAAACATGTAAAAGAAGAAACAGAGATAGAAACGAATAAACAAAAAGGGAAAATAAGTACGTAGTCGAGAGTCTATCTGATTCCCAAATTTTTATATTTTTCTTTATATTTTTAGTTTTCCAGAAAAAAAATCATAAATTGTTCAAAAATAAATAAAAAAACCGTTTTCAAAATTATGTTCACAAATTTAAACAGGTTTGGTTTTTCAGAAATGTTCGGTAATTGCAAAAATATTGCGTTATCCAATTTTTTTCCATGTTTTCAAAAGAAAATCACAAATTCAAAAAATGTTCCCGCTTTCAAAAATTGATCCCGGATCCAAAAAAGATGTTCGGCTTTTTTAGCTACCAGAAAGAATTGTTCGCTTAGGGCGAGGAAAATAGCAAGGGCGAGGCCCAAACAAACAACCCAACATACGTACGAGTCTATCCCTCACCGGTATCCCCGGCCCACCAGGGTTCAAGTCCTGATGCTCGCGTTATTCCTCAATTTATTTCAGAAGTTTCGACGATGCGCTTTTAGTGGGGAGACGTTCCCGTCGATAATGAGGCGCCCGCAGTGACTTCATAAATTTCAAGATGATATACCGGCTCAGTCTCTCGGAGATGCTCATAGAGATAGGGTGTGCGTGTGTACATTCATAAAGGTGAGTGTATGCGCGTATGTATAAGCGCTTGGGTCTGTACCGTGTTTGAAAGAAGATGAAGAAAACGTACGTACATGTCTCCAATTGGACGTTGTGTAGGATTCATTGTCTGTGTAGGCCAGCGACCTCCCCATCATGTAATATACACCCAACGAGAACTAGATCCATGCGAAGGTTTAACACCCAAATAACATAAAAGTTGTAACTAAATTAGTATCATTAATTATACCTCGGTCACAAAAAGGTTTAACCCCGAAATAACGTAGTTTAGGATGTTATAAATACAACATGCATTTATTTAATTGTTTTAACTACTTCTTCAATCATTTTAGAGCATTCAATTTTTTTATAAAAGTGTGGTTTCATTACCATAGTTAGCTATGCATTATTTCGCACAACCTGGACATTTTATTTTTAATATTTTAAAAACTTTACCGTTTGACTTGATTTTGATTTTGAATTTGAATTTGAATTGGTGTCGAATCAACACGAGTTTATCAACAGTAGCTTAATTGACGTGGCATCATTAGGTTCACTGTAGCTTAATTATCCAGGCATCACAGATAGGGAAGCCTCGCGCGAAGGCGAGTGGGAGATGGGTCAGCCCAAACACGTGAAAGGCCACAACCTAGTTTCTTGGGTTTTTATTTAGTTTATTTATGCTTCAAAATATCTAAATAAATATATTACAGAGACCACTTTAGATAAAAATACTTGAAAAAATGTTGAGCAAGCATTTGAAAAAAATAATTTGTATAGGTAAAATGTTTCTCATGTATACAAAAGATATACAGTGTGTTTGAAAAATTTGATGGTCTATTTTAAAAATGTTAATCAAGCATTTAAAAAAATATCAAATGTGTATGGAAAAAATATTGACCATGAATAAAAAAATGTTTATCTTGTACTTGAAAAATGTTTGTCAAGCATTTGAATGGTAAATGTGAATGGAGAAAAAGTGGACCATGTATCCCAAAACTGTTATTCTTCTATTTGAAAATATTAAACATATAATACAAATTTGTATTTCATTAAAACAAAAGTGTAAGTTGTGTATGGAAAAAGATGACACCCAAAAATAAAAGTATTCAAAAAATATTAACCATGTGTGCAAATGTTTGACATGTATATAAAAAGGTTTCTGATGTATATGAAAAATATTGATTGTGTACTAAAAAAAGTTGACTTGTGTTGAGCAAAATATAAACCGACAAAAATCAACAAGGAAACTAAGAAAAAAGACCAATAAAACCAAAAGGGAAAACAAAGAAACCTAAAATGGAAAAATGAATAACTAAGAAACCAATGCAAAAGAATAGGAATAGAGAAAGCCGGAAAAAACAAAGAAACCCGATGAAAAGCAAGGAAGAAACAAAGATAAGCAAAGAAAATAGAAAAAGGAAAGCAAATAACAATAAAAGCCGAGAAAGAAAAAATGGGCAAGCTCACCCGACAAGCTAGGGTGATTCATCTGTAGGGATCACTCGATTATATAGCACGCCTATTTCTCGCTTGGTGCGAGATGTGGGGCACCTCGCCTGAAGGAGACCATAGGCCACATGCCATAACCTCCTTTTATATTTTTGTTTTTTGCTTTCATTATTACTTTTATCTAAACTTCCAAATATTATATATATACACACACATAAAATTTTTGAAAATGTTACGATGTGTATCGAAAAATGTTTCTTATGTATACAAACAATGTATAGAAATTTATACAATGTGTATGAAACAAGTTGATCATGTATTTAAAAAATGTTAATCAAGCAGTTTTTTATTCAAGAATTTTAAAAAAATTAATAAAGCATTTAAAAAATGTTAAATATGTATAAAAAATGTTTCTCATGTATACGAAAAGGCTATACAAGAGAATATACAATGTGGATGAGAAACATTGATCAAGCATTTGAAGAATGTTAATAAAAAATGACCTTTCCAAACAGCGCGAGTCGTTTTTCCTCTCGATAGGCGACTAGAAAACCTAGCCGCCACCAGCGAGTTTCTTCCACCGCGTTCCTACGGCGGCTCCCCTCCGCCGACGACCTCAGTCGTCGGTGGTGAGGGGGGTTGCCGGATCCACGTGTGTGGATAGTTTTGGGCTAAAGTAGCTTTATTTTGGGCTGATCATCGTCTTGTCTTCGGCGGCGGCGATGACAACGCTAAATAAAGATTCTTCAGATCCTTTTCCGGCAAGGCGACCGGTCCTATGGCTGGCTATGGTTTTGGAAACCAGACTGTTCAAGCAAGGATGGTGTGGCCGTGGCGGCATCCTCGTGGTGCACATGTCGGCACGGAGCTTGGAAGGTAGTCCAGGAGCAGATGCAGATTGTGGTCTACATCGACGATATCTGGAAGACGAAACGTGTGCTCGGTTCGTGGTCGATGGATGGCAGGTGTGGTTTCCTCCATTGACGTCTTAGTCGTGGTGGGGTGCCAGATCTAGAGTTCGACGGCGTGTCCGGGATGTTGCCCCGTCTGATTCGTTCAACGGCAATGGCTTCACTTCTGGTGAGCCACGTTCGAGGTCCGCAAAGCTGCATATCAGCGATGGAGCCGCGTCGAGCTCAGGTGAGGAGGTGATCCATCAATCTTTTCTTCGGTGGCTACTGTGGTGGTGCCGAAGGCAGGTGACGAACGTTGATGTCAAGCTCAGAGATGTTCTGCTATCTTTTCAGTTTTGTCATGTCGGTCCTTACGTGATTTGTACTTTAATTATTTTGATATGAATGAGACACGTATTACCATGCAAAAAAAAGTATGTGAAAAATGTTAAGTTAATCAAGTATGTGAAATTTTTTAATCAAACATTTCAAAAACGTTCAAAGTGTATAGGAAAATAGTTTCCATGCATATAAAAATTTATACAGAAAATATACAATGTGTATGAAAAGAATATTGGTCATGTATTTAAAAATAATTAAACATGTATAAAAAAATATAGAAAGTATACAAAACAATGTTGATCATGTGTTGAACATTTTTCATCTCCTTCACAAACATATTTCTATACATGTTTAAAAAATATACAGAATTAAATTTTATACACGTTTAGTGTCTACTTTTTATTTCATGCATGTTGTACTTTTTTGTATAGATCAGAAACATTTTTATACACGTTTAACTTTGTGAAAATACATGATCAACATTTTTTCATGTAAAGAATAAAAAAAGGGGAAAATCAATGAAAAATGAAAAGGAAATCACAAGGAAAAAAAGGAAAACCAAATAAAACCACCAAAAATGAATGGAAAAATGAGAAAAAAATAAGAAAAAAATGAAAACAAGAAATATACAAAAAGAAGAACAGACGAAAGAAAAAAGAAAAAAACAAGAAGAAAAGAAAGAAAAAGGTAAAGAAAAAATAAAGCTAAAGTATAACAAATAATAAGAGAAATACAAAAGAAATCCGATGAACAAACAGAGAAAACAGAAGTACAACGAAGAAAATAAGTAAACCGAAAGAAAACCGGTAAAGAAACAAAAAAGGTCAAAGTATAACAAAGAAAAAAGGAAGTACCGAAGAAAATCGATGGAAAAAACAAAGAAAGCCGAAGAGAAAAAAACAAAGTGAAAAAGAAAAAACCGCCACAAAAGAGCGAACTGAGTGACATCGAGCAAGCGATCAACACATGAAAAATGGGCTGACATGTTACTGTAGGGAACAGGAAAAAGCTTCAGGCGAGAGAACCTCCGAAATCACTAATTAGGGAGTACTTCTTTCAAAGGTCACACCCACCTCTCTAGGTTGCAAGAAGCAGTGCACTGCACGTGTGCCTTTTGTCTCAAGATGAGTTTTTTTTGAGGATTTATTTGTTACAAATGTTTTATCTCTTAATCGTGTGTTCAAACCCTGAACCGTTTTACCATTGGATTTCTCATGTCGAGATTTTTGAAAACTAAATCCCATGTTAATACGTTTAAAAGAAAGTTTTCTCATGAAAAAAAACCAGAAACAAAGAAAAAAAAACCGCGCCGGAAGCACACATTTTTCGCGCAAAGTTTTTTTTTGAAGTTTTTTCTCCAAAACCTAGAAAAAGTTGGGCAAAAACTGAAAAAGCCGATAAAACATCTAAAACGCAGACAAATAAATAGAAAAAACAAAGTCCCAAGGGAGTGCCTACCATACGTCACGTGGCGAGGACTGAGAGCATGCCAAGTGACGGACTCTTAGCCAACAAAAATGATCCTTGCGGGACTCCCACAAAGGAGTACTTGTTGATTAGTTTCGACTGGATGCATGGATCCTAGCTAAGTGATCAAGTATATGCCATATCCATATTACTTCAAATAATATGGATATGGCATATACTTGATCACTTAGCTAGGATCCATCCAGTTGAAACTAATATGCGGTTTCTTTCATAAATGATATAATAACTCATCATCATCATCATCATATTAATATAAAAACTCTTGCATCATATCATCACCAACAACAGTATACTAGCTAGCTGAAAATCATCATATATAGTCGTCATTACCTACTTAATCATCATAGTCATTACCGCTATCTAATCACCACCAACACTAGCTTAAAGAAGAAACATTTACTTGTACCAGAAGCAAAGATATCATCAAGTTTAACATGGTCATGAGATTATAAGCGTTCATAAGACCACAAAAGCAAATCACTCTTTGAGATTAAGTTTAGGACGGAGAACACGGACATGAGAGGACAAGTACTAAGAGCATGAACTAGCTAATCACTCCTGCTGCTCTCTCTGAGATAAAATAGCATAGAACATGTATAGCTCTCCTGATTCATTATATTGGAGCATGCAGATGAACCCGTCTCCTAATCATGGGATGCGCTTCTGATTGCTGCCCCCTAGTACTTCTCTGCGATCTTTAACAATTTTGCTCCAATCTTTCACTATTAAGCATTCCTCGCTTTTAGAAATCTTGAATGCACTCATGTGCATTGTAGGATGTCTTGGCCGTAAGCTAACCATTGACATGCGACCTTTAGTACCGATCCACTCAGGCACAACTGTCATCGGGAGTCCCTGTTGAAGAACATCGTATAGTAACATTACTTAGCAATGAAGTTTAGCTTGAAAAATAATGTATGCAAAAGATGTACTGAGGACAAATAGTAAAAATCTTACCATCTTTTCTAAATAGATGTGACCGTAGTTCAATACGATCACTATTGGTCGCACGTTTTGAGTACTAAGATTTTCAAATTCAGGAAAATAATTTGTCTTGACAGCATCAAGATCCTCAAGCCATGAAACATAATGACTTATCTCCTCGCAGTTTAGTTCAGCCCCGGGACAGTGGACGGTCCTGTCTACCAAGCACCGGACATGTTTGCTTGAATGGAAATAAGCTGTCAATAGAAATTAGTTGTCAACTATTTTTGAATAAACAATATCGAAGACATAAATATGGTTGAGAAAACTCACATAATGGTAGACCTGGAGGCGTCTGCACACCGACCCAAATGTCTCTATTACCTTCAATATCATCTTCGGGACGAATATCAAAGGTGATAAACATATCAGGCTCAAATGCATAAACCTTGCATAGTGCTTGCCAAGTTTTGCATTTAAAATAGGTGTAGGAGTCTGCATTGTATAATTTGACATTGAAGGTATAACCATGCTCGGTCTTCAAGTATATAAACTCTCTTTATCTCCATAATTTTGTTAGGACTGAAACCTATCTTATCCAAGACACAAATTCTTGCATGGCAGGGATACGCTAGTAGAATAGTGAAAATTTAAAATTACTAGTTGAAGCAAATGAAGCATAAGTCATGCTTAATTACGAAAAAAGACTTGTCGTTGTGACTTACTATATCCACTTCGAAGGTCTCATCCAGCTTGATGCTGAAGCGCCTATCATCAACTAGGAAATTTCTGTCGCACAGGCCGCGCTGGTCTTCGCAGTATTCGCACATAATGAAACTGTTTTCGTCGTCAGACGACATTTCCTATGTTCATAGGTGAAACATTAAGTACTTATTAGTTCTATTAATCCAACTAATTCAACTAGTTCTATTAATTAATTCAACTAGTTCAACTAATTCAACTAGATGATCAAATCTCATATACCTATAAATAAGTAGCTAGTTCTATATAGTAAAATTTTAATTAGATGATCAAATCTCATATACCTAAATTTAATGTATATCTAATCATCTAACATCAATATATCTAATTCATCTATTAATTGAACTAATTTAACTAGTTCTATTAATTCAAATATTTGAACTAATTCAACTAACACTTACTAAAAATAAACTAGTTCTATTAAAAATAAACTAGTTCTATCTAATTCATCTAACATTTGATATTAATCTAACATTTTTATCTTGCTAATTCATCTAATTTCGACCATCTAATTAACAATTTGACATGCATTAATCTAATTCATCTAGCTAGCTAAAACTTTGACATTAATCTAAAAAACAGAAAACAAAAAATAAGTAAAAAAGTGTGTGTGTGCGTGTGTGTGTGTGTGCGCGCGCAAGTGTACGTGTATGTGTGTGTGTGTGTATCTCTCTCTCTCTGTGTGTGTGTGTGTACGACCGGGATCGACCGGCGCGGCGATTGGGCGGCAGCGGGAGACGTACGGCGATGACGGGGCAGCGGCGTACAGGGCGGCGGCGCGAGACGTACGGGGATCGACCGGCGTGGCGACGGGGCGGTGACGCGAGGTGTACGGTGACGACAGGGATGGCGACGACGTGTTGGGGCGTCGACGGGGACAGGGGTGGCGGGGGCGGCGACGGGGACAGCGACGGGTGACGACGCGGGACCGGGGCGGCGTACGGGCCGGCGATGTCGAAAGAGATTGGAGAAGTGGGAGATGAAACTGAATTTTTTTTAAGTGTTGCTAAAGACCCCCCCCCATTTAGTAACGGTTGGAGCCATAATCCGGTACTAAAGGTGGTGCGCTCCCATCCCGAGGTGCACAAAGTTTAGTCCCACCTCGCCGAGTGAAGGGTACTCATGACGAGACAATGAAACACCTCATTTTCCAATGCAAATTTGCATGTTCTACATGGTCAATCGTCCAAATAGCGTCAAATTTATATCCGCCCACAAGTGTTGACAATGTATTCGGTCAGTGGTAGGACGGTATTCCAAATAAGTTGAAAGCACTTATAAGGGTGGGAGGGTATGCCTTAATTTGGTCGCTTTGTCTATGTAGAAACGATTTAGTTTCTAATGAAAAAATGCTTCTCCTCTGCAGTTCCATTGTACGCACTCGCTTCATACGTGGTCTATGCTACAACGACCCGAGCACCAACCGTTGTTCAAGGTTGTGCGTACGCGGTTGGAGCAGGTGACTATGGAGGTTTTTTCCAACATGGGTGATAGCATAACCTCCAGATTGATCCACCACCACCTTCGACATGGGCATACTGTCGGTATATAGGACTCTACTATTGCCGATATGTCAGTTTTTATTTCATGATTTTTGTCAGACTTTTGAATTAGACTGTGTGCATCTTAGTTATGCAGAGCCCTGGTGTTACTCATAATGTTTTGTATCTGCTTGATACTATATTTTGAGATAATAAAATAGCCCTTTATCGAAAAACGGCAAGAGAAGAGCTCCCTGTAGGACGAGAAGATAATATTGCCTTCGTCATCTCTTAGTAACATACAAGCACCTGCTTTACCATCCTTAGTATAGGCTCTTTCAGTGCTTAATTTCACCCAACCAGCTTCAGGCAGACACCACTTGCCACTTCATCGACCATTATCACATGTGGGTGGAAAACCGAGTTATCATAAGCAACAACTAATTTTCATTTGCGATGATCAATGGAAAGATCCATCTTTATGCCGACCAGAGAATCAAGATAGCTCACGAGGAGCCTTCTGGATGCTTCCATAGAGGTGGGGGTTTGTGATGAACCACCTCGTTTCAAATATGCCAAGGACACCAAAGGGTCATCGAAATAATAGAGCGCTCAATATCCGGCAAAGGGTCAACAATTTTCTGACACTCAAAAGTAATGCAGCAGCGAGCAGAACAAAGTGACATACAATGCAGCAAGCCATTTCTATTCAACAACAAAAAATAATCCATGGAGCAAACAACATA
This sequence comes from Triticum aestivum, assembly GCF_018294505.1. NCBI lineage: Eukaryota > Viridiplantae > Streptophyta > Magnoliopsida > Poales > Poaceae > Triticum > Triticum aestivum. The sequence goes on from NC_057798.1 coordinate 579,923,328, forward strand.
GTGTGTTGTTACTAATAAAGGATTGACGATCCCACATTCTCCCACTTCCAACAAACAATAACGTCACACTCGACTAACAAGTTGCTAGCCCTTTTCTGCTGGCTGAGTGGGCAAGGGATCCACCTGGAACACAATCTCGTTGCCCTTCTATTTTCTACCCCATGAAACACTAGTAGAAAACAGGGCTTTGGTCACAGGGCAATATTCACATTAGTCCCGGTTCAGTCACGAACCGGGACTAATGTGAGCATTGGTCCCGGTTCGTGCGGCTAAATGCATTAATCCCGGTTCAAATGAGCCCTTTAGTCCCGGTTTGAGACACGAACCGGGACTAAAGGGTGCAACGCCCTTTAGTCCCGGTTTGTGTCTCAGACCGGGACTAAAGATTAGACCTTTAGTCCCGGTTTGAGACACGAACCGGGACTAAAGGGTGAGATGCCCTTTAGTCCCGGTTTGTGTCTCAAACCGGGACTAAAGGTCCCATTTTCAAACTCTTACCCCCCCCCCCCGATCGCCTTTTTAGTTTTGAAAAAATCAAAAGAAAATGATAAAAACTTCAAAAAATAAAATCCTTCGAGAGGTAGTTATATTACTACATCTACTAGTTAGGAAAATTTAAAAACTTAAATTTGGACATGTTTTGCAAAAAATGTAGGGAAAATGTAAAACGGCTATAACTTTTGCATACGATGTCGGAAAAAAACGTATAATATATCGAAATGTTCAGAGCGAAAATCCGCTTCCGATTTTGATGGCCTGCGGCCTGTTTGCAAATTTTTAGAATCCTCAAATTCTAAAAGGAACAAAAGTTATGCTCAAATTTCAGTTTTTCTGATTTTTGTTAAATCTAGTCAAACTATGGTCAAACTACTTATTCAAGAAGTATTAGTGTTACTAAATAATTATTTCAGTTTTTTGAATTTTTATCAAATCTGGTCAAATTGTGGTCTAACAATGGTTAAACTATTTATTCAAGAAATATTAGTGTTACTAAATAATTATTTCAGTTTTTTTGAATTTTGGTCAAATCTGGTCAAACTGTGGTCAAACTATGGTCAAACTATTTATTCAAGAAATATTAGTGTTACTAAACAATTATTGTTTTGTACAATAATAGTTTCAAACTCAAACAGTGAAATGTGTAACTTTATGCTCAAGCTAAACTCCTGAGGGTTAATAGGATTGACATCTTACTATTGTCAGAAAAACAACAAGTGCAGACTTGGAAACGAAGGAGAATAGAACCCGAAAGTTAAGCGTGCTCGGGCTGGAGTAGTGAGAGGGATGGGTGACCTGTCGGGAAGTTAGATGATTTGGAATGATGGGGGTGATTAGAGATTAGAGGTTAAATTGAGCAGTGATGAGGGGTGGGTGATTAGAGATTAAATTATAAAATAATTCAGAAATTTGAAAATTGAGAAAAAAATTCAAAAACAAATTCAAAAAAATTCAAAAACAATTACCTTTAGTCTCGGTTGGTGTGACTAACCGGGACTAAAGGTGGAGCTGGTGGAGCTCTAGCCAGCGGCCACGTGGAGGGCCTTTAGTCCCGGTTCGTGTAAGAATCAAGAACCGGGACTAAAGGCCCTTATGAACCGGGACTAATGACCCTTTTTCTACTAGTGAAACAATCAACCTATCTGCAACATGGTTAGAGATACGACATGCAATCAAATACGATGAAGAACGAAAACAAGTAAGGGACACAAGATTTAACGTGGAAAACCCCTCCAACACAAAGGGGAAAAAAGCATGGGCGCCAGCCAGCTGATGAAGCCATGTACCTAGGGTAGGGTCATAGACCTGATCTAAGTACCCTACCCAAGGACATCCTCAGAAGAAACTGCCTTCCAGTCGACCAAGAGAGACTTCATTCGACCAACTCGAAGGACTCGACCATGAAGACACACTCGACCACAAGGAGATCAAGAGCCACTCTGCATCCAAACGGTATGTAATTAAGTAGTCTTTATGGCATTTAGAACACTTTATATAAGACGTTACCAGTAACGCCTAGACTTAATGTACTTTAAACCCTACATTACTGAGGGCCGGAGGGGTCTGGCGGACACTATATAAGCTACCCCCTCCTCAGTGTAAAGGGTTCGCACTCTGGTAACCTATACAGACATAATCCAGTCGACCGCCTCCGGGCTCCGAGACGTAGGGCTATTACTTCCTCTGAGAAGGGCCTCAACTCGTACATCATGTGTCTTCACAACTGCTCCATAGCTAGGTTCTTTCCTCTCCATACCTACCCCCATTCTACTGTCAGACTTAGAACCACGACAGTTGGCGCCCACCGTGGGGCAGGTGTCCTAGCGATTTTTGGAGAAGTTGCAATTCTTTCGATTACTTTTATCATGGTCGCTAGTGGAGTTTTGGTCGAGGGCCGCGAGATCCGTCTCGGTGCTCTCACCTTCATCGCCGACGACTCCGCTTGGCTCCAGGAGGCTCCACTCGACATCGACGCGCTCCCCGTCCGCGGGGCGACGCATTTTCGCGCATGTGTCCGCGGCGTTCTGCTGCGGCAACCGTCGACTCCGTATTGGTCGACTCCTCTGTCGTCATCCCTCCCTGTTTCCCGCCAGCGCAAGCGATCTGGTCGGTCGAGACTACAGCGGTGGGTGAGGCACGCGGTGGCTCGCCAGACGGCCACCACCCAAGTCGCGGCAATCGAGCCCGACGAATCCCTCTACGGCCTGTTCGATCTGTCGACTGGCTCCGTAGAGACTGCATCCGAGTGCGATAGCAGTGATCCAGCGGCGGAGGTCTTGATGGTCGATGGACCTCATAGCCCTCCCGGCTTCCCCCGTGGCGACGGGGCGGACGGCGGAGGTGACCCCGCTCGAGTCCATGAGGAGTATCAACCCGAGCCACTTAACTCCCTGCAAAGGGAAGAACTTCGCCGCAGGAACATGGATGCCCTGCATACTCCTATCGCAGGAGAAACCCCCGAGGCTCGTGCCTTGGAAGAGGTGCGTTTGGCCAACTTGGCTGAACGCGCTCGTCTAGAGAATCTCCAGCGAGCACTCGACGAGCGCGTGCGGCAATGAGTACCCGACTCCAGCCGACGTCAACTCTTCCCGCCGACTCAGGTATATCGAACCCCGATTCAGAATTTAGCAGCTGCAACCCGTATAGCAGAGTCAATTCAGCCCTCTCAGTCGGAGGCTGGCAAAGGCTTGATGCAGATTAGAGATTTGCTCCGGGCAGCAGGAGATCAGAATTCGGCCGTGTCACAGTCACGCAACAGGATTCACAGTCGATCCGTCGCTGCGAATTCGGTTCAGTCAGCTCATAGCCCTAGATCGCCTCCGCGGCGTGAAGGACGCGAGAATCGACGAGACCAATACGGTGACCGATATGATCGTGATGATAGGCGTCGAGTGCCCACTCCTCCTCCGAGAGGCGGGTCTTACGCTCCTCGACAGCCAGATGACAGGCGTCAACTCGGTGTGGGGCGAAGAGCTTCGATCGACCCCCGGGAACGAGGCTTCGACGCACGATCCATTATCGTGCAAGGCTTGGTCGATCGGAACAGGGCTCATAGAGACGCGTCCACTGGCAGCCGAGTGCATGTTTCAGGTCCGGAATGTTTTAGCAGGGCTATCAGAGCCGCAGTAATTCCCCCCAATTTCAGGTTGGCAACTGGAGTGAGCAAGTTCACCGATGAGTCTAAGCCCAAAACCTGGCTTGAGGACTACCGAGTGGCAGTACAGATCGGCGGCGGGAATGATGAGGTGGCCATGAAGCATTTACCACTCATGTTGGAAGTTTCGGCCAGGGCGTGGCTGAATCAGCTGACTCCAAGCAGTATTTACACTTGGGAAGATCTTTCCCGAGTGTTCGTCAGAACATTTGAAGGAACCTGCAAGCGACCAGCTGGACTGACAGAGCTGCAAGTCTGCGTGCAGAAGACGAATGAAACCTTACGAGAGTACATTCAGAGGTGGATTACTTTGCATCATACCGTGGAGAACGTGTCTGATCATCAGGCAGTCTGTGCTTTCAAGGATGGCGTCAAGAACAGAGAATTAAGTTTGAAGTTTGGGCGTACCGGAGATATGACCCTGAGTCGAATGATGGAAATTTCCACCAAGTACGCCAATGGAGAAGAGGAGGACCGACTCCGAAGCGGCAAGTACAAGCCGAGTCAGTCAGAGAAAGGAAACTCCAGTCGGAAACAGAAGCGGAAGGCCGAACCAGCGGCTCCTGGGGAGGCTCTGGCCGTGACTCAGGGCAAGTTTAAGGGAAAACCCAAAGGATCCTGGAACCCCAAGAAGGTGAAAGATAAAGAGGGAAATGACGTGATGGATCTACCATGTCACATCAACACGAAGAAGGACGAAGAGGGTAACTTCATCTACCCTAAGCATACCACTCACCAGTGCCGGCTCTTGATCCAGCAGTTTCAAGGCAAGCAGCCCAAGGACAAAGAGAAGGAGTCGGACAAGGCTGAGGACAAGGAGGACAGCGAAGGAGGTTACCCCCATGTCAATTCCACCCTGATGATTTTTGCTGATGTAGAGAGCAAAAGTCGACTGAAAAGTGATCAACCGCGAGGTGAATATGGTCGCTCCGGCGACGCCAAACTATCTGAGATGGTCCCAGACTCCCATTACATTCGACCAGTCTGATCACCCGACTCATATTGCCACCCCTGGGAGGCAAGCCTTAGTGGTCGACCCGATCGTCGAAGGCATTCAACTGACGAAGGTGCTAATGGATGGTGGTAGCGGACTGAATTTATTGTATGCGGACACGCTGAAAGGAATGGGCATTCCGATGTCCCGACTCAGCAAGAGCAACATGAGCTTTCATGGAGTTATACCTGGAAAGAAAGCCGAATCACTCGGCCAAATAGCTCTGGACGTAGTGTTCGGTGACTCGAAACATTTCCGGAAAGAGAGGCTGACGTTTGAGGTCGTGGATTTTTAGAGCGCTTACCACGCTATTTTGGGGAGACCAGCTTACGCACGGTTCATGGCTCGACCATGTTACGTGTACCTCAAATTGAAGATGCCCGGCCCCAAAGGCGTGATCACTGTCACTGGTGATCGGAAAAAGGCAGAAGAGTGCTTCCAGAAAGGCTCAAAGATTGCCGATTCCCAGATGGCAACGGTCGAGCTAGAAGAATATAAGCAAAATGCTGATCCGAGTGAATTGTTGCGAGCTAAGAAGCCTGCCTCAGAGTCAGCGTTTCAGTCGTCCGGTGAGACGAAGCCTGTTCACATTCACCCGACAGATCCCAATGCAGCTCCTACCCATATCTCCACAACACTCGACCCTAAATAGGAAGAAGCGCTCATCCAGTTCCTCCGTGAGAACTGGGACATCTTTGCATGGAAGCCTGCTGACATGCCGGGTGTCCCCAGGGGACTGGCTGAGCATCGCCTTAGAGTCGACTCAGCAGCAAAACCAGTCAAAGAACATCTTCGGCGGTCCGCCATCTAGAAGAGAAAAGCTATTGGTGAGGAGGTGGCTCGACTATTGGCGGCAGGATATATCCGAGAGATATACCACTCCGAGTGGCTCGCCAATGTTGTCATGGTTCCCAAGAAGGACAACTCACTCCGCATGTGCATCGATTTCAAACACATCAATCGGGCCTGCCTGAAAGATCATTTTCCTCTCCCTCGCATCGACCAAATTGTCGACTCGACCGCGGGGTGTGAGAGATTGTCTTTTCTAGACGCCTACTCCGGATACCATCAGATCCGTCTGTATGGACCGGATGAGATCAAAACAGCTTTCATCACTCCATTCGGGTGCTTCTGCTATATCACTATGCCATTCGGCCTCAAGAATGCCGGAGCCACATTCATGAGGATGATTCAAAAGTGTTTGCTCACTCAAATCAATCAGAACGTGGAAGCGTACATGGATGACATTGTGGTCAAGTCACGTAAGGGTTCCGACCTGTTGACTGACCTAGCCGAAACATTTGCCAATCTCAGGAGGTATGATATCAAGCTCAATCCGTCAAAGTGCACATTCGGAGTTCCAGGTGGTAAGTTACTCGGTTTTCTCGTTTCCGAACGAGGAATCGATGCTAACCCAGAAAAAGTTGGCACTATACTCCGAATGAAATGACCTGTGCGAGTGCACGACGTCCAGAAACTTACTGGATGCTTGGCCGTGTTAAGTCGATTCCTCTCTCGCCTCGGTGAAAAGGCATTGCCCCTTTACCGACTGATGAAAAAGGCAGACAAGTTTGAGTGGACTCCAGAAGCTGACGCAGCGTTTGCCGAGCTAAAAGCTCTGCTCTCCACCCAGCCGGTGCTTGCTGCTCCAATCAGCAAAGAGCCTCTGTTGCTTTACATTGCAGCCACATGACAGGTCGTCAGTACAGTACTTACGGTCGAGCGGGAAGAGGAAGGCAAAACCTTCAAAGTTCAACGCCCAGTGTATTATCTCTCAGAAGTTTTGACTCCATCGAAGCAAAGATATCCTCATTCTCAGAAGCTCGTCTATGGAATCTACATGACCATGAAGAAGGTTGCTCATTATTTCTCTGATCATGACATTACAGTCGTCAGCGACGCACCATTGTCAGAGATTCTGCACAACAGAGATGCAACTGGTCGAGTGGCTAAATGGGCGATTGAACTTCTTCCCCTTGATATCAAATTTGAGGCAAAGAAAGCCATTAAGTCCCAGGCTATAGCTGATTTCCTTGCCGAGTGGATTGAACAACAGCAGCCGACTCAAGTACACTCGGAGCATTGGACCATGTTCTTTGATGGCTCTAAGATGTTAAATGGTTCTGGTGCTGGGGTAGTCTTGGTTTCCCCCAGAGGAGATAAGCTCAGATATGTGCTCCAGATTCACTTCGATTCCTCCAACAATGAGGCAGAATATGAAGCTCTCTTGTACGGGTTGCGCATGGCCATTTCACTCGGCGTCCGTCGCCTTATGGTTTATGGCGACTCAGATTTGGTGGTCAATCAGGTGATGAAGGAGTGGGATGTTAGAAGCCCAGCCATGACCGGATACTGCAATGCAGTGAGGAAGCTTGAAAAGAAATTCGAAGGGTTGGAGCTCCATCACATACCCCGACTGAAGAATCAAGCGGCTGATGATTTGGCAAAGATAGGTTCCAAGAGAGAAGCCGTCCCCAGTGGCGTGTTCTTGGAGCATATTCATACTCCATCAGTCAAAGAAGATCCTTTTACTGAAGAAGCTCCGCAACCCAAGAGTGCCACAGATCCGACTGAGGTTGAAGTTCCAGCAGTGGTCGATTTGGTCATGGAGGCTTTAGTGATCACTCCCGATTGGACAATACCGTACATCGCGTATATCCTGAGAAAAGAGCTCCCGGAGGACGAAGAAGAGGCTCGACAGATCGTCCGCCGGTCCAAAGCCTTTACTGTGATCAAAGGGCAGTTATTCAGGGAAAGCGCGACTGGAGTTGGTCAGAAGTGCATAACGCCAGAAGAAGGTAGGATAATCCTTGATGATATCCACTCGGGGACCTGTGGCCATCATGCGTCCTCTCGGACCATCGTGGCCAAAGCATACCGAGCCGGATTTTACTGGCCAAGGGCGAATGAAATGGCAAAGGAGATAGTGGACAAGTGCGAGGGATGCCAGTTTTACTCCAACATGTCACACAAGCCTGCGTCAGCTCTGAAGACCATACCACTCGTCTGGCCGTTCGCTGTATGGGGATTGGATATGGTCGGTCCTTTGAGGACAGGTCGAAGCGGTTTCACACACGTACTGGTAGCAGTCGACAAGTTCACCAAGTGGATTGAGGCTAAACCCATTAAGAACCTCGACGCCAATACTGCAGTCAGCTTCATCAGAGAACTGACATTCAGATATGGAGTCCCACACAGCATCATCACTGACAATGGGTCGAACTTCGATTCAGAGGAATTCAGAGCGTTCTGCACGTCTCAAGGCACACGAGTCGACTATGCTTCAGTCGCCCATCCTCAGTCGAATGGACAAGCAGAGCGGGCCAATGGCTTGATTCTCAAAGGATTGAAACCCCGACTGATGCGTGACCTCAAGCATGCGGCTGGAGCATGGGTCGACGAACTTCCTTCTGTGCTTTGGGGGTTAAGGACCACGCCTAATCGGTCGACTGGGAGAACTCCATTCTTCTTGGTCTACGGAGCCGAAGCGGTCTTGCCGAGTGATCTGCTCCACAATGCTCCTCGAGTCGAGCTTTACAATGAAGCTGAAGCAGAACAAGCACGGCGGGATGCAGTCGATCTCCTGGAGGAAGAAAGGGAGATGGCTCTGATCCGATCGACCATTTACCAACAGGACTTGCGTCGTTTCCACGCCAGAAACGTGAAGAGTCGAGCCTTCCAGGAAGGAGATTTGGTCCTCCGAGTGGATCAACAGAAACCACACAAGCTTGCTCCTTCTTGGGAAGGACCCTTCATCATTACCAAGGTTCTCCACAACGGAGCGTACCGTCTTTACAATGTTGAGCACAACATCGACGAGCCCCGAGCTTGGAACGCGGATCTTCTCCGCCCCTTCTACACTTAAGTATTCACTCGGATGAGTTGTAATAAAAGTACTTCAGTAGTTTATTTATCAAAGACAAGAGCTTTATAATTTTCCCAGTAATTGTTATTACTTTTGTCCACATAAAGCAATCCCCCAGTGGGTGGCTTGGCTGCGAATCTGATTCGCCTAAGTCTGTAAAAAATACTAACCGAGTGGCGAGCCAGCCTCCCACTCGGAGGCTTAGCTGCGAAATCCGTTTCGCCTAAGTTCAATAAAATCCTACCGAGTGGCGAGCCAGCCTCCCACTCGGAGGCTTAGCTGCGAAATCCGTTTCGCCTAAGTTCAATAAAATCCTACCGAGTGGTAAGCCAGCCTTCCACTCGGAGGCTTAGCTGCAGTCCAAGTACTCGCCTAAGTTCAATAAAATCCTACCGAGTGGTAAGCCAGCCTTCCACTCGGAGGCTTAGCTGCAGTCCAAGTACTCGCCTAAGTTCAATAAAATCCTACCGAGTGGTAAGCCAGCCTTCCACTCGGAGGCTTAGCTGCAGTCCAAGTACTCGCCTAAGTTCAATAAAATCCTACCGAGTGGTAAGCCAGCCTTCCACTCGGAGGCTTAGCTGCAGTCCAAGTACTCGCCTAAGTTCAATAAAATCCTACCGAGTGGTAAGCCAGCCTTCCACTCGGAGGCTTAGCTGCAGTCCAGGTACTCGCCTAAGTTCAATAAAATCCTACCGAGTGGTAAGCCAGCCTTCCACTCGGAGGCTTAGCTGCAGTCCAGGTACTCGCCTAAGATCAAATACAATGTGCGCTCGCAAGAAGGACGAGGCGCAGGTCGACTGCTACTCTCTCCTCCGAGCAACGCCACAAGTACAAAGTGCCTTCCATAAGAAGAACACCTTAAAATCCTATCGAGTGGAGAGCAAACCTCCCACTCGGGGGCTTAGCTGCAGCCCCGTGCTCGCCTAAGTTTTGAAAATCCTACCGAGTGGAGAGCAAACCTCCCGCTCGGGGGCTTAGCTGCAGCCCCATGCTCGCCTAAGTTTTGAAAATCCTACCGAGTGGAGAGCAAACCTCCCACTCAGGGGCTTAGCTGCAGCCCCGTGCTCGCCTAAGTTTTGAAAATCCTACCGAGTGGAGAGCAAACCTCCCGCTCGGGGGCTTAGCTGCAGCCCCGTGCTCGCCTAAGTTTTGAAAATCCTACCGAGTGGAGAGCAAACCTCCCACTCAGGGGCTTAGCTGCAGCCCCGTGCTCGCCTAAGTTTTGAAAATCCTATCGAGTGGAGAGCAAACCTCCCACTCGGGGGCTTAGCTGCAGCCCCGTGCTCACCTAAGTTTTGAAAATCCTACCGAGTGGAGAGCAAGCCTCCCACTCGGGGGCTTAGCTGCAGCCCCGTGCTCGCCTAAGTTTTGAAAATCCTACCGAGTGGAGAGCAATCCTCCCACTCGGGGGCTTAGCTGCAGCCCCGTGCTCGCCTAAGTTTTGAAAATCCTACCGAGTGGAGAGCAAACCTCCCACTCGGGGGCTTAGCTGCAGCCCCGTGCTCGCCTAAGTTTTGAAAATCCTACCGAGTGGAGAGCAAACCTCCCACTCGGAGGCTTAGCTGCAGCCCAAGGCCTGCCTAAGTAAATTGAGGAACAAGTCGATTGCAATAAGCACCTCGCTTTAACCTGCAAGAGACATCTCAAACCAAATGCAAGCATATTCAAACGTCGAATCCAAGTTCGGATAAATACCTAACGGAACCGAAAGTGCTCAGGCGCTAAGCCTGTTAAGGTTTATCGGTTACAAAATCACTCGGCATACCGAGGCGAATTTAAAGTGTCGAACTCAAGAAGTTTTTTACCCCTCCTGTGGAGGGCTGGAAGGTGCAACAAACTCGTCGAGGTCGATCCCATCAGCAATCCGAGTGGCAGCGGCGATGAAGGTCTCCATGAAGGACCGAAAATCGTGCTTCTTGGTGTTAGCCACCCGAAGAGCCGCCAACTTGTCATCTCGCGCATCCTTGCAATGGACTCGGACCAGAGATAAAGCAACATCTGCACCACACCTGGCAGCAGACTTCTTCCACTCCTGCACTCGACTTGGGACTGTGTTCAGTCGAATCATCAGAGACTCGAGGTCATTATGGAGCGTCTCCCCGGGCCAGAGCGTAGCGTCGATGCGGGAAGTGGCAACCTTCAACCTTGCTAGATAATCAACGACGGCAACAACACGAGATTCTAGCCGGAGCACATTCATGGCAACTTCATCATTCACCGGAGAGTTGATGGGGTCCAGGTTAGGCTCCAGTCGACCAGTCTCCTCTTCAAAGTTTTGGCAAAATTCTGCAAGCACAACCACGGAGTCAAAACAACGGTCGAATGGAAAGATCACTGTAAAAATAATTGTCGGGTGCAAAGGATTACCTTCGAGCATGAGGAATAGCTTCTTGGCGAGTCCGCCCAGATAAGCCTCCAGATCGTTCCTCTTACCCGTTAGCTCACTGGCCTTGTCGTTCAGAGCATCTTTATCACTTTTCAGTCGACTGACCTCCTTGTTGGCAATGGCAAGAGAAGCTTTCAGATTGGTGTTTTCTTCTTCAAGCTTGGTGACCGAAGCCAACTTCTCGTCTGTGAGTCTGGTCTTCTCTAAAGCTGTTTTCTGCATCTCAGCCAACTCTAGGTCTTTCTTCTTCTGGGCCTCCTTCACTTTGCCTGCAAAATTATAGCAAGGTCAGAATTCGAAGCAAATGAGGAGCAAAAGCAGTCCAAAGACTCACCAAACGTACCTTTGGTCTCCTCCTTCGCCTTCGCCAAATTCTCCTGGACCAGCTTCAGATCAAGCTCGAGTTGGATATGCTTGTTCTCCATCTCAGTATAGCGAGCTGCAAGGTCGCAAGATTTCTACAAAAACCAATCGACAGATGTCAAAAACAATTCACTTCCATGTGACTAGGGAAAAACCATGCGTTTCTAAGACTGCGGCCGAATACAAACATTCGACCATAGTCTCGGGGACTACACCCAGTGGGTGCACTCAGCGTGCCCCCACTAATTCTATCAAGGAAGAGTCGACCAGTCGACCAAAAAAAAGAGAGTGAAGTGTTCTTCAGACTGTAGTCAACTGCCCGCAGTCGACCACAGTCTCGGGGACTACACCCAGTGGGTGCACTCAGCGTGCCCCCACCGGTCAAGAAATCCATTCGGCATAACCGAATGAAGAAAAAATTCAAAATATAAAGACTATGGTCGACTGCCAGCAGTCCACCATAGCCTTGGGGACTACACCCAGTGGGTGCACTCAGCGTGCCCCCACTAAATCAGAATTCCAATCGACACACCCAGTGGGTGTAAGACAATCACTAAGAATTTCGGAAAAGAAGAATCTTCAGACATCATATCCTAACAGAACAGGCGATGACCGACTGACCTGAACGTTGCTCTGGAGAGCAGAACTGGCGTCATAAGCTGCCTGGCTAGCCTCTCGGATGGCTTTCACCTGCTCCATCATGACTCCCGCCTGGCGTATCGCTTCTTTTGCAGCACTGGCTTGGTCCTCTGGGACGTAGTGGGTCGAGAAGAGCGAAGGTTGTGCTGCACTCGACGATGCGGGGTGAGCACTCGTCAACGGCACCGCGAAAGATACGGTGGGCCGAGTGGTGTTCTCTCCCGCCGCGACCAGTGTCTCGGGTGTTGACACGTCCTGAGTCAACCTGCCAGCAGACGCTCTCCTACTCCTCCTTTGCTTCAGTGGTTCCTCATCATCATCGTCGTCAGGAAGGGTGATAACAACATCGGATGGAGCTACAGAAAAGAATCAGAATTAGATACCAAGATCCAATCGACTAAAAGACGGAATTACGAGAGTCATACCAGGTTTTGAGGTAGCAGCATCTTCCATCTCATGATCGTCAGCCCTGGCTGAGGTATCAGAAGTAGCAGCACTGCAACTCCAAACATCAGTCGGTTAACTCATGAGTCGACAAAAAATAAACTCACGAAGAGCAAGAAGACTCGGATAGAATTTTTACCCTGATATGGTGGGGATTGACACCTTCATCTTCGGCAAGACCTTCGCCGGTTTCGATGGCGCCATTCGAGATTGCTTCGGGGCCTTCTTAGTCGGCGCCGGAGAAGTGGTCCGAGGGCGCTTGGTCGACTGCGCGACAGTCGTGACCCCCTTACCACGTTCAGCCGCAGGGTCATGGATGAGCTTCGATCGCCTTTCCGCACGAGGCGGTACAACTTCCTCCTCCTCCTCCTTTTCTTCCTCCTCATCAGCATCATCACCGTCATCGTCATCAGCAGCATCAAAATCCCACTCCTCCTGGCTTTCGCCTCCACTTCCTTCCCCCTCTTCACTCGACGCCTGAGCTCCATTCGGCATCGAGTATAATTCAGTGATGGCCTGACAGTCAACAAAACGAATATCAATCGACCAATTTACAGCAAAGGCAGAATGAGTACAACAAGACTACGAATGAAGATAAAGTGGAGGTACCGAGTCTGGAGTATATGTATTGTCGAGTGGCGGGATCCTTCTGGCCCCCCGAGGGTTGTCCTTATTCCCTGTGATTGCGGCCATCCACCTCTCCAGTGTGGCATCGTCGACTACCTCTGGATGAACCCGAGTTTCATCCTTGGTTCCACAGTACAGCCACATTGGGTGGCCCCGGTACTGACGTGGCTGGATGCGCCGCCTAAGGAAGACCTCCAGAAGGTCCATGCCCGTCACTCCTTCCCGAACTAGCTGAATTACACGTTCCATCAACATTTTCACTTGGGCTTTCTCCTCAGGGAGCACTTTCAGAGATGAGGGCTTGTTCACTCGGTCCATAGAAAACGGAGGAAGACCACTCGACTGCCCCGGCATCGACTCGTCTTGGCAGTAAAACCAAGTCGACTGCCAGCCTCTGACCGACTCCGGGAGGGTCATGGTCGGAAAGGTGCTCTTGTTCCTCATCTGAATCCCCAGACCGCCACACATCTGAATGACCTTGGTCTTATCGTCGTCTGGACTCGTCTTTTTCACTGTCTGAGAACGACAAGTGAATATGTGCTTGAACAGACCCCAGTGCGGTCGGCAGCCCAGGAAGTTCTCGCACATGGACACGAAGGCAGCAAGGTAGGCGATGGAGTTTGGATTGAAATGGTGGAGTTGCGCCCCAAAGAAATTCAAGAAACCACGGAAGAAAGCACTCGGAGGCAGAGAAAATCCACTGGTCGACGTGAGTAGCTAAAAGGACGCACTCACCCTCCTGCGGCTGCGGATGCCACTCGTTCCCCGGGAGCCTCGCTGCTCCGTGGGGGATCAAACCCTCGTTGGTCATCTCAGCGAGATCCGTCTCGGTGATGGTCGACCGGATCCAATCCCCTTGGACCCAGCCTTGCAGCAGGCGGGACCTGGACGAGGATCCTCCCCGGCTAGTCGCTCTCCCTTTCGCCTTCCCCGTCACCGTCGCCTTCTTCGCACGCTCCAGAGCTGCCGTCTTCTCCTTCACCATTGCTGCCGTCGAAGCGCACAAGGGGTGGTTAGGCAGAGGCGGGAGCAGGCGATGCGGGCGGAGGTGGAGAGGATGGAAGGAGGATTGGAGAAGTACTGTTCAAAAACCCTCGCCGGGCACATTTATAGAGCCGTTTCAGAGTGGATGACAAATGGGCCCGGGTAATCCTATCACATCCCGAAACAGTTGCGCACGCGTGATACGTGGCGAAAAAGATGGCACGGAAATCGAGGCGTCTATGTTCTATCCCATCCGAGCGCTGCGGTCCGCCCCGCTTCGCGCGCTCCCCAAAATTCGGATCCCACGAAATCCGCTGAATAGCAGATCAATCTGTCAGACGATGGATTTCTTGCGATCCGTCGCTCGGAAGTTTATCAAGTGCAAAAGTTCACTCGACTTAAGAAAGGAATGGATCAAGGCGACTGAAATAAGAATTGCTGTCATCAACAAGAGATTATTGGTCCAAGACGATACATACCCAGAACAAAAATACAGGTCAGAAATAATATCAACTCCTTCCTCACTCAAACCTCGATCCATTCGGGGGCTAATGATGAAGCCATGTACCTAGGGTAGGGTCATAGACCTGATCTAAGTACCCTACCCAAGGACATCCTCAGAAGAAACTGCCTTCCAGTCGACCAAGAGAGACTTCATTCGACCAACTCGAAGGACTCGACCATGAAGACACACTCGACCACCAGGAGATCAAGAGCCACTCTGCATCCAAACGGTCTGTAATTAAGTAGTCTTTATGGCATTTAGAACACTTTATGTAAGACGTTACCAGTAACGCCTAGACTTAAAGTACTTTAAACCCTACATTACTGAGGGCCGGAGGGGTCTGGCGGACACTATATAAGCCACCCCCCTCCTCAGTGTAAAGGGTTCGCACTCTGGTAACCTATACAGACATAATCCAGTCGACCGCCTCCGGGCTCCGAGACGTAGGGCTATTACTTCCTCTGAGAAGGGCCTGAACTCGTATATCCTGTGTCTTCACAACTGCTCCATAGCTAGGATCTTGCCTCTCCATACCTACCCCCCATTCTACTGTCAGACTTAGAACCACGACACCAGCCAAACTTCACTATATCAGGGAAGGTTACAAACGTCGAGGATTTACAACTGATCAACTTATCTCATGCGGCGGCTTAAAAGAGGTATATATAACACAGGTGACCTAGGTCAATACTGATCGGCCCAAGCCTATAGACGACGGGCCTCGCTCCGCTCGCTCGTCATAAGTTAGCCTTTCTCTTTATACTTGAATTTGAAGCATAACATAACAAACTCCACCTTGAGACAAATTCCATCTTGTAGCATGAATGAGAACCTCCTCCCTGAACAACAAATAAAACACTTTCGGTGCCAAAGCCACTAGGGCTAATGAGTTATACCAACTAAGTCTGAGCAAAGCTCAAACTTAGCAACAGGAACTAGCTTTGATTATAATGAGTTATACCAACTAATCTTGCATACCTTTAGTTTACCTTGCTCAACAATGTCTCTGACATAATGATATTTGACAACAATTAATATGCTTTGTTCTCTCATGGAACATCTGATCCTTAGTGAGGTATATGGCACTCTGACTATCACAAAACAAGTTAATGCAAGAATTATCTCCACAAAGCTCAGCATACAAACCTTTCAGCCAAACTGATTCTTTACGTGCTTCTGCAATAGCAACGTATTCTGCTACAGTGGTAGACTGGGCAACTACTGGCTGCAATGTTACCCTCCAACTCATGGCACAACCACCAACTATGAGCACATAACCTGTAAGGGACCTCCTCTTGTCCAAATCGATGAAAGCAGAATCTGAATCCATATAGCCAGCTAGTCCCTCACCAGTCCTGACGAATTTCAAACAAGCATTGGAAGTGCCACGAAGGTACCTGAAAATCCACTGAATAGCCTTCCAATGTTCCAATGTACCTGGAAAAGTACCATGAAGGTATCGACTGATCAAACTCATTGCAAAAGACAAACCAGGCCTAGAACACACCATGACATACATTAAAGAACCAAAAACACTGGAATGTGGAACTCTTGACATATACTCAAACTCTTCATCATTACTAGGACAATGAGAGGATGATAATTTGGAATGAGGAGCAATGGGAGTGCTTACTGACTTAGCATCATGCATGTTAAAACGATGAAGAACTTTCTTAATGTAACTCTGCTGACTAAGAAATAACAAACCAGAATTTTTGTCCCCATGTAATCTCCATACCTAGGATTTTCTTAGAAGCACCAAGATCCTTCATCTCAAACTCACTACTTAACTATGCCTTTAAAGTATATATTGATCTATTTCTTGCCCTTGGAAGCAATCAACATACCATCTACATTAACAACAAGTATATAGGTGATCCATTAACAAATTTAATCTAAACACAACTATCAAATGCATACCTCTTAAATCCATGTGCTATCATAAATGAATCAAACCTTTTATAACGCTGTCTCGGAGACTGTTGCAAACCATATAGGGACCTCTTTAACTTGCAAACAAATTTCCCCTTACCAGGCACTATGAAACCTTCCGGTTGGTCCATGTAAATCTCCTCGTCCAATTCACCATGCAGAAAAGCAGTCTAGACATCTAACTAATCAAGCTCAAGATCATGCATAGCAATAATACCAAAAATGCAAGAATGGAACGATGCTTGACAATTGGAGAGAACACATCATTATAATCAATACCTGGTGATACGTCCATTTTGCATCATGTTTTTATGTTGATATTTTTTGCATTATGGGTTGCTATTACACTTTAGGATAAAATTCGTATGCCTTTTCTCTCTTATTTTACAAGATTTACATCAAGAGGGAGAATGCCGGCAGCTGGAATTCTGGACTGAAAAGGAGCAAATCTAAGATACCTATTCTGCACAACTCCAAATGTCCTCAAACTTTATGGAGAACTGCTTTGGAGTATATAAAAAATATTGGGTGAATAAGTACCGGAAGAGGGGCCACCAGGTGGGCAGAAGCCTGGGGGGCGCCCCCCTGAGCTTGTGGGCCCCCTGGCCAGGCTCGGATGCCCATCTTCTGCTATATGAAGCATTTTGACCTAGAAAAAATCACGAGAAGGCTTTCGGGACGAAGAGCTTCCGTCTCGAGGCGGAACCTGGGTAGAAGCGATCTAGGGCTTTGACGGAGCGATTCTGCTGGAGAAACTTCCTTCCGGGAGGGGCTAATCGAAGCCATCATCAGCACCAATCGATCCTCTCATCATGAGAGGATCAATCTTCATCAACATCTTCAATAGCACCATCTCATCTGAAACCCTAGTTCATCACTTCTATTCAATCTTTGCTTCAAAACCTCAAATTGGTACCTGTAGGTTGCTAGTAGTGTTGATTACTCTTTGTAGTTGATGCTAGTTGGTTTACTTGGTGGAAGATGATATGTTCAGATCCTTAATGATATTTATTACCCCTCTAATCTTGAACATGAACATGCTTTGTGAGTAGTTACTTTTGTTCCTGAGGACATGGGAGAAGTCTTGTTATAAGTAATCATGTGAATTTGCTATTCGTTCGATATTTTCATGAGATGCATGTTGTCTTTCCTCTAGTGTTGTAATGTGAATGTCGACTACATGACCCTTCACCATGATTTGGGCCTAGGGTAAGGCATTGGGAAGTAGTAAGTAGATGATGGGTTGCTAGTGACAGAAGCTTAAACCCTAGTTTATGCGTTGCTTCGTAAGGGGCTAATTTGGATCCACATGTTTTATGCTATGGTTAGATTTATCTTAATTCTTCTTTCGTAGTTGCGGATGCTTGCAAGAGGGGTTAATCATAAGTGGGAGGCCTGTCCAAGTAAGGACAGGACCCAAGCACCGGTCCACTCACATATCAAATTATCAAAGTAGCGAACGCGAATCATATGAGCATAATGAATTCTAACTTGACGATAATTCCCATGTGTCCTCGGGGGCGCTTTACATCATATAAGAGTTTGTCCAGGCTTGTCCTTTGCCATAAAAAGGATTGGACCATCTTGTTGCACCTTTGTAACACTTGTTACTTGTTACCCGTTACGAATTACCTTGCCACCAAACTATCTGTTACCAATAATTTCAGTGTTTGCAGAAAATACCTTGCTGAGAATTGCTTGTTATTTCCTTCTGCTCCTCATTGGGTTTGACACTCTTACTTATTGAAAGGACTACGATTGATACCCTATACTTGTGGGTCATCACCTGGTATCTAACTGAAGCCCTTAGCCACTAACCTTTCCTTAAACCTCGCAGGCTCACTAGGAGACAAACCCTCCTTTCTTTCGAAGATCCATTCGCAATGAATGGTCTTCTTATGTTTAGGCAAGCGCACGACTGTATGTGCATCAAGTTCCCCCTTAGTGGTTTTGGTGTATTGAAGACAGATAGGTTGAGGGACTAATGTGTTTGTGAGTGTCCACATGAGTTATAGTCCCGGAAGATTTGGTTTAACACATGGAAGAGGACCCCTAAAAATATATATTTTCAAGTGAAGAAATTGGTGATCAAACTGGTACGGACTTTGAAGAAATTGATGTGCAGACTTTGAACCTTGAAGACTTCTGTTTTCGTAGTTTCTTTCATCTTATTTGAGTCATAGGAAAAACCGTACTATTAAAGGGGGTCAAGGTGAAACATATTTCACATTTCCAAAGTGATGCACAAACCTATACTACCCTAGCCGCTTCGAGTGAAGCCTTTGGAAATCTCCAATACAGCTGACGAAATTGCTAGCGACGGTGACGAAGTTCATCTGGTCACTGACGAATTTGGTCACACTGAGGAGTTTGGATTTCACCAGTGTAATCTGCCTAAAAGTGAGGAAATTGAGTGCCTCGGCGAATTTGAGAGTTCAAATTCTGACCATTGCTGTGCCACGGGCCAGCTGTCGAGTGGATCCTTATCCTGACAACGGTCGAATAACAGAAGGACATTTGTGACAATTCATCTCGGGTTGACCCCTCGCTATAAATGGCCGCCCCTCACAACCACATGTTGGTTGGCTGCTCCGAGAGAACTTGACACTTGTCATAGGAGAGCAACCCGTCCTCTGTCGACTTTGAGAGAATTCTAAGTGAGGAAAAACCCAGAGACATAGTGATTGAGCATCTATTTCTTCACTCCGATTTTTGTCAAATTCCTCGGAGTTTGACGAATTTAAGAAATCTCACATTCACCCCCTCTTGGAGTTAATCCGCGCGTTCAATTGGTTTCAGAGCAAGGTACTCTCTTGTTCTGTGTGCTTTTGGTTTAACCACTTGGAGTTTTAGTTATGTCGACCGCATGTATGATCAAGGTATCCGTTGTGTGCCCCATCTTTGATGGCATAGACTATCCTTACTGGAAGAACAAGATGCGCATGCACCTTGAGGCAACTGACAACGACCTCTGGTTCGTCGTTGAGAACGGCGTTCCCGATATTGCTCCTAGTATCAACACTGCTGATGTGAAGAGATTCAAGCAACTCGACTCTCAAGCGAAGAACATCATATGTGCACATCTCAACAAAGGACAGTATGGCTATGTGAGTGCTCTAGAAACTGCAAAGCTTATCTGGGACATGCTTTCCAAGGTCAATGAAGGCACTTCCACATAGCATGACTCATGTGTTGATGTGCTCCGCAATCTCTTCAACCGCTTTAGAAGACTCGGCAATGAAAATATTCAACAGACTTTCGATCGCCTCACCGATATCTCCAATGAGCTTCAAGCTTTCGGTGCTGCTGACATCACTGATCATGAGGTTGTGAAGAAATTGCTGAGGTCGCTGGATAGTTCCTTTGACACCTTAGCCCTGATGATTCAAGAGTGTCCTGATTACAAAGCACTTGATCTGGCAGATATTCTTGAGAGGCTCAATACTCATGAATTTCAGCAAGCTAAGAAGAGAGATATGTATGGTCCTAGCTATGGACGACCTCGCGCTCTGAAGGCAAAGGCCAAGGCAATCTCTTCATCTGAGGAAGAAGCATCTGACTGCACTACTAATGGTGCTGAGTAAACTGGCAGAGAGCTGGCTAATGCTTGTGAGAGAATTCCAGAAGCTTTCCAGGAGAAATCACCCTGGAAAGTCTTCAAAGTATGACTCGAAGAACACTGGAGAAGCTTCTGCTTGAGACTACGACAAGAGAACATGCCACAAATGCAAAAAGCCAGGCCATTACATCACTAACTACCCTCTCTCGAAAAAGGGGTCAAAGAAGAAGAAGTCTAGCAGAGATGATGACTCTGATGACAAGAAGAAGGAATCCTCAAAGTCTTTATCAAAATCTTCATCTCGCAAGAAAAGCAGTTCCGGCAGAGCTTGCGCATTCATTGGGAAGCAAATGGACCTTGGCGATGACAGGACGGGGCTAATCACCAGCGGCTTAAATGTCGATTTCGTCGCTGATGGGTGAGGAGAAGGCGCGGTAGAGGCAGTGGGACTGCAAGCTGGGGGCGTGGAATGGTTATTTCACATGAAATCATATAAAAAATCAGACACATGTTGGCCCAACCCATCAATACTAATAGCGGGATCAGTCTTGAGCATTGGTGAAGTATACAACAACCAAAAAGTAATCCGGTAGTAACGTCAACGCTATCTTACGTTTTTTCAACTCTCATAAACAATAAACTGAACAAGCAATATACAGTACAAGGTGACAAAACAGTGCTTAGCTAAGTTTAGCGTGTTTATCTAAGCATGAAAGGCCTTCCGAGCATATTTCTCTCCCTGAAGAACTTCCTTTTGTGCCTCTTCTTCCCACAAGTAAACTCTTCAGCATCACTCGGGTGCAGGATCTGGAATCTATCCGGGCAGAACGCGCACCTACTCTTGAAGCGGCACATCGGCTTTTCTGTCACATGTCACACATACATAAATGGAATTAACATGCATGCATACAACTAGTTAATCTGGAGGAACTAGATAGATTATGTAAGTTACCTAAGAGAGTGCATGTCTCGACCACCAGCCGTCTAGACCGGCGCTCGAACCGCAGCTCGGCGAAGAAGTACTTTTGTTCATTGTCGTCAGTGGCATCCTTCCGTCGGGCCCAGAAGCCGACATGGTACCAGAAGTCCTGCCTGAAGCCGACGCAGGCGGCCCTGGGCTCTTCCATGGGCTCCGCAGCAGGATAGAACATAGCATCCTGCGTGCGCACACTCGAACATATAGTATTAGTGATGTTACTGATGGTCAAAGTAAATCTTAAATTACGCATTAGGCCATATATAGAGGAGTATATCCAAATGGGGGATTCCATGACATAAAATACTTACCGAGTTCCTGGAGTTGTAATGGCCGAGGGCAAAGATGGTGTGCATGTTGGCAGCGAGGGCATCACGCTCACTGTCACCAAATGTATACGTTAACATGCATGGACACACGAACAAAAATACTACGATATGTAGATTCAATTCAGTCGTAACTAAAGCTAAATTGAGAGAGAGAGAGAGGAACGTATGGAAGTATAATAAATAAATTAAGACGGAATTCTCACTGTTTTCTCTGGCGATCAAAGGAAGGGAAGTCGACGGCGTTGGCATCGGCGTCGGGGTCAGCACCGGGGTCAGCACCGGCGGAAGAGAAGAAGGATCCCATCGTCGTTCGTGGTTATCTTTTTATTTTTCGAGAGGTGGGGAATTGATTGTGTGATCCCCTATATTACATATCTCGGGTTGGCCGCGAGGCAAATCAAGTCGGAACGCCTGCTCCTAGTCGCCTACAAATAGAAACACAAGTAAGGCCCACCTTCAGAATTTGGGAATTAGACAGACTCTCGATTACGTACGTATTTTGCTGCCTACAAAGACGTACAATATTCTTCCCTACAAAAAAAAAAGACGTACAATATTCTGTTGGCAAAGTCCATTGGGGCGAATTGCGGGCGCGTCGCACAGCGGTGCCCCTGACTGGGACGGCCCATTTTCTTTTTCTTTTTTTGTTTCTTCGTTTCTATCTCTCTTTTTTTTTGCGGTCAAAGTAAAATACAAATTCGGAAAGAAAAGGAAAACAAGAAACATGTAAAAGAAGAAACAGAGATAGAAACGAATAAACAAAAAGGGAAAATAAGTACGTAGTCGAGAGTCTATCTGATTCCCAAATTTTTATATTTTTCTTTATATTTTTAGTTTTTAAGAAAAAAAATCATAAATTGTTCAAAAAAAAATAAAAAAACCGCTTTCAAAATTATGTTCACAAATTTAAACAGGTTTGGTTTTTCAGAAATGTTCGGTAATTGCAAAAATATTGCGTTATCCAATTTTTTTCCATGTTTTCAAAAGAAAATCACAAATTCAAAAAATGTTCCCGCTTTCAAAAATTGTTCCCGGATCCAAAAAAACTGTTCGGCTTTTTTAGCTACCAGAAAGAAATGTTCGCTTAGGGCGAGGAAAATAGCAAGGGCGAGGCCCAAACAAACAACCCAACATACGTACGAGTCTATCCCTCACCGGTATCCCCGGCCCACCAGGGTTCAAGTCCTGATGCTCGCGTTATTCTTCAATTTATTTCAGAAGTTTCGACGATGCGCTTTCAGTGGGGAGACGTTCCTGTCGATAATGAGGCGCCCGCAGTGACTTCATAAATTTCAAGATGATATGCCGGCTCAGTCTCTCGGAGATGCTCATAGAGATAGGGTGTGCGTGTGTATATTCATAAAGGTGAGTGTATGCGCGTATGTATAAGCGCTTGGGTCTGTACCGTGTTTGAAAGAAGATGAAGAAAACGTACGTACATGTCTCCAATTGGACGTTGTGTAGGATTCATTGTCTGTGTAGGCCAGCGACCTCCCCATCATGTAATATACACCCAACGAGAGCTAGATCCATGCGAAGGTTTAACACCCAAATAACATAAAAGTTGTAACTAAATTAGTATCATTAATTATACCTCGGTCACAAAAAGGTTTAACCCCCAAATAACATAGTTTAGGATGTCATAAAATACAACATGCATTTATTTAATTGTTTTAACTACTTCTTAAATCATTTTAGAGCATTCAATTTTTTTTATAAAAGTGTGGTTTCATTACCATAGTTAGCTATGCATTATTTCGCACAACCTGAACATTTTATTTTTAATATTTTAAAAACTTTACCGTTTGACTTGATTTTGATTTTGAATTTGAATTTGAATCGGTGTCGAATCAACACGAGTTTATCAACAGTAGCTTAATTGACGTGGCATCATTATGTTCACTGTAGCTTAATTATCCAGGCATCACATATAGGGAAGCCTCGCGCGAAGGCGAGTGGGAGATGGGTCAGCCCAAACACGTGAAAGGCCACAACCTAGTTTCTTGGGTTTTTATTTAGTTTATTTATGCTTCAAAATATCTAAATAAATATATTACAGAGACCACTTTAGATAAAAATACTTGAGAAAATGTTGAGCAAGCATTTGAAAATAATAATTTGTATAGGTAAAATATTTCTCATGTATACAAAAGATATACAGTGTATTTGAAAAAATTTGATGGTCTATTTTAAAAATGTTAATCAAGCATTTAAAAAAATATCAAATGTGTATGGAAAAATATTGACCATGAATAAAAAAATGTTTATCTTGTACTTGAAAAATGTTTGTCAAGCATTTGAATGGTAAATGTGAATGGAGAAAAAGTGGACCATGTATCCCAAAACTGTTATTCTTCTATTTGAAAATATTAAACATATAATACAAATTTGTATTTCATTAAAACAAAAGTGTAAGTTGTGTATGGAAAAAGATGACACCCAAAAATAAAAGTATTCAAAAAATATTAACCATGTGTGTAAATGTTTGACATGTATATAAAAAGGTTTCTGATGTATATGAAAAATATTGATTGTGTACTAAAAAAAGTTGACTTGTGTTGAGCAAAATATAAACCAACAAAAATCAACAAGGAAACTAAGAAAAAAGACCAATAAAACCAAAAGGGAAAACAAAGAAACCTAAAATGGAAAAATGAATAACTAAGAAACCAATGCAAAAGAATAGGAATAGAGAAAGCCGGAAAAAACAAAGAAACCCGATGAAAAGCAAGGAAGAAACAAAGATAAGCAAAGAAAATAGAAAAAGGAAAGCAAAAAACAATAAAAGCCGAGAAAGAAAAAAATGGGCAAGCTTACCCGACAAGCTAGCGTGATTCATCTGTAGGGATCACTCGATTATATAGCACGCCTATTTCCCGCTTGGTGCGAGATGTGGGGCACCTCGCCTGAAGGAGACCACAGGCCACATGCCATAACCTCCTTTTATGTTTTTGTTTTTTGCTTTCATTATTACTTTTATCTAAACTTCCAAATATTATATATATACACACACATAAAATATTTGAAAAATGTTACAATGTGTATCGAAAAATGTTTCTTATGTATACAAAAAATGTATAGAAATTTATACAATGTGTATGAAACAAGTTGATCATGTATTTAAAAAATGTTAATCAAGCAGTTTTTTATTCAAGAATTTTAAAAATATTAATAAAACATTTCAAAAATGTTAAATATGTATAAAAAATGTTTCTCGTGTATACGAAAAAGCTATACAAGAGAATATACAATGTGGATGAGAAACATTGATCAAGCATTTGAAGAATGTTAATAAAAAATGACCTTTCCAACCAGCGCGAGTCGTTTTTCCTCTCGAGAGGCGACTAGAAAACCTAGCCGCCGCCAGCGAGTTTCTTCCACCGCGTTCCTACGGCGGCTCCCCTCCGCCGACGACCTCAGTCGTCGGTGGTGAGGGGGGTTGCCGGATCCACGTGTGTGGATAGTTTTGGGCTAAAGTAGCTTTATTTTGGGCTGATCATCGTCTTGTCTTCGGCGGCGGCGATGGCAATGCTAAATAAAGATTCTTCAGATCCTTTTCCGGCAAGGCGACCGGTCCTATGGCTGGCTATGGTTTTGGAAACCAGACTGTTCAAGCAAGGATGGTGTGGCCGTGGCGGCATCCTCGTGGTGCACATGTCGGCACGGAGCTTGGAAGGTAGTCCAGGAGCAGATACAGATTGTGGTCTACATCGACGATATCTGGAAGACGAAACATGTGCTCGGTTCGTGGTCGATGGATGGCAGGTGTGGTTTCCTCCATTGACGTCTTAGTCGTGGTGGGGTGCCAGATCTAGAGTTCGACGGCGTGTCCGGGATGTTGCCCCGTCTGATTCGTTCAACGGTAATGGCTTCACTTCTGGTGAGCCACGTTCGAGGTCCGCAAAGCTGCATATCAGCGATGGAGCCGCGTCGAGCTCAGGTGAGAAGGTGATCCATCAATCTTTTCTTCGGTGGCTACTGTGGTGGTGCCGAAGGCAGGTGACGAACGTTGATGTCAAGCTCAGAGATGTTCTGCTATCTTTTCAGTTTTGTCATGTCGGTCCTTACGTGATTTGTACTTTAATTATTTTGATATGAATGAGACACGTATTACCATGCAAAAAAAAGTATGTGAAAAATGTTAAGTTAATCAAGTATGTGAAATTTTTTAATCAAACATTTCAAAAACGTTCAAAGTGTATAGGAAAATAGTTTCCATGCATATAAAAATTTAAATATTGAATTTTGAAGAAAGCTCAAGATTTCGGAAGAACTCATAAATTTGAAAGAGCTCATGAATTTGATCACAAATTTTGAAAAATTTCAAAATTTGGAGAGGTTCCCCAAAATTGTAAAAAAATCCTGAATTTTAAAAAAGTTCACAAAACCTAAAAAATATTCATGAAGTTGAGAAAAAGTTTCACTAATTTAAAAAATCATAATTTTAAAATAGCCACAAATTCAAAAATATTAAAAAAGTTCTTGAATGTTTGCAAATTTAATATTTTAAAAATAAATAAATGACAAAAAAGGAAAATCAATATAAAAATTTAAATATAAAACAAAACAAAAACCATAAAGAAACATTTAGAAACTTCTAGAAGTTTCACAAAACCAGCAGCAAACTTCTAGAAGCTTCATAAGACTGGATGGTGCATATGTTTTCGTCAACGAAACAAGCGAACCTACACGCCCCATCACCTACATAGGACCTGAGAGGGGTGTGCACAAGTTAGAAAATATTCCTATATGTGACGCCTTAAGCGCCAAATAGAAATTGAGGCCAACTATAGTGCAAACTGCAAACCGGCACACACACACACACACACACACACACCCTCCTCCACTTGGGCTCGGCCCATTTTACATTTTTTTCTTCTTCGGCCACACACGATATTGCTTCATTTTTTCGGAAGCGATCCAGCCGGTTTTGTGAAGCTTCTAGAAGCTTTCGATTGGTATGGGAAGCTTTGAGAAGCTTGTGACCAAATCTTTTTGGGTTCTCCACCATTTTTTTTCATAATCCCGAAAAAAATTTCAAATCCTTGAACTTTTTAATCTATGACCTTTTTTCAATCTGCATTTTTTTCCTAAAATCCACAAACTTTTTTCCAAAACCGCATTTTTTTTAAATTCATGAATTTGCAAACCTTTTTCAAATCCACTAAAAATTGAACTCGGGATTTTTTTTCCGAATTCGTGGACTTTATTTTTTGGAATCCTAACATTTTTCAATAACGAATGTCCTTGAGAAGTCAACAGGCAACTGGTGAACAGTGGATTAGTCAATCGCGACCAGCAAACCAGGAAAACTGACATGTCCCCGAGCGAGCGTTAGCCTCCTTGTTGGGCCGGCCCATGATGAGGAGTGCTTCAGCACTGGCTATAGTCCTCGCGCTAGGGACGATACGTCCATGGCCACACAAGTCTCAGCGTCTCTGCCGCACATAAGTACCAACCATCGACGACTATACCATCTGGTATGTATGCCTGTCGTGTACAATATACAAACAAAAACGCTTACTTTGGTCGTGGATGCATACATGCATGTCTTGCGGCCCACGGATAACTTTTCAGCTAGCTTCACCAAATCGCGAGTTGATGCCCTTTTTCTGAAATTTTCACTGGGGGCAGTGAATCCCCACCTGAATATATGTCAAGCAAGCTCGCAAACTAGCGAGCAGTGAGATAGTCTCATCATAGGCCAGTGAGGATGCCCATATACATGAATCGATATACATGTATTGCAGTATTGTGAAATGTAGATCAAGCCTGAGTATCAAAGTCTCAGTGCGACGACGCTAACTAGCAATCTCCTTGATAGTACAATGAGATATTCCATCTTTCAATCAGAAACTTTAGTATAACTAGATGTAAGTTGCGTGAAAAATGAATTTGTGTTAGCCGATTTTGTCTAAAAAGGAAGAAGGAGGCGTGGTGGAGCACTGAGGCCATGCCAGGGCGAGCGTATGAGGCTTAGGGACGCCGACAAGGCCTCGGACAGGAAAGAGTCGTAGCCACCGACGAGCCGATGAAGGCAAGTTTAAAGGTTGATGGTTCCGGGTGACCGGGGGGCTTCACTTGATAAATATGGCCGTGTTCCGGTAGAAGAATGGCCATGTTGGCACTAACATGGCGGTGTGTGGCGAGGACGGGAGGGCGAGATGGCAAGGCTACTGTGGGACTGCTGCATGACATGGCATTTTCCTATCAATACCCATGTGTGAATAGCTTACATGACAGAGATCCCAATCCCGGTTTAGGCCCTCAGATTGTGGTAATACCCTACTTCCTACTTGTTTATTGATGATCCCTTATATGAGAACTATGGCTTGTGTTTACAAGGGGTCGACGACAAGTTCGTCTAATGGTTGAAGCTTGAGATATCTTCTAGAATAAGGTGACTATCAAGGGGTCCATGTCGGGTCTTATATAGGTGGACAAGGCAGGATTGCAAGTTAGGAGTCTATCGGGATTTGTCTAAACAACGTTTTGTGGTAATCGGGGTTGGTTAATGCACATTGTATACATGAGGTTTCCTAGCCTAATATGAGGAGGAGTCTACATCTCCCCCCCCCATGGTGGTGATGCACTCTAGATTGTTGGTAGACATTTAGTTGCAGTCTTGGGCCGCCCTATTGTCATTGAGCTTTATGCAACATTTAATTGATCATTCGGTCATTAGAACTTACCATATGATCATATCCATGGTCCTCATTGGTCACTTGTGACCACATCTTACCTGTTGATCACCTTGTGACCATATCTTTTCATCTCTAGATCACATTTGTGATCAACACCAGTCCTTGTGTTTAGCCAACTTACAATTGTGAGTTCATTTTCGATTGGCATTGACCACTTAGTGAGACCTAGTACAAACTATGTCCAGCACCATGGACTCAACTATTTGAATAGATTTATACACTGTCCAGTGGTGCACTTTACCTATACCATGGACTCCACCGATAATACTGCCTTCCATAGGCTACTCTTACAGTGTCAACGACATGCCTGTCCATGTGATGTCATGGATGAGAGATACCAGGCCCCTTTTCCAAATCCATGGCACTGCCACGTCTGTGGGGCCACCATGTTAGTGGCATAATCTATCCCCACCAGGGTTCATTCATTTATATAGTGCATAACCATACCGACCAAGGATCTCAGAATTAGACGCCAGCTACTAGGCCACAGTAGCACACTAGTCTAAGATATTCCATTCATCGACGTTGATAACTCACAAGTGTAGGGGATCTATGATACGCTCCAACGTATCTATAATTTTTTATTGTTCCATGCTATTATATTATCTGTTTTGGGTGTTTTATATGCATTAATATGCTATTTTATATTATTTTTGGGACTAACTTATTAATCTAGTGCCCATTGCCAGTTTCTGTTTTCTCCTTATTATTGACTTCTACAGAAAAGGAATATAAAATGGAGTCCAAACAGAATAAAACTTTACGGTGATTTTTCCTGGACCAGAAGAAACCCACGAGACTGGAGAGGAGGCCGGAAGCCCTACGAGGAGGTCACAAGCCGTAGGGGCGTGCCCCCATGGGCTTGTGGGCCCCTCGGAGACCTTCCAACCCTAATTCCACCACTATATATTATCATATATTCCCCCTATACCAAAGGGCACACCAAAATACTTTTCTACCGCTGCAAGCCTCTGTTCCAGTGAGATCCCATCTTGGGGCCTTTTTCGGCACTCCGTCATAGGGGGATTCAATCACAGAGGACCTCTACACCAACCTTGTTACCCTTCCGATGATGTGTGAGTACTTTACCACAGACCTACGGGTCCATAGCTAGTAGCTAGATGGCTTCTTCTCTCTCTTTGATCTTCAATGCAATGTTCTACTCGATGTTCATGGAGATCTATTCGATGTAATCTTCTTTTGCGGTGCGTTTGTTGAGATCCGATGAACTGTGGATTTATGATAAGATTATCTATGAAAATTATTTGAGTCTTCTCTAAACTCTTTTATGCATGATTAAGATATCTTTGTATTTCTCTTCGAACTATCGGTCTGGTTTGGCCAACTAGATTAGTTTTTCTTGCAACGGAGAGGTGCTTAGTTTTGGATTCAATCTTGCGGTATCCTCACCTAGTGATAGAAGTGGTAGCGAGGCACATATTGTATTGTTGCCATCAAGGATAAAAAGATGGGGTCTATATCATATTGCTATAGTTTATCCCTCTACATCTTGTCATCTTGCTTAAGGCATTACTCTGCTCTTATGAACTTAATACTCTAGATGCAGGCAAGAGTCGGTCGATGTGTGGAGTAATAGTAGTAGATGCAGAATCATTTCAGTCTACTTGTCACAGACGTGATGCCTATATTCATGATCATTGCCTTAGATGTCTTCATAGTTATGCGCTTTTCTATCAATTGCTCAACAGTAATTTGTTTACCCACCGTATGTTTTCTTCAAGAGAGAAGCCTCTAGTGAAACCTATGGCCCCCGGGTCTATTTTCCATCATATACTTTCATATCTATAAACCAAAAAAACGAAAACACCTTGCTGCACTTTATTTATATTTACTTTATTTTGCTCTTTTATTTATCTTTTATACCTATCTCTATTAGATCTCACTCTTGTTCGTGGTCGTGAAGGGATTGACAACCCCTTTTTCGTGTTGTGTGCAAGTGTTTGTTAGTTTTTGCAGGTGCATATATTGGATACTTGCTTGTGCCTCCTACTGGATTGATACCTTGGTTCTTAACTGAGGGAAATACTTATCTCTACTTTGCTGCATCACCCTTTCCTCTTCAAGGGAAAAATCAACGCAAGCTCAAGAAGTAGCAGGAAGAATTTCTGGCGCCGTTGTAGGGGAGGTTCTACATCAAGCCTACCAAGTACCTATCATAAACTCTCATCTCTTGCACTTACATAATTTTCCATTTGCTTCTCATTTTCCTCTCCCCCACTTCTAAAACTTTTTCAAACAAACACAAAAATATTTGCGTTTTTATTTGCCTTTTTCTTTTTGCCTTTTTTGTTTGCCTTTATGTCTTACTTGGTTTGTTTGGTTGTTTACTTGCCATAATTGTGTACTTATTCCAAATCAGTAAACAAAGAGTTTACGGATCCTCATCCACTTGCTAATATTTTTAAAATATCCAATTATTATGAACCAATTGCTAGTGACTTGAGTGCACTAGATTATCTTTATGAAGTTTTGCTTGAAATTCGTGAATCTGAAAATTGTGATGAAGTGCTAAAAGAGGAAATTTTAAGTGATTCACGACAGCTCATTGAATGAAAAGCATGATTGCAATGGTGCTATTAGGAATTCTATTAATGTCAATTGTGCTAATAATATGCAAAATCCCTAAGTTTGCGGATGCTAATTTTGATATCTCCACTACTTATTGCAATGTTCATGATTGGGGTGATTCTTCTTATGATCTTGAAAATTTATTTAAGCCTCATGATGAATATTGAAAGTGGGTTTGGAAGAGTGTCAACTCTAGGTAATAATGATCCCACTACTTTGGAGAATGATCAATCTCATGAAATTTTTGATAAAAGAGGGTTTGCAAAGGATATGACTTTATTTGATGACAATCCCACGATATTGGAAGAGTGTCAATTTGTATGCATGTGGATCATGTAGAGAATATGTTATGTGATAGCTATATTGTTGAATTTTAATATGATCCCACATGTAATTATTATGAGAGAGGAAATATTATGGTAGAAATTTTCATGTTACTTAATTACCCCTCGTTATGTTGAGATTGCTATTGCTTCTTTCTTCTTCCTTGCATATGCTAGTTTTTTGCTTGCCTTGATAATTTGTTTGCTTATAAAATGCTTATGCATAGGAAGTATGTTAGACTTAAATATCTTTGTCACCTGTTTTATGATGCTCTCTTTGTGTTTCAATTATTATCTTTCATGTGAGCATCATTAAAATATCAATGGCTAGCTAAAAGGCTTTTAAAAAAGCGCTTGTTGGGAGACCACCCAATATTTTATTTTCTGTTTTTATGAGTATACACATTATTACCTCTGTAGTAATTGTGTTTTGGTTTTTTAATTCGTGTTTGAGCCAAGTAAGACCTTTGGGATGGTCTATGGTGATAGTTGATTTGATCTTGCTGAAAAATAGAAACTTTTGCGCTCGTTGCCAGAATTTTTAAAAGTCACATAAACGTGCTTTTGATCTGACTTTTTTACAAAAGATTGATATACAAATTTCCTAGGTTGTCGTAATTTTCAGAATGTTTGGAGTTACAAAAGTATACAAAGTTTGCAGATTACTATAGTTTGTTCTATCTTTGACAGATTCTGTTTTCTATGTGTTGTTTGCTTATTTTGATGAATCTATGGGTAGTATCGGGGGGTATGAACCATGGATAAGTTGGAATATAGTAGATATAACACCAATATCAATTTAGAATGAGTTCACAACAGTACCTAAATGGTGATTTATTTTATTATACTAACGGATCTTACGAGTTTTCTATTGAGTTTTCTGTTGTGAAATTTTCAAGTTTTGGGTAAAGTTTAGATGGTAACAGAATAAGGAGTGGCAAGAGCCTAAGCTTGGGGATTACCAAGGCACCCCAAGGTAATATTCAAGGACAACCAAGCATCTAAGCTTGGGGATGCCCCAGATGGCATCCCCTCTTTTGTCTTCAATCCATCGATAAATTTGCTTGAGGCTATATTTTTATTTACCACCTGATATGTGTTTTGCTTGGAGCATCTTGTATGATATGAGTCTTTTCTTTTTAGTTTACCACAATCATCCTTGTTGTACACACCTTTTGAGATGGACACACATTAATTGTGAATTTATTAGAATACTCTATGTGCTTCACTTATATCTTTTGAGCTAGGTAGTTGCTCTAGTGCTTCACTTATATCTTTTTAGAGCACGACGGTGGTTTTATTTTATAGAAATCTATGAACTCTCATGCTTCACTTATATTATTTTGAGAGTCTTAAAACAGCATGGTAATTTGCTTAGATTATGAATTTAGTCCTAATATGATGGACATCCAAGAGGGATATAAAAACCTTTCATATAAGAGCATTGAATATATGAGAAGTTTGATTCCTTGCATTTGTTTTGAGATATAAAGGCGGTGATATTAGAGTCATGCTAGTGAGTAATTAAGGATTGGTAGAGATACTTGTGTCATTCCTGAAGCATGCACGTATGGTGAACTGTTATGTGATGAAGTCGGAGCATGATTTATTTTTTGATTGTATTCCTTTGTGTGGAGGTCGGGAGCGCGATATGGTTAACTCCTACCAACCTCTCCCCTAGGAGCATGTGTATTAGTACTTTGCTTCGATGGCTAATAAGTTTTTGCAATAAGTATAAGAGTTCTTTATGACTAACGTTGAGTCCATGGATTATACGCACTCTCACCCTTCCACCATTGCTAGCCTCTCTAGTACCGTGCAACTTTTGCCGGTGCATTAAACCCACCATATACCTTTCCGCAAGAAGTCCATCGTACCTACCTATTATGGCATTTCCATAGCCATTCTGAGATATATTGCCATCAACTTCCGTCATTCTGTTTTATTATGGCATGCATAATCATTGTCATATTGCTTTGCATGATCATGTAGTTGGCATAGTATTTGTGGCTTGGCCACCATTCATATTTTTTATACATGTCACTCTTGATCATTGCACATCCTGGAACACCGCCGGAGGCATTCATATAGAGTCATATCTTATTCTAGTATCGAGTTGTAATTATTGAGTTGTAAGTAAATAAAAGTGTGATGATCATTATTGGAGCATTGTCCTGTGTGAGGAAAGGATGAT